>NC_092873.1:425682966-426427341 GCF_028372415.1 Notamacropus eugenii | reverse complement strand
AGAGAGAGAGAGAGAGAGAGAATAATTTTCTAATTGTAGAGATTTTTTGTAGTTGGGGACATGAGTCTGAGAAAGGAATTTTTAGATTTTTAAAATAATCAATATGGTATGTGTAATGATAATAGATTAGACTTTTCAGAATTGCCTTTCCTAGTTTGAGGTTGACTTACAACGCAGTTTGAAATGATCAATCAAACCTTGACCCTCCCATAGTCATTGCCTATGTAACTTCAGTGAATCAAAGATTATAGAACCTCTTCCTGTCATAGAACTCTAATTCTGTGCCCTAGAAGAGGTGGTCACAATCCCCAAAGACTTGACTCTATAACTGTTGTATTATGGGATTTGTGGGTTTCTCATGGGAAATCACTAAAAGATTGTTTGTAATCTACCTTTCTCACCCTCTCCTTCCCTACCTGTGATTTAAATATATAATCTGTGCTTTTAATTTAGCTACAACAGCATTCCTCACTCTGAAAGTGATTAATTGAACTACTTGATTATCAGCACTCCTGTCTATAGGCCTGCTTTGTGCAGCTCTGAGCATTCTCAGGTTGGAGAGTGGCTCAGTAAAAATCCTGATGAGAGATTTTATTGATGTATATGATCATAGTTCCCCCAAAGTAAGAGAAAAGATTAAGAAAACTTTTTACAATTGGGTTTCAGCAGCATTCATTGCCATTGTGTGGCATGATGGCATGCTCAATACAAAGTGCACATGCTTCATGTTCAGAACCAAGGCTGCAGTAAAGTTGCATGATACAACATGGGCAAGTGCTGCCAGAAACATCTCAGATTGATTACACATTGAATTTTTTATTAATTTTTGGTTGTTGCACATTCAGAAACCTTTTACTGTTGCCACATTTTTCATGACTCCATAATGGGTCAAGACCCACAGTTTAAGAAGTCCTGATTTAGACCAGGGTGGGGAACCTTCAACCTCAAGGCCATGTGTGGCCCTCTAGTCTTCAGGTGTGGCCCTTTGCCTGTATCCAAACTTCACAGAACAAATCCCCTCAATGAAAGAATTTGTTCTGTAAAACTTGGACTCAGTCAAAAGGCCACACCCAAGGGCCTAGAAGGTGATGTGTGGCCTTGAGGTGAAAGGTTCCCCACCCATGATCTAGACCATTGTGGATAGGATGAACCACAGTGTTTTGATGGGAGAAAGTCTGGCAAGTAGGAGTAGAAAACAAAATCCTCTTCTGCACAGTTTTAAAGAGTTCCATCTCTTCTCCCAGGTGTGGAATGAAATTGTTAACCCACAGGAATATCTTAAGTGAGGATCTGAGCAAAATGACACACCATGGTGACCAAAAAGAAGAAGGGGTAGTTCTCTTCAACTAGACACATTCTAATGCCAAGCAGTATTAGAGCTGTGTGTTCTTTATCTTTGGATCCTGTCTCTCTCCTTCCCCCAGTACAATGGAAGTTCACTGTGGGCAGAGTGCCTCATTTTTCATTTTGTATTCTCAGTGCCTACCAGTGTCTAGCATATAGTATGTGCTTATTAAATGCTTGGGAATTGACTGATAGTCTACAGGACTGTATGACAGAGGATTCATATGCATCTACACAAGGTTGGAGGTGGTGAGGATAGAACTGAGTGTCCTAGAATGCTTGGGAACATGGATTCTCCAGTCTGGCTGCTTATGACAGTGATCCTTTTGAAGAAGCTGGAGCATGACCTGGCATAGATCCAAACCCAAGGTATTTAAACGGCACTGAACCAACCTTAGTTAATATAGGAGAACATTTATTCTTGTACTCTATTATACAGTGTTCACTAGTGATTGCTCAATAAGTCATTGCAATGATCTGTGAAGCCCCCAAGGCCCCAGATTAGCTCTCAGCCTAGAAATAGGTCATGGTATTGCCTTGTATCTATGCCTTCCCATCGCTCTCCAGTATTAAGAGCATTATCTTCAAAAGACCACTGTTAAAATGTATCTCCGAGATAGAAATAAGGCCTTGAGGGTCTTTCTCAAGCAGTTTTCCTGTAGCTTCAATAAATACCTCAGGGTATCAGTTATTAACTTAAGCTTAGAGGCACAGGAAAACTGACAGAGTTGTAGAAATGGACCATCAGCCCTAGACAGCAGGGAAAGGGGTCAGAGCACCATAAGATTTGGGTCAAAGAAGATTGACACTGGCAGATCAAAAATGACAATAAAGAGAAAGGAAACAGCTCAAAAGGCAAACTTTACAGCTTAGAATGGGGTTGAACTTGCAGTTCATTGTGACCCCTTTTCCCACTTTCATTCCTACTGGTCTTGAATACTCATTATGGGACAAATTGACTCATTGGGAACAAGGATTTTTTTTTAATATAATGTTCAAAGTTATATAAAATAGACATTAATATGCAAGTTAATACAAAACAAAATAAACAGCAGATTCCCTGGAGGACATCTGGCAGTCTTCAAACAGGATTCTTTGCTTTGCTTTGGAGAAGGGACACAGTCCCCAAGGTAGTGTCTGGGCAGATTTGTTAAACTGAAATTTAAAAAGAGGGCATGTTACTCTTTTTTGAGATAATTCCAAAGGTCATCAGCCTTCTTTATCCCAGGGGCAGCTCATATGTGTGTATGTGGTGGGAGCAGCGGGGTATTGGGGGGGGGGGAATTTAAAAGTTGATGAATGTTTCTGTCCCCCTACATAGTCTAAAATTAAAAATAGACTCCTTTGTTTGGAAAGGACCCTGAATGTTACTTTTAAAAGCAAAAACAAAACAAAAAAACAGAAAAGTTAAGTGATTAGACCAAGGTCACCCAACTAATTAGTGCTAGATCCAAGACTAGAAAGTAGGCCTCCAGGCCAGCCTTTTTCATTTAGACCATATTAACCCTCTTCTCTTAGCCTAACACCCAGAAGAGAAACATGGTTTCTCCAATGCAGAAGATCCTAAAGTAGTGGCTAGAGAAAGTATTTCCTGGACATGTTGAATAGAAGACTCATGCATTAGACATGTGGATAGAAATAGCCATCTCCAAAGTGAGCCAATGCTCTCTCGAGTACCAAATCTAATAGCCTTTTCTCACTCCTAATGCTTCTGACCACAAGAAATTGGAGTGAGGCCAATCTAAGTGACAGAGCAGAAGGAAGAAGTATATTGAGCTCTTTGCAAAAATTCCTCCAAAAAAACCTAGAAAATATACCAGACCATAATGGGAAAAATCCAAGAAAAAGTCACAGTGAATCCATTTTCTAACCTGGGTCAGCATAAGGCTCTTTTTTTCCTTTCTTCTTAAGAAAAGTCTTGCAGAGGAGGATGTGGGAGATGAAATCACCAAGGAAGGGGAAGTTGAAGGCGGACAGTTTCTAATTTTCCCCATCCTCAGAATCCTGAGCTGTGGCCAGTCAATAAGTACCTACTATGTGCTAGGCACTATGTTAAGGGCTAGGGATACAAATAAAGACAAAAGACAGCCCCTGTTCTCAAGGAGCTCAAAGTCTAGTTGGGGGTGAGGGAAATAACATGCTAACAACTATATACAAACAAGATATATACAAGACAAAATGGAAATAATCCACAGAGAAAAGACTCTCAAATTAACACGGACCAAGAAAGGCATTCTGTAAAAGGTGGGATTTTAGCTGGAACCTGAAGGAAGCCAGGGAAGTTAGAAGGTAGAGATGAGCTGGTGGAGAGTTCCAGGCATGGGGGCAGATAGTGGAAATGCCCAGAGCTGGGAGATGGAGTGTCTTGGTGAAGTAACAGCAAGGAAGCAAGCCATTGTTACTGGAGTGAAGAGAGTCCATGGGGGCCAATGAGGGAAAGGAAGCCTGGAAAGTTAGTGGGGGGCCAGGTTGTAAATGGCTTTGAAAACCAAAGAGATAACTGAGTATTTGATCCTGAGGTCACAGGGAGCCACTGTGGTTTATTGAATATGGTGGAGCAAGGGGGTGACATGGTCAGTCCTGTGCATTAGGAAAATTACTTTGACAACCAAGTGTTAGAATGAGCTGGAAAGACACTTGTGGCAGAGGGAGCAACCAACAAGCTATGTCACTCCTGGCATAGGCCAGGAGTGAGGTGGCTAGGGTGGTAGCAGTGTCAAAGGAGAGAAGGGGCATCCATAGACATGTTACGAAGGTAAAATCAACAGTTCTTGGCAGCATTTGGTATATGGGGTAAGAGAGAGTGAGAAGTCAAAGATGGTACCTATGTTGCCAACATGAGTGACTGCAAGTCAGTAGTGCCCTTGACAGTAATAAGAAAATTAGAAAGAGGGGAAGAACTTTAACTCTCACTTCTTTTATAAAGCCTTCTTGATCTTTCCCACTGCTTCATGTCACAAAATCGCAGAGTTGGAAAGGACATCATTGGATGTATAGTTCTAGCCACAGGGAAAAAGAATCCCTGGCACAACAAATTATTTGCTTAAGTTAAAATGAGTAGAACAATTGACAATAGGGATCCAGATTTCATATGATTTAGAATTGGCAGAAACCCAAGTAAATGTCTAGGGCATCCTCTCCTTTTACAGATATAATTTTTCCCTTCTCTGGACATCCGCAGTACTGGACTGATTTCTCTTCTGACGCTTAGTGCATAACATCCAGAAGGCATGGTAAGAGTTGGGGACCTCATAGGAGTAAATGTTTTTAGTGACAAATGTACATCTTGGGAATTGAAATTCTCACCACCCCCATCCCCATCCCACCTTCCCCTTTTACCCTGCATAAAAAAATGAATGAAACAGGGACTGGGTTAAGACTTTGAGTGTATGAGATCTGACAGCTACAACAGAAGGGTTTGGTCTGGGACCACAGCATGCCCAGGAAAGAAGGAAGCATGGTCAGCTACTGAGACTGGAATATAGGGCAGAGACTATAAGAAGGGGTGAGAAGCACCCAAGTTCCCTTTGTGGCAGTCAGTCATTATCCCCAGGATTGCATTGACCCAACTGAAGGGCCTGAGCAGTAATGGGCATCTCTTCTCCTTTCTTAGCCAGACGGCTGAGATGTGTCCTCTCCCTTCTCTTCCCACCTCTTTCTCTCTATCCATTTCAATGAAGTTAAAAACAAAACTCAGCATCCCATTTTCCTATTCTATCCTCAATCCCCTTCTGCAGATGGCGGTCTTTAAGCCTACTTTTCTTTTAGAAAAAGGGTTCGTTCTTCGTCTCTCACTATGTGGTTGTTACCCGAGACCTGAGGATACTTGGAGGAGGATGGAGCTGAGAGACTTTGTATATCACAGCCCACCTATACTAGGATCCTGCAGTTCTGGTGTGAAAGGTTCAATGATCTTCCTGTGCGCTATGGAGCTATAGTTTGGATTTATGAAACAGAACCTTAAAACTCGAACCCAAAGCTCACAAATTTCCCCTAGAAGAATGAGACAATAGAGGCCAGGGTGCTACTGGGAATGTGAGGAGGTGAGTTCTGGTCCCAAAGACTAAATTCTACCCATTTTACTGGAAGATAGGGTGGAAGCTGGGAGACCTGGAGAGAAATATCCTTCTTCCAAGTTGGTCCAGTAGATGTGGTCTTGTGAGGATTCTGACTCTTCCCCTTTCCACTTGGAAGGGAATTTGAGGAGTATTGTGTATGTTTGTCCTTTGCTGCCAAAGAAGACCTTGCCATCAGAGAAATGATGACATGACTTGCACTTGACTTTGTTTTGAGTGAGGAAGTGCTGTGCAGGTCACTAGCCTCACTTCTCCTTCAGTCATCTGAATCCAGTGACCAGATATTCATCAGCATGACTACAGATGACCCAGGATGAGGCAGTTGGGGTTAAGTGACTTGCCCAAGGTCATGCAACTAGTGAGTGTCAAATGTCTGATGTGAGATTTGAACTTAGGTCCTCCTGACTCCTGCACTGGTGCTCTATCCACTGCACCACCTAGCTGCCTCATGAGGTGAGTATACACCCCCTTGAACTTCACAATGACACTTAGTGTTAAATCTGTTCTTAAGCATTAGAGTTATTTTTGTAATCCCCTATTCCTGTAAACAGATAGGAGGCATAAATTAAGTATCATTCATGTTTGTAATCCTCTTGATGAACTTCTGCCTAATACCAGCTACCCCAGGGTCTACTATATTGAGTTGCACATACGTATGTGTTCCTTCTATTACAGGACGGAGAGCTGCAACAAGCCTGAAGCAATGGAGGTAGTTGCTTTGGACCCTCAAAGCCATGGGGTGCAGAAAATATATAAAATATATACCTCCTATTCCAAGAGGTTAGAAACTGTTTCAGGAATTTTTTTGTGTGAGTTTATTTTGGTCTTTGAGTTCCTAACCTAACAGTCCCTGGCAAATAGTAGACACATAAATGTTTGTGGAATTGAATTGAATTAACTCAGTGGGGAGAATGACTTTATATTCTTGCCTTAAGCACAAAATTAGCTAGCTACAGCCTTCAATAAGTTCAAGTGAATGAGAGACAGGACATTTTTTTTCATCCTGTATATACTTTTCCACAGTCAGGTGGAGCAGTAGCTAGAGCTCTGAGTCTGGAGTCAGGAACACCTGGGTTTGAATTTGGCCTCAGATACTTCCTAGCTGTGTGATCCCGGGCAATCATTTAACCTCTGTCTGACTCAATTTCCCCATTTATAAAGTGGGGATAATAATATCACCTACCTCCTAGGGTGGTGTAGGGTTCAAATGAAATAATATTCACATGGTGCTTTGCAAACCTCCAAGTGCTATATAAACGTTAGCCTTGGTTATTATTTCCTAACTTCTAGAGTGACCACTGGGTAAAATACTTGTTGACTTTCATTCACATTATGAAATGAGATATTCTATATGAAGCACTATTATAATAAGAAGAAGTTAACTCATTTTGATGCAACTGAAGAAGGTTTGGGTTTTGTTTTTTTTTTTCTGCAACCTGCAGAAAGGTAGTCTTTTGTTTGTTTTAAAATCAGGGTCTGAGCTCAGGATTTGACTCTCCCTTTATGAAGTGAAGGTGTGTGTGGAGATGACAGACCAGATCAATACATTTAGTTGTCTCAGTTGCTCCCCAATAAATCTTGTAGTGGATATAGAAAGTCACTGCTCATCATCCTACAGGCTTCCTTGAGAAATCTGCAGAACTGAAAGACCTTTGTGTTTCTCTCCACGATCCTTCTAATGACATGATCAATTAAGGGCTATGCCTGTTGCTTAATTGGGGCAGTCATTCTGCTCCATTGGGCTGTCATTGTTATGGGTGAGAGAGTGGTAACGATTTGCGCTTAGTTTGAGGTCTGTCAGATTATTCCCTGACAATGGCACTCAGTTCTACTTGGCCGGGGATGGCCCCTCCTCTGCACTGTAGCAGGCCCTCCCCATCTCATTGTCCCAGAATGACTCACAAGAAAGCCTGGTGAGGAAGGAACTAGTCATAGTAACTCAGAGGACTGGTACTGTTTCAGGATTTTTGTGGGGGATTTTTGGTCTTTGTGTTTCCACCCCCACAGTCACCAGCAAATAGTAGGCACTTAATAAAAGTTTAAGTGTAATAAATGTAGAGAAGCTTTTTTTAACATTTAGGTGCCACTTTAGGTGTTGACAGGGTTGAGGAGGCAGAAGAATTTCCTGGATCATCTCCAGAGGACTAAAGATTCTTAACTCCTAGCACAGAGATCTTATCAGGTTCTGTGTGTGTGTGTGTGTGTGTGTGTGTGTGTGTGTGTGTGTTGTTTTGGTTTTTTGGATTGTTCCTATTCAAGCACAAAAGACAATTCTTTGTCCAGAACTCTGAGCTGGGACAGAGGTTACTGACACTGCCAACCTTCAGAGGAAAGATGGGGGAAGGAGTCTGTCTCATGCCAATGAAAGCTGGCTAAGGTACTCCCCAAGGACAATTCCTGAGCCCCTGCTTAATGCCACCCCTCACAGTTCTCCCATCCTCTCCCTCATTAGACCGCAAGAGCCAAGACTGTTCTTTGCCTACCTTTGTATGGCCCCGTGCTTAGCACTGTGGCTGGTATACAGTTGGTACTTCATAAATACTTGTTTGCTGAGTTCCACTGACGCATGTTGACTGTGTGGCCCTGAAGCCAGTCATTTAACTTCTCAGTGTCTCTAGGCAACTCTTTGATGAGTGAAAGAGAAAGTGCCAATCTGGGTTTGAGATTTAAGTTGTTTCCTAATGCAATGAAAATGCAGGTCCAATCCACAATCCTAATACTGCTCTTACTTTCTAGAAACTCTGACATTCAGATTTACAAACAAAAAAGAAAAAAATAAAAACTGTTCATGCATGAAATTGTAAAGACCTATTAGTTGCAGTTCATTTTTAAAATATGTGTGTTAACTTAAACAAAGTTTGTTTCCTTGGACTGTTTTAGAATCTGTGCGTGTATCTGGATTTTATTTCTGTTTTTAAAAAATCTTTTACACAGTTGCAGTCAGTGCACTTATTGTTCTTTGAGTTATGCTTTCTTGACAAACACCACTTCTTTGTAGTCATCATTTTCATTGTTTCTTATGATATAATCATTTAATTGAACAAGGATTTATTAAGCCTGCCCCATGTTTAGAACAGATTTTCCCTGCCAGGAACAGTGGAACTCTCTCTCTCTCTCTCTCTCTCTCTCTCTCTCTCTCTCTCTCTCTCTCTCTCTCTCTCTCTCTCTCTCTCTCTCTCTCTCTCTCTCTCTCTCTCTCTCCCCCTCCCTCCCTCCCTTCTTCTCTCCCTCCCTCTTACTCCTACCTGCCTCTCTCCTCTCCTCTCCTCTCTTCTCCTCTCCTCTCCTCTCCTCTTCTCTCCTCTCCTCTCCTTCTCTCTCTCTTCCTTCAAGTCCCAGATCAGAAGTCACCTTTGCCATGATCCCTTTCATGGCCCTCTCAGCTGACAGTAATCATTTTCTCTTTACATTTTTCAAAGCACTTTCCGTAGCTCTTCCGCTTTCCTTTGTACCACACTTATTTGTGTGTATATACTATCCCTTCCCCCAGTTAGGCTTTAGTTTACTGGAGGGCAGGGACAATATCATTTTTCATCTTTGTCTCCCTCGTTTCTCCCCCAAAGCATAGCACATTTCATTGTTGTTTATTCTATTCATGATTTCACTGGCCTAGAGAACTCTAGTTGGGGCCACTCCCCCAACCAATGGTGATTATCACCTTCCGGACAATGTAAAGTCTTAGAGAGTTGCCTAAGGTACTGGGGAGTTAAGTAACTTTCCCAGGTTGGTGTCAGATCTGGCAGGCTTTGAAGCCCCCCCCTCTATCTATTATTTCAGGCTAACTCTCCCTTCTCTTTCCTGTAAAAAGCGTTTAATGTTTGTTGAATTGAATTGACAGGGGTAGATAGAAGGACAGAATTTAAACTTTCACCAATGACTTAGGTCAATTAGTCAATTTATTAAGCCTGTGCTACGTGCCAGATACTATGCTAAGTACCAGATACTATGCTAAGTACTGGAGATACAAAGAAAGCCCTCAAAGAGCTCACAATCGAATGTGGCAAATAGCATGCAAATAATTATGTACAAGTTATATGCAGGACGAATAGGAAATACTCAGCAGAAGGAAGGCACTAGAATTGAGAGGGTTCAAGAAAGGCTTCCTACAAAAGATAGAATTTTAGCTGAGGTTTGAAGGAAACCAGGGAAGCCAGGACGGAGAGATGAGGAGGTTCTTCTGAAAGCCTCCAAAAATATCTTTATCCCTATTTTGAAAGCTTTCTGAACATCTTCCTAGCTGTTTTTAATTTCTTTTAAGATCTTCTTTAGTTCAATTCATCAAACATTTATTAATTGCCTAATTGTGCAAAGCACTGGGATAGGCTTTGGGTCTCCTGTGCTATTTATCTTAGAAGGCCATGAAGTATCTATTCCTTTTGTTTCCACCATATCTTCTCCCCTTTCCTGTCCACCTCCCAAAGCACGCCACATAGTGAGAGTTCTCCATGTTACTGACTTGATTTTATGTCATGCCTATGACCACACAGGCCACCTTCTCTATGGAATCATAGACCCAGAGCTGGAAGCAACCTCAAAGGCCCTCTGGTCTAATCTCTTCATTTTATTGATTTGGAAACTGAAGTTGAGAGAGCTCTAGTGCCTTGCTCAAAGTGATACATGGGAGTCATAAAAGATGGGATTTGAGCCCAGGTCCTCTGATTAGAGCCAGCCTCCTCATGCTGTGCTATGCTGCCTCGTGACCCTTTGGAGGCTCCCACTTCAAGTCATTTGGTTAGCTCCTCAGTGTAGTTAGCAATATATACCATTGTATTTATATTTAACCTTCTGTCGTGTGTCTTCACATATGGGATCTTATTCCAGATGTATGATCACCCTGCAGGATAGGAAGGATAAATCTATTCTCCTAAGATCAACTATTCCCTAAATTGTGGAAATTTTGGTTTTAGTTGAACACATAGGGCCACCCCATAGTTTATACTTTCATAAACCAAAAGTCAGAGTCTGAGTACTCTCTGGCTTTTTTTGTCCCTTCTAGGGTCCTAAAATGACATGGCCTGAGCCTGAGGGATGTATGATCAACTAATCAAAAGATGGGAAGACAAGTGGGATCCCATCCTCCCTGATAGCCAACAGCAAGACTCACTCTGTGGCCTGGTCCACCATCTCTCTGGTCTGCTCCATTTTCAGACTGACTGCCTGACCCCCTCAGCCCACCCCAGTCAACTCCATCCTGAGGCCAACCCAGCGAATGGTGAATCCCTCCTTGGAACCTCCATGTCCTCACAAGGCTCACTTGCCACCTCCTGGGCCTACTTCAATACCAACTGCTCAGCCCCCATTGAGTACTGACCTTTCCTCTTCCTCCCTCCTTCCCAGCTCCCTTTTATGCTTTGTCTTTATTAGACGGTGAGCTGCTTGAGAGGGGGAGTCATCTAGTTTCTTTGCTTTTTTTTATCCCCAGGGTTTAGCACAATGCTTGGCACATAGTAAGAGCTTAAAAGATGCTTTTTCTATCTAGTGTCCAATACAATCTTACCCTTTACTCAATACAGTCCAATGTTCTCCTGCTCCATCCCCTCCCATAGCTGGGCTACCTTCTCTCTTCTGAGTCAGTTCCCACAAAGCATTTACACCTTAAGTCCAACCCCAACAGTTGTTTCCAACCCTCCAACCCCTCCTTTGTTCCCTCCATCCCACCCTATACACTCACCAGGAAAAACTAACAACTACAGTTTTTTTTTTTAATTGCTACAATACTCAATCCAAAAAATGAAAAAAAAAAATGTGGGGACCAGTGCTACATAGGATGGAAATATTGTCAACTCCTTAAATTGGCATTCAAGGCCCTTCTCAGTTTTGTTCACCTACCTTTTTATCTTCATTTTTGATTAGTTTCTTTCATACTAAGACTGAAGCAATTTTGTGTAGAAGTGGATAGAGAACCAGTCTTAGAGCCAGGAAGACCTTGGCTCAAGACCCGACTCTACCATATATTGACCATGTGATCCTGGACAAATTGCTTGACTTCTCAGTGCTTTAGGCCACTGGTGTCAAACTCAAATAGAAACAGGGGTCACTCAGTCAAACATAAGTTTGCCTGTGGGTCACATATTGACATAGAAAACCATGCATATTTTTATTTTTTAAATTGATATGTCAAATACATTAAAATCAAATTTAAAAAATTTTTTGAATTCAATTTAAATCAATTTTAACTTAGTTTGGGTCAGACAGGGGTTGGGGGGAGTGCAAGGGCAGGAGTGGGGATGGAGGTGGCCAGCATGTTGCCTGCACCTAGAGTGTCTGATAATTCTGCTCACGGCAGCTCTTTAAGGCTACACGTCTTCAAAAAGAAGCAGCCCGCACTGGCAGATGGAGCTTCCTCACCTAGGAATTCTCTATCAGTGATATCATGGGCCCAGTCCTATACTTTGTTAATGCTGTTCAGCCATTTTCAATCATGCCTGACTCTTTGTGACCCCATTTGGGGTTTTCTTGGCATTGATACTGCAGTGATTTGCCATTTCCTTCTCCAGTTCATTTTACAGATGAGAAAACGGAAGCAAACAGGATTAAGTGATTTGCCTAGGGTCACACAGCTAGAAGTGCCTGAGGACAGATTTGAATTCAAGTCTTCCTGACTCCAGCCTCAGTGCTCTATGCAGTGAACCACTTTTTTGAGGCTGGATCAGTCTAGTGTCTAGCCCTTAGTTTTACAGGCCAGAAGCTTAATTTTATCAGTTTATTAAGAGACGATGAAGCTCTGGGAATCAATTCATGCCAGCCAAACTCACAAGAGACTACTTCATGAAAACAGGCCAGTTTATTAATTTATAAGAAAGATACTAGAATGCCCTTGTCCACTGTTCATAGTCACTCCTTTCCAGGAACAAAGTAACGAAGATGCCAAAGAGTAAACAGAATAGTTTCTTTGGTGAGCTTGGGACAGCAGTAAATGGAAGCCGGATGGTTCTGAGTTACTATTTCTTCTGGCTTATGGCAATCTGATAGACTGCCATTTACTGCTTCATGCTAGGATACAGCCCAAATAAATCGTACCTAGGCAAATCTTCAAGGCTGCGGCGTGATTTCCCGAGCTACAACCCACAAACTCACAAACAATTGTGAGATAAGTAGTGTAAGTCTCTATTTTACAATGAGGAAACTGAGGCTTAGAGGTCAAGGGACTTGACTTTGGGCAAGTCCCTTGTCCTCTGTACTTTATCTAAAATTCATCTTTACCATCTTTGGTGGTACATAGATCTCCTTCAGTTATCTTTAGGGGTTTATAAATCTTTTCTGTCTCTTTAACTGCATGTTATCTGCCAAGGTTTTTTCTTTTTTTCTTTTTTTTAAATAAGTTATAAGTTTAACAATATGCACAATGTGGAACTCCATTATTTGATGATTTAAAACATGGAGTAAAATTATCCCCTGTTATCACAGGATCTAAAGAGTTTCTTTTACAGATTAATTTCTATATGACAAGACGTAATCGATGACATTGGCGTGTAAGGAAGGAGCCCTGGGTCCTAGCCCCAGGTCTTTGAATGTGTTTTACATCCTATGGCTACAGATTTATTTAATATTTTTTTTATGATTTATAACATCATCCTTTTAATTTTTTTCTATTAATTTTATTTATTTTTAGTGTTCTACAATCACTACCATATAACTTAGATTTTTTTTCCTCCTACCTACCCCACACCTCCCCCTTCCCTCCCCCAGACAGCATACAATTCTATATAGGATCTACACATACACTCCTATTAAATATATTTTCACTATAGTCATGCTGTGTAGAAGAACTAAAATGAACGGGAGAAATCATATAACAAACCAAAACATAACACACACACACAAAATCATCTGCTACATTCTGCAATTGAATTCCATAGTTCTTTCTCTGTATATGGAGGGTATTTTGGGAATTTTTTTTTTTTAAGTCCTTGCATTGCTATGAAGTTCCAGGTCTACCAGAAAAACTCTTGCACACTGTGGTCGTTGCTGTGCAGAAAGTTCTCCTGGTTCTGCTCCTTTCACTCAGCATCAGATCATACAAGTCCTTCCAGACCTCTCTGAAGTCTTCCTGTTCATCATTTCTTATAGCACAATAGTATTCCATTACATTCATATACCATAACTTATTCAGCCATTCCCCAATTGATGGGCATCCCCTTGATTCAGATTTATTTTTAGCAGTGTCCTCCCACCTTGAGAAGATACCAGATCTACCAAGGTCTTCTGACTCCAAGTCTAATACTTCTGTCTACTGTTTTATTGTTGACCAATTCGCAGATCTCCATTTTGGGATTATAGGCTTTGAATCTGGAAGGAAGCTTAGAAATCATAGGTTCAATAGTGTCTCCTTTACTTATATCAAGAAAAACTTCCTGTCAATTTTAACTATCTGTAAGGTCCAGAATTCCCCCACCTAGAGAATCCTGCTTCTCCCAGACAGTGAAACAAGTTCTTGATAGCAAAGGAAGAGGCCAATGAGCTTCATATTGATTGTAGGTAATGGTCTAATCAATTGGGTTACTTATATTTGGAGTAGTATGAGGGATCCCTGCCAAGATATTAATCATACTCGGTCTGAGGCAGTGGTCAAACCAATAGATCAATGAATTCCCTCTACTAAAGAACCCCTAAATCCCTGTGGTAAGTATAGAAAACAAAGGGAGGAGGAACTAGAGAGCGTATCACTACTGATTGGTGGATATTTGGGGTTGTCTGCTTAGTAATGAGCTTAGGCATTAATGCCCAAACATAAGTTTGTGTATGGATCATATACCGGTCACATATGGGTCACAATATTTTTTTTATGGCTTTCATAGGTCATAGTATCTAAGTTATGGCTCAGTTTCTAAAATATGACTCAGTGTCTAAGTTATAACTTTTAACACGTCACCATGTCTGGACTTCCACCTTTCACAGAGTTTAAGTTTTATGGTTTTTCACTTATTACTATATTTTATGGCTTTTCCCCAATAGGAACCCTACACTGTCCTAAACGGGAAGGGATTTTGCCCAAGGTAACAGTGAGTTTATCTTCATAGAAAATCTTCTAGCAGAATATAATGACTTCAAACATGTTATCACAGAGATTTATTCTTGGCATGGGTTAGACTAGATGACCTCTGAGATGTTGTCTAACCCTCCAATTATGTGAGCATATTTATTTAGGCTTTCATTGTAGGGAAACTGCCTCCAAGATCATAACTCATATTAAATACTTCCAAGAAATATCTTGGGGAGCACCTGAATCTCATTGATGAGTAGAGTTGCTTCTGGAAAGGATTTCCATATACAAATAAGCCCATCCCAGACTGTAAAGCTATTGAGGGACTGAGTTTCTAGTTTTATCTATCCCATGGCATCTAGCAACACAAATTACTTAATAATTATCTGTTAACATGAAGTCTGTTGAATTACAGTTTGTGGTTCTTCCTATCATGTTTCTTATTCTTTTACCCGCCTCTGCCCTAATCTTCTTAAATGGATTTCAAGGTACATCTTATTGGTGGAATGTTAAGATTAACACTGACAAGGGGTAGCACCATTTATTCCCTACAATCTCCTTTGGGTCAGCCTCCTATTTACCCATAAATCTTCTTAGTCTCTGCTGATTATACCCAATAAGACATTTCTGAGAGAGCCTGTTGAATTAATTCCATTTCTAACTGGCAATTCTCCCCATTTTGGGAGCAAACATATCACTTTGTTTGTTTTTTCAACCATAATTTCCCTAGTTTTTTCTGTGGTTTTTTTTCTCTTCATTTTCTGCAAAACAAGAAGGAGTATTGATAGTTGGAAATCTACTTTGGGATCTATCAGGAGCATTGATGGTTTGTAAAATGGTTTGTAATTCTTAAGTCATGGTGTTTTGAGGGAGTTCTGGCTTCGCAAACTAACAAAAAATAACTATAAAGGTGAACTAGTACTCATATGAATGGCTTTCATTTAGAGTATTTTGATGTCCTCTCTGATAGAAAAGCCTATTAGTGCTTAACTATCTTTCTATTCCAGACATGAGATCTTAGTTTATATCAAAGACCTGAAGGTTGGAAGAGAACTTGAGAATCAACTGGTCCTACATCTACCACCACACAGAAGGAAATCTGCTTCATCAGGACAGATGTCTGTCTGTCTATCCTCTTCTGAAATACCTCTAAGCAAAGTGATTCTACAGTGAGGGGCCTGTGGGAATACTTTCTGACTTGATTAGTCAAAAATACTGAGGATAGAGGAAATAAAGGTTGTATAAGTCCCTCCGGCCCATCCAACACAAATAGATACTTGTGAGAAAAGTCATGGAGGTCCAGATCAGAGGCCAATAGACATTACAGTGAAGGCTGAAAGAGGGACTCATGGCCGCCCTAAGGAACTGAGCAACTAACACAGCTGATGTCTGTGGTACTAAGTAGATCATACAATCATACTTTTTGAGCTGGACCTCATAAGGCATTTGGTCCAATCTCTCATTTTACAGATAAGAAAAAAGGCCCAGGGAGGTTGTCACTTGCTCAAGGTTCACCAAGGTAGCAAATGGCAGAGATGAGATTTGAACTCAGGTCTCATAACTCCAAGTTCAGTGGGGAATACTATTGTGCTATAAGAAATGACATGCAGGATGCTTTCAGAAAAAGCTGGGAAGACATATTAACTGATGCAAAGTGAATTGAACAGAGCCTACAGATCATTTAACACAGTAGTAGCAGTATTATATTATAATCAACTGTAAATGACTTGCCTATTCTCAGCAATGTAATGGTCTAAGATAATTCTGAAAGACTTATAATGAAAAATACTGTTCAGTCTCAGAGAAAGAACTAATGGAGCCTAAATGCATATTGAAGTATATTTTTTAAACTTTACTTTTGTTATGAGGGTGGAAATGGGGAAATCTATGTTCCTTTTTGCAATATGGCTAACATGGCATGACTGCACATGTCTAATCTGTATCAAAGTGCTTGCCTTCTCAAGGAGCAGGAAGATGAAAGAGGGAGGGAATATGGAACTCAAAAGTTATAAAAAAAATGAATGTTAAAATTGTTTTTACATGAAATTGAGAAAAAATCAAATAAAACTGTTCTAACCATTTCATCATTGAGTCACTTTTAGGACCAACTCTACAAGGAAACATTCCTTCATAAATATGATCATTCATTTATTCTTTTGAGTCATCCCTCAGGGACATTTGTTAATGTCATTATTGCATTTATCTGTATATGTATCTGGTGATTGCACATTTTGTCTTTTTATTAAGCTATAAGTTTCTAGGCAGGGAGCATATCTAATTTTACTTTGGTAACCTACAACACCCTCATATTCTCAATGTTTTCTCAAAAAAACATTCACTGAATTTTCAGAGTAAGGGGTTACATACCCACAGAATTATAAAAAGGTCCTTGGAGGGTCATTCAATTCAGAATCACAGAATTTCAGAATTGGAAAGAACATCAGTGGCCATCTAGTCCAATCCATACTGAAAAACAGAATCCCTTCTCTACACTAGCAATGATAAGCAATTATCTAGTCCTTGCTTAAAAACCTTCTATGAAGAAGAAACTCCTACTCCTTGTGGTAATCCATTCAACTTTTATATGTTAGTTTTCTATTAGGGTTAGATATTTCTATTAGTTTTCTTGGTGGATCTGTGCTCATCCTTCATTTTCTTTTCTTTTCTTTTTTTTTTTTTACGGATTTTGGCCAATAATTTAAAGAGAAAACTCTGAAGTAATACATGTAAAGGGTAAACCTCCAGATATCTTATCTGCAGCAAGGATCTTAATATAAGGTTTGCAGTTATCTCGGAGATATCGGAAAATATTACATTCTCAATTGCTCCATGGGCCAATATGGTAGATCTAGTGGAAGGTATTTCTTTCTTTCTTTCTTTTTTTTTAAATTAATTAATTAATTAACTTATTTTTTATTTAACTTTTAACATTCATTTTAACAAAATTTTGGGTGCCAAATTTTCTCCCCTTTTGTCCCCTCCCCCCACCCCAAAACACCGAGCATTCTAATTGCCCCTATCACCAATCTGCCCTCTCTTCTATCATCCCTCTCTGCCCTTGTCTCCATCTTCACTTTTGTCCTGTAGGGCCAAATACCATTCTATACCCCTTTACCTGTATTTCTTGTTTCCTAGTAGCAAGAACAGTACTTGACAGTTGTTCCTAAAACTCTGAGTTCCAACTTCTCTTCCTCCCTCCCTCCCCACCCCTTCCCTTTGGAAGGCAAGCAATTCAATATAGGCCATATCTGTGTAGTTTTGCAAATGACTTCCATAATAGTTGTGTTGTATAAGACTAACTATATTTCCCTCCATCCTATCCTGTCCCCCATTACTTCTATTCTCTCTTTTGATCCTGTCCCTCCCCATGAGTGTTGACCTCAAATTGCTCCGTCTTCCTCATGCCCTCCCTTCCATCATCCCCCCCACCCTACTTATCCCCTTCTCCCCCACTATCCTGTATTGTAAGATAGGTTTTCATACCAAAATGAGTGTGCATTTTATTCCTTCCTTTAGTGGAATGTGATGAGAGTAAACTTCATGTTTTTCTCTCACCTCCTCTTTTTTTCCCTCCACTAAAAAGTCTTTAGCTTGCCTCTTTTGTGAGAGATAATTTGCCCCATTCCATTTCTCCCTTTGTCCTCCCAATATAGTTCTCTCTCACTGCTTGATTTCATTTTTTTTAAAGATATGATCCCACCCTCTTCAATTCACTCTATGCACTCTGTCTCTATGTGTGTGTGCACGTGCGTGTGCGTGTGCATGTGTGTAATCCCACCCACTACCCAGATACTGAAAAGTTTCAAGAGTTACAAATATTGTCTTTCCATGTAGGAATGTAAACAGTTCAACTTTACTAAGTCTCTTATGACTTCTCTTTGCTGGGTTCACCTTTTCATGCTTCTCTTCATTCTTGTGTTTGAAAGTCAAATTTTCTTTTCAGCTCTGGTCTTTTCATCAAGAATGCTTGAAAGGCCTCTATTTCATTGAAAGACCATTTTTTCCCCTGAAGTATTATACTCAGTTTTGCTGGGTAGGTGATTCTTGGTTTTAGTCCTAGTTCCTTTGACTTCTGGAATATCATATTCCATGCCCTTTGATCCCTTAATGTAGAAGCTGCTAGATCTTGTGTTATCCTGATTGTATTTCCACAATACTTGAATTGTTTCTTTCTAGCTGCTTGAAATATTTTCTCCTTCACCTGGGAACTCTGGAATTTGGCCACAGTGTTCCTAGGAGTTTCTCTTTTTGGATCTCTTTCAGGAGGTGATCTATGGATTCCTTGAATACTTATTTTGCCCTCTGGTTCTAAAATCTCAGGGCAGTTTTCCTTGATAATTTCATGAAAGATGATGTCTAGGCTCTTTTTTTGATCATGGCTTTCAGGTAGGCCCATAATTTTTAAATTGTCTCTCCTGGATCTATTTTCCAGGTCAGTTGTTTTTCCAATGAGATATTTCACATTATCTTCCATTTTTTCATTCTTTTGGTTTGGTTTTGTGATTTCTTGGTTTCTCATAAAGTCATTGGCCTCCATCTGTTCCATTCTAATTTTGAAAGAACTATTTTCTTCAGTGAGCTTTTGAACGTCCTTTTCCATTTGGCTAATTCTGCTTTTTAAAGCATTCTTCTCCTCATTGGCTTTTTGAGCCTCTTTTGCCAGTTGAGTTAGCCTATTTTTCAAGGTGTTATTTTCTTCCACATTTTTTTGGGTCTCCTTTAGCAGGGTGTGGACCTGCTTTTCATGCTTTTCTTTCATTTCTCTCATTTCTCTTCCCAGTTTTTCCTCCACCTCTCTAACTTGATTTTCAAAATCCTTTTTAAGTTTTTCCATGGCCTGAGCCCATTGGGTGGGCTGGGATACAGAAGCCTTGACTGCTGTGTCTTTCCCTGATGGTAAGCATTGTTCTTCCTCATCAGAAAGGAAGGGAGGAAATACTTGTTCACCAAGAAAGTAACCTTATATAGTCTTATTTTTTTTCCCTTTACTGGGCATTTTCCCAACCAGTGACTTGACTTCTGAGTATTCTCTTCACACGCATTTTGCCTCCAGATCTGCCCAGCCAGAGCTTGGGGTCTGAGATTCAAATGCTGCTTCCCAGCCTCAGGGCTTTTGGTGGGGGCAGGGCTGGTATTCAGTGTGAGATTAAGTTCAGGTGCTCAGGTCAGGGCAGGGCCGCCTCATGGGCTCAGTTCTCTCAGGTGGTTTATGCAGAGACCTTCAACAATGGATCTGAGCTCCTGCCTGCTTGGGGAGCCCTGGTCTGCTGCCGCCTCCGCTGCTGCCTCCCAAGGGGGCCTGAGTTATGGGGGGTCCCCACTCCCCTCTCGGCAAGCCAAGAAGACCCTCTCACCAACCTTTGGGGCCAGTGGGTGGAGGGATCTGCGTGGCCGCTGGAGGTTCTGTCCCTGAAGCCTGCTTGGATCCGCTCCTCTCGGTGCCACTCGGCCAAGGCAGGGCTGGGCTTGGCTCCGGGTCTGGGGCACAATGGACCTTTTGCGAGAGGTTTTCAGGGCTCTCTGGAACAGAAATATCCTCTGCTCCGTTGTTCTGTGGCTTCTGCTGCTCCAGAATTTGTTGGGAGTTCTTCTTTACAGATATTTTATGGGCTGTGGGTTTGGAGCTAGCGTATGTGTGTCTTTCTACTCTGCCATCTTGGCTCTGCCCCTCATCCTTCATTTTCGAAGAAGATCATGACATCAGAGAAATGATGACATGACTTACACTTGACTTTGTTTTGAGTGAGGGAGGGCTGTGCAAGGTCATCAGCCTCACTTCTTCCTCCTGACCATTCTGGGTCCAGTGACCAGATATTCATCAGGATGACTGGATATGGCCCAGGATGCAATGGGAGACCTTGGCCTTTTCAGGCTGTCTTTTTCAGGTACTCGTTTAGAGGGAAGCTATGCCCATTGAGTGAATAGGCCTCTTTAAGAAGTAGTCAGGGAATGGCCCTTTTAATGAACAAAAGAAAAAATAACTAAATCAACAGAAACTGTTACTAGTGATAATCACTCTAAGCCAGCCATTAAGTGGAGCTTGGGCAGGGACCTATTATTGTCCAGCCCATGGGCTTCAGAGTGCACTGGGTTTAAGATTTTGGGAATGAGAAGGAAGCAAGCAAGGAAGGAAAATCAATCACCTGCTGAAAGAGATCCCAAAAGAAAAATTCCTAGGAATATTGTAGACAAATTTCAGAGTTCCCAGGTCAAGGAGAAAATATTGCAAGCAGCAAGAAAGAAACAATTTGAGCATTGTAGAAATACAATCAGGATAACACAAGATCTAGCAGCTTCTACATTAAGGGATCAAAGGAGTTGGAATATGATATTCCAGAAGTCAAAAGAACTGGGATTAAAAGCAAGAATCACCTACCCAGCAAAACTGAGTATAATACTTCAAGGGGGGAAATGGTCATTCAATGAAATAGAGGACTTTCAAGCATTCTTGATGAAAAGACCAGAGCTGAATAGAAAATCTGTCTTTCAAACACAAGAATGAAGAGAAGAATGGAAAGGTAAATAGGAAAGAGAAATCATAAGGGTCCTACTAAAGTTGAACTGTTTACATTCCTGCATGGAAAGATAATGTTTGTAACTCTTGAGACTTTTCTCAGTATTTGTGTAATTGGAGGGATTATATACATATAGACAGAGGGCACAGAGTGAGTTGAATAGGAAAGGATGACATCTAAAAAAATAAATTAAGGGGTAAGAGAAGAATATATTGGGAGGAGAAAGGGAGAAATGTAATGGGGCAAAATATCTCTCATAAAAGAGGCAAGAAAAAGCTTTTTCAATGCAGGGGAAAAGCGGAGAGATGAGAGGAAAAAAGTGAAGCTTATTCTCATCACATTTGGCTTAAGGAGGGAATAACATGCACACTCAATTTGGTATGAAAATCTATCTTACACTACAGAAAGTAGGGGAGAAGGGGATAAATGGAGTGTGGGGGGGATAATAGAAGGGAGGACAAATGGGAGGAGGGGTAATTAGAAGGAAATACTTTTGGGGAGGGACAAGGTCAAAAGAGAGAATAGAAAAATGGGGGGCAGGATAGGATGAAGGGAAATATAGTTAGTCTTTCACAACATGACTTTTATGGAAGGCTTTTGCATAACTACACATGTATAATCTATATTGCATTGCTTGCTTTCTCAGTGGAGATGGATGGGGAGGGAGGGAGAGAAGCTGGAACTCAAAGTTCTGAAAACGAATGTTAAAAATTGTTTTTACGAGTACTTAGGAAATAAGAAATACAAGTAATGGGGTATAGAAATCTATCTTGTCCTACAAGAAAATAGAGGAGATGGGAATAAGGGAAAGGAGGGGTGTGAAAGAAGGGAGGGCAGATTGGGGGAAAGGATAAAAAAGTAATAAAATAAGCAAAATGCATCTTAATTTCCAAAAAAAGTTTAAGATTTGTTTAAGTTTGTATGAAACTTTATGTTTTGTTTTATGAAAACTATAGTAGTAATAAAAAAAATCACAGCTTGATTTGAAAGTCAATAGAGAAAAGTTGTAGAGGACTAGAAGTAAATTGATAAGCAATGGGTTTTTTCTGAGATTATGGAACTCAGATTTGAATTAAATTACAATGTTTTCTTAAAGTGTTATAATTGGGGTAGATTAAAACCAAATTATCAGGTGGTCATTTTTAAAATCTTTGGCAATTGACTGGCTGGATATGTGGACCCTATAATAAGAAATCTTTGGAATAAATAGCCCTTGTGTAAATAATACTAAATAATTGAAATTGTAAATTGAGATTCTGTATGATACCATTTGGAAAATAGATCCACGTATAATTAAATTTATTCTGGTCTCATTTTAAATGAAATATGTCTCTCCTAATAAGATGCTTATAATAAGTCAGAATTTATTATACTATTTGGCATTAAGACAAATTTGGAAAATTTGTTAATTTTTTAAATTAAAATTTATGTGATTTTAAGCCAAGTTACTTCAGTTTCTCAATTTGTAGAGTGGATAAAGATAATTTGATTTGATAATTTGTTGTATTAGGATTATTGGTAAAATAGTAAATTCCTTTTATGTTAGTATTCCTTTGAGTTATAGATTCAATTTTAAGGGATTGAGGTAACTATGTTTTTAAAAACTCTTTAGAAATATAGAAGATAGGACTTGCAGGAGCCAAGATGGCAGAGTAAGCAGTATGTCACTCTCACCCTTCCTTACTGACCTTGAAAAACCCAGAAAATATTGCCCCAGGAAAGTCCTGGAACAATGGAGCCAGCAGGAAGACAAAGCGTAGCTGTCTTTTAGCTCAGTAGGCCAGGGGTAAGGTCCCTCTTGCTGTGGCTGAAAAGAACCAGTACAAGATGGGAGACATCCTGGTAAGCAGTAGCAAGCCCCACTTCAGCAAACCAGCCAGAGATCCTGAGCCCCAGGGTGTTGGATCAGGCAAGTGCCAACACCAGAACCTGCAGGTGCTTTGGCACAGCCAGGGAAACCGGCAGACACCAGGGGGAGAAGCACCATGTGCACCATGTTGACAGGTGTCCACCAGCAACCTCTCCTGTAGCACAGCTTCTAGTGAGGAAGTGACCTCCAGCGGCCAGACCACCCCCATCCCCATCCCTAACCTCACAAATTTCAGTGTATAACTCTGGGGAGATGCAGAAAAACCCCACCTGTCCTGGGCACACACCAGCCACCACTACCAGTTCCAGCTCAGCACCTGGTAAACTACCAGACCCTTACAGCCTCCAGCTGCCAGCACCTTATTCCCCAGCACACAAAGCCAGTAATCAGGCCCCTAGATCCCAGTCCAAGAAGTGTGGGACAGTGCCCCCTGTGCCCCAGAAGCAGAGATCAACTTTAAAAGCCAGAAAAAAGGCAAACACTATGAGAAAAAAGCAAGAAAACAATGGCCATAGGGAATTATTATAGTGACAGAGAAGATCAAAACACAAATTCAGGAGAGGGCAATATTGTCAATCTACCCACATCCAAAACCTCAAAGGGGAATATGAACTGGTCTCAAACCCAGCTCTTAGAAGAGCTCAAGAAGGCATTTAAAAGTCAAATAAGAGAGGTAGAAGAAATAAAGAAGATAGTAACTATGATTGTCTGTGAAGTTGGTATAGCAAGAACCATGTATCTTTGAAAAGTAGAATACTAAGATCTTACCAACCCAGTTTGACGGAATTAGGTTTGAGATTTAATTTTAGTTGAGAATTAAAAATTAGAAAAGGAAAAGAGTCAATTCCTATCCTTTGTATCATGCTGCCTTCAGAATTTTCTGCCGCTTTGACTTCTTAGTCTCCTACAAGTGAAATGAGGTAAGTATCTAGTAGCTGTGCTCACCCACCCTTTTTATGATGGATTGTAGAAAGTTCTTGTTCCTAGAGTGCCTAGCCTCAGGCCTTGCCCATAGTGTACCCATTAGACACTAATAAATGTTGGCTATTGTGATCTGTGACTAATAGACTACCTTAAATGTTTCCTTGTGCAAATTGGGAATTATTTAATTGGTTCCTTCTGTGAGAACTCTCAAAGAGCTCTGTTTGGGGAGGATGGGCCATGTCCTGCCACCACCTAACCTAACTCCTCAAAGCTTTTCTGTTTGATCCAAAATCAGTCATTTAGAGTCACAGGGTATTTTTAAGTTACCTAATAATAACAAGTGTGAATTAAAACTGGTAAAACTGTATACATGCTTAGTGTTGTTAATGTAAAATTAAACACGTCTATATTGTGAAACTTTGTAATAAACACAGATAGGAAAATAAATTTTCTCCTAATTTAGATATTATTAGGTTATAAATTCGGTTTTAAGGATGCTTAACTATCTTTGTTAAGAATATTTTATTTCATTTGGATCATAACAATGGGAAAAGAAAAAAATTCTTCATTGTTTTATCTGATAAGATGTCTGACGTAGTTATGAGTTTGTTTCAACTCCGCAGGTGACATGGTAGAAGTCCTATAATGCTTAAACCTAAGAGCTACAGAGGTAAAAAGTCATAGCACATCTAGTTAGAATGAGAGAGTTTATAAGTTTAGGAAGTCCTTTCCACTTGAATTTGTTCAGAATGATTTTCTGTGCAAGGTAATTGAGAGATGTGTTTGATTGAATTGAGGCAAGCTAGCTAGAAATGGGTTTAGTTTCATGTTTCAAATCCATAATATTATTTTTGATACTGTGCAGATATGCCATTAATAATGTAACTTCTTTTCTAATCTGGATGTTGCTACATCATGAGCTGAACTATTAAAAGAAAATAAAATGTTTGAAATATTTTGAAGTAGTGTAATTTAAAAAAATTGGAAACTTCCCATTTACCTGTAGTGAAGAGGATGTTTTATTGACTATCTACTTAGAAAATCGAATCCCCTCCACTACTACAAATACTTTTTGATGAGGGGCAATGGTAAATAAACTCCTAAGAATTTGGTTTATTATGAAGTTATATCTGGAGTGGTCTGTACTGAAGTTACATTTTAACCAACTTAGTGTTAATAAACTCCAGTCTTCAAAGATTTATTTTTACTTTGAGGGTTGAATAAAAGACAGATATGTCAATATGGAGATTTACAGCTATCATTCACTATGTGAACTTTATTGAGGAATATCATGGGGTCCTTTGAACTTTTTGAGATGCCATATTTTCCAAAAACACTGGATCCAGAGTATGCAGGAGGCCTTGAATGTGTCAAGAATGAAGTACCTCCTGAGCTGACATTCTGGACTCTCTGTATGTCCTTGGGAGTTAAGACAGGCACCAGTCAGTCTGTACTAGGTTGAGAAATTGCTTTGTGCACCTGGGACCCTTAGAGTTAGGCAGATCATCCTGTCTTCATAGTTTAGCAATTCCCAATGGAAAAGAATGTGGCTTTGGACATTGCCTTGCTCCTCCCCTCTGGGAGGGGTTTTGTCCTTTTTCCACCTTTATTGCACCTTTCCCCCTTCCATACCACACCCCTTTTAGGTGAAGATTCTGGTACTCCCTCCTCCTTTGTCCTACTTTTATAAAAATGCAAACTTTTGTATGGATTGTGAACTCTCTGGGTTCCACATGCATGTTCATTTCTCTGGTAATAAATCTAATTTTCATGTAAGTTTCATGAAGTTGTGATTGCCTGTTGACAACATACAGAACATTACTACTACATTAGATTCTAATACTAACTGCATTTTTACATCAAGATGAATGTTAAGTGGCTTTTGAGAAGGAGAAATATTATAGAAAGGAATGTTGAGTAAAATCTTTTATGTGAATTTTTTTAAAGACCTGATAAATTTTTATTTGCCAGGCAATTTATTACAACTTGAAAATATTGATACAATTGTGTCCAGAGTATTACTGTGAATAATGAGACTGCTGTTTGAGGTGAAACATTTTGGGACCCTGAATATTCTTTTTGAAATTCATTTTTGGGCTTGTTGTGCCCTTGGGCCAATGTTTTAAGAAAATGCTTTAATAAAAATACCAGTAAGCTCAATGGGAGTGATATCTGAGATCTAAGGGCAGTGGGAACTTGGGATGGCTAAGGTTGAAGCTTACTAATTCATCTTCCCATAAAAGAAATCTTTCCATTTGGTTAATTCTGAGCCTAGCTGTTATCTTGCCAAATACTTGGCTGCTTATACTAGGCTTAAATATGGGTTAAATCCTTCTGTGCCCTTGGGCTTAGGCCTGGAAGACCAATACTAGTGCTATCCTAATCATGTCTCTCCTTTTCCCTTTCATAGCAAATCTCTCTAACCAGGGCAAATTAAGTTGTGATTTTTATGATGAATCTGAAGTGCAAAAAAATCTTATTATAAACAACTTATTTGATATGTGCTGTTTTGAAATGAATTATTCAGTGTATTTATACATCCCATCCCAGGACTTTTTGCTACCATTGATGTCAACTTGGCAACTTTTGAGTGAATTCATTCATGTGTTAGAGGTCATCTTATAAAAAGTGTTTGTTATCTTTGTTTTATAGGAGGTATAGATCCTCATCAGGATCTACTCCTCCTAAAGGGAGTGTGAATTAATTAGAATTAATTAATCATACAACTTAATAGTAATTGGGATTGGAGCTCTAAAAAAATTGAGTAAAAATTCTGAGAAAACAATAAGGTTAAATGAATATTTGTAATTTAGACAGTTTTTAACATTCTGCCTTCTGTCATATTTTAAATTGCTTGGCTTTGGAATTTTCAGTTTTTATTTGCATTTCCTACCTACAGCAAAATGACAATTTACTAACTTATGTCACAAGGCAATTATAGATAATAAATTGAAATTCCTTCCCTTTCTTTAACTTGAATCTGAGGTGAAAAAAAAATAGGTGAACACTAAAAGTTAAATGATGGTGGGTGAATCACAATTTTAAAATGCACTTTTAACCAAAGTTTGTATAATTAACATCAGCAAATAACAAATTCATAATCAGGACTCATTCTACAAGTTGTGTCTTCATGAACTCTTTTAGATTCTCCCTTCAGCTTATTACTGATAGTGCCTAAATCAAACACCTAGTTTAGATAAGGATAGGAGCAGCAAAGAGTATGGAAAAATGTAAATTTTCTGGTCTAGAGGTTCCTAATTTTAGAGCCATAAGGTTTGAGCTAGATCTTACTATATGACCTGGTAATTGGCAAAACAAACTTGAAGTGACTATGTTAAATTGTACTAAGGTCTATTTTGCAAGAAATTTAGTAGAAAAAGATGCCTACCAGTAACCTGAAGTGAAAAAAGCAAAACCAGCCTATTCCAAGTTGCCTAGGAGAAGAGATTTCTCAAAGACCAAAGAACTGGAGTAGGAGATGGTCTCAGAAATCAGACAGCTGCATGAGATGTCTGAACCCTAAGATACCATTCCCTTTCACTACCCCACACATATTACTCTATGTGAAGCCTGCTTGCTAAAGGGCCCACCCCAAATTGCTGAGGTAGAAAGGAGTGCTTGAGGCAGATGGAACATGCAGGATTCAGGATGAGAGATATAAGATGCAAGATGTGATCAGCCAGAAAAGTGATCAAAAAAGGCTATATGCATTAAAGCCCCCACCATGGACTTATCCATATGCTTTCACAAAGCACCCCCCCCCCCCCCAGTACCTAACATTCCAGAAGAGCTCTTTCCTTCCCCTTTGCTTATCTGTATGGACTATATGACATTCCAGACAAAGACACCTCTGGACTACCTGATAATCCAGGCATTCCAGAGTCATGTTTGCCCCTCCTCCTGTTCTCCTGCTCCCCTTTCCCCTACCCCATCAAATTATATTTAGACCAGACACCTAACCTGGCAAAGTGCTCTGGGCTCCTATAAGGAATAGATCCACTGGGTATATTAACTCAGTAAATGCCTTTCTTTAACCTGAAGACTGTCTGAGTGATTTGTTTCAGACCCTGGGTATTCTTCATCATTTTGTTGCACTCCAGCACTGTGGGGTGCCCATGAACCCCAACACAGGGGGTCCTGTTAAGATATTGGGTAATCTCTCTCTCCTTTCCCATCACACTATTTCCATTGTGTTAAGTGTTTGTTATATCAGTTAGTGATTCATTGAAAAGACAGTGCCTTTGAACATAACCAGGGGAAAATGAAAGGAAAATTAATTTTAATATTATTATTATCAAATATAATATTCCCTTCTCTGTCAAAAGACCATCCTGACAGTTAGGATTCCAAAGAATCCTAGGAATGTCATTTCATTTCTATTCTCAAGGCACTTTACTCTCAATTAATTTGATCTGGGATCTGCCCTGGGCCTTTGCTCTGGGAATCTTTAGCTCTGTTTATTCTATGAAAAAAACTAATTTGGACAGGTACAAAATGACTCCACAATATAAGCATGCACTTAAATTTCTATTAACAGTACTAGGAAATATACATAAGGCTCTATCAGTTTAGATTTATAACTGTTATTACTAGGTTAACTCAAAGTATTCATGACTAAATAGTATAAGTCATTGATGTTAAAATTTCTCACCCTAAGATTCTGGGTAGAGGACTGATTTTTGGTCCAAGTGAAAGTGAAGTTTGGTCTGATATTGGCAGGGCACCATGGTCCATCTGGCTAAGGTTGAGAGTTTGCACACAATACAAAGAGAGTCAATACAATGACTCTCAATTTTCATGATATAAGGAAACACTTAGGGTATTATATAACAGTCACATGTAAAACAGAATGGAGCACTAAGGATCACAACAGCCAACATTTGCATGGTTTGGTATATGATATGTGCAATGCCCCATGCTAAGTACTGTACAAACAAGAGTTTCTTACAAAGGATCCTGAAAGGTAGGTGAGCTCAACCAGCAGAAGCTTATCCATAGGTTCCCAAAGTGCGCCATACCACCCCCTGGGGGTGTAGTCTTGGATACAATTGACAGGTGTTAAATAAAAATAAGGGGGCAGTGGAAGCATGAAAGAAAAGAAGATAAGACAATTTTGAAAAACTGTTCAGACATGTTTCATCTGTTGTGTAACAGTTAAAGTCACAGTGATTACATTATTTTCCAAATAAACACACAAAATGTAAGTTATAACTGATCAGTGATTGAGTTCGCCAACAGGTCTTAACAAGCAAGTGTTGGCAGGTGTGTGGTGCATTGTTGGGAAGTCCAGTATGCATCAGCAGGAATATGTGCATGTAATGACTTGTTTATAATACAATATAATATGGTAACATGACACAATATTGAGTCATTAAAATTTCAATGCAGGAAAAAACTACAAATCTACAATAAATTATTACATTTAAGATGTATCATTTAAAAATATTTCATATTTTTTTGAATAATGCAAATTTTTAAAAATATTAAAGGGTTAAAGATTACCTGGAGGTGCTGAGTAATTTTTTTTGAAAAGGAGGCAGAGCAATAGGCCAAATAAGTTTGGGAAACTCTGAGCTTATCTAACCTTCATTAATAGCAGACTAAGAAGCTAAGACTTTGAAAAAAAATTCAAAACTCCAAGGGTGATGTGGTGAAAGGGTAGGGAAAGAGATTGAATCCTTTCTTTTTGGAATTTCTAATTCTTAACTAAAACTTAATTTAACAAATGACCATACTTTAGACTGCTAGCATAGCTGGGAAGATCTTAGGTTTCTGCTTTTCACAGATAAGGAAATTTTAAGAAATCTTTGCTATATTAAATGTACAGAAAACCATTATCTTTATCTTCTATATTTCTAAATAGTTTTTCAAACAAATTTACATCAGTCTTTTAATAATTGAATCTATAATCCAAGAGAATAAAACAAACTCATTTTTGTAACAATATTTCTAATACAATAAATTATAAAATGTACTCTAGGCACTTTGCAATCACTATATCATTTAGTTTTCCCGACAACCCTGGAAGCACTACTCTTAAAACAACCTCTTTTAAGATCACACAGCTATCAAATTAGGCAACTTTGCTGGAAGTCAAACTCAGCATAATTATGATGCTCCATGAGATTTAACCTTATGTAGTAAAATATCACTGATAATCGCATAGAATGAGCTAAAAATTAATTAGATTCTCTTATGGATCACATATTTATAAGTTAATTCTATGAGACTTTATCAGTGCACACTGCCATAAATTTCTCCTTTGGCAAAGTTTGGAACAATTCTAGTACAGCAACTAAGGCAAAACCTAAAAAAGATAGTAAGTGTAAGGATAAGGGCTCACTTATTTTCCCAACATCTTGTTTTAATGCCAAATAGTAAATTCTGACATAATGATTCTACTAGAAGAAGATATTCTCCTTAAAATGAGACCAGAATAAAATCAGTAACACCTAGGTCTATTTTTGCAAAACATATCATATGGAATCTCAATTTTTAAAAAATTTTGCTTACCAGCTAACCAACTGCCAAAGACTTAAAAGTGGTAGTCTTGTATTGAGTTCTGATCTACCTTAATTATCCTAATATGGGAATACACAGACCATATTCTAATTTAGTTCCAGAATACATTTCAATTGGACCAAAATAAGTTCTATAGCTACTAATGACATTTAAAAATTCGGAAAATTTCTGGCATCTCTTCAAGACTGAAAACTCATTGTGACTCCGAGAATCACTAAATTTGATATTCCAGGTACTCTTATGTCAGGTGCTCTGGACACTAGTTGAAATTTACATTGCCTTTATTGTCAGTTACAACACACTGTTAACTCATTTTGAACTTGTAATCAATTAAGACATAGTGCTTTTTTTTACATGAACTGAGGTTTAGTATTGTTTCATCCTATACTTGCAAATCTGAATGTTTTAATCTAAGGGGAGGAATTTACATTTATCTCCACTTACTTTATTCTCATTTATATCCATTCATCATTCCAGTCTGTTATGAGCTTTTTGAATCCTTAATCTGAGAGACAGTGTGGTGTGGCAAATAAAGGGCTTTAGAATCAAGAAGTTGCAGTTGCAAGGCCTGCCTTTGACACATATAATGGCTGAATGATCCCAGGAGTGGTAGGTTCAAAGACTACAAGTTTCAGAATAATTATAGCATTATTAGAAGAAGTTTCTTCACTGTAAGTTATCTATATCAATGAAATTACAGGTTAGCACCAAAAAAACCCACAAAAAAGAAAAAAAAAACCAATTCTGTCATCCAGCAAACATATTAGTTACCCCTCCCAGTAAAGAAACAATCTTGACTAGTATATATTTTATATTTTGTCTAAGTTCTTGGTTTAAAGAAATTGTACTTGACAGTGCTAGGATGAGGACCGATGGACCACAAAAGGTCTCCAATGCACTGATATGGTATCACTCATCGTTATTCAACCAAATAGGAGTTCACATAAACACTGTCACTGAGTACATTTCACTATCTTGTCCTTGAGTCTATTATGAATGACATGACCAAATGCCTTACAAAATTCAGGATACACTGTGCCTATGATATTTGTGGTGCAATGTAAATGAACAAAATCAAAAGATCTAATCTTCCAGTGCTAGTGCCTTTCCTTACTGGTTTATGGGATTACAGACCCCAATTTTCTTTGCCTGTAAAATGGAGAAAATGATATTTACATTGTCTTCCTCACAAAATCATAGTGAGGAAAGTTATTATTTTTGTCAATTCTTGTATCATCTTGTCTGATAATGCAACAAGAAAAGGGAAATGTTGCTAAATTTGGATGACTTATTTTTCACAGTTACAGAATTTGAAAGTGAGAAGGGACCTCAGCAACCTATGCACAAAAGAAATTCTTAAAACATCCTCAACAATTGGTCATTCAGTCTTTGCTTAAAGACCTCTAAGAGGAGAACTCAATAGAGATCTAATTGTTAGGGAGTTGCATTTTTTTAATTCTTAATATCAACTTTAATATATCCTCTTTGCAACTCCTACCCATTGTTATTGGTTCTGTCTTCTAGAGCCAACTAGAACAAATCTATTCCTTCTTCCATAATGGTCCTTCAAATACTTTCCTGTCAAATCCCTTCTGCATTTTCTCTTCTCTAGGCTAAAAACACCTGCAGTTTCTTCAAGAGATCCTCATATGACATATGCTCCAAGACTTTCACCATCTTGGTTGCACTCCTAGGGACTTTCCTAAAGTGTAGTGCCCAGAATTGAAAACAGCAGGTCTAAGAGGGAGCTTTGGGTACAGTTGAGTATAGGCAGGATATGGATGATAATCCAACGGAGAGGACTTTTAAGGAATGGACAAACAAGTAGGAGAAGAACGTAGAGAGAATGGCATCATGAAAACAAAGAGAATGACAGACATCCAGGAAGAGAGTAGTCAAATACTACAGAAGTCAAGAAATGATGAAGACTGAGAAAAGGAATTATCCCCCTAAAGATTTGGCAATTAAGAAACCACTGGTACCTTTAGAAAGAGCAGTTACAGTTCTCAGCAAAGAGGTTGTAAGCAAGATGAAAGAAGGTTTAGGAGGGAGTAAGAGGAGACGAATTAGCAGTAACAAATGTAGATCATCTGAAGAGTTTAACTGAGAAAAGGAGAAATATTGGACAACACCTTGGCAGGATTGTAAGGTCAAGTGGAGGGGTTTTTCTTCAGGATAGGAGAGATGTGTGCTTGCGGCATCAGGGAAAGAACCAGCAGCTAGAGAATGACTGCCACTGGCAGACAGAAAGAGAGAAAAGATTTAAATAGGAGTAATATGCTGAAGAAGATGGGAGAGGATGTAATCAAGGATATATGTAGAGGGTTTGGTTATGGGGAGGAAAAGTGCCCTGTCTTCTTTAGAGACTGGAGTAAAGGAGCTGTAGTTGGAGACAGTTGTGTTAAGGATCTGTGAGATGAAGAGAAAGGGAGAAGAGAAAATTCTCAGGGAGTGGTTTCTATTTTCTTCATTAAGCATGAGGTAAGGTCCTGGTCTGAGAATATGAGATGTTGTTGGAGGATGGAGGAAAGAAGTGATTTGGAACAGCCATTGTGGTGAGTTTAGTAGAGGATCAATTAGGGATGAGTGGCAGGATTACCTCTCTGAAATTAGGATCCAGTTGAGATTAGAAAATACCATTTAGATTAATTAGCAAGGTGGATTGACTTTCTCCAAATCCTTTTAGCAGCACAGAAAGAGGTGGATAGTGGGAGTAAACAAGAGTGGCTTGTGTCAATTGTTAAATTTTCAGTGTGAGCATTTATGCCTCCGAAATTGGCAAACTACCCATCAGGGCTGAATTTGTCATTTTGTGGATTGTCTAGGCTTAAGAAAATAATTAACAGTGAAGAAAGTGTTAAAAATGTGGATTAAAGTGTGTCATGTAATTTTTTTTTTCAGAGAGCTAATTGTTAAATATTTACCAGCATACTCTTGGAATAATCTGGGGTTGGTTTTTGGCAAGGCATGAATGGTGACAGGTTGAGGGAGCAAAGGATTTGTGAGTACAGTATAGTACAGAGATGAACTGATCAACTAAAAAGATCAATATTAGAGGGGGAGGATAGTATAGCTTGAACTTGGATGATGCCCTGAGAAAGTCAAAAAAGGCAGCAGGATTAAAGTTCATGGTGAGGATAAAAAATAGTTTTTTGAGAAGTAAGGTACAGGGAGAGATGAAATGATAGGAGACTGTGATTAGATAAAGGAATTTCAAAACTCTTGATCACTGAAGAGGAATTGTATATGTGTGACGGTAAGATTAACAAAGTGAGCATACCTAAGTCTAGCTGTCCTAGAATGGAGTAGTAGGTAATGGTGGTTGGGCAGAATGAAGAATTGGGATATTAGGGTGTTTAAGGAAACATCCATATGTATGGCAAAATTCTTTATTAAAAGAGTAGGAATTGAGATAGCTACTGAAGTCAGTAAGAAAAGAGGGATAACTTCCTAGGGCCCTGCAGATAACAGCCACTAACATGTGGATTAGATGATAAATTTGGAAAGAGTGAAACTCAAAGGAAGAGAAGTTGCTTAGTAATGGTGGTAGAGGGAGAGTCTGGTAATGGAGAGCAAAGACTATTCTGACTTCTTTTCCATGATAAGTGTGTCCAAGAATATAAAGGAAGAAGAGACCAGTATTGAAAAGGATGGACAGAACTATATTATAATGTACCAATCATTGAAACCATTTGGCACTAGTTAAAAAATAGAAAAATAACTCAATGGAAGAGACTAGACAAGGGAAAAAAACTAGAGAATGATAGAATCAATAACCCAAGGTTTGATAAAATTGAAAACATAAATTTCCAAGGAAAATTACTCCCTATTTGATAAGAACTGTGGGAAAACTGGAAAGCAGTTTGGCAAAAAATTAAGCTTACACCAGCATCTTTGTACCATATTTTACAATGAATGCAAACTGGATGTATGATCTGAATGTGAAAGACCATACCATAAAAAATTTAGAAGAGAAACCATGTGTCTTTCATAGCTATAGCGGGATGAATTGAGAGCAAATAAGAGATAGAGGAAATTATAAAAGACAAAATAGACCATTTTGGCTAGGTGAAATTCAAAAACTTTTGTACAGATAAAGTTAACTCATTCAGGACAAGAGGGGCAGTGGTCAACTGGGAAAAATTTTGTATCAGATATCTCTCATAAGAGATTTGATATCTAAACTATATAGAAACTGACAAATATGTAAAGTGTGTGCTTTACATATTGCATATGCTCACAAGTGGCTCACAGGGTCAAATAGATATTTCTGGTAGATATCTAATATCTTTATGATCTATATCAATAACTGTGATATTTGTTGATAGGTCAGGTATCTAGGAATAAATACTTCCAAATAAAGGAAAATGATCCAACACTTGATTAGGCAGAGGACCTGGTGGAATCTGAGGAGAATGTGGTACCACAACACACTCTTCCTGAGTGATTTTAAAGGAGAAGCAAGAACTACAAACAAGAACATTGAAAGGAAATATGCTCATTATGCAAGCAAAACATATTGAACTCAAGGGCAGGATACACAGAGACAACCTAAGGATCATAAGTCTCCCAGAAGACCTTGATAGGACAAAAAAAACCTTAACACCATAATGAAAGAAAGAATAGAAGAGAATTGCCCAGAACTTCTAAACATAGAAAATGAAGTTCCAAATGAAGGATTCACAGAAAAAGCCATAAGGCTGGAAACTCCAAGACATATAATGGTTAAATTTAGCAGTTTAATTGAGACATCAAATTGCTTACCTTCTCAGAGATGGGAGAGGGAAAGGGAGGAGGGAGGAGAGTTTGAAATTTAAACATTTTAAAAATGAATGTTAAAATTGTTTTTATGTGTAATTGGAAAAAAAATACATAACATTTTCCAAAAAACCCCACAACAATTTAATTAAGAAACAACAAATTCTATAAGCCATCAGGAGAAAGACATTCAGATTACAAAGGAAAAGACATTAGAATAGCGTAGGTCTATTCCCTACCTAGAGGAAGCTGGATGACTTAGTGGATAAACAACTCATATCCAGGTCCTCTGTGTAAACTCCTTTTAATTGCCCCAATAACTATAAAGTTCTCAGGAGTTACATGGATCATTTTCCCATATAGGAATGTAAACAGTTTAACTTTATTGAGATGGTTATGACTACTCGTGCATGCTGACCTTTTCTTGCTTGTCTTAAAGTCTTCTGTCTGAATGTCAAGTTTTCTATTCAGTCAGGGCCTTTTCATCAGAAATGCTTGAAAATCCTCTATTTCAATAAATATCAATTTTTTTCCATTGAAGGGTTATGCTCAGTTTTTCAGGATGTTATTCTTGGATTTAATCGTAGCTCTTTTGTCTTCTGGAATATCATATTCCAAGCCCTTCACTCCTTTCGCATGGAAGCTGCTAAATCTTATGTGACCTTGCTGTGGTTCCACAATATTTGAATTATTTCTTTTTGGCCACTTGAAATATTTTCTCTTTGACTTGGGAGCTCTGGAATTCAGCTATAATATTTCTGGGAGTTTTCATTTTAACACCTCTAAGATAATGGGTCAGCTTTCCTTGATAATTTCTTGAAATATGTTCTTTGATCATGGCTTTCAGTTAGTCCAATAATTCTTAGGACTGGTTCCTGGAACCTTTTGGTTTGTTTGGGGGGATTTATTTTAAATTAATTTAAAAAAATAAATAGTGCTTATTTTTTTCTCTTTTCATAGGGAAATAGAAAAACACTTGTAACAAATAATCATTGTCAAGCAAACCAAATTCCCACACTAGCTATGTCCAGAAATGCATGTTTTTCTCTGTCCCTTGAGTCCATTACCTTTTAGGAGATGAGTAGCATGTTCATCAGTCCTGTGTCATTGCATTGGTCCAAATTTACAAAATTGTTTTTCTTTATAATGCTGTTGTTATTGCATAAATTATCCTCCTGGTTCTGTCTACTTTCTTCTGCATTAGTTCATACTAATCTTCCCACTTTCTCTGAATCCATTCTCTCGCCATTTCTTTTTTTCATGATTAAAGACTTCAATTCTATATTTGTTTTCTATTACAATAAACAATCTGAAAATCAGAATACACCAAAGAAAATAGGAAAATTCTTTAAAAACTTCTTTTAAAAAAGCTCATTACATAGAAATCTGGACTCATTAAAATGAATAAATTAGGAAATTAATTCTTGCTAACATTTTCTATTCCTGATTCTTCCTAAAATGCATCTGTTCATGCTACTTCCCTATTCAATTTTTTCTTTCTTTTTATTTTTCTACACTTAATAGTATTTTATTTTTTCAAATTATATGTAAATATAGTTTTCAGCATTAATTTTTGTAAGAGATTGAGTTTCAAATTTTTCTCCTTCCCTCTCCTTTCTCCAAGACAACAAACAATCAGATACAGGTAATACATATGCAATCATGTTAAACATATTTTGACATTAGTCATGTTGTGCGAGAAGTCTTTCATCATTTCTTACAGCTCAAGAGTATTCTATATATTATCATTTGTTTAACCATTCCCCCAAGTGATGGGCTGAGTTCCTAGTTCTCTGCCTCTACAAAAAGAGTTGCTATAAATTATTTTTGTTCGTTTGAGTACTTTTCCTTTGATTTCTTTAGGGTGGAGGCTTTTGGCTTATTTGGATCCTCTAACCCAATATAAGCTTACACATATGTATATGTATGTATATATGTATGTATGTATGTATGTATACATATACATACACACATACATAAAATATTAAAAACTACAGTTCCAAACACAGAATAGAAGCTCCTTAAGATTCAAGGGGCTTTCACATCACCCTGATATGGTGATCGAAGGCAAGAATATGACAAAAGAGTGGGAGATTTGACCAAAAATATGAACTGATAAATAATAAGTAAATATCTATTTCTCCTGGTACTGCACTAAGTATATAAAATATGTTTATGTAATTCCTGCCTTTGAGGGCCTTATAATCATGGGACTTGATTTTGGAGCAGGTGAATGGATAAATACATTCTATTTCCATGTTTGTATAACCTAGGCCCATGCTTTGCCTTCTTATTTTTGAATCCTTATTTAACCTCTTGACTTTTAAGATATTTGGGAAGAGAGGGAGAGATAAATTTGGACACACACCCTTCCTTGAAGTCCAGGGCAGTATTTCCTCATATTGGGCTGGAGTCAGCAGCATGATAGAATAGAAAAGGCAGAAGAGCTATACACAGGAAAGCAAGTCTGGGGTGTTATCCTTGCCCTTGGTATTCAGACCTCCTGCTTCCCAGTGAGGAGCTGGGTTGATTGACATGTGCTATTGTCCTGGAATTGTTAAGCTTCTCTGAGATAGACTGGAACAAATGGGGCTCTGGGTGGAGCTGGTGCTGCCTTAGCTTTAACCTATCAGCCAGTAGATTGTGGTTCTCGGAAACCAGCCTATGGAAATGACCCAGATCTCTGTAGCACAGATGAGGATCGGAGCATAAGAATCCCAAATTCTCAAACTGGCAACTATTAAGACTCCTTATGGTTATTGATTGAAACCAGGAAGACTATTTTCTTTCATTGCCCTCCTTCTTTCTTTTGGTAGAATCACTGATCTGAAACTGAGGGGTCCTAACTCATTCTTCCTCCCAATTACAGTTATCCCTTCTACATTGCAAGGTTAGGGGCACAGCACTCCCATGATCTTGAAAAATCTTAATTTTTTGGCCCTCCCTTCATATCACAGAAATCTAAATTCTTTTTCTATGATGGGGTATTTAAAGTACCTTATTGCAAAATTTGGGTTAAGTATTTGGTCTTATGCTATATGTAGGTCAGTGTTAAGCAACAATACTATACATATATTTTATGCATTTCTGAGTTTCTAAACTTTTTCTGTGTTATCTGCTAGCCTTCACCCTTTTGCAAAACTCCCCCCCAAATTCCCATTTAATTTCTTATGCTAATCTGTGATACCCTGAAACTATAATGGGAAAGTTGTGATATGGAAGGGATAACTGTATTGCTTTTCCATGAATTGTCGATGCATGAGATTGAGAATTTTCTAGTCAAAACCAAAGAACTGGGAGCTCACCAGAGAAAACGTTTGGGGAGATAACCAGAACTGGATGGCTCCATCTAAAAATACTTAAACTTTTACTTTTCATTTTCATTATGACTACTAAGTTATACGGCCACAGTGTGTTGAATTTCTGAGTCCTTTGACTTTGGGAGGGTAATGACCAGACAGAGGAGAGTCTAGATATGGAGTGAAGGTTCTTGAGCTAAAGATTTCACTTTTTTTCTTCCTACTTTGAACAATATTCCATATTATCCCCCAACCAAATTTTGAACCTGGCCAAATGTGGATTTAAACTGGACAGAGCTAAAGCTTGAAGCCAACAACTTGGTAAAAGTGGGAGAGCTACCTAGGTGTCCTTAATGGATAATTAATACAGTTGCATGCTTTATTGGCTTAAGGAAGGGAGCCCATGCACCCGTTTAAATAGCTGCTACTTTTGCAGTGATCTAAGTGTCACATGTGGGCTAAACAAGCTATTTCCCTAGTAACACATATGGGAAACAATATGATGTAATAGAAAAGAATTGAATTGTGAATCAGGAGACCTCATTTCCTGGACTCCTGTCTTTCACTAATGCTAGATGGCATATGCTGGGTAATTTTGCCTCTCTTATTCTCAGTTGTCTTCTCTGTAAAGTAAATGATTAGGCTACGTAGTCACTTGGGTTACTTCCAGCTCTATAAATTTCTATGCCAAAATCAGTAATGAAGGGGAATTTTTATTTTTCATAGGCCTCCGGTATCCATATACATAGTTTCACTATGGTGACTTCTAGAGGCATGGGCATTGAACAGATCAGATGATCCTAATTTACCATAAACCCCTTTGGCAATCTGATGGAACCTATGGAATCCTTCTCATAATAATGTTTTTAAATGCATAAAATAAAATGCACAGGAAGCCCAATTATATTTATCAAAATATGAATAAAATGATTTCACAATGCCCAGGTTGAGAAACTTTGGACTAGATGACCTGTGAGATAAGGTAAAGATTACATCTTAATTATGTGGAAAATACTGCATCACTCAGATGGAAAGCTCAAGAATGGAGTGAGCTATTATACTGATTATTAATCAGCTTTTTGAATTTTAAACTGGGGCTTTAAAAGGAGAGGCAAACTAACCTAGAAGAGAGGAAAGGCTGAGCTTTTAGCAGCAGGACAGCATTATAGAACTGAGGAGACTTGGGGTACAAACCTTTCTGCTAACACAAACCAAATTATTTTTCAATAATAGCCTGGCATGAGCTTTTCTCCCCACCCTGCCATGCCCACATCTATCCCAACAGAGGTTGATTGCTTAGGCTTTTATAATTCTCAATTCCTGTTCCAAAGAGTTATTGTGGTTTAAATCAATGTGCTTCTGAAATAAGTGCGCTTATTATTCCTGGTCTACATTCTTTGTCATGTTTTTATACCACTGTGACATAATAGTCTTTGTGTTGTGGTACAATGCTAGTCCTTTCAAGAAATCTCTAAGGGCTTTCAAATCAAGACCCACAGCCACCTGACAGATGGAGAAACTAAGACCAGGTCTTCCCACGATTATGAGGCAGAGGAAGGGAAAAATCAAATCCAGGTCTTCTCTTTGCAAGTCTGGGACTCCAGTGCCTGCTGTCTACCATCTCTGTCTATAAAGAATAAAGTTTATATGGTACTTACAGAAAGTTCGATTGTTACTATTAGAATATAGTCTGACTTCTTTTGGATTTCTAAACTGATCCTCCCTCCACAATCTCTCTCACATACATCTTCTCCTTTCTATTCATGTAATCCTAACTATTCATATGGACTCTTGAAATAGCCTTCTAACTAGTCATCTACCCTGAAGTCTGTCTCCCAATTGAATATAAGCTCCTTGAGGGCAGGTATAGCTTCAGTTCACTCCAATCTTCATGCCACTGTTCAAAACCATACAATGGCTTTTTCTTGTCTATCAAATAAGGCAACCCTGTCCTGAGACCCAGCTTTCCTGACTGACTGGTGTTGACTAGTATTGTTGACCAGAGCAGTATTTCAGAAAGGGTCCTGCTATGCTTCATCTCACTTCCAAGCGGACTCTCTGGACATCCACATGCAGGGTGAATTGTTTCTGGATGGTGTAGTCAGACAGGGTGCAACCATTTTCTAGCTGCTTCACAACAAAGATCAATTGCTTGTCCGAGGGAATACTTTCCTTGTTGTGAATCTTGACCTTGGCATTCTTAAAGGTGTGACTGGGCTACACTTGAAGAGTTATGGTCTTACTAGTCAAAGTTTTCACAAAGATCTGTATCCCACCCTCAAGATTTGGTTCTTTTTGGATATTATAGTCAGATACGGCTTAATCACCTGGCAAGGATCAAGCTCTGGTGGTCTAAGATGCCTTCTTTGTCCTGTATCTTTGCCTTAACATTTTCAGTGGTGTCACTGGGTTTTGCCTCAAGGGTGATGGTCTTGCCAATCTCTTAGTACCATGTCAGAGAATCCTTGGTTTTGTCTTGTTCAAAATTTAGTCAGTGATTTGGCTGAAGACATGGGTAGTACACTAATAAAACTGACAGATGATGCTGCTGGCCATACCACAACCATTAAGTTTAGGGCCCTTTACTTTGAAGAAAGTATGAAAAAACTTCAAGAATGTTGTGATTTTTCACCTTCATTCCATATACAGAATGGTTTAAAGAGTCAAGAATGACTACCCTCAAGAAGGCAAGACTTGGTGGGGGAGAGGCACTTACGACTGTCTTTGGGTATCTGAAAGGCCGTCATGTGCAAGGGGGAATTAGATTTCTTACTTATGGCTGCAGAGAGCAGAGTTAGGACTAATGGGTGAATATTATACAAAGGTAGATTTTGATCTTTAAAGATAAAGAACTAACAGTTATCAAAAATGGAACAGATATACCTTCTGGGTATAGTGAGTTACAGTCTGTCCTCCCATCCCACCCCTACCTCATTCTCACCTTCAGGTATTCAAGCCAATGTCACTTGAGACGGAAATTGGATAAGAAGTTAAGCGTTGATGGAAAGGGTTGAACAAGATGACCTTTAAGGCTCCAAGGTACTAATGCTGCTAATGCTATGAGTCTTTTGAGACACAAACTCTAAAGAAATAGGGTTTTCTTTTTTTCTTCACACAATAGATATGTACTTCATATCCATACACAGATAATCATTCAGAAATAGGACAGCTTCTCTACACAAACTCACCACACACAAATGCGCAGGGAGGCACCTTCTCTCTCACTGCTGCATCAGCACACTCTCCTCACCATCGTTAACAATCTGTCCTTCCTTGCTTCCCCTGGGCTTAGTGCTCCAGCTGTCCCTGTTCTCCCGCCCGCCCCCCCCACTCAGTTCCAACCCAGGCAGAGGCTGGAGGCCCTCATTCTAAAAACAGAAATAGCTGTGCCTGGGCTCTGGATTATTTATATCTGCTTCTAACTGAGCACTCTGCCTGGAGGGCACTGGCACTGTAGGGAAGCAGAGCCATACTCCCAAACTCCCAGGCACCTCTGAGTTCTTCAGTGGAAGGTTTATAGCAGTGACCATCAGGGAATCATTGGTCTGGAAAGGGCCCTCAATCAGGAAGGTCTCTAGTGGTTGGTAAGCCTGAGGGTCCTTGGGTTTGCCCCCTTCAATATTTTGAAGGATAATTTGGCTGAAGATAAATATAATAATTTATAAATTATTATTTATTAATTAAAATCTATTTAAAATGATGACCTGGTTAAACTTTCTTCATCCAGAAAGGTCCACCATAGAAAAAACAAAACAAATCAAAAACCTAGGATCAGCTCTGAGTTGGTGGTATAGTTGGAAAGTCTTGAGTATTCCTCTCCTTCTGTCTTCTTCTTTAGAAAAGCACGAAGGGATGGAAACTTCCCTTCACAGGATCATAGAGTTAGAGCTGAAAAAGGCCTTTGAGTTCATCTACCTTTCTTGTTTCATAGAAGAGGTAATGGGGACTCAAAGAAACTAAGGGGAGGCAGGGGACAGATGTGGAAATGAAGCCCAGGTTATCTGACTCCAAATCTCATACTTTTTCTACTGTATCAAACAGAATCTCTCGCACTCTTCTTCCCTTCCTCACTTTATTTTAAAGAATAAACAACTCTGGCAGTCAAGGTACCCACTAATACCCTTATACTCTCCAGTAGAACCTTGAAGACCCAGAAGAATCTACTTTTCTCAAAGAGGCTAAGGCAGCAAGATCGGGGTCCCACTGGAATCTCTTTCACTTTGCTCTGTTCTCTGGCCACAATCTTGACCTACCAACCTTAGAGAGCCATCTCACTAATGAAGGGCATTTGTCAAAGGAAGGCAATGTGATTCAGAAACTAACCTATCTCTGTACTGAGAAGAAAAAAAGGAATTAATTAACAATATTTATTAAGCTTATCCTATGTGCCCCATACTGTTAGGGGTTGGGGATACAAGTACTATACAAAGAATGAAATAATCCCTACTCCCAAGAGCTTGTTTTCTAATGGGGGAAGCAGCAAGTACATATATTAAGAGACATCATAAATTAATGCCTACTTAATCTCTTACCAATCTATCTCTAGGTGTCTTCAAAGTAGGTAAACACAAGATTGTTTCAGAAGGAGAATACTGCAATCAGAGGGATCAGGAAAGGTTTCTGCAGAAGGTGATGCTTGAGCTGTATATAAAAAGAAGACAAGAAAGTCCATTAGACAGAGTTAAGGAGCGAGTGCATTCTAGGCATGGGGGATGGACAGCACAAAAGTACGAGGGCGTTAGTGTATTGTTATCTGTGGGGAACAGGAAGGACAGTTTGACTGGATCATAGAGTATAGGTGGGAGAGTAAGGTCTGATGAGGCTGGAAAGACAGGTTGAGCCAGGTTATTAAAGGTTAAATAGAGTTTATATTTTATCTTAGAGGCAATTACAAAGTCACTGGGTTTGAGAGCAGAGAATCACATGATCAGGTCTGGGCTTGTGGAAAATCATTTTGACAGCTTTGTGTTGGTTTAGAGGGTTGGAAAACGAGTCAGAGAGATGTATTTGAACTAACCTAAGGGAGAAGTGATGGGGGCCTGAACTAAACTGCTAGCTGTGATCTGGGACCTAGAGATGTGTAAGTGGTAAGATTTGACAACTTATTAGCTATGTGGGGAAAGGGAAGGTGAGGAGTCAGGGATGTTGCTGAGATTATTTATGGGGGAGATGAAGAGAATGGTGATGCCTTTGACATAAAGAGAGAAACTTGAAGGAAAGATGAGTTTAATTTGGGTTTGAGATGTTGAGTTTGATATGTTTCTGAGACATGTAGTTTGAAATGTCCAATAGGCAATCTGTGATGCAGAACTGAAGCTCAGGGGAGAAAATGGGGCTGTGTGTGTGTGTGTGTGTGTGTGTGTGTGTGTGTGTGTGTGTGGGTGGGTGGGTGGGTGTGGGTGTGTGTGGGTGTGGGTGTGTATACACACCCACCCACACACACACAGAGGCATACATATCCATATGCCATATTTTGTATATATGTATGCTTGTATATGTATGTGTATGTATATATATGTGTATTTAAAAATACTTCACTTCAACCTAAGCCTGAAGCAGTTTTCCTGACAGTCCTGCTATATACAGGAGGGAAACATGGCTCCTGAATGTCTGAGAGAATAAGTTGGGAAGTTCACTCTGTGAGTGAAGGAGGAATCTCTAGAGGCAGCTAGGTGGTGCAGTGGAGAAAGCGCTGGATCTGGAGTTAGGAAGAACAGGGTTCAAATCCAGCCTCAGTCTGGGTATTTGACCCTGAGCAAGCAATTTAACCTCTAACTCAGTTTTCTCATCTATAAAGTGGGGAAAATAAAAACATACTAATACCTATCTCCTAGGGCTCTTGTGAGGATCAAGAGATATCTGTAAAGCACTTTGCAAACCTTAAAGTGCTATATAAATGCAAGTTATTATTAAGGTTGAGGTTATCAAGAGAGTTGATACTCTAGAGATAAGTGTGAAGTTTTGAATAGTGGACAGAAGATCCCCATAGTCACAAACGTGGGGAAACCAGTCCCTTAACATGTCCCTCAATTCCCAAAATTTGTACCCCTGGTGAGACCATTTTCTTCTTGATTGAACTGTGTTCTTACTTTGTTCCTGGACTAAGAACTCTTATTCTTATCTATTCTCTAGTCTATTCTTCTCTGTAGAACTTCTCTAATTTCTTTTTACTGTTTTACTGTTTACTGTGCTAGGTTTCTGTGATAGTCTTTTGGGTAACCAGTGTGGAGAGTGAGGGAGTTAAGCTGGCAATAGTAAGCTATTATCCTGGGGCCCTCTGAAAATGATCAGTGAAAATGCTTGTCCTGGGCCCCAAAGTATTATACACCTAGACTTCAGATATTTGTGTTAGATTGATATAATTCTAGCCTGATACTTTTTTTGAAGACAGGCAGGGATATAAGCAAGCACCCAGGCACAATTCTCCTCCTTTTTCCTACAAAAATCAGAGACAAAATGGATGAAATTCAGAGCAGATATGTAGCACTGCCATATGTGAGATGCATTTATATTAGACAGTCATGACCAGATATACCATAAAGATGATGTACATACATACACATATACATACAAACACATATCTTAGTCATCTGTATAGAGATGGTAGTTAAGCCCGTGGTAACTGATGAGGTCATCAAGGGGAAGAATGGAAAGAAGTCAATGACAGAACCTTGGAGGACATCCACAGTGATAGAGTGTGATATAGTATGAACAAAGAATATGGAGAAGTGGTCAGTTAGAGCCAGCAGAAAGAAGGATCACAAACACCCAGAGATAAAGAATGTCCAGGAGAAAAGGGTGGTAAGGAGGGTCAAATGTAGTAGATAGGCAGAGGTAAAAGACCATCAGATTGGGCAATTAAGATACTGTTGATGACTTTGGAGACTGTGATCAGAATTGAGGTGAGAAATTAGATTGCAAAGGGTTGAATGAGCAGAGGAAGCTGAAGTAGCCAGCGTAGACAGGTTTTCAGGTATTTGGCTAAGAAAGGGAGAAGATATGGGATGATAGCTTACAATCTACTAAAGAAGGTGGGAGGGAATGGGATTGAGTGCACATGTAGAGAGAGGGGGTGGCCTTGTCAAGAAGAAGCTATCTATTTGTCAGATTTGGGGAAAGGCTGTCAAGGCTGAATTTCTTCTCTCTTGTAGCCAGTCTTTTTTGATCTACTCATCAAGACATAATGGATGTACACTAACACTTGGCTGTTGCTATCTGACTTGAACTCCTCTTTCCAGCAGAGGTTTAAAGACCCTGGAGTCCATTTTTCTTCTTGTTAGATACACTCCCTGAATGTCTACCCTAGAGCCTGGTGGCTGAGTCCCTAACGGTAGAGGTACATATGCTCTTAAGGTCCCCAGGGTCACAACTCCTGGCATGAGAACTCACTGCTCTTGAAAGCCTCCAGTGAGAACAGCTCCTCAGAGAGTAAGACGGAGAGTTAATACTGCCTAAGTGGCTTCTCACTTCCACTTGTTTCTCCCCATCTTATCAAACACTGATATTTTTATATCACACAGCAACTGGTTAGCTAAGGGAAAGCTTAGAAGTAACCTCTGGGAGTCCTCAACACTTTTTTAGTTTGTCTTTTGGATGTATCTTTTTTTTCCCTGTATGTGTCCTACTAGGAGCTCCCTGAGGAACCTTCCTTTATATTCAATTTTTCCTATATATTCCTTGAGAATACCTGTTACAGGGATATAGTTCTTGGGCTGATTGCAGAAAAATATCTAATGACTTGTTATTTCCCAATTACTAAAAATCTTCTGTTAGGGACAGAAGTGAGAAATAGAAATAATAGAAATAATATTTTTCCAAGTCTTTAACATCTGCTCTCTCATCCTTAGTCTTTGTTCCATGAACCAAAGTTATACTTCCTAGAGTACATACTAGACTGTGGGCTCCTTGAGAACAGTCTAACCTAGGCTTTTTGTGTGCTCACTTGCGCAACCATCTCATGGCTCAGATCTAGGACAGCTCCCTTCTGATTTCTTTCTCTCCCTTCCTGCCTTTTGGTTCCCATTCCAACTTCCTTGTTTTGTTACCTGGGCAGCACTTTCACACACCACCCATCTAGTAGAGGGAAGTTGCCAGGATACATTCATCTCTTATCTCAGTCTGTCATCTTGATGTTGGGGGAGGGAACTGGACAGTGGAGGAGGAAATTGGTAAAACAAACTCAACACTACTTTGACCATCCTACTGTCTCACTGGCTCCTGACACCAAAGTTCTACACAGCAAACTCATCAGCTGCCATCACAAGCAATTGGCTTTGAACATTCAGGCAGGTAGAGGTCAGGAGTGAAGATAAAAATGTGCCAATACCTTCAGAAGGTAACAAAGGTAATGACATCTCAATTACCCATGATCATGGGAGATAACAGTTTGACAGCTTGTACAAATGAAACTGAGACTTTAATACCCTCTCTTCCCTTGTCCAGCCCTCACCTCATTTTAAACTCTTGGAAATATTTTTTAAAATTGGCTTTTATTTCTTAAAATCTTAATAACTCACATTAGTTCAATTTTAACTTCCCTTTCTCACTCTGTAGAGGGTGGAGATAATATAAGAGCCATAAGGGCAGCACAGTGTAAGGGACTTAGGAGTTAAAGGACCATTAATGCAGAATCCCAGTGGGTGAATCACTACTCTCTTGGCCACATGTATAAAGGAAGAGTGGGGGGATGGTCAGACTTTACGACCTTAAAGGTCCTTCCAGCTCTAAAATCTGTGATCCGTACAATCTGTGAAATAGTCAACAAGCAGAAAGCAGGAGAAAAAAGGCATCAAAGATTTTGCTGCATAATCCTACAAAGTGGGTAACTAATCTTCTCTAAACAAAGGAAAGATACTCTATGCAAGGAGGGGATTAAGTAGGTAAGGAAAATAGTAAAGATGTAAGCAGAGAAAAAAACCTTAATAGGTGATAATAGAATCATATTAATATTTGGCATTTTTAACTTTATAACAAAAAGAGTTGGACTCAAGTATTCACAATATTTAGAAAGAAGGAAAAAGACTTTTCCACTTAAATCTCTATTTGAGAAGAAAAATGTACTTGGAATTGTTATTTCTCACTGGAACATACCACAGTAAGGGGAGGATGGCTTGTGTAATCAAAAGTCTGTTGTATTAAAAAAGACCAAAACCTTGGCTTATACTTTCCTACTGGGCTGGGTTTGGCACATATAAAGCAGCAGCCAGATTCATCATGTAGTGTGTGTGCTTCTCTGAGAGGATTACCTGGCCAAGAGATCCAAGGCTATACCTTTGATTGGGATTGAATCCAAGAAATAACTATTAAGAGAAGAGGGCTGGACAAATTTGGCTTCAACAAGTCATGTTATCAGTAGCTGACAAGTTGGTATAACTCCTTCCCCAACCACATTTTTCTATCTTATTATTGCATAAAAATCTCCTATAAATGTTATTCTAGAAAACTTAAGTACTTTATTACCTTGAATCTATCTTGTAACGATCCCAAAGAGCCATTATTTCTAATATCCCTTAAAGGTGTTATCAATGTGAATTCACTCTTGTCTTAGTGAAATCAAAGGACTTGTCTAAGAGGGTCACAGAGCAAGTCATGATGTAACTTGAATGTGTTAAAAACACATAAATACGCAAATGTTCATATGTACACACACACATATTTTTCAGTTTTTTAAAAAATTTATTTTATTTTCAATTAATATTTTCTTTCCCTCCTCCATTGTAAAAACAAAACAAATCCCCTGTAACAAATGTGTAGTAAAGCAAAACATTTTCAGGTTGACCATGTTAAAAAAAAATGTGTCTCATTCCGTACCTTGAGATCATCACCTCAAGAAGCTGGAGGCATGTTTTATAATCAGTCTGCTACAGTTGGTCACTGCAATGATCAGGATTCTTAACAATATCACTTTGTAATATTGCTGAATAAATTATTCTGGATTTGTTCATTTCACTCTATATCAGTTCACACATCTTCCAAGGTTTCTCCAAATATATCTTTTCCATTATTTTTCTTACAGGATAATAGCATACTATTACACTCATATACCAGACTTTACTCAACTATTCCCCAATTGATGGACATCCCCTTAGTTTTCAGCTTTTCTCCACTATAAAAAGAGGTGCTATTGTACCTTTTCTTCTTCTTTTGCTGTCTTTGATGTACAGTCCTAGTAGTGGGATTACTGGGGACGCACAGACTTTTGGCATATAGTTTTAAATTGCTTTTCAGAATGACTATACCAATTTGCACCCATACCAACTGAGCATCAGCCTCCCACAATGAACGTTTCCCTTTTGGCTCTAGAACTATGACCTTGTTATTTACCAACACTGATAAAAACTAACACCCATCCTTCCCTGGAACTAATCTTCCTACTACCATGTCAGGCCAGGTTCCAGCACATGCCACACTCAGCCCTACAGGTCCTCATCATTACTCATGCTATGGCTTCACCTAGAATGCCCTCAGCCAACACAGCCCCTGACAGCTTGTTTTATCTCTGTTACAAGTGCTATTTTACTCTTCAAACTGCTGTTCCACTTTGTCCTTACTTGCTTGTACACATCTTTTCTTCCTCACCCCAGGAGGATCCTAAGCTCCAACAGGGGAAAGGACTGTTTCTTTCCTTCTTTTTGATCCCCAGAGCCTCGCCATAGCAGGCACTTAAAGTTTGGTGAATTTAATTAAACTTGCTGAATGGAAGGGTACAGTTATACCAATAATTCACTGATTTCTATGTGGCTTTAAAAAATAAATCTCTGATTTTTAAAAAAAATTGAAGTTGATCTGCCTTCTGTTGAATAAACATTTCAAATAGACATTTTCTTAGTCACTCTAATTCCTTTTGGCTTAGGGTTAATGTTAAGGTTATTTTGTTTCCTCAGCACACTGTTAATAGAGTGAGGCAGCCTAGATATATACCAGGTAATGGAGCAAGTAAATTTGATATTAAAAATCTGTTATAGGTAACTCACAAAATAGATAACACACATATGGATAACAATGTTTACCAAAATGCAGATACCCATGAAAACTGGTACTTGGTTGTATAGTATTTACAAGCTGCTGAGCTGTAAGAAATGGTATGCCTAGCTCTCTAGAATCAGACTTGTTTTGAAAACATACTGAGTCTAAAGAAAAGCAACTCTAATATGACAGGATACACATTTTATCAAAATGGTTTGTCAAAAAATTATCTTATAATTATCTTCATTATACTATGAAAAGGCATGGGAATATTACTGAAAGATTTTCAACAAGTACTGAAACATATATGCAATTCCCTGAGTACTACAGTTAACCGAGGTTTTAGTGTATAAGGAACATTCTACTAGATAAAGAAGTCTTATATTCAATGACCCTAAGACTTCCCTCCAAAACAAAAACAATACAGTCAACTCACAAAAAACTGAACTCGTATAGAATGCAAATCATTATGAAAAATCAGCATAAAATTTAGATGGACCTGTCTACATTCACAACAGCAACAAAAAACCCCAAACACACAAAAGAAGGAAAAAATCCCCAGAGACCCTATTTATTACCTCTTTTCTTTACCACCTGGCCTTTCCTCAAGGAAATTACATACATATGGATAAAATTTAAATTTGGAGAATCCCTACTACATATAGCAAACCTGAATATTTCAGCCAATTGCTTTAGACATCTCTATAGAACTTTAGAAATTTTTGATGTACATTATTCTCAACTGATGAGGTAGCCAGGAAAGATATCCTCCTTTCCCATTCCCATGCCTTTTAAAAAGTAGAAGAGGGAAATCAAAAGTTCTATTGTAGATGAACATTTACAGCTAAAACCGAGAATACGCGTTACGCTGCTGTTGTTGCAAGGGCTGTTGTGCTTGCTGCTGCTGGAGGCGAACTTGCTGGGAGTAAGGATCTTCGAGAGATTTCACAATGATGGTGGTTTTAGGTCCAGTCTTCCATACAATTCCATTGGAGTCCTTCACAGAAGACTCAACTGTGATGTTGTGAGTTCCAAGGATAGCAAAGTTCAACAAGAACTGAGTGCTGAAGTAATCATTGTGTGGTTCAACATTCTGTTCCATCTCATTGGTTATACTGTCAATGGGGATCTGAAATACAGAAATTATTCAGACTGTTATTAGGTAGAACTAGCTGAGTACTTCCAATGCTTTCTACAAATCTTTTGTATTTGAATGATAACTAATTTCTTTGTGAACAGAAGCTTTGAAGAAATAAGGTAAAATCACTAAATTGATTTTAAAGGGCTTTTAAACATAACAGAATGGAAGACAACAAAACACCAAGTTTAATACCCAACTGTATATTTTGCCGGCTGTTTTGAATTTCAGTTTAACTACTTAAATATGAAGACTCTCCTCCTACATCTTTCTGTCCCCAGTTAACTTCAGAACTTTTTCATTTCCCAAATCACAGTTTCTTATTACATATTGTCAGTCAGTCAATTAACATTTATTAAGTACCTACTACGTGCCAAACCCTGTGCTAAGCACTGGGAATAAAATGAAAAGCAATAGATAATTCAGGCACTCAAGGGGCTCAAGATCTAATGGAGAAGACAACTATTACAAACAAGCTATACACAGGATAAATAGTAATCAACAGAGGGAAGACATTAGATTATTAACAGGGATTGGGAATGGCTTGTAGAAGGTGGGTTTTTAGTTGAGACTTGAAGGAACCAAGGAGGTAGAAATGAGAAGGGATAGAGTTCCAGGAATGGAGGATAATGAAAATGTCCCAGAGTTGGGAGACAGGGTCTCTTGTTTTGAAGAATGATGAGAAGGTGGGTCATAGAGTATTTTCAATGGGGAAGTGGAAAAAGGTATAAGAAGACTACAAGGAGGCGTGCATGCGTGTGTGAGTGACAGACAGACAGACATGGCAAGACTGGATCCTTCTGATGACTAAGTAGAGAATGGACTAGACTGGAGACAGACTTGTGGCAGGCAAAACAACAGTCCAAGCATGAGGTGATGAAGGTTTGCACCAGGGTACTACCGCCTTGCCTCACCTCACTGGATCCAGAGAAGGCTCAGTTGAGGTTAGGTAACATAAAGTTATGGTGGATCAAGTCAGCAAGGCTGCATGATTTTTCACCTTCAATCAGCATTAAGTGAAGGCAGTGGGATAATGGGAGTAATTCAAAGAAAAGGTTAGTAAGCCATAAGTGGTGATATAATAAGGGGAGGAAAGGACTCAAGAAAAGACAATTAGAATTGAACTGGTTCACAAAGAGGTCAAGATGGTGAAAGAAGAAGAGTGGGGCTAAGGAAGGGGTCTAGATGAGAGCACAGGGGTTGCGGGATTACAGGTCACTTTGTGGTCAAGACACAAGGTATGATTTTCGCAGGAAGAGGGAGAAGTGGAATTCTAATAGATTATGTTCAGATAAGGGAATTTCATGAACATGGAAGTGGTGCATTTGTGGGTACGGCAAGATCAAGTGTATGATCATTTTTCTTGGTGACTGGGCTGGAGTAAAGAAGTAGGACGTGAGAAATTTGTCTTTAAAAATACAGTCTATGGGCCAAGATGGAGAATGTTAAGGGCAAATTATTGCTAAATTGTTTATGCTGTATATTTTATGTACAAATTTACCCTACAGTCTCAATCTTTATCAAAAATGAGTCAGATTGGTAATTTTGTTTCTCCTAAGGTACATTAAATAGATAAACTGTAGTAATCAATTTGCAAAAAACTCTACGAGAGCTTGTATTACAGTTAAATTAAAAAAATTTTAAGCACAGTTCAACTTGTAGGGCATATTTCTTTGGATAAAATATACTGTTTTCCAATGTTACTACAAAAATGCGGCAACTCTCTTAACCAACAGATCAAAATTGTCTATGATGTAAATGAACCCTAAAAAGTTGACTGAGGCATGGAGTTTAAGGAACCTGTCCAAGGTAACACACCTAATACCTATCAGAGGTTGGATTTGAACTCTAGTCTTCTTTACTCCAACTCTAGAACTAAGGGTATGTTGATAAATGTTTAACCTCTGGCTCTCCAGAGGAAAAAAAGGACAGGACAGGATTAAGTATAATCTGCATGCCTCTTGAGCTCCTCCGAAAACTATTTTCCTGGGGTCTCTGAGATCCTGATTGATGAATGACTGCTCCAATCATGTTTTACTGCCTTTTAAGTAGTGTATCCTACAAGTGCCACCATTCCCCCTCTCTTTTCCAAGTCTAGAATCATAATCAAATCGGTACTTCCAGAGGTTATTAGAAAGGGCATGTCAATCTACTAAGGCTCCACTCATTACTTCAAAGACTTTCCAAACCAAAACACCTACTCCTGGTCCATCCACTCCTCTAACAGGTATAGGATCCCCTGTTAGAATGTAAGCCTTTGCTAACATGACAAATCAGGAAGATGATAAATGTTGGAGAAGATGTGGGAGTGTTGGAACACTAATTCATTGTTGGTGAAGCTGTGAGCTGATCCAACCATTCTGGAGGGCAATTTGGAACTATGCCCAAAGGGTTACAAAAATGTACATACCCTTTGACCCAACAACATCGCTTCTGGGACTCTATCCCAAAGAGATCACAGAAATGGGAAAGGGTTCCACATGTACAAAAATATTTATAGCACCTCTCTTTGTGGTGGCCAAAAACTGGAAATCAAGGGGATGCCCATCAACTGGGGAATGGCAGAACAAGTTGTGGTATATGAATGTAATGGAATACTATTGTGCTATGAGAAACAATGAACAGGAAGACTTCAGAGAAGCCTGGAAAGACTTATATGAACTGATGCTGAGTGAAAGGAGCAGAACCAGGAGAACTTTGTACATAGCAACAACCACAATGTGCAAGGAATTTTTCTGGTAGACTTAGTATTTCATTGAAATGCATAGACTTAAAAAATTTCCAGTGGACTCAAGGCAAAACACCTTCCACATCCAGAGAAAGAACAATGGAATTGGACTGCAGAGACAAACAGACCATTTTCTTTTGTATTATATTTTGCTTTATGGTTTCTCCCATTCATTTTAATTCCTTTATGCAACATGTGTCTAATAGGAATGTATGTGTAGAACCTATATAAGACTGTAAGCTCTCTCAGGGAGGGAGTGGGGAGGGAGGAATAAAGGAGAAGGAGGGGAAAAAATCGAAGACATATATAAATGAGTGTCGAACACTGAAAACAAATAAAACAATTTAATTAAAATAGAATGTAAGCCCTTTAGGGAAGGGTCTATCTTTGTTTTTGTTTCCCCTGCAGTTGGCACTGTCCATAGTACAAAGCACCAAATAAGCTCATTTGTTAATTCATTAATTCAATAACAAATAGTATCAGTGACAAGTTTTGCTTCTGGAAGTGTGATTCCATAATATATAGTGGAATACTATGACTACAACTTTTTTTTAGTCTCTACTTCACTCGTGCTAGTTTTTACTGCAGAGAATATGCTGATTAGTGTTTTCAGATGTGTAAAACACCTTCCTAGTGGTGGAAACAGTACTAGGTGTTAAAGCCTAAATCAGTGTTCTTGTTAGTTTCAGAATCCATCCTTGTGCTTAGCTGACTCCATTTCTGTCCTTTCCTTTATTTTATTTATAATCCTGGGTTCTTAAACTACTAACTCAAATTCATTAACAGAGGCATTCTTATGCCTCCATAAATGAACCATATTCCCAACTAATTTTGGTATTATGGCAACTACAGCTACAATCCTAACTGTGTAATTTTCCTTTATTCCTTTCCTCGATGAGTAGATAATCAAAATGGGTATGGAAAGAGTCACTGACGACAAACAAATTAAGTTCAGGACACCCTCAAATCTTAGCTTTGGTTAGCAAAAGTAAGCTTGGTTTCTAAGTTAGCTAATAATAATACTAAGAACTAGTATTTATATACCATCTAATATGTGCCAAACACTATGCTAAGAGCTTTACAAATATTATCTTTTTTGATCCTCACATCAATCCTGGGAGGTGGGTGCTATCATTCCTATTTTTAAAGTAGAGGAAATAGAGGTGAACAGAGATTAAGCGACTTGCCTAGGGTCACACAGGTTTCCAAAAGTTTAAGAAAAGGGTGGGGAACCTGCAGCCTCAAAGTCATGTGTGGCCCTCTAGGCCCTCAAATTCGACTCCTTCACTGAATCCAACAGCATTTGAGGATGTAGAGGGTTGTATGTGGTCTCTAGGCCACAGGTTCCCCACCCATAATCTAAGACCTGATATGAACTCAGGCCTTCTTGACTGTAGGCCCAATACTCTATGCCATGTAGTTGCCTTGAAGGCTAACAGTCACTTATATCAGAGAATTCCTTTTTAACAAAAATTTTTTTCTTTTTATTATTTTATTTTTAGTTTTCAACATTCATTTCCACAAGATTTTGAGTTCCAAATTTACTCCCCATCTCCCCCTCCCCCCAACCTGAGGGCAATCACTCTGATTACTATTTCCCACAATCTGCCCTCCTTTCTCTTACCCCCATCCCCTCTATTTGCCTATATGGCAAGATAGATTTCTATATACCCCACTGCCTGTATATCTTATTTCCCCGTTGCATGCAAAAACAAATTTTTAAGATTTTTAAAACTTTGAGTTCCAAATTCTCTCCCTCCCTCCCCATCTAGCCTCACCGAGAAGGCAAGAAATTTGATATAGGGTATACATGTGGGGTCATGCAAAACACTTCCTTAATAGTCATGCTGTAAAAGACTAGTTATATTCCCCTCCATCCTATCCTGCCCCCCAATTATTCTATTCTTTCCTTTGTCAGAGAATTTTTAATAAGCTGACTTCCAAACTTATATATGTACCCTAAAGAGAAGGCTTCATTAAACTTGCCTGTGCTATATGAGTGTTTTTAAGTTTTCCCTTTGTGAATGATAAAATTAATTTAATTTAAAGCAAAATAAAACACAAGGAGATCCTGAAATTAATATCATCCAGACCAAAAGATTTTGACAAGGTGCTTATATTAAAGTACAATTTGGAAAAATGCATTTTCTTCTCAAAACAGCGATGAGTCTCTTTTTACCTTATAGTCTTGTATAGATTTACTCTGTAATGTTGAAGAGACATTCAAACAGACAGACTGAATTTTACGAAAGAGTCCTGGTTTGGATCCATGCTGAACCACTCCTTCTACCTTTAGAGCCAGCTGCTGGTTATTCTGGACTGCAATGGGTTCTGTCGGGTTGCGTGGGGATGGTGACAAAGCAAGCTGAAACATACCAACATCAAGATCAACTCCAAAAATGAAGAGGAAGGTTTTTTAAAAAATTCAAATTTATTTTCAATTCCAAATTCTCTTCTTTCCCCTCCTCCCCAAATTGAGAAGACAAGAAAAACAAAGCCCATTACAAATACATGTGTGTGCATGCATCCCCGCACATGTGTATGCATATGCAAGCCAAATTTCCACATTAGCTATCCCTTATTCCAAAAAGAAAATATGCTTTAATCTGCACCCTGAAGCTATCACTTCTCTATCTGGAGGTGGATAGGTTGTTTCACCAGGAATCCTTTGGAACTGTGGTGCACAATTATGTTACAGTTACTAAATCTTTCGAAGTTGATCACAATGTTGCTTTTACTGTATAAATTGTTCTTCTCACTTCACTTCGTATCAGTTCATATAAGTCTTCCCAAGTTTTTCTGAAACCATCCCCTTCATCATTTCTTACAGTACAATAATATTTCACCACATTCATATACCATAAGTTGTTCAGCCATTCACCAACTGATGGGCAACTCCTCAGTTTCCAATTCTTTGCTACCACAAAAAGATCTGCTATAAATATGGACTCTTTCCTTCTTTCTTTGATCTCTTTGGGATATAGATCTAGTAGGAGTATCACTAGGTCAAACTACATATATATATATAGTTTAAGAGCTTTTCGGGCAAAGTTCCAAACTGCTTTCCAAAATGGCTGGACTATTTTACAGTTCCATCAACACTGCATTAGTGAACCTATTTCCCAACATCTCTTCCTATATCTGTCATTTTCTTTTTCTGTCATCTCAGAGGTGGTATCTCAAAAGTTGTTTTAATTCACATTCTCCAATTAATGGTTATTTAGATTATTTTTCATATGGCTACTGATTAGTTTGATTTCTTCCTCTGAAAACTATTCACATCCTTTGACCATTTATCAAGTGGGGAATGGCTCTTATTTTTGTAAATCTGACTCAATTTCCTATGTATTTTAGAAATGATGCCTTTATCAGTAAAATTTGCTACAAAGATCCCCTCCTCATTTTCTACTTTTCTTTTAATTTTAGCTGCATTTATTCTGTTTGTGCAAAACTTAAACTTCATGTAATCAAAATTATCCCTTTTACCTCCCATGAACCTCTCTACCTCTTGTTAGGTAATAATCTCTTTCCCTATTCATAGGAATTACCAAGACAGGTAATTTCTTCCATGCTCCACTTATTTGCCTTTCCTACCCTTTATATCTAAGTCATGTACCCATTTTGAGCTTATCTTGGTATATGGCATTAGATGTTGGTCTAGGCCTAGTTTTTGCCAGACTACTTTCTAGTTTTCCCACAAGTTTTTGTCAAATAGTAGTGAGTTCTTGTCCCAGTGGCTATGACCTTTGGATTTAGCAAACACAAGGTTACTGAGCCAAGACAAATTTCCATATTCATGGATATATTACTGCTAGTTTACTGAAGAAACAAAACAAAGCAATACCAATCAAAAACTTCTTTGCCTTCTTCCAAGAAAGCCTCTGTTGAACCTAGCTTAATGGACCCCTGTTTCACCTGAGGACAGTGGAATAGTAACTATAGAATGTACATATGTACCCTTCTAAGCTTTCAGTGGGAATGAGTTACATTAATTTTCATATTCTAACATTTCATGCTTTTGATCTTAAGCAATATTAAATACATAAACCTTGAATGACTGCAAGGAGACACAAAATTAACAAGACTATTGTACACAGATGTGCTAACACAGTATAGATGACAAACAATTTAAAATGAATGTTTTGCATGTCCATTTAATACTTTCAATTAGGATAAGTTGTCTTTAATGGGTCACAACTCATAATATTTTGGGGGGCAGTGAGGTGGTATAGGGAATAGAGTTTCTTTAAAATTTCATCTGGTATGTTAATAAATTAATAATAATGAAATTAGCTGAAATTACATACTACATTAAGTTGAGAAAACATCTAAAGGTATAACAACATTTCTTAACAATGTTAAGGGAAGAAGACAATTTTTGTTCTAACAGTACTAATCATAATTCTGTTTTATTAAGAAGCAAACTTTAGTTTCTGAATCTGTTAAGACTTGTGCCAAAAGCATACAATAAGAAAGCATTGTGGAGAAAATTCACTAGAATGCCCATCTCTCAGAAATTTCATTTTCTCCCTTTTCCCACAATATTACATTAAAAAGTGAATTAATTAATAGACTTCATGAGTGGCTTAGGGGAAATCACTCACTCTAAAAGGGAAGGCACTTGGTGTTCTGTTTAACTGCTTTAGGGATAGCCAACTATAGGAAAAAGTAGAACATGTATGACATGCAAAGATAATTTTTTCTACTTTACACAGATTTACACTTAGGTTTTATGATACCTAATTGTAGCACGGAGATAATCTTTGAATCCTCAAGGCTCTGCCAGAAGAGCAGAAGCTCTGGCAAACTTTACAGTACCATGGAAGAGCTCTGAATGTGACTGACCAAAGATTGTGTTTATTGTCCAAGGACCAAATCTGAATAGCTAAGAGTGGACAAGCTCTGGCCACTCACTGATGAACTCTTTGGCCCTGGCAATTTCAAAGAAACAAAAACATTAAAAATGGCCTTTACTCTGTGAAGACACTACCTTTCAGTCAGCCAAAGAGAGGGTGGTGAAACAGTGGAAAAAGAAATCAACCAATAGCAACCTTCTGCTTACATCAGAAGACAAAGAAGTTGTCACTAAACAGAATGTTTTACAGGCTCCCGTCAGAAGAGCAAACAAAGGGAATGGCAGAACTGGTTTATTAAATATCCAAAGGCAACAGAAATGTCATTTCAAGGTCACATGAATATCTCACCTTACAGTAGTTATGATATTCATCATAATACAAACAAAAGAGTAAAAAAAAGTGTTAACTTTTTATTTTATGCAAATATTCATTGCAGAAGATAAAGAAATAAGACCCTCTAAAACAGGGCTTCTTAAACTTTTTCCACTAGTGATCCTGCTGCCTAAATCAAGCATATACACTGATCTTCAGTGACCTTAAGTAGATACCCCCCAAAATGGGGAAGAATTTGTTGGGTAACATTCCTGGGAATTAAGAAAGCTTCCTACTGGATATCTTGAACTTGATGTCCCATATACATCTTAAACTCAACATATACAAAACTGAATTCATTATCTTTCCCTTGAAACCCTTTCCTCTTCCTAACTTTCCTATTACTATCAGGGGCACCACCATTGACCATGTCTGTCCGTCTACCTATCTATCTTTACATCTATCTGTATCTTGTTTGTACCTAGGTGTTTTCATGTCTCTCCCGTTAGACTGTGAGCTCCCCAAGAGCAGGAAATAAATGTCTTTTGCCTTCCTTTGTATCCCTAGCAGTTAGGTGAGGACAGTGCCTAGCACTAGGTGCTTATTATGCATGTAGACTTAATAGTTAAGGCACTGTATTTAGACTCTAACACTTAACACCTTTATTACCTCAATACCTAACACACTATATCGAGTAGTAAAAATAACATTCTTAAGAAGATGAAATCAAGAAGAATAGATAGACCAGATCAACTATTAAAAAAATTTGTGTTAGTGGTGTCTTAACTGTGAAGGTACTCAGAGACTGACGGGAAAGGAAGATATCAAACTAATGGAAAAAGAGGTAGATCAGATAAAGAGAGCAGTATATCCCAAGGAAGCAACAGAGATGTTAGTACCTACCAACCTATAAGCCTACCTTCTCACTTCTACAAAATATTTATGATTGATTCATTATACATATAATAAAGATATCCTTGATGAAAATATGAAAGATCAAACAAGTTTTTGCCATTTTCCCCAGTTGGTGATCTAACATTTTATTAACCACCAAGTTTGTGCTATGCAGTAGGGATATACAGAGAGGTAAAAAATTGTCTTTGCTCTCAAGGAGCTCACAATCCAATGGAACATGCAAACACCCAGAAACAAACAAGATGCACACCCACTCACAATAAATTCGAGATACTCAACAGAAGGAAAGCATGAAGATTAAGGAAGACCAGCAAAGGTTTAATAATTTAACAAGATCTCAGTTGAGTGTTGCATTCAAAATCTGATTCTAACATTTACTACTACAGCAGACCACATCTGCACAATGAACTAAAAAACACTAGAGAAAAAAATACAATATTCTGTTGAATTTATAATTTCAAAGGAGAAAAAAGGCATTTGATCCTATAGAACAAAATTCAGCTTTATAGACTCTTCTCCAACAAGCTGTCTCTCCTGAACATATTAACATCACGCAAAATTCCTAGTTAAATACAATCAGAGATAATTTAGTTCAATGATCCTCTAGCAAACAAATGCGGCACAAAAGAGGGGGCTATAGGCTCACCAATGGTGCAATGAAAGATATTCTATGAAGAATCCAAACTGAAGAGGGATTATCTATGGATGGTGAGGTTCTCCTGGGACTTCTGCTTACAGATGATATTGTACTCATTGCATTAATATGCCAGAACTACTCTAGTACATACATAATGATACACATAGCCAGTAACTGTTTGTTGGACATTTCAAATTGATTATCCTGGATCATCTTAAATTCATTATCTTCCAAACTTCCCTACTTCTATCAAAAGCACCACCATTTTGCAGTTTTCCTGTTGTGTAACCAAGGCATTATCCTTTACTATTTACTTACTATCATTATACATATCCTATCAGTTGCCAACTCTTTCCATTTATAATTCCACAACATCTCTTGTATTTACACCTTCTTTTTACTCATACAGTTAATCATTTTAGTTCAGGACCTCACTGCCTCTTATCTACAACTACTGTGATAACCTCCTACTTAGTTTCCCTGACTCGTCTATTTTCTACCTTAATCTATCCCCCACACTGCTGCCAAAATGATTTTCCATTAGGGGAGATATGACCGTCACTTGCCTACTCAATTAACTACAGTGGCTTCCTAAATTGTCTCTAGGATAAAATATGAACTCTTGTCTAGCTTTTAAAGGCCTTCAAAACCTGGCCCTAATGTTGCTTTCCAGACACACTGGACATTACTCTTCCTCCTATACTCTATGATCCTGCTAAACTAGTCTCTCTGTTCTTCGTAGTCAAAAATTTCCTTTCTCAATACCTTTGTACTGCTGGTTCTCCTTGCCTGGAATGTAGCCCTCTTTTGACCTCTGCCTCATACTCTTGTTTTAGGAAACTACCCAATTGCTACCTTCTATAAAAAACTTTTCTGTAGCTTACCAGCTCAAACTTTTACTCTCAAACTACCTTGTATTCCTAAACTACCTTCTGTCTACTACTCTGTACTTATTTGCCAGGAGAAATACTAACAAGCTCAGATATACAGATGATACCACTCTGATAGCAGAAAACGAACAGTAATTAAGAAGCCTTCTGATAAAAGTGAAAAGGGGCGAGTGTAAAAGCTGGCTTGAAGTTTAACATCAAAAAACTAGGATTCTGGCAACTGGTCCCATCACTTCCTAGCAAACAGAGGGAGAATGGAAGCATGATCAGATTTTTTTATTCTTGGGCTTAAAGATCACTGCAAAGGGTGACTGCAACCATAAAATTTAAAGAATCTTGCTCCTTGGAAGGAAAGCTTGGACAAATCTGGACAGCACACTTAAAAGCAGAAACGTAGCCTTGTTGACAAAGATCTGTATAATCAAAGCTATGGAAAGCTGAGCACTGCAGAATTAATGTTTTAGAATCATGGTACTGCCTTGGAGAAACTGAGAACTTATAGGTCCTTAGAGTATAGCCTCCACTTGACAAAGGACTCAAAAGTCAAGTAACTGGCTGGGAAAATGCCCAAAAAAGGGAAAAAAAATAAGACTATAGAAAGTTACTTTCTTGGTGAAGAGGCATTTTCTTCCATCCTTCCGGATTAGGAAGAACAAAGCATACCATCAGAGGAAGACATCAAAGTTTGGGCTTCTACATCCAAAACCTCCAAAAATAATATGCAATGGTCTCAGGTCATGAAAGGGCTCAAAAAAGGATCTTGAAAATCAAGTAGTGAGGTGGAGGAAAAACTGGGAAGAGAAATGAGAACGATGCAAGAAAATCATGAAAAGCAAGTCAAAAGCTTGCTAAAGGAGACCCAAAAAAATGCTGAAGAAAATAACACTTTTAAAAATAGATTAACCCAAATGGCAAAAGATGTCCAAAAAGCCAATGAGAAGAAGAATGCTTTAAAAAGCAGAACTGGCCAAATGGAAAAGGAGGTTCAAAAGCTCACTGAAGAAAATAGTTCTTTAAAAATTAGAATGGAGCAGATGGAAGCTAATGACTTTATGAGAAACCAAGAAATTATAAAACAAAACCAAAAGAATGAAAAAATAGAAGACAATGTGAAATATCTCATTGGAAAAACAACTGACCTGGAAAATAGATCCAGGAAAGATAATTTAAAAATTATTGGTCTACCTGAAAACCATGATGAAAAAATGAGCCTAGATATCATCATCCAAGAAATTATCAAGGAAAACTGCCCTGATATTCTAGAACCAGAGGGTAAAATAGAAATGGAAAGAATTCACTGATAACCTCCTGAAAGAGATCCCAAAAGGAAAACTCCTAGGAATATTGTAGCCAAATTCCAGAGTTCCCAAGTCAAGTAGAAAACATTACAAGCAGCCAGAAACAAACAATTCAAGTATTGTGGAAATACAATCAAGATAACACAGGATTTAGCAGCTTCTACACTAAGGGAATGAAGGGCTTGGAATATGATATTCCAGAGGTTAGAGGAGCTAGGATTAAAACCAAGAATCACCTACCCAGCAAAAGTGAATATAATATTTCAGGGGAAAAAAATTGAATTTCAATGAAAATAGAGGACCTCCAAGAATTCTTGCTGAAAGATCAGAGCCGAATAGAAAATCTGACTTTCAAATACAAGAATCAAGAGAAACATGAAAGGGTAAACAGGAAAGAGAAGCCTTAAGGAACTCATTAAAGTTTCATTAAAAATGAACTGTTTGCATTCCTACATGGAAAGATGTTATTTGTAACTCATAAGACCTTTTTCAGTATTAGGGTAGTTAGAGGGAATACACACACACACACAGACACACACACACAGACACACACAGACACAGACACACACACAGACACACACACACACAGACACAGACACACACACACACAGACACACACAGACACACACACACACACACTCCCCCATACCCACGGCACAGGGCAAGCTGAGTATGAAGGGAGAAAACCTAAAAAAAATAAAATTTACTGTTGAATGGAATGTACTAGGAGTAAGAGAAAGGGAGAGGAAGAATGTAGTAAATCATCTCACATACAAGAGAGAAGAAAGAGCTTCTACAATGAAGGGGAAGAGGGGGGAGATGAAAGGAAATAACTGAGCCTTACTCTCATGGGATTTGGCTTAAGGAGGGAATTAACACACTCAATTGGATATGGAAATCTATTTTACCCTGCAGAAAGGCAAAGGGAAAGGGGACAGGAGAGGGAAGATAATAGAAGAGACATCAAATTAGGGAAAGGGATAATCAGAAGCAAACTATTGTGGGAGGACAGGTCAAGGGAGACAATGGAATAAAGGAAGGGCAGGATAGGACAGAGGGAAATGTGGCTAGTCTTTTATGACATAACTATTATGGAAGTGCTTTGCATTGTTACCCATGTATGACCTATATTGGATTGCTTGTTTTCTCAATGAAGGTGGGTGGGGAGGGAGGAAGAGAATATGGAACTTAAAGCTTTAAGAATGAATGTTAAAAATTGTTTCAGCATGCAACTGGAAATTAAACTTTATAGGCAATGGAGTATAGAAATCTATTTTGCCCTACAGGAATATAGAGATGGGAGATGGAAGAAGGGTGGGTAATAGAAAGGAGGACAGAGTGGAGGAAGGGTGGTAGGGTACATGTTGTTTTGGGGTGGCGGATGGGGAGAGATGGGGAGAAATTTTGAACTCAAATTCTTGTGGAAGTGAATGGTAAGAACTGAAAAAATAAATTACAGAATTGTGGTGCTTTTGAGAATCTCTTGGACAATAAGGTCAAATCGATCAATACTTAAAGTCAAATACTGAAGCTGAAGTTTAAATATTTTGGCCACATAACAACAAGATGAGACTTATTGGAAAAGATTCTGATTTTGGGAAAGAGTGAAGAAAAAAGGAAAAGGGGATGGCAAAGGATGACATAGATAGATAGTGTCATGGAAATAGCAAACATTAACTTGGACAGACTTCGAATGACTAGAAGACAGAAAGGTCTGGTGTGCTATGGTCCATAGAATTAGGAAGAGTCAGATGCAATTGAACAAGTAAAAAACAACAAAAATATATTACGTACTTATTATCTCACCATTATAACATAAGGCGAATAAGAATTATTTAATTGTATTTCTATTCTGAATGCCTAGCAATGGTGTCTTAATTATTTGTTAAATGATCAATCAAAAGAAATAAGATTAGTAATTCACACAGTAAAAAACATAAAGAACGCATGTTGCCCAGAATATGACACACAGTTGCACAGGCAGTTCCATAGCCTATCTGAACACATAGCCTTTGAGATGGACAGTAAACTAAGGCAGAACTGAACAGAAAGAAGAGAGCAAGCTTGACCATAGTTGGGAAATTAAGTAGGGCTTTCAATAATCTCCAGTTTCTCTGTGGGACTAAAACTCATCATTTTAACACTGATATTTTCCTGGTGATAACTGCATGGCTACAAATCTTTATCACTGAAGAATTAAAATTGCGCACAACTTCAAAAGGAATGGTGGGTGTGAAGAGGCTGTAGTACGTAATGATAACTGTGCACTTAATCATGCGATTGGCACAAACCTAATTAAGAAAGTTGTTTAGGAGGGGGCGGAGCCAAGATGGCAGAGTAGAAAGACGCAAATACACATAGCTCCAAACCCACAACCCATACAATATCTGTATAAAGTAACTCACGGCGAATTCTGGAGCAGTGAGGCCACAGAAAAGTGGAGCGAAGGAGATTTCTGTTCCAGAGGGACCTGCAAACCTCTCGCAAAAGGTCCGTGGTGCTGCAGACGCGGAGCCCAGCCCAGCCCTGCCGCGGCAGCGGCACCGAGAGGAACAGATCCAAGCAGGCTTCAGGGACGGGATCTCCAGCGGCCGCACAAGTCCCTCCACCCACAGGTGATGGGGGTCGGTGAGAGAGTCTCTTTGGCGGGTCGAGAGGGGAGTGGGGGTGCCCCCATAACTCAGGCCCCCTCGGGAGGCAGAAGCTGAGAGGCAGCGGCAGACCAGGGCTCCCCAAGCAGGCAGGAGCCTGGATCCATTGTTGAAGGTCTCTGCATAAAGCCCCTGAGGGAACTGAGCCTGAGAGGCGGCCCTGCCCTGACCTGAGCACCTGAACTTAATCTCACACTGAATAGCAGCCCTGCCCCTGCCAAAAGCCCTGAGGCTGGAAGCAGCATTTGAATCTCAGACCCCAAACGCTGGCTGGGAGGATCAGGAGGCGAGGTGGGTGTGAGGAGAATATTCAGAGGTCAAGTCACTGGCTGGGAAAATGCCCAGAAAAGGGAAAAGAAATAAGACTATAGAAGGTTACTTTCTAGGTGAACAGGCATTTCCTCCCTTCCTTTCTGATGAGGAAGAACAATGCTTACCATCAGGCAAAGACACAGAAGTAAAGGCTTCTGTGTCCCAGCCCACCCAATGGGCTCAGGCCATGGAAGAGCTCAAAAAGAATTTTGAAAATCAAGTTAGAGAGGTGGAGGAAAAGCTGGGAAGAGAAATGAGAGACATGAAGTCAAAGCATGAACAGCAGATCAGCACCCTGCTAAAGGAGACCCAAAAAAATGTGGAAGAAAACACCTTGAAAAATAGGCTAACTCAATTGGCAAAAGAGGTTCAAGAAGCCAATGAGGAGAAGAATGCTTTCAAAAGCAGAATTAGCCAGATGGAAAAGGAGATTCAAAAGCTCACTGAAGAAAATAGTTCTTTCAAAATTAGAATGGAACAGATGGAGGCTAATGACTTTATGAGAAAGCAAGAAATCACAAAACAAAACCAAAAGAATGGAAAAATGGAAGATAATGTGAAATATCTCATTGGAAAAACAACTGACCTAGAAAACAGATCCAGGAGAGACAATTTAAAAATTATGGGACTACCTGAAAGCCATGATCAAAAAAAGAGCCTAGACATCATCTTTCATGAAATTATCAAGGAAAACTGCCCTGAGATTCTAGAACCAGAGGGCAAAATAAATATTCAAGGAATCCACAGAACACCGCCTGAAAAAGATCCAAAAAGAGAAATTCCTAGGAACATTGTGGCCAAATTCCAGAGTTCCCAGGTCAAGGAGAAAATATTGCAAGCAGCTAGAAAGAAAGTTGTTTAGATAAGAAAACTGCAACTGTCACTCTGTCTGAAGGTTTCTTGGGATGAGACCAGAGAGGAAAGTCTGGTTCACTCACATATTTGTCCCAGAGCCCATGGCCTTAACATGACATGAGAAAGGGAAGGACTAAGTCCCTTTAATCCCCCTCTTCTGCTATATCACCCCAAGGTCTAAGTGAAAAAGGATGGCCAGAGCTATCTGTATATTAACAGCGCAGAGAGGATACTCAAGGGACAACTACCACTACCAATACTTAGGAAATCAACTTTTATAACTCTAATAGCAAAGCGTTAACTAAGTGAAGCTTTTGACAAATTTCTTTAATATGTAATCTTTGGATCCCAAGAAAATTGTCTTACCTTAATGCTGGTAGACTGTAATTTCTGGAAAAAATATCTCTGAAATGAAAGGGGAACTTTCAGCAAGGCGATGATAGCATTGCAGAGGCAAGCTGTGTGCTGCAATAAAGAACACAGAAGTCAAATCAGATGAAAAGAAACCCAACACTGCCAATCAAGAATTCTTTCACAGCGATAATTAAAATAGGACACACATTTCAATTCAATGACTCCTTACTACAAGAAAGGTCCTGTGCTGGGAAAATAAAAGCAATATCAGGACATGTTCAGCCCTCAAGAAGCTTGCATTCTCTTGGGAAACAAAACAAAATACATTTTAATTAGGTCACTGCCCTAACAGAGGAACTGTAGGTTTCTGTCAAATCTTTCTGGTCAAGATGTACAGACAGACATTCTAAACTAATTAATTCTCAAACACTACAGTAGGAGAGAGGAAATTTGTATCTCTTTGGGCTGGGTTCCAACAAAGAGCACACTTATTTTTCACGTACTGTGGAATATGGTACCAGTTTTAATGCTTTCAGATAGTATGAATATGTGGTCAGTCAACAAACATTTATCAAGTACCTACCATGTGCCAGGCAATGTACTAAGTGTAAGTGCTGGTGACAGAAAAAGAGGTAAAAGACAATTTCTGCCTTACGAAGCTCAGAATCAAATTGGGGAGACATGAAGCAAATTATTATGTACAAAAAGCTATATATGATAAGACTGGAAATAATTAAAAGAGGAAGGCACTAGAATTAAGAGGGGGTTGGGAAAGGCTTCCTGAAGAAAATGGGACTTTAGTTGGAATCTAAAAGAAACCAGGAAGTGGAGATGAGGAATGAAAGCATTCTAGGCACATGAGACAATCAGAGAAAATGACCGAATGAAGTGAGTTAAGAGGCCAATTTATGGAATAGTTCGGGGGCCAGTGTCTAGGGAGAATAAGGTATAAGTATAAGTAAGAAATCTGGGAAAATTAGGAGTGGATTAGGTTATCAAGGGGTTTGAACGTTGATCCCAGTATTTTGTATTTACTCCTAGGGGCAACAGGAAACCACTGGAATTTACTGAATGGGGGGTAAAGGGTAGGGGGTGACATGGTTGGACTTGAACTTCAAGAAAATTATTTTGGTGGCTGAATGAAGAATAGATGAATAGAGACTTGAGGCAGGCAGACCCAACAGAAGGCTATTGAATAGACCAATAATAGGAGATGAAGGCTATCAGGGCTGGTGGAAGTAATAGAGGAGAGAAGGAAGTATATTTGAGAGATGTTGCAAAGGTAAAAACTAAGAGACCTTGGCAACAGCTTAGATATGGATGGGGAGGTGACAGATAGTAAGGAATCAAGATGACTCCTAGGTTATAAGCCTGAAGGACTGGGAGACTATTGAAAAATAATGAGTCCAGTTTTGAACATGCTGAATTTAAGATGTCCACTGAATGTTCAATTTGAAATATCCAAAAAGTAGTTGGAGATGTGAGACTGGATGTCAGCACAGAAAGATTTGAGAATCACCAGCATAGAGATGGAAATTAAATACATGGGATTTGATGAGATCAAAGTGAATAGAGGGAGAAGAAAAAAATAGCCCAGGACAGAACCTGACAGACCTATGGTTAGAGGGCTTGATCTGGAGAATGATTCAGCAAAAGAGACAGAGGAGTGCTCAGATAAGAGGAAAACCAGAAGAGAATGGTGTCTTAGAAACCTGCAGAGGAGAGAGTATCAAGGAGAGTGATCAACAGTGGCAAAGGTTGCAGAGACGTGCAATACATATGTGTGTGTAAGACCAAAGGCAGTAGATAATGGGAGTGATCCAAGACTAAGGCTTACTTGGTAAGGCGCAATTAGCAATATAAGGGGGCTAGGGATTCAAAGGGACAGTGTAGAACTGAATTGGTTCATTCTGTCAAGATGGGAAAAAGAGGAGAGAACAGCAAGGGCAGGAGAGATGGTCTGGAAGAGAACTGAGGGATTTTGGAATTAGAGGTCATGATGTAAATGAGAAACATGAAAAACCAATGAGATTAAGGTCAGATATGGGAGTTTGGGAATTTTTGTACATGGAGGTAATACATTTGTGGCTGATGGCTGATGACCATCTTTGTGTGTGGCAGAGGTGGAATGGAGTAGGAGGTCATGGGAACTGAGTAGGCTGAGGAACTGAGTGATTAGGGTACTTGAGGGAGAGTCAGTTTCTATGCTGAAGTCCCCAAGTATGAGGACAAGAGTTGGGAAGTAAAGAAAAATTGTGAGTCAGGTACCAAACATATTGAAGAAAGGGTAGGGGTGGGATGATGACCTGGAGATTGTAGATAACAGTAACATGAATCTCAGTGCTCTTCTCTCCATGTTGCCTTCCTCTTCACCATATAAAAAGTTATGATGGAAAGAGTGATAATAGATATGAAAGGAGAAATAAGAGTGGCTAGCACATATTGTCTCAAGCCTGCAACCTCAGTGGTAAAGTTTTATTTATTTTATTTCAATCTCTTCTTTCAGTTCTTCCATTTACAACCCTGCTAAAGCCATGAGTCCACAGAGAGTGAGTAAGCAGTAGTGACAGGAGCGCAGATTCTCTGTGTTTTGTGTATTTTGGCTAACTCCAATTCTGTCACTTAAAAATGTATTAACGTTAATACCTCATTTCTAAAATAAGGTTTCAAGAAATGAAGCTACATTTTGAGCAACATATTTTCCCACTCAGAAGAAATACAGTGAACTGTTCAAATTTTAGAGGTAGATATATCACTGAATTTTCAAGCTGAAAGGACCTTAGAGATTATTATCTGTTTTAAGCTCTTCTTTAAGAGATGAGATACCAAGAAACAGAGCATACTGATTTCCTGGAGAACAAAGAGGTCTAGAATACAATTTCTGGACTCTCAATTCAGTGCTTTTTACACTAGAGAATGCAAACCTGGTTCTTTGGACATTGTCTAGCCCAGAGTTCTGCTTCACAGCACAATAGCACATAAGTCTGTCCAGACAGTCGACAGCTGTCTATCCTTATGTGAGCAATGCAAAAATGGAATTCTAATATCACCTAGGCATGGCTGGTGTGTTTCAGTGTTTTACCCTGACCACAAATTCTGATAAGACAATTTTGAACTGCTAAAGTAAACTTAAGGAAGAATTCTAAAAATGATTTTAAACTACAATTAATTATTTAACCTGTACAAATAGCAATTAGAAAGAATTTGTGATTGGACAAATATGCTATTATTCCAAGGAATTTAGAATTCAGAGGCCATGTCAAGATTTTGGGGCCAGAAGATAGCAGATTTGTGGCTACAACACTGATACAATCACTTAGTATTCAGAACAATTTGTATTTTTAATTTCTGATAACCAGACAGAAGAAACAAGTAGCTCTAAGAAATTGCTCCTCCATCTCTATAAGAAGCCCTATATACTTCAGGGGATAGGATTAGGATTAAAATGAATTTAGATTAGAATTAAAATTGATGTACGCATATTATATTTTCATATTTTAGCTATATCGATCTGATACCTTGCTAGAGTAACATGGTACAACTTAAAATTCATTTAAGGGTAAAAGATCATTTTAACAAATAATTCACAAACACAGTAAAAATAATGCTACTTGCCATATAAGAGACAGGGGCATATTTCCGGTTCAGTGATTCCACCTCTTCTAAGACATGATTATATACAGACATCATTCTTCTTTCATATTCACTATCAGCATGCGCTGATCCAGTGGAACCATATTCCTGGAAACTGAAGAAAACATCAATCAATCAACAAACTGATTAAATACTACATAATAAGGCATTACAAAAAAAGTTCTAGGGCAAAGGTGTCAAACTTGCAGGCTGCAAATGGCATGGAAGTACAGCCTAAACTGGATTAAAATGTAATTGAGAATATTTAACAAAAACAAAAATAACTTTTAAGTAAATATGAGGACAGTAGGGATTCATTTCTATTTGAGTCTGACATTGTTCTGGGGGATATAAAAATGTATGAACTACAGTTCCTGCCTTCAAAGAGTCTACAGTCTTACTGGGGAGACAAAACATACTGTGCATAAAGAACTGCTAACAATACTAGGCAATAAAGAAATGAGATATGATAGATACAGCTAGAAAATATAACTAATTTAGGGAATGAAAGAATTAGCATGGACTTAGGTGTCCAGGGAAGAAGGTAGGACTTGAATGCAGCTACTGGGGCAAGGACTCACTACTGAACAAAAACAGATGGGAAAGCTGGAAAGCATCCTGGCAGAAACTAGATACAGAACAACATGTACACTGTACAGCAAGATATGTTTCAAATGAGTACATGACTTAGACTTAAAGGAAGACATAATAATAAACAGATTGGAGGGGCAAGGAAGAAACTGCCTGGTAGGGCTATGATTGCAAAAAAGTTCATGACCAAACAAGAGAAAAAAAAGTGTCACAGAAGGCGAAAGTGGACAATTTTGATTTCATAAAATTATAAAGTTTTTGTACCAACAAAAGCAATACAACTAAAATTAGAAGAGAAGCAAGCAAATAGGAAAAATATAGCAAATTTCTTGGATAAAGGTTTCATTTCCAAGATATATAGGGAACTGAGTCAAATTTATAAGAATAAAAGTCTGAGTCAAATTTATAAAAATAAAAGTCAACCATGTATTAATAAATGGTCGAAGGATATAAACAGGCAATTTTCTTTTTTTAAAATTAATTTGTTTTCAGTGTTCTACAATCACTTCCATATATCTTAAGATTTTTTTTTGGGTTCCCTCCCTCTCTTTCCCCGCTACCTTCTCACTCCCTTCCTGAAATGGCATACAATTTTATATACGTTCCACACGTATATTCCTATTAAATACATTTTCACCTTAGTCAAGTTGCATAGAAGAATTAAAATAAAAGGGGGAAATCATAAAACAAAGCAAAACATAATACAAAAGAAAATGGTCTGCTTCATTCTGCAATCCAATTTCATAGTTCTTTCTCTGGATGTGGAAGGTATTTTGCCTCAAGAGACCATTGAGAATTTTTAAAGTCCTTGAATTACAATGAAGTACTAAGTCTACCAGAAAAATTCCTTGCACATTGTGGTTGTTGCTGTGTGTGTACAAAGTTCTTCTGGTTCTGCTCCTTTCACTCAGCATCAGATGATGTAAGTCTTTCTAGGCCTCTCTGAAGTCTTCCTGTTCATCATTTCTTACAGTACAATAGTATTCCATTACATTCATATACCATAATTTATTCAGCCATTCCCCAGTTGATGGGCATTCCTTTGATTTCCAGTTTGGGGCCACCACAAAGAGAGCTGCTATAAATATTTTTGTACATGTGGGACCCTTTCCCATTATTATGATCTCTTGGGGATATAAAAATATTTATAGCAGCACTCTATGTAGTTGCCAAAAACTGGAAGTCAAGGGGATGTCCATCAATTGGGGAATGGCTGAATAAATTATGGTATATGAATGTAATGGAGTACTATTGTGCCATAAGAAATGATGAACAGGAAGACTTCAGAGAGGCCTGGAAGGACTTATATGACCTGATGCTGAGTGAAAGGAGCAGAACCAGGAGAACTTTGTACACAGCAACGACCACAGTGTGTGAGAGTTTTTTCTGGTAGACTTGGAATTTTGTAACAACGCAAAAACTTCTTATAAAAAAAAAAAAATCCCAAAGGTGGTTCTCAAGGCAAAATGCCTTCCACACTCAGAGAAAGAAATATGGAAGTCACTCACAAAATGTAGCAGATCATGTTTATGTATGTGTATGTGTTTGTGTATCATGTTCTGATTTGTTATACGATTTCTTTCATTTATTTTAGTCTGACTACATAGCATGACTATAGTGAAAATATACTCAACAGGAAAGTATATGTAGAATCTATACAGAATTGTATGCAGTCGTGGGGAGGGAGGGGGGTAGTGGGGGGTAGGTGGGGGGGGAATAAAATCTCAATTGTATGGCAGTGATTGTTAAACATTAAAAAAGAAAAAAAAAAGAAAAAAAAAAGAAAAAAAAAAGAAAACTGCCTGTTCATATCCTTTGACCATTTCTCAACTGAGGAATGACTTGTATTCTTGTATATTTGACTCAGTTCTCTATGTATTTTAGAAATGAGGCCTTTATCACAGACACTAGTTGCAAAAATTCTTTCCCATAAATAGGCAATTTTCAAAGGACAAAGTCCAAGCTATCAATAACCATACGAAAAAGTCTAAATCACTAACAACTGTCATTCTGTCATTTCAGTCATGTCTGACACTTTGTGATGCCATGTGGGGTTTTCTTGGCAAAGATAATGGGGAAAAAAAAAGACACTGGAGTAATCTGCCATTTCCTTCTTCAGTTCACTTTACAAATGAGGAACTGAAGGAAACAGGGTGAAGTGACTTGCCCAGGTTCACACAGCTAGAAAGTATCTGAGGTCAGTTTTGAATTCACAAAGATGAGTCTGTCTGATTTCAGGCCCATTGCTCGATCCATTGCACCACCTAGCTGCCCAACAATAACGAGAGAAATGCAAATCAAAACAACAATGAGGATTTATCTCACACCCCTAAGATAAGCAAAGTTGACAAAGTGTAAAATAATAAATGCTGCAGGGATTGTGAGAAAACAGGTATATTAATGTACTGCTGGTATGATCTGGTCTAGTAATTCTGGAAAGGAATTTAGAACTAAGAGCTATGCCCCCAAAGGTATTAGATAACAAATTCCTTCTGAACCAGCAATATCAATACTTGGTCTAACGGGTTCTAAAGAAATGAAAGAATTAAAAGAACCATGTTAAAAACAAACAAACACAAACAATGTTATGTGTTTGTACAGATATTTATTTTCCTTCACTCACTTAAGTTATTTATTTTTATAGCAGCCCTCTTTGCAGTAGATTGAAAACCAAAGGGGTACCACAAACTGGGAAACAGCTGAGCAACTGTGCTATAAGAAATGATGAGGAGGATAGCTTCAAAGGTATCTGGGAAAACTTATACGAACTGGTACTAAGTGAAAAGAACAGAACTGGGAGAACAATTCGTCCAGTCACATAAATCTTGTAAAAACGAACAATCTGAAAAGACTTAAGAACTTTGATTAATAAAGGGACCGGCCATGATTCCAGAAGACAGATGATGAAGCATGCTACCTATCACATGACAGAGGGATCACACAAAATGAGATAGTAACAATACTGTAAAGATAATCAACTCTGATCAACACAACAATCAACCACAATTCTAGAGGACTCACAATCCTCCTGATAAAGATCTGATACTCAAGTGTGTGTGTGTGTGTGTGTGTGTGTGTGTGTGTGCGTGCGTGTGTATGTACACATACATGTATATATGCATGCATCTGGAGATGCCCATTGTAGAAATTTGTTTAGTTGCTTTCTCAAGAGCGGGAGGGAAGGAACAAGGGAGGGAGAGAAATTGGATTTTAATTTCAAAAATAATTTTTTTTAAAAGCGGCAGCACTTGAGTTGGGCAGTTAGATGGCACAATGGATACAGTGCTGGGCCTGAAGTTAGGAAGATTCACACACCTTCCTTATTAGCTGTGTGAGCCTGTTTGCCTCAGTTTTTTCATCTGCAAAATGAGCTGAACTGGAGAAGAAAATGGCAAACCATTCCAGTATCTCTGCCAAGGGAACCCTAAATGGGATCATGAAAAGTTGGCTATGACTGAGACTAAAACTACTGAACAACAAAAGGATTGGAATTTGGCCCTGAAGGTGGTGGTGGTTGTCCTTTGTCTTCGAAGGGGACCAAAATGACATCACCATTGTAAAATGAAACTTCAGTGTGTCAGACTGTGGCTGATTAGATCAATACGAGCTCAGAATGCTCTACCACAGATTGGGCACAGATAGTCTGTATGAATATCTGGGGTGGATATCCCAAATTTGCGCATCCTGCGTTTACTTTGTGCTGTCTCAATTCTGCACCTTTTCTTATGTGGGAATGCCATGCTGAGCGGTCCTGTGCCAGTGTCTCTCGTATACTACTGCACAGTCAAATCCAAAGTTCTTGAGAGAGACCCTGAGATAATAATAAAAGCTACAGTGTATGCAGTACTTTAAGATTTACAAAGTACTTCATACTTCATTTCATTTCATCCTCACAATAAGCCTGTGAAATATGCATTACCAATATTGTTTTTATTTTACAGATGAAGGAAATGAGGCTCAGAGAAAAGAAGTGAGTTACCTAGAAGAACAAATGAAATTCAAAACCAAGTCTTAACTTGAATTCAAACCAAACACTTTTTAAATTCCCAGGCACCTCTAGCTATTCTATCTACACTAAACTCCACTAAGGCCATCAACCCCATTTCCCTTCTATTGCAGGATGAAGCCAACTTTGGCCCTATCTTGCTTGACCTCGCTTCCTGGATATCGAAGGCCAAACCAAGCACATCCCTTCTAGGTCCTTTTTATTTTTGTCATTTTTCCATCAGAATGTAAGCTCCATGAGAACAGCCTGGTTTGCTCTTTTTTGTGTCCCCCAGCATTTAGAACAGTGCCTGGCACATAATAAGCATTTAATACATGTTCTATGTTACTTTTAAAGAAAGGAGTATACTTTGGATAGGTGTGAGGAGGAAGATTGTGTATGTGGGAAGAATGAGAAGGAACAGATTTATCTGTCCGTCCCTATCACCATGAACAAACAAAATAACAATAGCTAACAAGAGGTAGCATTTAGACAGCACTTTAAAATCTGAAAAAGGCTTTGTAAGTATTATCTTATTTTATCCTCACAATTATCCTGGGAGGCAGGTATTATTATTATCATCTCCATTATACAGATGAAGAAACTGAGGCAGAAAGGTTAAATTACGTGTCCAAGGTCACACAGATGTTAAGTGTCTGAAGTCAGGTTTAACATTTAGGACTTCCTGACTTCAAGTCCAGCTGTCTATTCCACTACCACCTACCTTCTTGTTCAAGAATGGAGATCTGGCATAGTACGCAAATTTGGAAGACAGCTGAGCAGACAAATCTGACTGAAGCAAGTAATTTGCCCTGGGAGTTGTGGAATATGTAGTTTAATCTACAACTACCCCCCAAATTTTTTTCAAAATAATCTTAAAGCTTACTAGTCATATTCCCGCACTCTACATGGGTTCAAAGAGAGAGGGGGGTGTTTGAAAACAATACCTATAGGTAATATGTTAGCTTAGATGTATAAATGCTGCACATCAACTCTGCACATAATGAGTACATGAAAACACACAATGATTATTCATTTATACCATGATTTTTTAGGAAAACTCCAACACAAAACCAATGTGACAAGTGACAAAGAGTCCCTTGGTAATAAGGACCAGGTCTAGTGTACCTCGCAATTCTTCCTATGTCAAGGTTTAGCAAATTGTGTTGTGTGGCACCTTCATGTTTGTGACATATTAGCTAAGGGATCAAAAATGTGAATGCCAGTCAGGCATCTATCCTCAACTGGCTTAAGGGGTATGGTTGTGCTAAGGCATGGGACTTGATGCTTCCCCATTTGGGCTCTAACACCTGGCCCTGTTTTAAATGGCCAGGATCTGTACAAAAGGGGAAAAACGTGCTTGAGACAAGTGATGACCACTTCCATCTGTACACATGGTTTAACCCTCTTCCTGTCAAAAAAGAATGAAGCAGCAGCTCAATTATACTTGCAGTTTACTTTGATAAAAGACCGGTCTTCTCTATGTCCTAAATCTGGTCAATGATAATGTACCCACACCCTGAATAGCGTATAGAGTTTTGCCTTTAGGAGTTTAGTTAATAATGCTTCAAATCTAAGTGTTCTTAAGCTAAATTAGTTTGGGATCTAACATTCTGTGGTACTGCCAAAGAAGTTACGTTTTCTATTTTCTTTCTTCCCCTCAATGGAAGTCAAAACAAGGTTAATAAGGATAAATAAAGAGTAGGAAAAGATGGACAATAAGGGATACAATAGTTTAGGTTCAGTCTCAATAAATACCAGTTTTATTCAATCTGGTTATTTTTTCATGACAAACTCATTATATGTTGTTTTTCCTGATACATTACTGAAAAAATCACAAGGCAGGAAGTAGATAGCAGTATCCTCACTGTATAATTGTGACAGGTTCATACGAACACAGAAGTATAGACACAACGGACTTCTGAAGTCACTTAGTCCAACTCATTCTTTTCACAGTCCAAAGGGTTTAACTGACTTGCTCTGTCACAGTGGCAATAAGTAGGAAAACTATTTATTTCAACCCAAGATGTCTGGTTCAAAATATGCTTCAGGGATCTGTGATTTAGTTATTGTGAAGACTCCTCCAATGAAGACTATAGTCCCTCTATTAAGACTCAGTTGTTTCTTTTAAAGACTTATTGTGGCTAAAAAAAAATTCATCTATCTAATCTGATTATTAGTCTCTCTGAATTTAGATAAACTGGTCCTTGGACAATACATATAAAGTTTGTTGTTGGGTCTGTTAATGTAAAATACAGAAGCCAAATAATTCAGCTGAACTGTACTAATAAGCATCATTTCATGATAAACACTTCCATTTTGCCCCAGTACTGTACCAAGAAAACTTAAATAACTTGTCTTTGCTTTTGTATACTTAAGGCTTATCACTGAGATACAGAAACACTCAGGAAATACCTCTAAAAATACAGAAAAATCTCTTTATAACTGGGGGTTAAGAATTTTGTAGGTTAAATTCCTTAAAAAAACTAGATAAGGTTTTGGAAGTTTGAAGGATCTGACATACCACAATCTCAGTGATAATTAGGTAAGTTGCAGTAGGCCCATAATACTCTATTTTCATTTACATAGCAGACATTGAAATTTAAAGTCGTCATTTTGTTACTAGCATTTGTATGTTTGAAATTCAAGACAGTACTAATAATAATTTTGTGATAGTTGTTGCCACTGAGTCATCAGTCGTGTCCAACTCTGTGTGACTCCATTTGGGGTTTTCTTGGCAAAGATACTGGAGTGGTTTGCCATTTCCTTCTCCAGCTCATTTTATAGATGAAGAAACTTAAGCAAACAGGGTAAAGTGATCTGTCCAGGATCACATAGCTACTAAGTGTCTGAGATCAGATTTGAACTCAGGAAGATGAGTTGTACTGGTTCCAAGTCCACTGCTTTATCTATCCACCGTGCCACCTAGCTGCCCCTAACTTAGCAATGGAGTGGAAGCCAAAAAGAGACAACCTTGGAGTCAAGAAAGCCTATATTCAATCCCTGTCTGACACGTATAGTGACCTTGGGCAAATCACTTAGATGCTTAGTGCTCCAGGTAAGGTTAAGTTATAGAGCAGGTAATGATATGTACTGGTAGAGGGAATTGTTTAAGGTGGAGTTCCCTACACTAATGAAAGATGCACCGTGGTGAAGTATAGAGAGTGTAGGACATGGAGTTAAGAAGACCTGGGTTCAAATACTTCACCAGAACCTGGGCACATTACAACTTCTCTGAAACTCAATTTTCTGAGCTGTAAGAAGAGGGGAGTAGGGAGGTGTACTTGAAATCTTAGAAGAGCTTTCTAGGTCTAAATCTATGATTCTATGAAATCTCCAGGCTCCCTTCAACCCCTGCTACTTCCCAAAAAGACCATGATTTTAGGCAAACTTCATCCTCCCTAGGGAAAGAGAGTAAGTATTTATATGGCATTTACTATGTGCCAAGCACTGTGCTAAGTGCTTCACAAATACCTCATCTGATCCTTACAACAACCCTGCAAGGTAGGCTCTGTTATCTATCCCCCATTTTCTATCTGTGGAAACTGAAGCGAAGAAAAGTTAAGTGCATATAAGTAGACACAAAAGTAAATACAAGGAAATTCTAAGAGGGAAAGAGCCAGATATTGGGGAAGATCAGGACATGGTGATTGCACTGAGCTCTACAGGAAACCAAGGGTTTTAAGAGGGAAAGATGGGGGACCACTTTCCAGGTGAAAAGAACAACCAAGGGACAGAAGGTCTTGCACAGGGACAGCAACATTAAGTATGATGAGATGGTAAAGAGTGTGAAAGGCACTGATATTAGTCTGGAAAGGCACACTGGAGCCATATCACAAACATCTTTAAATGGGAACGGTAAGAGTTGGCATTGGATCCTGAAACTTTTTAAGCAGGGAAATGATGTGGTTAGCTCTGAGTTCGAAGAAACAATCTTGTTAGCACCAGTATAAATGACAGACTGGAAAGGGAAAGGACTTGAATTTTTGCAAAAGTTCAGGTAAGAAGTGATGAGGACCTTAAGTGAGACAGTAGGTAGAGAGAAGGGAAAGGATATGAGAAATGATCATTCAACTGCAAGGATATATTTATGTGAAGAATGAAGGAGTCTGGAAATTGAAGAACCAGAGAACATGGGAGACATGATTCTTTACTAGTATCTGGGAAAGGTTATGTCATTGAGATGTGAGTTTAGTAACTGTTTGAAATTAAGAAGGGCAGAAGCTAAGTAAAAATAGACTGTGCTTAGATAAGAACATGAATTAGGTGACTGTATAAAGGCAATAAGAATTAGGGTGACTAAAAGAGAATTAGTCTAAGTGAATAAGGCAAGAGCAGATAAGCAATGTGACACAATCTAATGGTCAAGTGGATAGAGCCCTAGACCTGGAGTCAGAAAGACCTGGAATTCAAATCTAGTGTCACATAACTTTAGTTGTATGACCTTGGGAAAGTCACTTAACTTTTCTTAGCCTTAGTAGTGATGGAAAGTCAATATTGGAGGGAGAAATGTTGATACTACTCTGTTGATGCTCATGCTGTCTTTGAGAAATTTTAGTTTGCAACTTCAATTTTAAATGCACATTTCAAATCATAAAATACAAGAAAGAGAAATTGTTTCTCAAGTCCCAATTATTTGGGGAAGAAGAACTTTAACAAAAAAGGAATTCAAATTTCTTTTGATTTTGAAAGCCAAAGGATGTAGAGTTTCAGGCTCTAGCCATCAAAGCATACTTAACTTGATTTTTTTATGTTAAAGTTTTACCATATGGCAGAAATAAAGCAACACTTCAGTTAAACTTACCTTGCTGACTCTGGATCCAAAATCAGGGCTTCTATTGCATGAGAGATCAGCAAACAACTCTGCTGCTGTCTAGAGTAACATTAAGGATTTTTTTCTTTTTGTCAAAACTGGAGGTTTTCCTTTCCAATGAAGGTTAACAACTCATAAAGGAATACATTAAAATAAATAATTTCATTATGAAATAAGTATCATAAGAATTTTAAGGTGGCAGGAAATGTAATCATTTGGGATTTAAGTTTTTTTCTCATGAGCCACCCTTTAAGAGTTTTACTGACCCTGGGGAAACTGCTTACTATCTTCTGAGCCTTGGTTTCCTCATCTGTAAAATGGAGATAATTTCATAGGGCTGTGATAATCAAATGTATTGGTGTATGTGAAGCATATGAGTCTAAATTATTATGATCATTCAACCCCATCATCTAGTTTTACAATGAGGAAGCTAAGTTTCAAACATTACATCACTTGTTTAAGGTCATAAGGCATTTGAGCGACTGAATCTTGAGTGCCTAGGTTTTCTAAATCTCATGCAAGTACTCTTTTCAAATATATCACATTTCCCTCTTAGATATATGAAAAAGCAGTATAACACTGAAAAGTTTCAGTAATGATAGCAGGAGCAACATCACCATTCTGGTATGATAAAACTGGTTAGGGAGCTATTTTTCTTATTAAGAGATACAGGTAAAATAAATAGAAGTTAATATATCCTTCTTAGTCTACAGCAGGGGTTAACCTTTATTATGTCAGACTCCTTTCTCATAATAACATTTTAAAATAATGGAAGGAATACTAAATTTCTGTTATAAGTTAGTGAAAATAAAGATATAATTTTCCATTCCCAAATTCATAGACTCCTTGAAATCTATACATTCATCCCTTACAAGTCTGTGGACCCAGGTTTAAGAATCCCTGGTTTAATCATACATTTCTATGTTTTACAACTTGAGTTAACTCAAAAGTTTCAGGAAACAATGATGATTAAAGGTTTAAAGAATAAGAAATTCTGGACTTCTAAGGTCCCTTCTAATGCTAAATCTATGATCTTATAAACTAAAATTATTTAGTAAGAAGTAAAGAAAGCAGTAGAGACACAATAATGGCTTTCTAGAAGAAAAATATACTATCCTTTTGGAGTTTAAGGGACATAACTGACCACCATCAGTAAGCCAGATATTTAGAATTGTGCCTCCTTTCTCTAGAGATCCTTAAGAAGAGAACAAATTGTTACATGTTTCCAAGGCAGAACATAGTTAATACCTATTATTTTAAAAATGATATGGTAAATATGAACATCTCATGCTAGTTTTTAAAGACTGCATTATTTGCTAAGTTCATTTTAATGGGCTACATGTGTTGTCAAATAAATATTACTAAATAACACTTCGCACTTAAAAGAATATTTAAAAAGTACAATAAATTTTGGGCCCACAGGATACAACTCAATGTTCCTCAAGGTTGCTGAGTCTGCATCAAAAGATGCCTGATAAAGATCCTCATAACGGGAAGCTAGGCTTCGGAATTCTTCCATAGACTGTTTCATCTACAAAAAAAGAAAAATGCAATGATCACAAAAAAATTTTAAGTTGTTATGTAAACAAGAAAGCCAAAAGAAATAAAATCTGTCTCCAACTAATTAAATTCATGAATATTCTGGTGAATGTTTAATTCTTAGATCATTTAATTTTAGAAAGTTTTAAAGCAGAATGTTAACTAATCATTTCTAAGAAACACAAAAAGATGAATTTGGCATAAATATTCAGAAGTATAATAACCTGCATATAAAAATAAGTACATATGATGTAAAACATTTCTTTTTCTGGCTATTTTACAAATGAAAATATCTCCCTAAATTAAACCTCCACATCCATTAAGTGAAAACAAATACTTTTCTCCACTAAGAAGCTAATGCTTTATGATCTTGGTAGAATAAAATCCATAAAACCCATGCAGGTCTGCTTTTTCACATGAAAGTATTTCCCTTTGTGAAAATCTGAAATAAAAAAAATTTGCTAAGAGCCAAATGGAAAATAACATACCAGCCAATTTTTAGCAAGATTATTTAATAACATTGTATACTTATTTATGGAATCCAAACCATTATTAACTGACAAACTTTAAAAATTTTCACCTTACAAAAAACCTCAAAAAACACTAAAAAGTAAACCTATTCAAGAACAGAGTTGAGACATGCCTGATTGGAGATGCGGCCACATCGCTGAAGGTCATTCCCCAAGGTCATGGCTATGGTTGTGGCAATAGCAGGTGGAGGACTTGTCTTTAGACTATTACAGGTGCAGAAAAGTTGAGAAAAGGCCTGCAGAAGGTCAATTCTGAGTTTTACAAACTCACATTGAAAACTTAAAGGATTCAGTGGTGTGCTGGCAGCCTAGAAAAATAAATTAAGTTTTAAGGCATGAAGTAAAAATGATAGTAAGATGATTCAAGGTCAAGTAACTGTTACAGTTCATTTGATAATAATACTAATATTATGCATAATCCAAACCAAGACAACAGAATTTTTGTGCAGATGGATGAATGCTGAGGTTTATAAGGGAAATTACCTAATATAAAAAAGGAAAGCTGGGCTCTGAGACATCATCATTTTAAAAAATATGAACAAAATGGTGAGCTGCCCTACATTCAGGATTAGGTATGATGCATAGGCAGAATAGGCAGTAATCTGTATGATTTGAGGTATGCTACCAGAGTTTGTAGATATTAAAACACTTATTTACCTTACCAACTGGTCATCTCTCACTAGAGCCAGTAATGGTAGGAAATATTAAAAGTAAAGAGGAAGAGTGTGCCATTACATGTTACATGACTGTAAATATTACCATGTACAATCACCAACAGAAGATCATGATCTTCTACCACTAAACTGCACTCATTTACCAAACTAGCTAGTAGATACTTGAGAAGATCCAAAAACTAAAGAAGAATAAAATTTGGAACAGTTAGGCTTAAAAGCTGGTGTGTGTGTCTGGAGAAATAACAGGAGAACAGCAACATCTGAGCATAATAGGCTAAGGAGAGCAGGACCAAAGAGATGGATTTCCTAAGGTGAGTGACTTTGCAGAATGGGGCAGGAGGAATTAAAAATGGATTACATTTAATTATAATCTGGCTTAGAACAGTGTCATGCATATGGCAAACAAACAAATATTTATTGATTTGACCTATGTTCAAAGTTAATTAAAACCACTAGTAAGTACATGAAATACTTCAGTGACTCATTTTTCTCCCTAGTAGGAATGGCTTAAAATCCTCTGGGGATGTTACTTATGTAGTATCCTATAAATACAAATAAACAATATTCTTTTTGCAGTAGGATCCAACATGTAACTTCAGGGCCCCAGAAATGTCCATTAAGCAAAGTACAATAGATTAAAAATTGTGAAGCTTAGTCTACAACTTTCACAAGTTGCTCTCCTTAGACAGCTAGTCTCATCCTCTGGCAACTTAAATCAATTCAACAAGTATTTACTAAGTGCTTATCATGTAAAAGACACTGTGCTAGGCTCTGCAAGAAATATTACTAAAGGCAATACCAGGATTCCAAATGCAGGATCTCACTGAATAAATATGGTCTTTAATCAAATGGGCCCACATAATCTAAGAATGGATCCTTGCATAGGTACTCTTAAGATAACAGAGATCCTTGATGAAAACTTTTACTTAATCTAGATTATAATGCTGCATGGGTTTAGGTACAACTATAATCTTCAACGGATGACAGAACTAGGATTCAAAATTACCTAGAAACAAGTTTCAGTTATATAGTTGAAATTAGTAAAATGAAAGTTAACAGGGATAAAAATGTAAAGTGTGAAAGCAGCTTGTATAAAAAATACCTGAGGAACTTAGATTATAAAACTCAGTATGAGCCAAAAGTGGCAAAAAAAAAAAAAGGGGGTGTGTGTATACAATCTTGAGTTATGTAATTGTAACATCCAGATCAAAGTAAGGAATAAATAAATAAATAGCACTGTACTGTGCTCTTACACGCAGCTGGGTAGCTCAGTGGATAGAGTGCTGGGCCTGGAGTAAGGAAGACCTGAATTCAAATCTAGCCTCAGACATTTACTAGCTGTGTGACCCTGGGCAAGTCACTTAACCTCTGTTTGCCTTAAAAAGGAGTCACTTCTGTCTACATAGGTCCAAATTATTATTAGGTGAAAACAGCCAATAAGCTGCTTTACCAATGTAAACATATTTCTAAGAATGTTTTCCAAGTATTGGGTAATTAAATACCCAGAGTTCACAAAAGCCCCCTGCTCCTGAAAACTTGCAAACTCCAACTGGTTTGGCAGGAACAGCTAAAAACCAGTCACTTTCTCACAGATGTGCTAATAAGGACATGGATGGATCATTCATTAATTGGGAGATAAGCAAACAGGGCCATGCTCTAGTCAATCAAATGAGATGTTTATAGAGAATTGTGCAAATTTTTAATGCTAATAAATGTCAGCTATTATTATTAGGCTCCTTTAGATTTATTTTTTCCCTCAAATAAGAGGTAGGAAGCTTTCACAAATATGAATTTTACAAAACAAAACAAACATACTAATTTCAAATTTTTATAAATGAATTTTTAGTAAAAAATTTTTAAGCAGATCAAAAAGGCATCAACAAAAATTTCAACTCATAATTGCCTCACTGTATTGTTACTCTACTTCAAAGTATCCAGTGTCATTATATAAAACAATTAAGAAATTTTCTGCTCTACATAAATTACACACTACTGTTGTAGTTCTGCTTGCCCTGAACTAATAGTTCTCTTTACTGAGAAAGAAGGATTTTTTACTGTCATTATCTGAGTCATAATCTGTTTTCAGACTATCCAGCCAGATTAGACTGGTTAAGTTATAATTCTGGCCATTCAAAAGAAATAAATGAATGACTAAATAAGTTTTATAAACATCACCCATAGAGCTAACCTTTAAAAGAGATACCATATTCCTGTCTTCAAACCAATCAGTGAAAATCAGACTTCAAAAGTCTTGGTCTAAGCATGGCCTGGAAGAGAAAACATGTTCTTCCCTTTTGCATTATGTAAGGGTTCATCTGTCAGAGCTTCTAGGCACAAAGGTCACAAATGCTAAGTACTCTCTCCTGGCCTTCTTACTATTCTTTACTCACAAAACTCCATCTCCTGACTGCACCTTGTCAATGACTGACTGTCCTCCAGGCCTAGAATGCTCTTCCTTTTCACCTCCACCTCCTGATTTCCCTGATTTAAGTCTCAGCTCAAATCTTCCCTTCCATAAGGGGCCTTTGCCAGTCTTTTCCACTGATACTGTGTTTCTTAAGATTACCTTCCATCTTCCCTGTAAATCGCATTCTTACGCCAACTTACCCCCACTTCTCCTCTCTCTGTCTCTTCAACCATCTGATTGGCTATTACGCTGGAAACAGTCTTTACTAAGAGAAGAGAACTAGAACCAGTAAGTGTGAACTAGAAGAACAAAGTTTTCTAGTTCAACATAAAGAAAAGCAGCTAAAAATTCATTTAAAAAATGGGAAGGGCTGCTCTGCAAGACAGTGAACTCCAGGCTGTCCCCAACATATGGAATTTTCTTCCTCAAGTCCCAGGTAAAATTCCACCTTTTACAGGAAGCCTTTCCCAAGACCCTTATTTCTAGTGCCTTCCCTCTGTTGATTACTTTCCATCTATCCTGAATACAGCTTGTTTATATATACAGTTGTATCCATATTGACTAGCCTGTAAGACTGTAAGCTCCTTGAGGGCAGGAAATTTTGCCTTTCTTTGCACTACCAGTGTTTAGCATAGTGCCAAGCACATTGTAGGCACTTGATAAATGTTTAATCACTGTTCAGACCCATATTGAAATTCTTTTCAAGAATTTTGTAGAGAGGTTACCAGAACTGGACATAAAGTTAGGCTATATGACCTCAAAGGTCTCTTTTAATTCTAAGATTTTACATGAAATGAAATTTCTAGTTATTAATTTTACTTGGCCCTTTCTTCATTAACTATAAGAAAAGATAATCAGGAGGGCTTTTTCCAGTATTTTTTAAGAAATACTTTGCCCTTTGCAACAGGATGCCATGTGTTAGCAGATGCTTAACCAATGGGATTTGATGTTAATAACTGTGTTGATGACTTAGGCAAAGTGTTGCGTAGCAGAAAGTAGAGAGGAAGGATTCTTACCTTTATTCCATTCATACTTTCTACACATATCTGGCATTCTTCCTGCTGTAAGGGATTTGCTCTTAAAATAACTAAACTCTGGTTTCCTGTGCATGCTTTAAAAAAGGCAATTCACCATCAATAACCTACCAAATAGCAATCTAAATGAGTAGGGGGTGATAAATAACAAATCCCCCTTTTGAATCATGTCCAAGAAGTTAAAATTTTACTAAACCAAGCTTTTAAAAGAGGCAGTTAAAAGATGACTTAGAAAAATGTCTATTTCATCATCATCATTATAGCAAAATAGACTTACTGTTAAGGATGCTATCCCTTTATGGTAGAATTTTAAAGATTCAGCAATACAGGAAAGTGCTGAACTATAATCCTCTTCTTGCAAACCTGTGAGACACTGCTCTGCATGGGAGAATTCCTTCAAACTGTTCAGCCAAAAGTAGAAATGTTCTGAGGCTACCTGAGTCAGCAGACTTTGATAAAGTTCTCTGGCCATGTCATGATTACCCTAAGAAAGGACAAAAAGAGGCAAGTGACCTTCTTATACTAGAAATAGGTGATGCTGCAGCAAAAAGGAAAACCCCACTCTTGGATAAGTTTCAATAAGCATTTTTCATATTCTATATACTTTGAGACTCAGCCAAAATATTTCTTTAGGATAAACATACCAAGTTACTCTAACATAACACAAATTTAGAACCAAAGCCAAAAGAAACAAAATAATTATAAATTGAGGTCTACAAATTTACTTAGAAAAGAACTCCGTTACATAAAAGCTGCTGGGGAAATTTAAAAAGTACTCTGACATAAATTAGGTTTAGACCAACATCTTGTGCCATATTCTACAATAAATTCAAATGGACATTGAAAAAAAAATCAGAAGGGAAATATAACACATACATTTCATAGCTATGAGAAGGAGATGTGTTCTTAACCAAAGGATAGAGGTAATTGTGAAAGATAAAAATATATAGTTCTGATTGCATGAAACTGAAAAGCTTTTCCCACAGATGAAATTAATGCATGTAGGACAAGAGAAAGTAACTGAATGTGAAAAGGATCTTTGTATCAAATTGCTCAAATAAGGGCTTAATATATTATATATATAATGAAGATATACGTACATACATGCATATATACATTTACTATACAGACCCCATACATATGTGTGTGTATATGTGACCAAAAGACATTCTCGAATAGATAAATGATGAAAGGATAAAAAGTTACTGAAAGAACTGCAAACTATTAGCAACTCTAGAAAGGAATACTCTACACCACTAACAATAAGAGAAATGCAAATTAAAATATCCCTTAAGTTTCACCTCATAACCAGCAAACTGACAAAAATGACCAGAGATATTTGGAAAAGTCAGTGTTGCAGGGGCTGTGAGAAGATAGATACAGTGGTATATTACAGGTGGAGCTGTGAAGCAGCACAATCACTTTGGAAAGCATAAATTGGAATTATGAAAATAAAATTCATTCCCTTTGTCCCAAGAATTTCAATATGAGGCTTATACCCTAAAGAGGTCACTGATAAGAACAAAGTCTCATGTACATCAAAAATATTTATAGCAGCACTTTTTGCTACCACAAAATAGTTATCAACTGGAAAATGACTAAACAAAATGTAGCATACGAATGCAATGGAATATTAATATGTTGTAAGAAAGGAAGAATATAAGGGGTGGAGTGAAGATGGCAGAGTAAAGACAGGGCCTCTCCTGAGTTTTCCCCTAAACCCCTCCAAAAACCTTTAAGAAATGACTCTAAACGAATTCTAGGGTAGGAGAACCCACAAAAAGACAGAGTTAAACAAATTTCCAGCCCAAGACCACTTGGAAGGTTGGCAGGAAAGTCTGTTGCACCAGGGTGAGCGAGGAGCACAGGCCAAGCCACCTCAGACCAGGCCCCATCAAACTAGGAGCAGGTCTCAGGGTGACTAAATCAGTGGCAACAGTGGTGGTTTTCAGACCTCCTAGTCCACAGATGCTGAAGACAACTTAGAAGGTCAGCAGGAAAGGCCTACTGCATCTGGGTGAGAGTGGAGCACAGTCCAGAGCAAGCTGCACCAGCAAAGCCCTGGCCACAGAAAACCAGGAGCAGGCTTTGGAAGGGACTGAATCATCAGTGGCAGTGGCTACTTGGGGAGATTTCATCCCACAGACAGTAAGGGGGTCAAACAGCTGGTCAGAAAGAATTACAGGTTTTTTTGCTAGCACTGAGACAGGACTCTGTTATTTTGTCCATAGTTGGATCAGGTTTGCAATCCTGGGGTGAGAAGGAGCTTGCTGCCACAGTGCAGGGCAGGGTGAGGGTGGAGGGCGGAGAGGGGGAAGATGGGACAGGACTTTCCTCACAGTTCCATAGTATTTGTGACTGCTCACACACCAGAGCACACAGACTAGAAGAGTAGTGAACACGTTTCCTTAGTACCATCTTGGAAGATATGAAAACTTACAGATCCCTAGAAGTATCTCTGAAAACAGCTGCATAAAACCCCTGAAGCTTGGGACAGTGCGCCCATCACCCTGGAAGCAGAACTCTACTTTAACAAAGAGTTAAAAGTAATAGGTTTAGAAAATGAGTAAACAACAGAAAAAAAGGTGACAAGGAAGATCAAAACACACACTCAGAAGAAACACACTGAAGAAAATAACACCTTACAAAACAAACTAGGCCAAATGGTAAAAGAGGTCCAAAAAGCCAAGGAGGAGAAGACTGCCTTAAAAAGTAGAATTGGCCAAATGGAAAAGGAGGTTCAAAAGTTCACTGAAGAAACTAATCCCTTAAAAATTAGAATGGAGCAAATGGAAGCTAATGACTGAAAAATCAAGAAACAAAACAAAACCAAAAGAATGAAAAAAACAAGATAATGTGAAATATCTCATTGGAAGAAAGGATGAATATACAACATAGAACAACTTAGATGAACTGATAAGAGAGTAAAGTAAGCTGAGCCAAGAAAACAATATAAACAACGACTACACAAATATAAAGCAGAAAGAACAATCACCACACACACAAAAACTTAATAAGGCAAAATTATAAAATACAGACATGGTTCCAAAGAAGAGACACAAGAAGACACCTCAATCCAACTCCTTGCAGAGGTGAGAGGTTCACAGGTGTGGCACATTTCATATAATTTAAGACTTCTAAGATTTATTGATTGGTTATTTGCATATGGGATGGCTCTTTGGAGAGAAGGAAGGGGGCATAGTAGGAGGAATATTAAAAATGTAAAAACAAAAGAAATCAACAAAAATTTGTTTGAAAAAATAAACTGAAGGCTAGTCATTTAGGTGTGACTATGAAAATCAACAGTACCTTTTTCTCACCAGTCTGGAAAAACACATTTATTCTGGGTGAAAGGAGGAGATAGTGGGGAACTATGATTTCATTTCTGTAAGGAAGTCCCTAGGTAGAAACTCCTTCACCAGGTCTCACAGCTAGTACGTTTCAGAGGTAAGACATGAATCTAGGTTCTCCTGACTCCAAAGTAAATCCTCTGCCCACTCTACCATTATACTTCTCTATGAGCATATGTCTTTTTTTGATCTGCTATTTTGGAAAACAATTGTCTAAAGACTCTGGAATCTTTTATGAAAAGAAAAAGATAGATGAATAATTTGTGTTTCAATGGTCTCAAACTTTCTTTTAAGTATTTCTCAAACTTCATTACTGCAAGACCTTCATCACAAAGATTCCTGAGATGTTGATGTCCTATATCCCCTTAAAAACAGAACAGAAAACCTTTCCTTGTTTTCTGCACTTTAGAAAGGACACGTGAAAGTTCTGCTAATTACTGAGAAAAGTAGATACACAGAAATTTATTTCTTAAATGAAGAGATTCATGAATTCTTTTGAGTACAGGAAAAGGAAGAGGTGGGGTTTATGGAAAGTATGATGTGATGTGATGAAAGTGATGATGATGTGATAATAAACAGATATCATGCTACAAGATATAGTTATCCAGACAGAAATTTTTTAGGACTCTTGCAGAAGCTTCCAATAACTTGTGCTATATAGAACAATATTATATACATTTTATTAACAAAAAAGAGTTTAAAATAAAATTTCCCGCATCATCCAAATTCTTCACCCAAGCATTGGAATGCATATTTTCATCCTAAATAATAAGTGTGGTTGGTAATCCCTCATTCTGAGGGTTGCTTCATCTCGTTTCTCTAAACACAGGAGATTTGGAAGGTTGGTACCTACCATTCTAGATGCCTGTCTGGCAATTCGGTATGCTGTCCAACCATTAGAGACGTTCTCAAGTTGTTGTTTAATAACAGTTTTAACTTCAGCAGATAATGTTTTCTGACTGGCTACAAAAATCACAGTAGCCAAAGAAACCTAATGTCAAAGAAAAAAGTTAATATAATTATCCACATAATGGCACAGATATTCCATGATATTCCCTTAAATTGTTAGATTATCTTGTATTCCTAAATGTTCCTCCTCCCTTTCTCATTTTAGTATGACATTTTCATCAATACTTCAAGGATCCATATATACTTGACTAATAGATTGTAACTCCTCTATTCCTTAGTAGGCAATCTTCCTAAGATGCTGTGGTTGAAACAAAGGTGGTAACAAGCCTCTTCAAATTTAGCTAGGATATCACAAATAATAGCACATCACTATGCCTTTACTCAAGCTTGGTCAAACCAGAAAGGGCATTTGGGCATTTAGGCATGTTATAAACTGGAAGAACTTGTGAGAACTTTGGATCCATTCAGCTCCATGCCATGGATGTAGCAGTGGCCTAAGACTTTAACAGAGACAGGAGTATCAATAATGTTTGAACATACTGTAATTCTATAATCAAAAGTAATACCAAGGAAGGCAGTTTGCTTCTGAGACATAAACCGTTTTCATGAGAATCATAACAGCTAAAAAATCCAAACTACTTAAGCAAGGAAAACTAACAAATAGCGCCCCCACTCATAGCCTGTAATTTGAAAGGTTCATTTAGTTATACTAGCAGCCAATTCCAGCATAAACCTTATTGAGGTCAGACCAAATAACAAGTTCCTGAAATGTTGAGGAACATTGGCTCTCTGCAAGATGAAAACATTTCAATTAGAAATGGGCTTGGCTAGTTATCTCAGACCAACTACAATACTGATGCATTCACACAAGACTGGCTTAACTGGTATTTGTTTTCCTACTAAAACTTTGTTACTAAAAGGCACTACTAAATGGAGTGCCAATATGCAGTGCCCTCTTGTGGATGAAATATAGAATTTTTTTGGTCATGTAAATTTTCTCTAAGTCAGCTGTTTCTACCAGCATTTCTCATGTGTTCAATTAATTTATATATATAGGGGCAGCTAGGTAGTGCAATGGATAGAGCACCAGTGCAAGACTCAGGAGACCTGAGTGCAAATCTCACCTCAGACACTTGACACTCACTAGCTGTGTGACCTTGGGCAAGTCACTTAACCCCAATTGCTTCATCCTGGATCATCTCCAGTCATCTTGATGAATATCTGGTCACTGGATTCAGATGGCTCTGGAGGAGAAGTGAGGCTGGTGACCTGCACAGCCCTCCCTCACTCAAAACAAAGTCAAGTACAAGTCATGTCATCATTTCTGTGATGGCATGGTCTTCCTTGGCAACGAAGGATGAACACACATCTTTTCCTCTAAGATTCAGATTTAAAATTTCCCCCAATCTAGATTGTAGTAGCTGTAGTATATTCTCATTGAACAATTATTCTCTCTCCTACACCCTATACTCCAAGCAAAATGGTCTTTTCTGTTCTTCACACAGGACACTCCATCTGCCATCTTTGGGTGTTCATGTTCCACACATCTGGAATACATTCCCTCCTCATCTCCATCTTACTGAATCCCCCTTCCTTCAAGATGCATCTAAGGGACACCTTTGACACTGCCCTCACTCTCAAACTACCTTGTATTCTTTTCCTATTTATTTGTAATTATGAAGATTTAAAAGAACTTCATATTTAGATTTGTTTATATTTATGTTATATACACCTATAAATGTCTGTTGTCTCCATTAGAATATAAGTTCCTTGTGAGTAGGGACTGTTTTGTTTGCCTGTTGCTCATCCTGGCACCTGGTACATGCATGCTTAATAAATACCTGTTAATTTATTAACTGGTGGATGTTTTAACCCATTGCTTTGAAATAAAAATGGTATTTAATTCATAATTTACTTGTTACACGTAGAAAAAAGTGGGGTTCTTTATCAATTGGAATTTAGCTGAGACATCAGCAAGAGTTAAACATTAGCAATTAGCTGAAAAACTGTTCTGCAAAACAGGGATAATGACAGCACCTACCTCACAGGATTGTTGTGAGAATCAAATGAGATACTTGTAAAGCACTCAGTATAATGCTCAGTACATAGCAGGCAATCAATAAATGCTGTTCCCTTCCATTCCTCTGAAGGTTCTTAGGAAAAAAAGGTAGTTTAAGAAGTAGCTTAATGTGTCTGAAACTAAAAAGGACTTTCTAGATCATGACTGATTACCTAACTCAAATGATGTTCAATGTCCAATATTAGTCAAACATGTTTCTAATTACAGCTCTGAAGTCAGTTCTCTGTAAAGTAGTCCTACTTTTACATATGTAATCCCTGATTCTTTACCATTTGCTTTAATAAAATATTAGGTCAAGTACTATGAGGTATTTACTTCAAAGGGTTGGTATAAGTATCAAAACAGAATAGTAGCATAGTTAGAGTTGGAAGGGACCTAGTTCAATCCCTTCATTTTACATGTAAGGAAACGAAGGCATGATAGGGAATGGAAAGGGATGAAGGTATTTGCCCAAAGTCACACAGGTGAGATATGAATCCACATCCTCTGACTCTCCATCCAATATGTTTGACAATTGTAATACTGTGAGCGCCTTGAGGGCAGGCACTTCCTTCCCCTCTTTGTTGTCTCCCCAGTACTTATCAGGGTGTCTGGCACACAGCAGATACTAAATAAATGTTTAATGACTCTAATATCTGTAAAGTATTTTGCAAAACCTTAAAATGCAATGTAAGTATCAGCTTGATTATTATTAACTTGTCAGCTTCACTTAAGTTGTGTATTAGCTTAAAAGTTCTCAAAACAGATACAGCTGCACCGAGTCCTATTCATCAACAGTGCATCCAAAGAAGTGGTTCCTACCAAAAGCTCCTGTTGCTTATCTGTAGCAGAACGCCCAATCACTTTGTAGAGCTCCATTAAGTCTCCAAGCATTCCGTCACCCAACACTGGCAGCTGCATGGCGATGGACGCCAAACAGTGGCACATGAGAATTCTGGATGCATCCTGAGCACTGTGCAACTGAGTCAGCAGAGACTCAACCACTGACTGGCTGAGATGAGGACGGCACTTGGCTAGCTTCACCATACAAGTTAAAGCAATCTGTGTATCAAAAAAAAAAAAAAAAGCTAGAGCTTAGACAATTCTCATTTTCTAGTGCCTAAATTCATTTTTAATGCAAAAGAATCATGTGCATTGATTATTAGCAATATGGTGGGCTAACTTCCTGAGGACAGAATATAATTTTCTTTTATAAATACTTCACGTATTGAATAAATATAATCCTATAATAAGATTTTCCAACTACATCATGTTTAAAACTAAATTAAATAACAAAGTAAAGTCAATGCCTTGTTGATATACCTGGAACTAAGCCTGAGAAGCTACTGGAAAATTAGGAGGCAAAAATATTTCATGGCCAAATCTAAATGTCATTATCTCTGGGCCTTCATTCACAGAATCAGAGAAACTGGAGTGTGGGACAGGACCTCAGTGGCCATCTATACCAAACTATATGGAATAAAAACCTGTAGTGCATTATCTTAAGACACTTCTCTTGCCCTCCACAGAGTAAGAAAAAAGGTTCCTTCCTTTTCCTGGAAGTGCCATTATATTCTAAAAGCTTAGTGGCTCTTAGCAAAATCCTTGATCTTCTAGAAACAAAAAATTTCAGAAATGGAGGATATCACTAACCTGGGATATATTATCACTTGAACCTCAGGATGAGGGATGACCCTCACTTTTCTGTAAAATGAGTAGGTTGGATCAAATGATCTAAATGACCCTTTTGAGTGATGTGAAACTATAATCTAAGTATACCCTCAGCAATTATTCCAATTATCCTCATACAGTAGATGAGTAAACCAAGGTATAAGGATGGTTTAAGCATCTTGTTTATGGCCTGCCAACTGGTCTTTCTTGCTCATAACTACAGTTAAGTTTCCACTCTTGGAAATAACAATGTTGAAAGAAGCAATGCTGGATAGAAGTAGAGATATGCTGTAGGAGTCACTATGGCCCAAGACATGAGCCTCAACTTATCTTCTGCTCTTATAGTTCGTTCTTCACTCCTAAGTGAAGGCTATCCTATCTCTGGTTCTTAATTTTTCCTTATACTTCTGGATTGGTTACCCTTGGGTACTCTGACATCCATTTTACTGGGGTAACATCATGTGCCTGTAAATTGTAAACTCTTTTCTCAGAAAAGATGGTCTTCTAATGTGCAAATTCCCTGCAGGTGAAATGCATTAAAAAGTACCTGTCTCTTAGCATAGACATATACTCCCTTCCCCACAAGGCAATGTTCGTTAGAGCCATTTATTTCTTTAATTTCCCACTATTACAGGCTGAAATTCTCCCCTCACTCTTCTATCCCCGGCCTTGCCTGATGCTGACTCTATGTCATTTTCCCACAGCCCTCACTCTTGTTAAAGATACTGAGGAATCACTCCTTCATTGATTCACATGAGGGCTTGGTGAGTGTATATCACCAGCTTACTTTGCTACTTAACTATTCCATCACCATACATACAACTTTCCAATCTATTATTACTTTCCAAAAAAGATACTAATTCAGTTATAGGATGTAAAGAGAGTACTTCTAATTCTCTTCCTCCTTTTCTGATTTGCCATTCTCTTTGTTCTTTCTTCTATTCTCCTTAGTTCAATTTATTTTCGAATGATAGCCTATACACTTAAGAATTGATTGAGTTTTTCCTTATAACTGTATTTATTTACCTTTCCTGTGTTTCTGTTGTTTGCAAGAAGAATAATCTACTCAACTTTTTGTTTTGTTTTCAAAAAATGCCTTAAATGCTTCTCCTCAGGAAAGGTCTTACCTTTTTTTAATCAGTGCTGCTTAGATTAAAATATTCAGAATGTCGTTCGGACTGCTTTAAAAAAACATACACACACACACTATTTCTCCTATTTCTTGTTACTATGAAGTAATCTTGGATTATTCAAATTGGTTTCTCTTCATATTTAAGTATTTTTCTCCTAGCTAACTGCAAATTTGTTGTTACTGAAATTGTGAAATTTAACCATCCAGTCCTTTGAAGTTTGAAGCATGAGGGTTTTTTTAATTAAGTATCTTATGCGATATTTCTGTCTTATCTTGTGGATTCAGCTTTAGGTACTCTATATCTAGTGCATAGTTCCTTTTTTCTGAGGTTTTTTGGTTGCTGAAGGGTGCAGAAAACTGACTTGCCATTTTGCCAATTAAGGTCTCTAAGCAGCTTTTCCTAACTGGTCATTAGCACTACAGTATCAAAATCAGCACCATGAAACTTCATATACAACAGATATTTATGTTCATGTGACTAAATGTATTATTCCCTCAGCTCTTGGTAAAATATATAGTTTATATGCCTTATATCTTTAGTTTTACCATCAATGTTGTATATTTTAGATTATAAACTTCAAATCAGAAGAGACTGTCAACTTCATCTGCTTTATACAGTTTTCAAAACTGTGCCATGTAAACATGTTTAATTCTCCATGGTGAAAAAAAAATTAGCTTAAATTTTTATTTTGTGCATCTTTTGTGATGTCTTACTTTAATGTAAAAATGTATTAGACTAGGTTTTAAAGTGAAGATTAAAATAAAGCTTTTTGTTTATTTAATACAAACAATTATGCTAAGCAAGTTAATTTTTTACCTTTAAAGTTGCTTGAGCACCTGCACTATCATCTTGACTACAAAGCACCAGGAGAGATTCAAGGCCAAAGACCGCATCCTGTTCCAGTGCCAAAAGTTCTAAAGAAATAAATTGCACATTCTGGTGTGATAAAATATTAAAAATAAACTATAAGTACACTGAGAACACACAGCCTGAGAAACAGAAGTCCCTAAAATTCATAAGGCTATAACAAAAATAGTAATTAAGACTGAAATAGTTTCAGGGAGAAAAAAAGTGAATGTAATATTTCTTCTGAAATCCAAATCTTTATACTTTATTACCTTCTTCATTACTTTAATGAAAAATATGAAAGAAATCCAATACTTATTAAAACCAAAAGTCTATATCACAAAGTTAGAAAGTAACAGACACTCTTAGGAGGAGAATACTACAAGAAACAGTAAAGATAAAGCATGCTTTATGTCTCTTTCATGGGTAGGAAGTTTAATATCTACAAGCCTAATACTGACCTCTAAGAGATACACAAATTATGTGCAGACCACTCTAACTCATTTCCTTGAAAATATTATTCAGGAAATATATTTCTAAGAGTTTCTAATGAAAGCCGAACTGTAATTCTAAAGTAAATATAAACCAAGCCAGAACCCTTCCAATCTCACTAAGTTTGTGAAATCAGACCAAGAAAGAGTAAAATCCTTTGTATCAAAATTGCTATTTGAATACCCTTTCACTACTTAAGAGAGTTCTTCTGTAGTTATTTTACAACTCTAAATTAATAATCTGAAAAGTCATTATCATGCTGACTTAGTTTTTGATATATCACCTTTCATCAATTCCCTCAGTGGTCTACTCTCTTTGATTGAAGACTAAAGGGGTGGAGCATTAAATTTCTCCCAAGTGCTTTCTTTATAGGAAGCTGGGATCTGAACTCTCCACTTTCTATCAGAAGCTTTGTTTGGTTTCCATTCCACAGAACACCCCGCCCCTGTGTCTGGCAACTTCCCAGCTCCCCCACCCTGCCCAGCCCTGTAACCCCTGTCTTTTCCATTTCCCTTTCTTTGTGTGTAGTCCTCCCCCATTAGATTGTAAGCTCTTTGAGGACAAGGAACTGGCTTTCTTATGTGTATCCCAAGTGGCTAGCACAGTATCTAGCACACAGTAGGTGCTTAATAAATGTTTACAAATTGAATTTGAATATGGTACTTGTATTTAAGATATTTAGGGAGACATCTACAATATATACCATAAATATCTGCTCTGGGTGTAGGGATTTTACATGAGTAAAGTCTTAGTGTAGTTTTAAACTACTAAAGCTTTAAATTGTACTAAGACTTTTGGAACACTCATAAACTGGGGAATGACTGAACAAGTTATGGCATATGAATGTGATGGAATACTATTACACTATAAGAAACAAAGGGATAGTTTCAGAGAAATCTGGGAAGACTTGTATGAAATGATGAAGAGTGAAATGAACAGAATCAGGAGAACAATTTATACAATGATATATATATATACATATAAAATACACAAAATATATATAATGATGACAATATAGTAAAAACAAACAGTGTAGTAAACAATCACAATTCCAGAGGCTTAATGATGAAATAAACTATCCACCTCCTAACAGAGAGGTGAAAGACTCAAGAGTGCAGAATGAGACATATTATTTTTGGGTCTGGCCAATGTAGAAATGTGTTGTGCTTGTCTACAGATGTTTGTAACAGGGGTTTTATTTTTCTTTGGTTCTCGATCAGGAAGTGAGGGTTGGAAGGAGAGAAGGTGGATTTTTTGCTCACTGAAATTTTTCTTTTTAAAAAAAGAAAAGGCATTTTTATTTGCTTTGCCACTGTACCCCAAGAACCATGGGACTTTTCTGTTTGACTTGCATCTGAAACATTCCATGTGTCAAGATCCCCTGTGAATTCCTTGAAAGCAGGAACTATCATTCTTTTGTATTTGTATCCCTAGCACTTAAAAAAGTGCTTTGCACATAGTAGGCACTTAATAAATACTTCATTCACTTGTTCACTCTATGCTAATAATGATTACTCAAAAAATAGAATTAAACAGACCAGTAAGTAGGTTTGACTATCCAAATCAGAGCAAAATACAAACCTACAGAGAATAGAAGGTCAATGGAAGGAAATGCCTTTAAGCAGATGTGTTCCAGGCAGAATTACTAAAGACTAAGAGTGACTGTATTTATAATTCCTTAACAAAAGACCAAAGTTAGCAACCAATATAACCAGACACTACTGCCTTTGGAAACTCAGTGCCACATGTAGTATAGTAGTAAAAATAGAATTAGAAAAAATAGATTAAAATTCCAACTCTAGTCCTTACTCCCTGGGTGACCTTCGGAAATTTCCTTAACCTCTGTGGTCTTCAAAATAAGGGGTTGGAGTGGATAATCTCCAAGGTCTCTCTAGAGATTCAATAGGTGAGTACCTTACACATGAGTTGAATGTTTAATAAATATTATTTGTTGATAATGGAATGCATATACAAATCTTTTTAAAAACCTTATAGTTAATAAGTGGAGAAAATTAAGAAATGTTAAATAATACATTTTCTCTTAGCTAAAATAAATAAATTCAGTGTTTTGAAAGCTTCAGATAAAACAAGTGCACTGGGTTAATTCACATCTGTCTGCATGAGTCACCTTCTGTTGTTTCAGCCTTTGAGTATGTTTAATGGAGACCTTGAAATGATTACATATATTTCCCCCAAAGTTTCCTGTGGTGAATGCTAATGGAAGAATCTATTGCATGGTGGTTAGCTGGAGAAGAAACTATCAAGAAGTCAATACAGTGTCCCTACTTGCAGGAACAGAGATATCAGAAGAAAAGCAGAAGGAGGAAATGGAAATATTACCCAATCTTTCAAATTCTAGTTTCGCTGCTTATACTGTAAGAATCTGCATCATTCTTACTGTGTTCAGTAAGCTTTGAGAAATCTTTATATAAGACCACTGGTTAAGTGAAAACCAACAGAGATATCATGGTGTGGAATAAGCACTGCTGGATTTAGGACTTGAAATGAGGAAGACCTAGGTTTAAATCCCACCTGTGATATTTAATGAAGCTTTGTGACTCCTTGGCTGACAAATCACAACCTCACAGATTTTGCATGTGTAAAGTCAGGTCACTAGAGTAGGACAGGGTCCCATCCAGCTCTAAATTTACCAATTAAATCCTATGACAGAACAAACTACTTAAGGTGATAATGGGAAGAAGTTAGAAAACAACAACAACAAACCTCAAACCAAGCTCAGATAAGCGTGTAAATCCCTAACACCCCAAATTGCTTAAAATTACCTTTTTCTTGACAAGAAGCAGTTATATTAGTTAGGACCCTCACTCCATGAACTGCTATACCGCGGTTATTGTGGTAACAGCATTCTTGTGCCAGTCTGACTAAATCAGATGACCTAGGTGAAGTAACTGTATTTCCTAAATGAATAGGGGAAAAAAGCCAAACAGAACATGTAATTCATCAATAACTCCAAAATATGTAATTCATAAGTAACTCCCTAATGTGGATTATATGCCCCTTTTATTTGTAAGCTAAAACCTCTTCCCTTACTTTCATCTTATTTTTCCATTCCTACCAGTATTATAACATCATTTATTTTCCCTTTGTCAGAAAGACAAGAATGGCTATGTAAAAATATTTTTAAAATGATTTCACATTCTAAGTGTCCTGAGGTTGCTGTTAAAAACAAATCTCAGATGAACTAATGTAAATACCAAATAACAGAATTATGAATACACTATAGGAATCAAGATTCCACATTTTCAAGATGGATAATATGAAAAAAGGCAATGCTACAAAAGTCTAATATTGGAAAAAAGATCAACAGTCTTATATCTAGTTTTGCTCTCAAACTATTTGCACATATATTCCATGCTTAGAGAAGATCAAGTCATGGAGACTTGATCAAGACTGCACACCTGGTGAACAGGCAAGTGAGAATGAGGAATCCAGAACACTGCTCTCTTCATTCACAATAGCACCTCCCTTAAAAAGTCTGTGCCATAAGTGGCAGTAGTTTTTTTTCTTCCAACATATGAAGGTTGAAGGTAGAATAACTGTATTGTGTAGATTTAGTTTTGGGTCTAGATTCTCAGTCTAAAGGTAACAAGAGGGGTCAAACACCACAAGAATACAAGAAAGGAGAGGTGGATGTAATATCTTAAAATGACCTCTTCTTTGAGACCAAGTCAGAACTGTGTGCCCTGGCTTCTCTTGCAGAGGATCTTGTCTCTTATGAGAGATTGTCAAATTATAACTGTTTGAAAATAACTTCCTTGGTTATACTTAAGAGAATATCAATAACATTATTTTACTATTACTTAAATATTAACATTACCTTAGCATTATTTAATAACATATTTATATTTCAAGTAACAAAATTATCCTGACAAGATGATATTAATATCTAGTGAAATCACCAACCATGCTTACTTACAAGGAAGTATGGTACAGTGGAAAGAAAACTAGACTTAAGAGTCAAAGACTCAGGTTTTGAATTCTAGCCTGGACACCAGTATATAAGGAATAATAAGTCACAATCTCTCAGGGCTTCAATTATACCATTTGCAAAATGGTGGTACTCCTACTGCTAGCACCTATCAAGTCTCAAGCACTGTGTTAATATTATCTCATTTGAACCTCATAACAATTCTGGGAGGTAGGTGCTACTATTCTCTCCATTTTACAGTTGAGAAAACTGAGGCAAATAGAGGTCTAGTAATTTGCCAAGGATCATACATCTAGGAAACGTCTGAGGTCATCCTGACTCCCAGCCCAGACATCCATTCACTATGATAACTAACTGCCTACCTCACTTCACAGAGTTGATGGAAGGAAAATACTTGTAAGTTGCCAAGTGATACATAGTAGATATCATCATTGCTGAGAAATATTTTTTTTCTTCTATTATATACATACAGCAACTCAGTTAGGCAGTTAGATTGCTCTTATCTCTTCCCCCCACGAAAGTGTGAGTCAGAAAGACAGCAAATCAAAAGGGACATATTAAGTGAATTAGCTTAGTTTGGTATTTTGTGCTTATATGAGAGATGCCTTTCATTTCCAGTATTTGTGGGGTTAAAAAAAAGAGCTAAATGGGGGTGGGGGGGCGACAAGGATGATGAGGGAAATGACTAACTTTCTTGCTGAATATGGCCATCATAACATAGTTTCATTAGTAGATTTAAGGTGTGACTTATCTAGAGCACTATTATATTCAAATAGAAATAAAAAATTTCCAACAAAGTCAAATTTGAATGATTTTGGATGTTAACCATACCATTAGTCCTCTCCCTTTGTATGGATAATAAAGAACAATTACTAAATAATAGTGCATTTATATAACTATACATGACATGTGAAGGCCTGCAGATGACACAGAGCCTATGACCAAATATTTAACCCAAATTTTACAATAAGGTACTGCAAACACTCCATAAAAGAAAAAGAAAAAAATTCAGACTTCTTCTCTGATACACAGTGAGGGTCAAAAAATTCTACACAGATTTTTCAGATCTCAAGGGGCCCCATATCCCTAATCCCCATGTGGAAGGGATAACTGTACTTAAACTGCATGGCATTGTAAAAAGAACACTGAGTTTGAAGTCAGAGAACCTAGGCTCACCTCCTGACTCTGCTATTTATTCCCTGTGTGACCTCAGGAAAGTAATTTTACTTTTTAGGCAGTTTCTTCATCTATAAAATGTGGTGATTGGGATAATCTCTAAGGTCCTTTCCAACTCTCAATCATATGATATATGGAATTGGCTGAAAGAAACATCAAGCCAGATAGATATGATTATTTCACACTTGACATATCCAGTTTTACTTTCTCTGGGACGTTTAAAAAATTTTTTTTAAATTTTTTTATATTTATCATATATGAATATATATCAAAATATATAATACATTAATTATATATTTATAGAAAATAAATATTTTAAAATAAATATTTAAAATATTTAAAAATAAAAATTGTCTTACATATGAGTCAAAATCTTGTCTACTGTAGCCCTTTGCAACAACCTATTTAATCAGATGACTTAACTGGTTATAAAAGCAAAACCAGAGCAAAACATCCCACAAATCTTGCTGGGAAAAAAATTCAGTATAAGAGCCTTATTGGTAAGCAAACTACTTCTTTTTGGGTACAACTTAATATATATCTTTGCATTGTCACAAAGATGGGATTCAATGAATTTTGTTGGTTATAATATGCTTCTGTAAGTAAAATGATCATCCATTTGGAGGTCAAGTTAAATATAAATCACATTACCATTTTAAGTATCCATAAAAGTACTGTTCTACCCATATAAAAAATTTTTTAATAAGTCAAAAGAGAGAATGCTCTTGAATTGTGATCCAGCTCCAATAAAATAAGTTGTCAATTATCAATAATTGATGGCCTATTCAATAACTATAATGAAAATTGGAATACCATGAAAATATTTTAGGATCCTTCAGGATTTGAATACTTTTTTTTATAAGTTCAAGATAATTAAATATATAACCTAATTTTATGAAGTAATAACTTGCAGAAGACCTCTCATTCTCCTTACCTGGAGCAAGGCTGAAATAATGTTTAATTGCTATAGTTCCCGACAATGTGGACAGGACAGAGAGCATTCCTAGTTTCAAACTGTCATAAGGAGTTTGGAGGGCACATTCACAGAGAATCTGAAATTCAAAATTGACATCAATAAAAGTGTTAAATCACTCCCCATTATCATTCTGATATGTTCCATTCAGTTTAATTTTTCTAGATTCTAAACAAATTAAGTACCAGCCATTTTATATAGGGGAAAATCAGAATCACTTTGGTACCTTTAAGAATTTTTGAAAAATTATAATGAACCAAATACTTAACCTCTCTTCACTCTGCCTGCACCTCTTTTCTACTCATCATAGCTAGCTAGCCTTTATAAATTATCTACTATGTGCCACTTACCTCGGTAATGTACTTTCCAGGGATGTACACATTGACAATGAGGTTGACATATGCGTTGCCAGAGCTAGCTCAGTGTTTGAGAGGGTCCAAAAAAAAGTTTGGGAGAGCAGTGTAGACTGACTACCAAATTGAAGGTCTACAGAGCTGTTGTGCTAACCTCACTGCTGTATGCCTATGAAATGTGGACAGTCTACCAGCGCCGTGCCAGGAAACTGAATCGCTTCCATTTGAATTGTCTTAGGAAGATTCTGAAGATCACCTGGCAGGACAAGGTACCAGACACTGAGGTTCTTGCTAGAACTTAAACTGCCAAGCATTCAAACTATGTTTCAGAGAACGCAATTCCAATGGGCTGGTCACGCTGTTCGGGTGCAAAATATATGCTTGCCAAAAAGACTATTTTATGGAGAACTCACATGGGGCAGGCAATCACATGGTGGTCAGAAGAAGTGATACAAGTACACTCTCAAGAACTCTGGCTTTGACTGTGGGACATGGGAGACACTGGCACAGGACCGCTCAGCATGGTGTGCCCACATCAGAAAGGGTGCTGTGCTGTATGAGCAAAGCAGAATTGAAACAGCACAAAGGAAACACAGGATGTGCAAATTTGGAGTATCCACCCCAAATGTTCACATGGACTGTCTATGCCCAATCTGTGGTAGAGCATTCCAAGCTCATATTGGTCTGATCAGCCACAGTTAGATACACTGAAACTTCATTTTATCATGGTGATGTCATTTTGGTCCTCTTGGAGAATGAGGGACAACAACCTACCAATTATGTGCCAGGAACTGTATTAAGCACTTTACACAAATATAATCTTATTTGATGTTCGCGATTACCCGGGAATCAGGTGCTATCATTATCTCCATGTTACAGTTGAGGAAACTGAGGCAAAGAGAACCTAAGTGACTTACCTAAGGTCACACATCTAGTGAATGTCTGAGCCTGGATTTGAACTCAGATCTTTCTGACTCTCAGCCATTGGCTGCCTAGCTACCTGCATTTATGGATTAGTATTATTTTGTTTCTGTGTCATATCTATCTACTGGTTTCTAAACTCCATGAAAGCAGGCTCTGTGTCTTATCTACATCTCTCCTAACAATGAATACAGAGCTCTGCACATAATAGGCATTTAAATACTCAATGAGTTGAAGTGACTCTTATAAAATGTGACATATTCCAAAACCCACTGTTTTGTCAATAGGTCATAATAAATTCAGGAAGGCAAGCATTTATTAAACACCTACTAGCCATGTACAAACATTCTTGCCTTCAAGAGGCAATAAGATATATGCAGAAGATAAATCTCTCCCACCAACTCCTCCCTCTTCCTAACTTTCCTATTATTGTAGAGAACACCAGTATACTCCCAGGTACCTAGGCTCACAACTTAGATGTCATCCAAGACTCTTCCCTCTCTTTCACCCTTCATAACCAATCTGTTGTCAAGCTGCTACAACCACAGGGTCTAATTCACCACCTGATGGCTCAGAAGAAAGTAAGGTTGGTGACCTTGCACAGCCCTCCCTCACTCAAATCAAAGTCAACTGCAAGTCATGTCATGGTCCTCTTCAAGAACGAAAGACAAACACAACCTGTGAGTGAGTAGCAGCTCCTCTCCTCTGGTGCTTTACCCAGGGGAAGGTACACTCCATGGTCAAAGCCTTCTCCTAGCCTTACGTCTCTCCTCACTATAGTCTTTCTTCCATTAGGCTGTCAAAATGATCTTACTAAAGTACAAATCTGACTAGGTCATCCTCCCATCCATTCCCCAAATCAATAAATTCCATTGGCTTATCACCTCCAAAATCAAACAGAAATTTCTCTGATGTTCACAGCCCCTCTTCTTCCTTTCCAGTCCTCTTACTCTCTGCCTCAACACCCCTATTCACTCCACGATTCAGTAACACCAGCCTCTTTGCAGTTCTTCATGTAAGACACTTCATTTTCTGACTACAACATTTTCACTGGTTGTCCTCCATGCCTGGAATTCTCCCCTTCCTCATCTCAGCTCTTAGCTTCCTTCAAGATCCCAGCTAAAAATCCCACTCTTTATAAGAAGCTGATCCCACAATTCCCTAAAATGCTAGTGCCTCCTCCCCACTGATTATTTCCAATTTGTATATAGCTTGTTTGTACATAGCTACTTGTATGTTGTCTCCTTCACAGACTGAGTTTCCTTAACAGTAAAGACTGTCTTCTGCCTTTCTTTATATAACCAGCACTCAGTCAGTCCAGTGCCTGGTACATGCTGACTAAGATCTAATCTAGTAAACACATAAGTCACAAAACGGCAACGTCAGATCCTGGGCTATCTTCAACAACAAAAACAAATATATTTCACTTCAATTATTAGTTTAAATTTAAAATTATAATTTTAGCCTTCAATGAACTAGCATATTTGTTTTTATATGCATGCATATGAATATTTGAAAAAAAGGGGAAGAAGCAAGTCAGTAGTCATCATCTATCTTGCTGAGAAGCAAGCTGTTCTCTTTTGAAAGAACATATATGAAGAGTCTTGAGAGCAATCACAGTTAAAAAGGATGCAGGCTCCTGGATAGTGTGAGTGGTTTTGGTTCTGCCTTCTATGTGGAGAGTGTAGTATTTTGCAATTCTGAATTGTGCCATGATATTCATGGCTGCTGTGGACACTTCGAATATTGCATTGGCGCTACAAATGGTGATGAGGATGGGATCATGAAATATCAGACCTCTATTTGGAGACAGAAAGGCAGAGGAGACAGAGGAAGAAATGAACATCCCAGTGAGTGGAATACCTTTCGTGAAGACTTCTCAGATTGTAATTCTTCTCCCAGGGGTGAGGTAAGACTGAGAGGCTCAAGGTTACAATATTTTTAGAGTGGAATAATTCCATATAAGGATATAAAACTGTGTAGTACATTAGGGTCTCAATGATTGGATAAAACTTACATAATTCTTCAATGTCTTCATTTCAAAAGGGATTGGTTGGATTTCGTGTCTAGAATGTAAGATCATATTCTCAGCTAATGAGAATAATGGTCAGTGGGGGGGGAGGGACTTGCATTAGGGTCTATATAAATCAGTGCCTTTTCTTTGTCTTCGGGTTTCCTACTCCAGGTGAACTGGCATAGGATTGTCCCGCTTCTTGAGAATCGAATAAATAAACTTTCTGTCATCACTTTGAGAGGCTTCTGAGTAATTAATTGAAGTAGGGATCTGAGCCATCCCACACACCAGGGTGGGTGGATTTTTGTTCCTCCCTAGAAAGAGAATGGGTTAAAGGCACAGGGCTTTGTGAAAACTGGGAACCGAGGCTACAGAAGGGAGAATCCAGAGATTTAGAAAGATATTTGTAGGGAATAACAATGGAACCAGGGAAAGAAATGGCAGGGCTATGTAGGAGAGGCTGGGCCTTGCTAAGCTCTGGAAGAACTTGTGCCGTAGAAGATGGCTTGAGCCTTGTGAGCCAGGGCATGGTGAGAGTCAGGGTGAGTCGGAAAAGAAAAAGTCATTTTTGCTTCAAATTGTACATAAATGCAGAGACAGGCTGCTGGAGGAGAAGGCTCCGATGGAAAAGGAACTGGCTGGTTTGCAGGAGAGGCTTTTTGTACTACAGTGTTCAGGCTGTCTTTTGGGAGAAGGAGTGGGAGAGTTTTGGGAGGTAGAAGAGAGGGCTGTTGTTGGTTTGTCTCACAGGAGGCAAAAAGTTAACAATAGGAAAGTGAATGCAGCCCTTGCACAGTCTGGTCTTGATTGGGGCCTAAACACAGGCTAGGAGGATGTGTGAGAGAATGAAACAAGTGAGGAGGCTGAGGTTTGGCCAGTACTAAGAAGAAAGGAGAGGAATTGGGGGCCCCCACAATGTTTGGGGAGGTAATTGAACATTTTGCTCAGCAAGAGGTCACAAATGTTTTGAGTTGGTTCACCCAGAAGATGGGAGAATCATTGGTACCGTGGATGGTGAGAATTAGTGAAAAAAATAGGTTTGAGAGAGAAGAATGAACAGCCAGTGGATTCAGGGTCAGTGGATCGTCAAGAAAAGAGTTGTTTGCTGTTCTATTGAAAGTAGGGGTAAATTTTAGAAGAATAGATGGCATTCCAACTAATGAACTATATAAAATGTATTGAGGAAAGAAGCTTGATTTTATGCTGAGCACGGAGGTAGGAGCTGGCCCTGTAGATCATTCTGAAACATTGTATCCAGGTTCATCACAACTGCAGGGAGAATGGGGGGAGGTTCGCCAGGCCTCAGCTCAGAGGGTGTACCTCTAGCCAGAATGATGACCTCAGGAAAGCAGTAAACAATAGTGAATGAGGCTATGATAATGAGTTCATGGACTCGAGAAGCATGGTTGACCCTTTATCTACCCTGCTTCTGGTGGGTTCCTTGTTTCTTTTTGGCTTTTTGTCTGTTCACCTTGTTTGTCAGATTTGTTCTCTGCAAGTTTAATATCCTGCACCTGCAGATGCCTGACTACTTAAGCTGGATGTCACCCCCATCCATGACTGTGTTGTGTCATCTCTGATCCTGAAGTTAACCAAACTCTGGATGCCAGCTGAAGAACTGATCTCCCAAATGGGACCTGTTGGGGCACGGACAGCTCTATGTCCAATCTCAGCAGGAAGTAGCTATGGAAGAAGAGACCTTCACCCTAAGATTTTGGGCCCCATTTGTTTGAGGGGGGAATAATGGAGTGCTCAAACCTCACTCAAAGATACTGTTTTATGTGCTCATTTTGTGTGATCCATGTTATATTGCTGTAAAGTTCTGTTGACACCAGTTGTCCCATCTACTTATGTAATGAATATGAAAGATCTTGGGGCCAAGTGTAATGGTAATTTGAATTGGAAACTCTTTCCTATTCATTAACAGGCCCATTAAGTGGCATGAAGTTTGTGGTGGGAGGAGTTTGCTGAATGGGTGAAGCAGAAAGAGGCAGAGCTAAGGCAGAGTTAGAGCAAAGCTGAGAGGAAATTAATCTTGAGAGCAGTCAGAGCTAGGAAGGATGCAGGCTCCTGGTAGCATGAGTGATTTTGTGATTTCTGGTGACTTTATTTTAAGAGAGCCTGCTTGTGATGAGTGGAATGGACCTGGTTTGTGGGAAACCTATTGGGGGAAGGCTTAGGGATGGTGTTGTCCTCTGCATTGTTATTGTATATAGATTTTTCTGCTGTGATGGATTTGGGTCTGAATAAATGTTTTCATTTTGCCTTCAAAAAAATGAAAACAAACATATGAAGTCTTTCAAGCCATTGACATTAGAGTTGGTGGACTCACTGAAAGTCACTTAACAAATGGATTAAAATAGCCTGAAATCATCAGTAGTACAGAGAGGCAGTACTAAGTATAATGGTAAGAGTGTTATATTGGTAAGTGGTTATAATGGTAAGAAAGTCAAGAGACATGAGTTCCAGTTCAGCTTTAGATACTTGATAGCTAAGTGACTATAAGCAAGTCACTTAAAATTGTAAGAAACAATATCCTTGTCTTAAAAATGGGGACAATAACACTTATACTACCTACATCACAGGTTCATAGGATCATATATTTCACTATTTGACAACTTCCCTTTTTATCTAATTTTGTGTAAAATCTTTTCAGTTTTATGTAATCCAAGTTTTCTAATTTATTTTCTAAAACTGCTTTTATTCCTCATTTGGTAAAGAATACATCTCCTACCCATAGGTATATGAAAGATACATAATATGCCTCTAACTACACACCAAGCACTACATAATGTAGTTATCTTTACAGCATGGGTATCTCCCCAAAAGACCAATTCCTTTCTCATAGATGCATTAGGCTGAGAGATAGAGCTTAAGACAGGGAACAAAGAGCTAAGTATTATTCTAACTGTACTACTTCCTAATAATTGGGTAAGCTAGGTTCCTATATGCAAAATGGAGGCACTAGATAAAAAGAATAAAAATTTTCTTTTTAATGTATTGATCAGTTGTGAATTTTTTTTTAAAAAATTCTTTGTTATAAGGAATAACTCTCTGGGAGTGGCAAAAAGAGTGCTATGGTGATAAACCTAGGTGGTATAAAGACAAAAGCTTTTCATGAAAATTATTTTTTTTAAAATGGTAGTTCTGTGATTCTGAGTTTAAGGGCTGCTGTAGAAGCAACTTCTCTTTCATTCAAATTGGACTGGTCCTTTAGGAAGGCAGAGTGATTTTGCATCTCTGCTGCTTGCAGTATAAAAGACTAGCCCAGGAGAAGTTTATGTTACAACCTTCACCTTGCTTTACCTCTATGGAATGTTTTTTCTAGCTGTGATGTTTCTCCAGAAGTTGAGTATTGGTTTAAATTCTTTAACTTGTTTCTTTTAATCTTTGATTTAATAACTGACAATCACTTTTTAACTTTTATGTGTGCTTACTGCATTTTTAAGCCTCTGAACCTACTTTAGGTTTTTAGGACAGCCTAGAGGCATTAGAATGAAAATTTTGTTCATGAAATATAAATGCCAAATTCCCTCAGGATTTGAGGAAAATAACTAAATAATCATATTTTGTGAATTAAATTTCAGCATTTTTATGATGAATACACAATTTTCAATGAAGCAAATAGGTCTACAATCTGATAAAATGTAAAAAGCTAGAAATAAAAAATATATAATTGATATTTTTAAGAAAACCTGAAAGTAAAGTTTACTATTATTAAAAAGCAACAGAAAATTCCAGAATATCTTCTCTCCATGAAAAAGAAGAATAATACCTTGTGGGCAGAGATGGAAAAATGTTAGTGACTACTTTTCCCCCGACCTTGATCAAGAAGGAAAATATAAAGGAAAAACAATAGCTACTGCCCCACACTAAAGATAAGACAGGCAAATTGCAGCAGGAAGTTTGTAGCAAAACAGACATCACCTTTATGTCACTGTTAAAAGGTCAAGATGGAGACTGAGAGGATCAGTCATCAAAGATGTGGTACCGTAAAACCAAGTATTTTTTGGATCTTGAATCCTGGCCATGAATTCACAAATGAAGATATACTTTAATACTTAACAAAAAGAGTCTGATTTAGATTTACTGAATTATCAATTTTGATCACAAATGTAGATTATTCATTTAGAACACTGATCACTGAGACTATATTACTTGAAAAAGAAACAAAGAACAAAATTGTGGCCCTTACTACATTTTAAATCACATTAAAAACATCATGCAGTTTTTCTATGAAAAATATTGATGCTTAAGGTCTACATACCTGAATATTCTCTTTGCTCCACGTATGTGGTGTTTTATTTGCTAGTAACTTCAAGTCCTCAATAGCAAGTCTCTTTACTGCTTTCCTGGGATCATTTTTCAAGTATTGTAATAGGAGTTGAATCTATAAAGGAAGAAAGTTATCATTCATAAACACAAATATATAACACAAATTATGGTTTAAAAATTTTATTTGGGAACTGATAGAATAATTTATAAATTACCAACACATCTTTTAATAAAACATTTTATATTTTTTCACGTTCAAGGCAATAGTGATTTCATTAAATTATAAACACAGGCCATACCTTAGAGACACTGTGGGTTTGGTTCTAGGCCACCATGATAAAGCAATCACAATAAAGCAAGTCATATGAATTGTCTAGCTTCCCATTGCATATGAAAGTTATGTTTATGCTATACTGTAATTTATTAAGCGTACAATAGTATTATATGTCTAAAAATCCAATGTAAATACCTTAATACTTTACTGCTAAGAATTGCTAACCATCATCTTAGCCTTCAGCAAGCTGTAATCCTTTCGCTAGTGGAGGGTCTTGCCTCGTTGATGGCTGCTAACTGATCAGGGTGGATGGTTGCTGAAGGCTGGGTGGCTGTAGCAATTTCTTAAAATAAGACAACAATGAAGTCTGCCATCGACTGACTCTTCCTTTTCACTTGAACACTTAGAAGCCATTGTAGTGCTATTAACTGGCCTAATTCCAATATTGTTGTGCCTCAGGGAATAAGGAGGCCCATGAAAAGGGAGAAAGACAAAGGAATGGCCAACTGGTAGAACAGACAGAATACACACAACATTTATCAATTAAGTTCACTAACTTATAAGGATGGGGTTTTTGGACCCCAAAATAATTACAACAATAACATCCAAGATCACTAATCACAGATCACCAAAACAGATATGATAACAATTAAAAAGTCTAAAATATCGCAAGAATCACGAAAATGTGACACAGAAACGAGATGTGAGCACATGCTGCTGGAAAAATGGCATCAATAGATTTGCTTGATGCAGAGTTGCCACAAACCTTCAATTTGTAAAAAATGCAGTATCTATGAAGCACAATAAAGCAAAGTCCAATAAAAGGAAGTATGCCTATAGGCTGTTCTAAAAGTTCTTTAGTTTAAGTAACTAGTTTAGAAATCTAAAAATAAGTTCCCACAGAAATTTCACTGTAAATGGTAAAGTTCCATGGCTATGCAAAAACATCTATTTAATTCATGATATAGATTTAACAGTGTCTTTGCCATGAAACATAAACATAATTTTGCTATACTACTGATTAATCAAAAGTATAATAAAATTGAAAAGTTTTTAAAAATTTCTGAATGCTGGTAAATGAATAAAATGAATAACAAATATGAATAATGAAATGAATAAAAGAAGCTTTAATTAGAGGTAGATGAGGAAGTAAATGGAAACCCACAGAATTTAAAGCAGATTTCTGCACATTTTTAAGAGTTCTAGAAACTAATAACATAGTAATTGTGGAATGGCCCTTTCCAACCAGGAATTTGAAGACTGAATTTCTCTTTGGAACTAACGATATTGAAAACCAACTTAAACTCACACTTTAGAGGTTGGTTTCTAAATGTGTTTCTGATGAGATGGGGTCCTTTCTAAATCTAAGGGGTTTAAGGTGACACTAAAAAAAGGAAGTTAACTAGCTTAATATATAATTAATGCAGAAAATTCTAAGCTTGTAATTGCAACATCTGTTATTAAGGACATGAAATTATAGAAATTTTAATGACTGATAAGGAATAGTAGGAAAAAATGAATACTAATAATGTACAAGTATTCATGGAAACATTGTTCCCTTATTGGTCACAAGTATAAATGTTTTCTGGCCTACAAATGGAACAAAAAAAGATGAAAACTGGGGCAGCACAGAAATTTCTATGAAGTAGCAGAAAAAATTGACAACAGAAAAAGAGGATGATATTGGTTAAAAATAGAGAAGTGTGTACATGACAAACATAATTGAGCTATGAGACTCGAACAATAAAGGAAAAGGCAGGAGTCGGGTATTTGTATGCTTAAGAGGGAAGAAAAGCTATGAAGTGACAGTGACAGAGTCCCCTAACCTAGACCTGATCCATGGCTCCAGAAACCTATTTGGAGGAAATAATGGGGTAGGAAGATGCCTTGGGGTGGTGAATAAATATAAAGGCAGTATTATAACTGGCCATATGTAGGTAAAGGCCTATATAACACACTTGCAGTTTAGACAGTTCCATCTCTACCAATATTTGTACAGCCCCCCCCCCCAATTATGGGCTATAAACTAAATAAAAATTATGAATCTTATTCAAACCTTTTAACTTCCCCATAACAGTCACAGAGTAATTGCAAGATTAAAGGTCTTGAATATGCAAAGGACAAATATACTATCTTTCAGGATGGCTTTCTTATAGTCACTAGAGAAATAAAAATGTTTCAAATCTTAAGGATTTACAAATACTGGTATACCAACCTTAATAAAGTAAGAGCAAATATATGGAGGTTTAACTACCATCTACTAGAGAATGTAGCTTTTAAAAAGTCTTCAAAACTGAAATGCCTATTTTTATCATATTTGTGAGATGTGTCAACAATAAATTTATTAGCTTTAAATGCCTGAAGAAAAGATTTGGTAAAGAAGATTAAAATTACCTGTTTTGGGGTATCAACCAAAGATGAAGCAGCAAGCAGGGTAAAAGTGTGCAGTGTAACAATAACCATCTTGGTGGAGGGATAGGATGTGACCAGCTGTTGTAGGAGTTGTCGAGCACTAGAAGCCAGGCTTGCATCATGATGCATGTGTTGCAATATGGGGATCAATTTCAGTTTCAAGTCTACTGGTGTGGCTAAACCTAGATGCAAAAACAAACATTACAGCTCTCAAACCAAAATTATTGCTTGTATCAAGTAATTCATACACCATTAAACAGTCAAACAAACATAGGAAATAAGGGGGTAAAAAAACATCACTCCAGATTTTAAGGCTTTAACAAGGGAAAACAAAATTAACAAACAACAAACATAGAAAGAATAGGTTTTTGTTCTACATCCCCTTCTAAGTCTAGCCACTGTAACCTATGGGTCCCATTTTCCTTTCCTTTCTTCTTTCTTTAAAAAAAAAAAAGTTTATTGACAGTTTCTGTTTCTTATTTCACCTTAGTATTCCATATATCCCTCTCCTTTCTCCTCTCCAGAGCCATCCCATATAAAATCCCATACATATCCTCATATAAAAAAAATAGTATTTTTTGAGAGGAAAAAAAGTCAGTACAACTCCTACATTGAAAACATGTTCAATGTATGATAAACTTGTTGATCCCTCCCTGCCCCTCTCCTCTGCTCCCTCTCTTCCCCACAAAGGGGTAGATTGGAAAATGTTTTCTCCTTTCTTTCTCTCATTCTTTCACCCTACTTGATATTTTTAATTGTTTCATTTACTTTTATTTTATTCAACGTTATTTACTTTTACATTGTTATAGTCACTGTATGTGCAGTGTTTTCTTGGCTCTGCTTACTTCACTTGACATCAGTGCACACAGATCTTTCCATGCATGTCTGTAAGCATCACAGCAGATTCACATCTCAAATGATTTAACCGATATAAAGTACTATATAGATGCTATTACTATCTGCCATCTCATATTTGCTCTGAGGTATATGCTCACAGAGTGGATTAGTGGGCAGGATTGTCAGCACTATTTGAATCATTTTTTTCCTCCATCTTTTTTTGGCCAAGTGCATGCAAATGTATGATGCAACTAAAATATCTAATTAAACTATCTAATTAACTCAACAGTGCATAAAGTGAATATAAAGAAAAACTCACTTTTTTCTTACTACTAAATCGAACTTACGCACCTTGAATCATTTCACTGATTTTGTTACAGATTCCTGCAGCAAAATCCCTGTGGAAAGAGGAAATAGATGTTTAAAGACACCTTTAGTTAAATTCATTGAAGTTTTCAAAGGACTGAAAAGAAATGACCTCACAGATGACCCGAAACAACTGCTGATCTCCCAAAGCTAATCTTAATAAGTTATCCAAGAGTTTTCAAGCGCACAAAATGTGGAATAGCATCACAGAACTGGAAGAGATCTAACAAATCATCTAGTCAAACCTTCTCATTTAATACATAAGAAAACGAAAGCTTGGAGAGACTACATGATTTGTCCTTGGTCATCTAAATAACAAGTAGCTGGGAAAGGATTCAAACAATGGTTCTTCAGTTCTAAATTCAGTGCTACACTATACGGTATCTCTTAGTTCTAGGCTGTTAATGAAATGATGTCTTTTCCTTTCTGTCTTAGAACTTTCACTTTCACAAGGTTAATTTAATTCAACAAATATTTATCAAGTATCTACATTATGCAAGCCAGAGTTATTGGTAGTGGGGATAAAAGAAAAAGTCCCTGCCCCCAAGGACCTTACAGTCTAACAGGGATAATAAGGCACATAAATAACTATATCACAAGTTGGACTGTGATAAATCCACAGAAGTTTAAGGGAAAGGGCTCAATCCCACCTTAGATGCTCACTAAAACTGTCAGCCTCGGTTTCATCATTTGTATTCCCAAGAGCAGGGCAATACACTGGACACTTACTAGGTGCTTGACAAACTTTGAATGGTCACTCACTGAAATATATTGGTAATCTAGACATAAAAAATACGTACTTACTTGGACTGTGCAGAGAAATTAGCAGCAGCAAAAACAGCAGCTTCAACTTCCACATTATCATGTGAATCAAGGCTCTGACGAATACTATGATGGGCATTCTTCCGCTCAGGAATGATGGATGCCAAACTTCCCAACATCCTATGGAAATCCCAAGAAAAAGGAGTGAAGGTAAATTCAGAGTAAAAAAAAGGGGGGGGGGCAAGTTAAGTTGCTAAAAATTAGAAGAGATGAGTACTTTTATACACCAAAGCTGAAAAACTATATAAGTTTTGGCTATGACAATGATGCTGTGAAATTCAAATATTTGTACAACATGCCTTGAAGTGTTACTTTATCTGACAAATAGTAAGAAAAAGAAAACTTTCAAAAGATCTCAGGAATCAGTTTTATTATGTATATTTTTTAATACTGAAAATAAAGATGTAATTTTTTCCCCTATCCACTCACAGACCCCTAAGAATATCTGTAACAGGGAGACAATGAAGCTTCTTTATTAATGCAATTTCATTCCCCTCTAGGCCACACTCTTAACTTTGCACAGGACTTTGCCTCTTCATCCTGGAAGATCAAATGAAGCTCTTTCCATCTCCGGACTATTTCTTACACTGGAAGTATTCTCCAGCCCTGCAGTCTCTCCCTTTGATTGGCTGGTTCCTCCCAGAACCTGCACTTTAAGGAAGAGGCCCAGGCCAACCATGTCTTCATTCCTTTCCAGGCTGCACTCTGGACTCTTCACTTTGTCAAATGTTGTCTACTATGCCACAGTGGCCACTTCACTCTGGAAGTTCACCCCAGTCTTGGACTACTTTTCCTTGTAAGTTCCTTAAGGGAAAGGACTATTTTTCCTTCTCCTTATACGTGTATTCCCAACACTTAGTATAGTGCCTGGCATATAATAAGCACTTGACAATGCTCAATGATTTAACTTCTTTAGCAGACAAGTCACAGGATTGGTGCTTTAAGATAATCAATTTGGCATCTGTATAAAGGATAGATTGGAAAGGGGGGAGACTGGGCTATAGGAAGATCAATTAGAAGGCTATTGAAAAAATCCAGGTGAAAGCTGATGAAGGCATGAATCAAGGTGGCTGTGATAAGAATGGAGAAAAGATGTACAATTTGTTTAATCTACAAAGATTAGCAACTGACTGGATATAGAGAAAGGGAATAAGTGAGAAAAGAAGTCAATATGATTTCTGAAGCCAGGTGACTTAATATTTATTATAAAGAACTTTTTAATTTCATTCTTAAGTACTTACTATGTGTAAAGCACAAAATGGTGGTACCCTTGACTGAAAGACAGAAGTTAGGAAGAGAAATGGGCTTAGGGGAAAAGATAAAGAATTCATTTTGGACATACTGAGTTTGAGAAGCCTACAGGACATAAAGATATGTCCAACAGGTACTCAGAGATTCAAGAATATAGCAAGGAAGAAGATAAGGACTGGATAAGCAGATGTGAGCGTTAAATCTACGAGACTTGATGAAATCAGCAGACAGTATAAAAAGGGAAAAGGAGGGAGTGAGATGTGTATGATAATCTTCTTTTTCCCAATATAGCTAAAGAACCTTCCTGGTTGTCTGTAGTTTGCCTGAAAGATTCTACTCATTCTGACCTTTAGTTTTCCTAACAATATTCTGATAGGAAAGTGCTATGCTTTTGCACATGCCCTGTGTGACTTTCTATGCTTGCTTCCATCATACATATATATATATGTGTATATATATACACACACATATATATATATATACATATATATATATATATATACATATATATATATATATATATATATATATATATATATATATATGCCTTGTTCCCTAATGCAGAGAACAAAGACCATAATGGAAAGTTAACCATTTGAAAAAATTGCTTATATGATTTGCTATTTTTTAAAAGTAAACCTAACTCTCCCCATTACATAAAAATATTCTTTGTATCTTCAAAATGAGCTAAGATTTTAAAATTGTGCAGAATACTGAGTACAGAAACACAGACACACTGGACAAGTGCACAAGGAAAGGCTACTAGAAAGGTGAAACGTCTGGAAATTCTGTTATACAGGAAGGACTGTGATGAATTGGGGCTAAGTGATCTGAAAAGAGAAGATGGAGAAGTCCATTGAGAATCATATTAAGATATGATTAAGACATCATTAAGATATGTGAAGAAGGCCTATCAGGTAGAAAAGGGATCAGGGTGAAAGTCACAGATAGGAATCAATATACACTAGAATTTTCTATCAGAGCAGTCTACCTCATAAGGATAGGAAGCACCCCCTCACTAAAAAAGATGATGATTGTCATGTGGCAGAATAGGTTTCTGGATAGAAGGTTTCTGCTCTGGAAGAAAGTTTTTCTCCAATGTCCCATCCAATTCTTAAGCAGCTATGATTTTATTTCACATGTGTTTAAGCTTATAAAACAGTAATATGATTTTGCTTCATTTCAACAGTGGTTTTGGATTATTACATCATCTACAAGCTAAAGATCTACCGATTAAGCAACATGTCTCTAACTTTACGATCAAAGGAAGTATATTACAAGTCAATATTGGAGCACAGATATCAAGTGTCTTTTTTAATGGATCAAAGGTCAGATCTACACAGCAACCTGAAATAGTAATTATAAGCTTAAGGAAGCATGCAGCTTTAAATGAAAAGACTGGGCCTTCAGAAAACAGTTTAGGTATTACTTCTGGTTATTTAATAATGAAACAATAATAAATTGGTTCATCCAACCAGAACACCTATATTAAAAATATATTAAATATCAAAAACACACACAATTTGTGCTATTTAGATAAAAATTATACCATAGAATACAAATCCTAATGTTTTAGGAGCTATAGATTATTAGTTTGTCTTTCTCATTATTTCAGTTTTAATTTCAAACATAAATCCCCGAAACCCACAATGAAATAATATTCTAGCTTCCTTGTTTTAATCAGATATAGAATTTAGTTAATCTTCTGAATAATGTTAGACGCAAAGTGAAACTACCATACCGGAGAGTAATAGCTCTTGCCACAGGGTCATTGCTATGAATCACAGAAAAGATCCTCTTCACAAACTCATCCACATTCAGAATCTTCTCCAAATGCTTTTCACTTTGTTGAGTAACTTTAAGTACACACAGCCTGAGGAAATTGTTTCTAAAAAGAGGAAAAAATATATGAAATATTCTGTCTGCTTAAAATAGTAATAACAAGGATCAATACATAATTTTTCATTCTCCATTTTTAATCCACTGTTTTGACTCATCATTAAAGGAAAGTGAGTAGGATGTACTAACAGTGATCTAATTATTTCCTTTGTGGCATCAATTTTCTGATGAATTCCACTAGCTAAAGCCACTAAGCCAGACCAAATCAGGAAAAAAGGCTTTATTACATAGAGTGTGTCATTATCTACCAGCAATTGATGGTGAATGTATCATTCATAATTCAGCAAGCAATATTTATGCATTACATGAAACAAAGAAAACAGCAAGATAGTTATTCATCAAAACACGGATGGCCATACAAAGAAAAATAGAATACTTGTTAAAGGAAAATATATATCATTTGCTGCAGTAAATAGATAAGGGAGTTTATTTTCTTAGTATAGTATTTAGTTTCACTAAATCAAAGAGAACTCTCCAAGAACTCTCCATCAGACCAGACAAGGGAGGAGGACATTCCAAGGACTCTGGAATCCTCTACTTTCAGTTACTAAGTCATTTTGTACTGATAAGAAAAGAGAAAACACTGAAGGACACCAATTGCGGCAGCTGGTGTCGCAGTTCATCAGGGGTCACATACAGCAAAAATGGTTGATACAGAGCAAGATGGAGTTAGTTATATTCTCCCCCAAAATTCACTTTCAATACCTTTCTAACCTATGGCCCCCAAATGTTAGTGATTCATGGAGGAAGAAGATAGAGCCAATTAGTGTCTCTCTCAAAGTGTAACTGATATATCTATCTATAACTATTTCTATAGATGTAGATATACACACACATACAATAAGAAAGGTCCTATCATTCCCACACCTCCTCAGGTTGTTTTGGTGCCACATTTTTTCCTTCAAAGTATGGTAGAAAAGGAAGAAGAGAAGAGGGTCTAATTCATGTTTACTAAAGGCAGCATATTAGCTTTTTAGATGGTTAAAATTTAAAAACTAGTAGCACAGAGAATTTATGTACTATATGTTCATTTTTATAATACATTAAGAACTCTTCTATAACCAACATGCATGGAACATTTAGGCGTATGTTAGGGTATAAAAGCAGAAGTGTGAAACATCACTAAAAAGCATACAGTTAGGAATCAGAGACTTGGATTCTGGTCTCAGTTTTGATACTAATCACTAAAGTGATTTTGGTCAAGTTACTTCAATTCTATGAGCCTTGGGCTCCTTATCTTTTTTTAAAAAAGAGTCTTAACTAAACTAGGCGGAGCACAATTTAATAATTTCAACAAACGTTAAGCAAGCAACTACTATGTATAAGGAATTCTGCTAGTAATATAAAGACAAAAACAAAAACTACATTCAGGAACTAATACTCTATAGTGGTATGCAAAAAAAAGTAAATAGAAAAGACATAGTACAAGATAGGAAATAAGGGGGCAAGGGTAAGATCAAACAAGATGGTTTAGAAGACTGAGAGGAGGGAGAAAGTGTTTACAAAGAAGAGATAGTATATGAGGTAAGTTTTGAAGAAAATTAAGGCTGTTGAAAGGCAGAGGTCTGGGAGGGTGAGGTGGTTTGTGCAGTATAAAGAGGTAGGAGATAGAGTCAGGAGTTCAGAGAACAGTTAGTAGCCTACTCTGGCTGAAAACCTGGAAAAGTACACTGAAGTAGTACCTTCTACTATTCTTGGAGAAAAGATGGCTAAAAGAGATGTGGACAAGACAATGACATACAATTAGATGGAAATAGAACAGACTGAATGGCTAAATACATAGAATAGTAGTTTATAAAGGGGTTGGACTAGATGACTTTTGGCATTTTTTACACCAGATCTGTAAGCATATGTACTGTACAGAAACCAACATGGCTGGATATATTCAGTAGAATGCTCCAAGGATCTGTGCATTATCCTATGTGCATTTAGCATTTTTATTAATGATATGAACAAAGGAATAAATGGCATGCTCACCATATCTGCAAATGACACAGAACTAGGAGAAACAGCTAACACACTGAATGATATGTTGGCACTAAATCTAATAGAATGAAATTTACTAACAATAAATGTAAATTCTTCCACTTGGGTAATTGAAAACTTCACAAGATAATAAGGAGAAGGCATAAAAAAGATCCAATTTGTTTCCATTCAAGAAACATTTAGTAAACATTCATTTGTAGGAGGCTAGGCTTTAAGGATACAAAGACAAAAAACAGTCCCAAAATCGGGGGGGGGGGGGGATTTTAGTGTTAGTGAACAGCTTTAAGCAAAGGTTAGATGACTATTTCTCATGTTTGATTATGAATTGGACTGAATTCCTTCCAAAGTCTGTGATGGCTGTAATTATTTTTTTAATCTGAGAAGTAACTTTTCTTTGTTGACCCTTTAGAACTGTTTTAAAGTATTTGCTTTTATTGTTTTTTAATAGATAGATACTGACTTTATACATGTATATGAATTTTAAGTTTATGTTATCTATCATGTTTTATATTCAGAAGGAAAACTCTGATGGGAATCATGGTGAGGTGCTAATAGCTGTGTACCTTTAAAATTTTTTGTGTACCCTTTTTTGACATTAACTGAATAGAAGTAAAAATATCTAATATAGGGGTTGGAAAGAAAGGCTGGTTTAATTCAGTTTAGGAAGTATTCATTCAGAATTAATTTGGCACCGAGTATGGGTTAGATACTTGGGATCAAACAAAGTAAATCATCCTTGCCTTAAAAACTTTTTATAATCCTGGAAGAAACAACATGCACACAGCTAAGAAAATACAAAATATAAACAATAAATAAAAAAAGTAATAAGCGGGTAAAGAAGCTCTAAACACTTGAGGAATCAGGAAAAATTTTGTGTAGGAAACAACACTTGAACTAAATTTTGATGGAACTTTGAGGTTTCAAGAGGTGGGGGAGTGGATGGAGAACACTCTAAGCATGGGGGACAGCCTGTATCAAGGCTTAGAGGTGAGAAATAGAATGTAATAACAATAATAACTGATATTTACAGATCATGTTAAGATCTTCAAAATGTCACACAGACACAGATAAAAATCTCATTTCATCATCATAACAACCTGGTGACACAGGTAACATGGTTATGATTGTCCTCATTTTCCTGAAAAGGAAAATGAACCTAGACAAGGTTTTGCCCAGGCACACACATTAAGTGAATGAGGCAGAACTGAACCAGATCTTCTTGGCCTCTATACCATTCTGCCTCTTAATGCCCAATGGCAGAGCTTTAAAGAAAGACAAAGGCTGAGTCTGGGAGTCACAAGCAAGAAGATAATTCAACCTGTGAGGGTAAATCAGAAAAGCAAACAAAAAGTAAATCAGACAATAGAGACTAACCCAAAAGAAGACAGCCCAAGACAGAGAAAAAGAGGCTACTGTCTCAAACCAAAACAAATAACTGAAATACTGATACTTTAGAAAGGGCATATATTAGACTTACCCAACTCTGAATACGTCAGCCAGCTTGAGGAATGCAGAGTTGATAAGAATAGGGAATGGATACTTCTGAAAGAGTCTAGGAAAACGTACAACTGCTTCACACTGCTCTCCAAGTTTGCCAGATCTCAATCCTATTAAAAGCAACAACAGGGAAGGTATATACTTTGCAGTGTTAAAAGTACTTTTCAATTTTAAGTCCCAAAGGGTTTGTATATTATTAAATGTACACTAAGATATTAGTAGCTCTAGCAATATATTAATAACTTGTTCTGCAAGACAGAGGTTTTAAATCACCATGAATATTTAAATAGAAAAAAATTCTAAGGTTTCTTGAAAAATCTGTCAATGAGAACTCTTTGGAAACATCTATTCATCAACAGATGAAAACAGTAAAATAAAACAGAAATGAAGAATTAGGTTTTAAAGAACTGTTTCCTATGGTATTTTCATCAATGCCTTATTCAAATGCTTCCTCTTTTAAAGCTACTCAACATCACTGTACAAAGAATAGACTCCTGTTACTCTAACCAATCATTATGTGACCTATAAACTCTGATCAGGACAATTACATGTGCAGCTAACCATGTACCAAATATCACATTTATATAATCTAAGGTTTGCAAAGTGCTTTCCTCATAAGGATCCCACGAATTGTGGAATACTCGGGAAGGATAACTGTCCCCATTTTATAGATGAGGAAATCAAGAGTGATTGAGGGGAAATGACTTGCTCAGTAATAAAAGCTATTTAGAAATCTTATCAGCTGTCTCTTTTTTCAAGATAAAAGCTAGAACTACAAAACAAACTTAGGGTACACAAGTATTATTACCCAATTTACAGCCTGCTTATAATGTTAGCAATTTGTATGCTTAGACCTCATTCCCCATAAAAATAGCATTATAAATATAAGTAAGGTTCGCAACATTTATAAGGTCCAAGATAACCTCTTTTCTCTACTAATAAATCTGAAATTTTCTCCCAAAGCATTCTAATAAATAGTGGTTAGGGAATATACTTCAGGTATTTTTATCTCCCTCACTTCATTCCCAGACAAAATTTAAAGAAGAGATGTGTGAAAAGGGCAAATATAGGGGGAGGGGTATGTGATCCACTTGGATACACAATACTTGTAAGACCTTAAGAAAACACAATCTTTCTGGAAATAAGTTTCCATATCTGTAAATAAGACAGTGGTAATATGATCTCTAGGGGTGCTTCCAACTTCAAGTCTACCATCCTAAAATGGTAGGTTTCAAGGTTTGAGGTTTAAAATGGATGGGTGGGATGAGTGGTCAGTGGTGAAAACTGAGACCAGGTTCTGAGAAAGGTAAAGAGCTCCTTTGTTCTGTAAAATTTGGATTCAGTACAAAGGTGGCACTTAAGGATCTAGAAGGTCACGTGTGGCTTCAAGGCCAAAGGTTCCCCACCCCTAAGCTAGACATTACTAGGAGTGGGAAACAAAAGTAAACAGGGATCTCCCTTCCCTGACGCAAGGATGTGCTTGCTATAGGGTCAAAACTGGCCAGAGTTTTGGGAGGGAGAGTGGCATAAGGAATATTATGGTAGCAGCTAGTTGGGGAATCTGCCCATCCATTCTTCTACTGTCAAATCAAGCTAGAATGACAATGAACAGAGTAGGAAGGAGAGCAAAAGGCAAAGGAAACAAGGGCTAAAGAGATGGATATGTAAGAAGCCCCCTCTGCATTTCAAGGGTCCCTGTTTTTATCTCTCCTTTACAACTGGCCTTGACCAACTAGAACTGGTGAGAAACCAAGAGTGGTGACAGATGAAGTCCTAATAGAGCTATTGGTAGGGCTTCAAGTGGAAAGGGGAAGGTAGAGCAGAGGAAAATTCCTAAGAGCATGGGGAAAACAGGTTCCTGCAGCCATTTGTTATAGGTCTTCCCCATCCCCATACCTAGAATACCCTCCTTTCTCAATTATGCCTCTCAGAATCCCTAGTTTCCTTAAAAACTGAGCTCAAGCACTAGTCCCACCACAATACCTTTCCTTATTCCATTCCTCCTTCCTTGTCCCTAATTAGGACCTCTCCAGCCCAGTTAATTACCTCCAACTTAACTATGTGTTTATATATTTTCAATAGAAGGTAGGCTCCTTGAGGGCTGTAACTGCTTCATTTTTCCCATTCCCAATGCTAGCAAAGTGCCTGGTACATAACCGGCACTTAATGAATGCTCACTGGTTGACAGATGTTGAACTCAGGCATTTTAAGAAATGTAAATCGAGTTTCTCAAAGCTTGATATCCTTTAGTAATAATAGCTAGTACTTATATAGCACTTTATATACATTACCTCGTTTGAGTCTTACAATAGTGTAGGACAGATTTTTACAAGTGAAAAAACTGAGGCTGAGAGGTTAAATGACTAATCTATGATCACATTTTGCTAGAAAGGCTCTGAGGCAGAATTTAAACCCAGGTCTTTTTGACTGCAAGTCAGACATCTACCCACTCATTATGTATGCCACACCACCTCTTAAATACTATAGCAGATTTTAGTGAAATATAAACCAATTTTAAATTGTCATAAACTAAACAGAAAACTATAAAATTCCAATTACTTGTAATAGTATATAAAGTCTTTTATCTTACTGGAAGAAAAGGCCCAGATTATTAAATAACCTTTAAAATAGGGAAGCATCTATGATCTTGTCAATTTGTCAAAGAAGTTGGTAAGATACCTAGGTTAAATTTATGATTTACTCAAAGTCACATAGTACCTTTAAAAGATACTAGTTAAAAAAAAGGTTGGATACTATAAAAAAAAAGCTTCATTTCCTTCATCTCTGGTATATAAGGTCCCTAGTAGCTCTAAACATTCTTTGAACTAATATTAGTATGTGGATTATCTGACAAAGAATTAAAAATCCGTTTCAGGTCACAATAATATAGGACTGAAACTGGGAGAAAACAATCCATAAAATCATGGACTTCCTTCTCAGTTTCCTCTGGTGTGTTGCCTCACCCCCATTACACTGTAAGCTCCTTGAGGACAAGGATTTCCTTTTGCATTTAATGTCTCCAAAGCTTAGCACAGTGCCTGGCATGTGGCAGGCCTTTAATAAATGTTTACTTAACTACTGACTAATGTGCTACCTCGTCCTTTTCTCTCATTCTCAAATCTCTACTGCATGGCTTCCAGAAAGCTTCATCATTCCACTGAAACTCCTCTCTCCAAAGTTATTAATGATCTGTCAATTGTCAAATTCAATGGCCTTTTTTCAATCCTTACCCTTCTCAACCTCTCTGTAGCCTTTGGATACTATTGATCACTCTTTTTTCCTTAACACTCACTTTTCTCTTGGTTCTAGTGACATAACTCTCCTGGTTGAGAGAAATGATTATCAATAACCAATGATTTGAGGAGATCCAGAGTTCTCCCCCTTTTCCAAAGTCCTGATTTTAAAAGATCAGACTAATCATGAAAGATTACTAATGAGCTAGGATTCAGAAACCACCCAGGTGGGAAAGCCACAGTGCCCTATTCAGGTCTGAGTAGGGATAAAATCTTTGAATAGATTGCCCAAGGATAGAACTAACCTAGAAGTAAAAGTCATAATCAAAGTTCAGGTCCAGCCCCTCATTGCACTATTCGTTCTCTCATTTTTAGTCAATCAGACTTGATTGCCACCCTGATCTCACCCCTCTTCCAATGGGCAGAGAAGCAGTGAGCCTGCCCCATGATTATCTCTGGTCTAAAAGAGAGACAGCCAAATTTAATTAAAATTAAGATATTATTAATAAAATTATCAAATTATCCAGAAAATTATGTCTCTTGAACCTTTTTAAAGACCACATGGTTCCCTTACCAATCTGTTCCTTTTCAGTATCCTTTGCTGGATTTCCATCCAAGCCATACATATCCACTAACTGTGGGGGGTTCCCCTAAGGTTTTGTCCTAGACAGAACATATCTCCCCCATACTGCTTTACATAGTGATCTCTTCAGTTCCTATGGATTCAGTTCCTATGTCTACACCAACTATCTTCAAATCCACTTATCCAGCCCTCACTCTCTCTCAGCCTAGCCCCCATATTCAATTTATTGCTTATCTTTTCCCACCTTACAACATTTCTAGAGTAGGCCCCTTCTCTTCTCTAACATGAAAACTACTTTGGTGCTGGGCCCTCATCACCTGGACTATTGCAATATCTTTTTGCTTGGTCTCCCTACCTCAAGTCTCTCCTCCAATCCATCCTTCACTCTTCTATCAAAGCTGTCTTCTTGGCCCACATCCTCACCTATTCAATCAACACCAATGGCTCCCTCCAGGATCAAGTATAAAAACCTTTTCCAAGTTCTTATACCTTAATCCCTCCCTCCTAACTCTGCAATCCAGTGGCACCTGCTATTTATTCCTCACAAGGGACACTCCTTCACCAGCACATTTTCCATGGTTCTCTTTCTTTCCTCTGCTTCTCTCATCTTCTGCAGGAAACCTTCCTTTAGTGCCTTTCCTTAGACATTATTTCCAATTTATCTTGCAGATGCCTTGCTTACACACAGTTGTCTTCTCCCATTAAACTGTAAGGTCCTTAAACCCAGACAACTGGTCTTATTTTCTCCTCAGCCTTTCAGTGCCTGGTCTGAAGAAGGAAGCTGGAGTCAGATTCTGGAGGGCTTTAAGTGCCAAAAACAAAATTTTTTTCTTTACCCTTGAGAGCCACAGGAGTTTTTAGAAATATAGACGTAATTGTGCTGGTTCAAAGCGTATGCCCGGTTTTCCAGTCCTTTAGGCACAGTCCTAAATTACTCACAAGACTGGCTGGATCAGTTTACAATTCCACCAACAATGCATTAGTGTTCTAATTCTTCCATATGCTCTCCACATTTAACATTTTCCATTTTTGCCATATCAGCCAATCTGATAGGTGTGAGGTGACACCTCAGAGTTGTTTTAATTGGTATTTCTCCAATCAGTAGTGATTTGGAGCATTTTTTCATACGAGTACAGTTAGCTTTGATATCTTCATCTGAAAACTGCTTGTTCACATCCCTGGACAAACTTGTCAACTGGGGAACGACCTGTATTCTTGCAAATCTGACCAACTTCTTGCGCTGGGTAATAGAAACAGCTAAGGCGCTTTCAACGTTTAAAAATAAAAACCATTTGTTCTACTTTGCTCTCATAGGTGAGTCAAAAACAGTGACAAAAGCCCTTCCTCCGCGGTATTCGCTGCAAATGCGACAAACCCAAGTCCAGAAGGTCCATCAATCCAAGCTAGGGGGCGCAATGCAGAGGCGGTGGGCCAGGAGTCAGGGAGACCCGAGTTCAAATGCGACCCCAGCCGTGACCCCGGGGGAATCCTTTAACCTGTGGGTCGTTAGCCGCTTGGCCCAGAAAGGCCTGATGTGGTCCCTGGGAGTCGGAGACGACCCAACAATCAAATGCCGGGCTCAGAAGGCACGTACTTTTAACAGGCCCAAGATTTTTATAAACCAGTTCGACTTTGGGGAAGCTAAAGGTTTGACAGCAGGTGCGTGGCTGGCGCGTGAATCCAGGGCTCCACGCCCCCGGCCCCGAACGCTTTCCCCTTCCCCCTCCAAGCCCTCCAGCTTGAGGCTGCGGGCATTTCAAAGTTCACCTCCCACACCTCCCGCGACCCACGGAAAGCGTGGAACAAACCGTGCCAGCTTCCGAGAAAAAGGACTACCCCCACTGCCAAGGTTACCGCGCATGCGCCCCTAGCTCGTCTTCAGGCCTCGACCAGCTGGTGGCGCCATTTCTCCCCGTCCTTCCCCCCCTCCCATTTTGACGCGGACGGTTAGCTACCGTGATACCTTTATCCAGTTCCATGAGGGCTGAGTTCGCATCCAGTTCCTGTTCGCCATAGCCGGCGTCTGCCAAGAAAGATTTGCTCGAATTCGACGCCATGGCGCTCTAACAGTAATTAGACAAGCCTATTCAGGATTAGAAACTCCGCAGCAACGCAACCATCTCCCTCCAATTTGTTCTCGCGTGTTTTCTTCCCCCCTACCTCGGCTTTCTGCCAGCTAATACCGCGCATGCGGCCTAAGTGCTCCGCCGTTCAGCCTTTCGTCTTCACCCGGCGCAGGCGCAAACGGAGCCAATAGCCACTCGCCCTGGGGCTTCCTCAGTGGGAGGAGGGAGGGCGGGTGAGAAGGAGGCGGGGATCTCGAAGGAGGCGTGGCTTGCGTCTCAGCGATGGAACGGCAGGAGCCAATCAGGTGGCGTTTCGTCAGTTTGGCGCGGAGTTTGTTGGCTGGAGCCGGTGGTGGCGGGAGTTAGCCGGTATAAATGGGCTGGGGACGGGGGAGAGGGCGTGGGGGCTGTAGGTTTTGCACCGCCTGCGGGTTTCCTCTGCTCCCCGGCCTTTTCCCGCCGCCTCAGATGCTGTTCCATTCGCTCCTCCGCCAGCCCCGCCTGGGCGCGATTGGGAATGGTAAGTAACGGTTCTAACGGTCGCTGGCAGGTCGGCGTCCCCAGGTCTCGGGCTGCCTCGCTCTCCCCCTCCCCTCCGCTACCCGGGCGCTCAGCCCCCCTGATCGGAGCCCCGGGCTTTCGTTGCGGCCGGGGCGCCCCAGGGGATGGAGAGAGCTTGCGGTGACCCCTCCCCCCGCCCGCCGAGGCTGGATGGGAACTCGAGGACGGCTGGCGGCTTGGAGTGCGCTTCCGAAACCGCGGGTCCAGGGCTGTCTCTGCGGGATGAGGGAAGGGGTGATCCCTTGAGATCCCCCTTAAAAAGTCCGAGCCTTGGGCGACTCTGAAAGCGCTAGATTAGCGCTAACTTAGGTTCATGTTTCTCCTTTCCCGATCTAGTTTCCCAGACTCGGCTCAGATCCCACCCGCAGGGGCCTGCCCTAGTCCTCCCCCCCGCCCCCTCCCATCCTCCCTCCTCACCTCCCGTTTACCTACGACGTATCCTGTTTGAACAGGTTTTTTACATGTGGACCCTTAGAACACGCGCATCTCGAGGGGCCCAGATCCCACCAAAATCTCGATTCCGCCTTCCTGGAGGCCCTTGCTCTGGGGCGAGCTCGGTGCGTGCCCTGCGTGCTGATGGTTCCCCGTTACCCTGGGAGTGCTTTACACCCCCAGAGCGGCTCCGAGGAGGAGCTGAGTGAATCCAAACCTGGGGACTTGGGGCAGGCACCGAGTGTTTGCCTCTTCTTTGTATCCCCCGGACTGAGCCCCGTGTCTGGTACCAAATAAATGGTTAAATTGTTGTGGATTGTCCGGGAGGGTTGCGAGCTCAAGGACGCCTCGGTCCTTATCTTCCTGCAAGATTCCTCCCCCATCTCTCCTCCATTTAACTCTGACTCCTAGGCCTAGAAACCAATTCTTATCTTATCTCTTCCTGTTCAGCTCTCCCCCTTCGAATTCCCTGATTCCCTTATTATACTTGTGCGTATCCGTGGTGTACCCCTCCTACCATTATATTACAAATATCTTAGGGGCTGAGACCCCTTTCATTTTTTTTCACCTTTGTATTTCCAGTACAATTCCTTGCAAGTACAAAGTGTCCCAAACCTCTTAGTGCTTAAAAAACTGCATTTTTGAAACATCTTATATTAGGCTCTTAATAAATGTCTGTTGTACTGAGAGATCTATTTAGAATTAAAACCTCTCTAGTATTCAGATTGACTTTGTTTGGGGCAGACATTCTTACAGATGAACCAAATGCACAACTTAGAAACAGCAAAACAGTTTTTTAAAGCACATTAATCAAGAATATGGAATACTTGCTAATCAAGCAAATGTTAATTTTATGGCACTAAGTACTGCAGGTGCCTGTTTTGATGGATGTACAAAGAAGTACAGGTCACTTGAAAATTATTTGTGTTTCAAAAGTTCTTTGTAAATTGGTCGAGTTCACACATTTCCCCACGGAAACAATATTGTAAATTGTGGTTAGATTTCTTACCTGTTTAATCCACAATGAAGATGAAATAGTACCAGACGGTATTATATTCTGATTAGAGAACCTAATAACCATTATATGGCATTGTTTCTGTGGGAAACGAGAAGGAAAGGATTGTGATAGCATTATTTGAGTGCTTTTCACCTCTCTTCCACCATAGTGAAATAGAGCAGCTTGGCAAGTAGTAAGAAAGGAATAATATGCCTTAGAGAATTCTTCCAAAGAAAGTCTGTCCCTGGCGCAATAGTATGAATTGACCATTTTTATGTATAAGGGATTTGTGTATCAGAGAATTCTGGTTTAAGACATGGGTTCTTGGATCTCTATTCATCTACAAAATATTCAGTTATCACTTACATTTTAAAATTAAACTCTCACCTTTCCCCCAAACTTAGTGTCCAATCTGGAATTTCTTCCCTTTCCCACATAGTCTCCTCTTTCACTATTCCTAATCTTTTGGAATACAAACTTCTTTGAGAGCAGTCTCTCTGCTTTTGATTCTGTATCCCCAGGACAGCACAGTGCTTTGTTATGGGGTCCCCTGAACTTGTCTTTTTGAGTTGCCATATTTTCCAGAAACACTAGACCCAGAGCATGCAGGAGGCCAGCCCTGCATGTGTTTGGGACAAAGCTGCCCCGCAGCTGACATAATTTGTTGTTTGCACCCGGACCTGGATTACTGTGTGTCCTTGGGAGACAAGACAGGCACCAGACAATCTGTGCCAATCTGGGAAAATATTTGTGCAGCTGGGGTCCTTTGCAGATAAGCAGGACTCCTCCTATCAAAAGATTGGGGGGGAATCATAGCCTCACCTGCATTTGAGGGGCCTTGAATAAAAGTAAAGGGTTACCTAACTTCAGAGGGGCACTGAATAATTTTTCTTTTTGGAAAAGGGGGCAATAGGCTAAATAAGTTTGGGAACTTATGGTTTAGTGGTTTCCAAGGTAAAAGAATTTGGCTTTTGCCATCACCTTGTTCCTCCCCTTCAGGAGGAGCTTTACTGCACCTTTCCCCTCCCATGTCATACCTTTTAGGTGGAAATATATGTTTTTTCCTCCTCCTTTTGTTGTACTGTCATAAATATGCAAACTTCTGTAAGGACTGTGAACTCTTTGGGTTCCACATGCTTGTTCGTTTCTCTTGTAAAATAAAACTGGTTTTCACATAAGTCTCATGAGGTGATTGTTGACCCCTTGGAATAAAGTACATGTTTTTCATTCATCTAATCAGATTTCAAATCCTATTGATTATTCCTTCCTAATATATCTCATATCTGCTTCTTTCTTTCCATTCAGATTGCCACCATTCATGTCGAAGCCCACTTTATCTCATATCAGAACTACTGAAATAGTAATCTACCTGCTCTGTCTCTAGTCTACCACTCATCTTTAGCAAATTAATCTCCCTAAACATTGCCTTGCTTATGTCATTCTTCTGTCCCCTCTGTTCAGAAATCTTAAAAAGACTTCCATTGCCTATGCTATTCTTTAGCTATTATTCAAAGCCCTGTTCAACCACTCCCTTTACACACACCTATTTAAAATGGTTAAAACATAGATTGTTGATATCATTTGTTTTTAGCTTATCTATATTTCCCGGTATTTCCTCCTTTCTGGAGAGCTATCCTTTATAACTATTATGAAAAGTGGCAAAATTAGTCAGCATTTGAAAAAAGTCTGATTTTATAGGTAGTATTCCACATCAATAGTTCTTTACCTTTGCAAGGAAGGCAGGGGAAGTACACACACATCTAACTTTATATAGAGAACTTCTCTAAGGAATCTGTGTAATCAGCCCAACCTGTTCTTTTCATGTTGTCCACATTCCTGCCTCTCTGCCTTTGCAGAAAGATTAGAAGATTGTTACAAAATAAGTTAGAAGATTGGGTACATCCTCCATGTACTTACTGGAAAATATATTATCCATAATAAGGCTAGGGGAGGAGTGAGAGGGATGTGTTTTACATTTATGGAGAGTCATCATGGATCCAAAAAAGAGCCAAGTATTAGATCAGAGGTGGGCAATCTGTGGCCTTGAGGCCACATGTGACCCTCTAGGTCTCCAAGGGCTGCCCTTTGCCTGAATGCAAACTTCACAGAACAGATCCCCATAATAAAAGGATTTGTTCTGTAAAAGTTGGACTCAGTCAAAAAGCTGCATCCAGGGACCCAGAAGACCACATGTGACCTGGAAGTCGCAGGTTCCCCACTCCTGTCTTAGGTCCTGACTTTCCTTTCAAAATCAATTTTAAGTTTCATCTCCTGTGTTTCCCAGTTTCTCCAATGAAAATGTTTTTAGTACACCTATACTGTTCATTTGCCATTGATTCTACGCTAAGAAAGGGTATTTGTTAAAGCCAAATCTGTTTGGCTTTAACAAACCTATATCTCCATATCTTTATGTGTAAGTGTAAGACATAATATATTTCTTGATACCCCTAACCTAATATATAATCAAAAAAAGTTTGTTAGATGATGCCCTTAGGGAGTTTATTTAGGAAATAAGACTACTGCCCACAACAAGTATAATAACAATAGTGTAAATAATAGTGTTTGTTGGTCAGTCTGAAAGTAGCAGTGGAATGGAGGATGTAATGGAGTTGGGAGAGACTTGAGGCAGGTAGGCTCAGTTGGCTATTGCAAAAGTCCAAGCATGAAGTGATGAGGGCCTGCACAATGTTGGTTACAGTGTCAGAGGAGAGAAGAAGGTATATTCCAGGGATGTTGCAAAATTGAAATTGATAGGCCTTAGCAACAGATTGGATTTGGGCAGTGAGAGAGCATGAGGAGTTGAGGATAACACCTACTTTGTGACCCTGAGGGCCAGGGAGAGTGGGGTTGCCTTGGACAGGTAGCACAGAGAGGGTGTAGAGGGAATGATAGTGAGTTTAATTGATTTTAAGTCTACTGAACATGCAGTTTGAGTTGTCTGAAAGGCAGTTGGAGAAGGGAAATAGGCAGTCAGAAGAGAGGTTAGGACAAGATGGGGAGATTTGAGAGTCATCAGCGTTATTGTTTGGTCGTGTGTGACTCTTCATGGTCCCATGGACCACAGCAGGTCTTCTGTCCTCCACTATCTCCCAAAGTCTAAGCTCCTGTTTGTAGCTTCCAGAACACTATTCATCTCATCCTCTGCTTACCTCTTGCCTTCAGTCTTTCCCAGGAGCAGTCTTTTCTAATGAGTCCTGTCTTCTCATTATGTGGCCAAAGTATTTTCCCCCCAAGTTTGTTAATTTATCTGTTTTCAGTTTTCAACAATCACTTCTATGAGTTCCACATTTTCTCCCCCTTATTCCCCAAGACAGCATGCAATCCTATATGGATTTTACACATGCATTCCTATTAAAAACATTTTCATGTTAGTCAAGTTGCATAGAAGAATTAACATGAATGAGAGGAACTATGAGAAAAATGAAACATAGCAAAGGAGAAAATATTCTGCTTCATTCTGTGTTCTGACTCCACACTTCTTTCTCTGATTGTGGATGGCATTTTGTGTCATGATTCCTTTGGTTTTAGGTTCTTGCATTGCTGTGAAGGGCTAAGTTTATCAGAAACAGTCCTTGCACACTGGCTATTACTGTATATAATGTTCTTCAGGTTCTACTCCACTTAGCATCAGTTCATATATATCTTTCTGGGTTTTTCTGAAATCCGTCTGTTCACCATTCCATTACATTCATATACCACAACTTGTTCAGCCATTTCCCAGTTGATGGGCATCCCCTCAATTTCCAGTTCTTGGCTACCAGGAAAAGCTGCTATAAATATTTTTGTACATGTGAGTCTTTCCCCATTTTTATGATCTCTTTGGGATACAGTCCTAGATGTGGTATTGCTGGGTCAAAGAGTATGCACATTTTTGTAGCCCTTTGGGCATAGTTCCAAATTGCTGTCCAGATTGGGTGAATCAGCTCACAGTGCCACTAACAGTGAATTAGTGTTCAAATTTTCCTACGTTTTCTCCAATGTTTATCATTTTCCAGTTAGCCAATCTGATAGGTGTGATGTGGTACCTCAGTTTTGATTTGCATCTCTCTAATCAATAGTGATTTAGAGCATTTTTTTGTATGACTATAAATAGCTTTTAATTTTTTCCTCCAAAAACTGCCTGTTCCTTTGATCACTTATGAATGTGAGAATGGCTTGTGTTATAAATTTGACTCAGTTTTCTATGTATTTTAATTTTATTTTTTTATTTTTTAAAAAGCTATACTGGTCAAAGTTAAGTCAGAGTTGAAATGAACTTCAAAAAAAATCCTTTTATTTATACTTCTGGAGATAAAATATATGCAGTCCATCTGTACAGAGCCAACAGTATACAAGAGTTGCAAAATGGAAGCTTCTTTTCATTGTTCTCAAAAAAAAATTATAGTATATAAAATAAGTTTCTCCAGAAACCACAGTAATGGCATGGCTGTTTGAATGATACTGCTATAGGAATTTCCCTGGTTGATGCAACTTAACTTGCACGTACTTTCTTCCCAGACATTTAATTTATTAGAACAAAAAGTAAAAAAGGTATTATTGATGAGAGAAAAACTAGGCCATGGAAGACCATATGTTTGAAATTCTTCTGGGAATGAAGTTTTACATTATTTGACTAATAGAAGTCTAAATAATTTGAGACAATAAGTTGATGTAAATTAATCTGACTCACACTCTCTCCTAGTCATTGCTTGCAGAATTCTTGCTAGAGTCCTCCTTACTAGGCTGATCCTTCACCTGGTAGATGGTCATGTACCTGAGAGCCGGTGTGACTTCAGAAAGGGCCAAGGAACAGTGTTTGCTGTCCGACAACTCCAGGAGAAATTCCAGGAGTAGAACAGAGGTCTGTACACAATGTGTGTAGAGCTGACCAAGGCCTTTGACACTGTTAGTCATGAGGGCTTATGGAAAATTATGTCAGAATTTGGTTGCCCAGAAAAGTTCGTCCGTATTGTATGTCAATTTCATGATAGCATGTTTGCCTGGGTTTTGGATAGTGGACAATGCTCTTGTGCCTTCCCAGTCACCAATGGAGTGAAACATGGCTGTGTGCTTGTTCCCATGCTTATTATTAGCATGATGTTTTCAGCTATGTTGTCAAATGCTTTCAATGAGGATGAACATGGCATCTTCACAGTAACATAGCACTGAAGTGACATCATTAGATTGGTGATCAACATCTACTTGTGTCTGGGTAGCTTCATACAGGTCTGCAGAGTGTGGGCTCATCCAGCTGCTGAGCTACTGGTTGGACCTCCTGGGGCAGCTCCTCCTAGGGGCCAGAGGCAGGGGCTGGTGCCTGCTCCTCTGGGGGCTCTTTGAGGGGCAGGGCCAGCACCTGGTGCAGGGTGGGCACAGTACCTGCTACCAGCTGCATGTGCTGGGAGAAGTGCAGGTTCTTCTGGATGACAGAAGAGAGGTCGAAGCAGCAGAGGGCAAAGTGGTTGGAACATGACTCAGTGGTGTTGCCCCTGTACCAGTTGGTGCGGTGGCCCCACACAAAGCAGTCCCACAGCAGCCGAACTGCAGTCCTTGCGGAAAGCGGAACAAGGACTTGCCCCACTTAGTGGTGTTGCTGCAGTGGGTGGTCACGCAGTGAGTCAGCACCTGCCTGCTGCCTACAGGGCTCCTTTTCTATGTATTTTAGAAATGAGGCCTTTATCACAGACGCTAATTGTAAAAATTACCAGTTTTCTGCTTTCTTCCTAATCTTGGTTGCATTGGCTTTTTGCAAAACGTTTTCGATTTGATGTAATCAGATTTATCCATTTTGCATTTCATAATGTTCTCTATCTCTTATTTGGTCAAAAGTCCTCCATTCTCCATAAATCTGACATAAACTATTCCTTGCTCCCCTAATTGGTTTATAGTATCAGCTTTTATACCTACCGTTGTATACCCATTTGGACTTTATTCTGGTGGATGGTGGTCAGGCATTGGTCTATGCCCAGATTCTGCCATACTGTGTTCCAGTTTTCCCAGCAGTTTTTGTAAAACATTGAGTTCTTATCCCAGAAGCTGAGATCCCTGGGTTTATCAAACAGTAGACATTGACTAGTGTATCATTTACTCAACTTATTCCACTGATCTACCTATTTCTTAGCCAGTACCAAGTGGTTTTGATGATTGCTGCTTTGTAACACAATAAGATCTGGTATGGCTAGGCAACCTTCCTTAGTATTTCTTTTCGTTAATTCTCTTGGTATTCTGGTCCTTTTGTTCTTCCAGATGAATTTTGATATTATTTTTTCTAGTTCTATAGAATAGTATTTTGGTATTTTGATATGGCACTGAAAAAGTATATTAATTTAGGTAGAATTGTCATTTTTATTATATTAGCTTGGTCTAACCACAAGCAACTGATGTTTTCTAGTTTTTTGGATCTGACTTTGTGTGAAAAGTGTTTTGTAATTGCGTTCATGTAGTCCCTGGGTTTGTTTTGGCAGGTAGATTCCCAAATATTTTATAGGGTCTACAGTAACTTTAAATGGGATTTCTCTATCTCTTGCTGTTGAGCTTTATTAGTAATATATAGAAATGCAGGTGTTTCATATGAGTTTATTTTGTATCCTGCAACTTTGCTAAAGTTGTTTATTATTTCAAGTAGTTTTTTACTTGATTCTCTAGGAGTCTCTAAGTATATCATCGTATCATCTGCAAAGAATGATAACTTAGTTTCTTCTTTGCCTATTCTAATTCCTTCTATTTTTCTTACTGCTAAAGCTTACATTTCTAGTACCATATTGAATAACAGTGGTGATAATAGACATCCTTGTGAACCCTGCTCATTTTGGAAATGCATCTAGCTTATCCCCATTACATATAATGCTTGCTGATAGTATTAGGCAAATGCTACTTATTATTTTAAGGAAGATTCCATTTATTCCTAAACACTCCAGTGTTTTCAATAGGAATGGGTGTTGTATTTTGTCAAAAGCTTTTTCTGCATCTATTGAGATAATCATATGGTATCTGATAGTTTTGTTGTTTATATGATTAATTATACTGATAGTTTTGCAACTATTGAACCAGCCCTGCATTCCTACCTTATCAAAGTGCATTATTCTTGTCATAATTTGCTGTAATCTTTTTGCTAATATCTTATTTAAAATTTTTTCATCTATATTCATTAGGAAAATTGATCTATAATTTTCTTTCTCTGTTTTGGCTCTTCTCAGTTTAGGTATAAGCACCATATTTGTATCATAAAAAGAATTTGATAGGACTCCTCCAATTTTCCCAAATAGTCTATATAGTATTGGAATTAACTGTTCTTTAAATGTTTGATAGAATTCACTTATAAATCCATCTGGCCCTGGAGATTTTTTCCTAGGGAGTTCATTGATGGCTTGTGCAGTTTCTTTTTCTGAGATGGGGTTATTTTGCTTCCTCTTCTGTTAATCTGGGCAATTTATATTTTTGTAAATACTCATCCATTTCACTAAGATTGTCAAATTTATGGTCATACATTTGGGCAAAATAATTTCTAATTACTGTTTTAATTTCCTCTTCATTGAAGGTGAATTTACGCTTTTCATTTTTGATACTGGTAATTTGATTTTCTTCTTTTTCTTTTTTTAAATAAAATTGACTAAAGGTTTATCAATTTTATTTTATTTTTTTTCATAAAATCAGCTCTTAGTTTTATTTAGTAGTTCAGTAGTTTTCTTAATTTCAATTTTATTCATGTCTCCTTTGGTTTTCAGTATTTCTACTTTGGTATTTAATTGGGGATTTTCGGTTTGTTCTTTTTCTATATTTTTCAGTTGCATGCCCAATATATTGAGCTCCTCTTTGTCTATTTCATTCATGTAAGCATTCAGAGATTTTAAACTTCCCCTATCTGCTTTTGCTGCATCCCATAAGTTTTGATGGGTTATCTCATAATTATCATTCTCTTGAATGAAGTTATTGATTGTTTCTGTAATTTATTTGTTTGACCCACTCATTCTTAAGGATGGGATTATTTAGTGTCCAAATAATTTTTGGTCTAACTTTCCATGGCCCTTTATTACATAAAATTTTTATTGCATCTTGATTCGAAAAGGATACATTGACTATTTCTGCCTTTCTGCACTGGATTGTGAGGTTTTTATGCCTTAGTACATGGTCAGTTTTTATGTACGTACCATGTACCCCTGAGAAAAATTCCTTTCTATCCCCATTCAGTTTTCTCCAGAGGTCTATTGTATCTATCTTTTCCAGAATTCTATTCGCCTCCTTAACTTCTTTCTTATTTATTTTGAGGTTAGATTTATTAAGTTCAGAGAGGGGGAGGTTGAGGTCCCCCATTAGTATAGTTTTGCTGTCTATTTCTTCCTGTAACTCCCTTAAACTTCTCCTCTAAGAATTTGGATGCTGTACCACTTTGTGCATATATGTTTAGTAATGATATTACTCCATTACTTCATTGTCTGTGGTGCCTTTTAGCAGGATACAGTTTCCTTCCTTATCTCTTTTGATTAGATTTTTTTTCTTTTGTTTTGTCTGAGATTAGGATTGCTACTCCTGCTTTTTTTACTTCAGCTGAAGCATAATATATTCTACTCTGACCCTGTGTATATGCCCCTGTTTCAAATGTGTTTCTTGTAAACAACATATTGTAGGATTATGGTTTTTAATCTATTCTGCTATCTGCCTCCATTTTATGGGAGAGTTTATCCCATTCACGTTCAAAGCTATGATTACTATCTATGTCTTTCTCTCTGTCTTATTCCCCTCCCATTTGTGCTTTTATTTCTCTCTTCCCCTTCTCAAAAGAGTTTTGCTTTTGACCACTGTCTCCCTCAATCTTCCCTCCCTTCCATCAGCCCCACCTCCCTTTTCTTTCCCCTTTCCCCTCCTACTACCTGTAAGGCAAGTTAGCTTTCTATGCTTAACTGAGTATGGTATTCCCTTCTTGAACCAAATCCTATGAGCTTGAAGCTCAAATCATCTTCCCTTCTTTCCCTCTACTATAATATGTTTTTGTGCCTCTGCATGTGATATAATTTACCCTTTTCTGCTTCCTCTTTTTCTCTTCTCCCTTCATACTCCCTTAATTAGGTTTTTTTCATCACACCAGTTAATTTATACCCACATCCTCTATCTATGTATATCCCTTTTAAATACTGTAATAAATATACAATTCTCAAGATTAACAAGTATCATCCTCCCATATAGGGATGTAAAAAATTTGCCCATATTAAATAAAAAGGGTTTTTTTTCCTTTTTATGCCTCTCTTGAGTCTTGTATTTGAAGATCAAACTTTCTGTTGAGCTCTGGCCTTTTCATCAGGAAGGTCTGGAAATTCTTTATTTCCTTGAGTGTCCATCTCTTTGCTTGAAAGATTATGCTCAGTTTTGCTGGGTAATTGATCCTTGGTTGTAGTCCAAGTTCCTTTGCCTTATGGAATATCATATTATAATCCCTCAGATTTTTTAATGTAGAAGCCAAGGTCCTGTGTGATCTTGACTGTAGTTCTTCAATATTTGAATTGTTTCTTTCTGGCTGCTTGCAGTAGTGTCTCCTTGACCTGATAATTCTGGAACTTGGCAACAATATTCCTTGATGTTTTCAATTTGGAATCTCTTTCAGGTGGTGATTGGTGGATTCTTTTTATGACTATTTTACTCTGTGAATCTAGGATCTCTGGGCAGTTTTCCATTTAAATTTCTTGAAAGATGCTGTCCAGGCTCTTTTTATTTCATCATGGCTTTCCAGCAGACCAATAATTTTAGATTTTCTCTCCTGGTTCTATTTTCCAATCAGTTGTTTTACCATTGAGATACTTTACATTTTCTTGTATTTTTTTCATTCTTTAGATTTTGTTTGACTGATTTCTTGATGCCTCAAAGAGTCATTAGCTTCTATTTGGCCAATTCTAATTTTTAACAAATTGCTTTCTTTAGTTAGCTTTTATACCTCCTTTTCCATTTCCTTTTAAGTAGCTATTTTCTCTAATGAGGTTTTGTACCTCCTTATCCATTTGGCCAATATTACTTTTTATGGGGCTGTTCTCTTCAGTGAGTTATTTTTTTCATTTTGTCTATTGTATTTTTAAAATCATTGGTCAGTTTTTCTTCTGCTTTTCTAATTTGGCCTTTAAAATCCTTCTTGACCTCTTCCAAGAATGCGTAAGTGGAATGATAAGGTCAGAAGCCAGATTGTAAGGGCTTAAGAAGAGAGTGACCGGAGAGGAAGTGGAAGCACCTATTGTAAAAGGCCTTTTCAAGTTTAGCTACCAAGGATGAGAGGTATCTAGGAAGAGTATGGGGATGGAAAGATCAAGGGAAGGATGGGAGGACTTGGGCATGTTTGTAGGCAGTAAGGAGGGAGCTAGTAGGTAAGGAAAAATTGAAGAGAAGTGATGAGTGGAAAATGCAGAGGGAGCAGTCTGTTGGGAGGAGACAGCACAGAATGGAGTTAACCTTGTGAGACAGAAGGAGGGGACAGTGGCAGAAGGCACATGGGTGATATAAGATGAGGAATAGTGACTCATTGCAAATGGCCTTTTTTGTGAAGTATATATAGTATAAATGTTTATGAAAAGTACTGGCTCACAAAGTTTACTTTTCTGTGAAATGTATAAGGATATGTACCTCTTTGTTTACAAAAACTATCTCTGTTTATAAAAAGTGCAAGCTCATGTGAATGACCTTTTGTTAGAATGGTATGAAAATAGTTAACCTCTTTGTATATAAAAAATGCTGAAGTATGAGGTATCTGTAATTGATAGGCAATGTAGTACAGTGGGATAAGTGCTGAATCTGGATTCAGAGCACTCTGGCTCAAAAATAACCAGCTGTGCCTCTGGTTAACTTCATGATGTTGGGCAATAACTACATTTCCTCATCTAAAATTCTGGGTTTGTATTAAATGACCTCTGAGGACCTTTCCAGCTCTAAATCTATTATCTCTGTAAGGAATTTACTTTTTTTATTTTAGGGTGGTCTTCGCAGTATCCTCTCCAGTCACTCCTAGCTGGGTACCAATGCAGTTATAATGATGATCACATTTCTTATGGAGAGATGGGAGTTCCGGTTCCTCCTTTCGGGTGTACCTTTTCTACTGGTAAGGCTTTTGACCCCTTTAAAGAGTTAAAATCCACATTAGGCCTGAATAGAAATTTATCTGTCTCAGTTTTATACTATGCTGAGGCCTTTTTTTTTTTTACACTTAGGTAGGGGGTAGAGGTTTTTAAAAAAAATAAATGTATCCTCTAAACTATTCAGCTGTATGCCAGCCCTTTCCTCAGAACTGGCTCAAAAAAGGGTGGCATCTTTCTACCCTTTTTTGTTTTTTAGCAAAGACTTTAATGAAAAAAGTAAAGTTTAAAACTGCCAATTTCCCCATTGCCATTGGAGTGTGGTAGAGCTAAGGGCCCCTGTTTTGGCCTTGCCTGCACCTCACCTCCCAAGTTCTAGCACTGTGAGAAAGGTGAAGAGGTGCTGTGGCTATAAAGTACTGGAAGTATTTTGCTCACTTTTGGGAAACATGAGTTTCAGAATTGTTTTAGGAATATTTTTTTCCTTTTAATAATAATCCTTTTATTTCTAATATTCCTTTTTGAGAAGCAGTACAGTAGAATGAATAGAAAGTTAGCCTTGGAATCAAAAAGACTGAGGTCAGTTCTTGCCTTTGTATGACTATGGGCAAGCTCTCATCCGTGTTCTAGGCAACCCTGGGCCAGCTGCCATTCATGAAGAGATTCTCCACACTGATAAAATCATAGGTATAGACTAAAAAAATCTTTATCAGTGTATCATTTGTCAGGCAGGTGATGGAGTTAGCCAATGGATTATTGTATTTTTTTTTTTTACTGTTGCATATTTTTTAGTGAATCCACCTATTCTTGGTCAGTTCCATATATTTCCCTAAATCATATGCATAGGCCAAAACAAATAGAGTTAGTTAATAGAGAAAAATGTAGAAGGAAAACCTGAAATTGTAACTCATCCCTTCAATGAACTGAGTCACTAGTGGTCAAACTGTAACTTTTTCTAAGTAGCACCTTTGACTATTGATATCTGTCTGAATTAATTCAGCCATTCTTTTAAGAGTAAGCTATGAATTGTTTAAACTAGTGCAATCGTCTGGCCCTATCTAAGAGTACTATAAAATTAGGTTAAAAATGGATTTTACAGTCCTAAAGGTTAGAAGAGGCTATAGTGTTATTTATAAATTGCCATGGATAAGTATGAGTTCAGGTTTTATTAGAAATTTGAGTAAACACAAGGAGACCTTGTGGAAATCTTAAGGAAGCTCTGTCTTCCAGTTCATCCCTATCTTAATTCTGCCTAGTGGAATTGTTTTATTTTAATGTCTTGAACCTCTACCTTTGGTGGTAGTGTTCATATTGATCTTTACCTTTTTTTTTCTTTAGCTCCCAATTTGGAGCACATCCTTGCAGTGGCCAATGAAGAAGGCTTTGTGAGACTATATAACACAGAATCTCGAGCTTGCAGAAAGAAGTTCTTCCAAGGTAAGTCTTCTTAAATCGATAGACTTAAATACATTGGGGAAAACATTAGTTCACAACTTCAGAAGTATGTGGTCCTACGTACTGAGTACTGTGGGAAATACATAGCACATGAGAACATGGATGCCTGTCCGCAAGGAGCTCACAATCTAGTTGGGTCAGTGAGGGCTGGAGGAATAAGACAAGCATAGAAATAGCTACATTACAAAGTAGAATATAATAAATGCCATAGGTGGTAAAAAAAAAATATATATATATATATATATATATATATATATTATGGGGGTTTAGAGGAGGAATAGAAAAGACTTATGAAAGATAGGACATTTGAACTAGATTCAAAAGATGGGTTAAATTTCAATGGGAGAAGATTGTTAGGGGCTAGGACACTACAGGGAGAAGTAATGACAGGAGTAAAGATTTGGAGAAGGGAAAGTATGGAAAAGTATACTCAACAATGAAGGAGTAGGAATAGGGCAGGCGGGTTAAGATTTAATAGCTACCTGTTTTTGTATTGAAGGTTTTTAAGCAGATCAAATCTTTACTTTAAGAAAATGAATTTGTTGGTGGTGTATACAATAAATTCAAGAGTGGAATGACTAGAAGTAGGGAAATCAGTTAAAAGACTATTTTCGTAGTTCAGGTTAGATAGTGACAGCATACACTAATATGGTGAGTGTGGGAACTAGGTGGAAAAAATGGATTTGAGAGATTTTGAAGGGAAACTTGATAAGATTTGACAACTTTTGCCAGATTGTATTTGAATGCTATAGAAGTAGTGGAGATTTGGGGCCAGTAATAAGAAATTCAAGTTTTAGTGTCACATTTGCAGCAAAATATAATTTCTGTTTTTTGTGTGTGTGTGTATAAATTTTTAACTTTAGTATCATTTGCATTCTAACTATTCAGAAAATGGACCTATCTGATATTTATTTGTTCATTCATATGGATTAATAGTGGTTGTTGCTCTGACTACTGATCACCTACTGCCTTTCTGATTTATTTATTCTCAGAAAGAATGAATGAGTTTGTTTAAGACAAGGGCCAGAGTCAAGATAGTGGTGACAGTGGGAGCAAGACGCTAAACTGCTGTAGAAGTAGCAATGAAACAGTGACAGACAGATCACATTATGTCCTCAACTTGTCTCTAGAACTGCCAGAATAGTTAGATTACTATTAATATGATTCCCAAAAGCCCTGTTCTAGTTAGTTCTTACCTCTCTTTTCTTTGTGTAGAGTGGATGGCCCATTGGAATGCTATCTTTGACCTGGCCTGGGTCCCTGGAGAGCACAGACTTGTAAGTGACTTTCTTGTTAGTACTAAATAAACACTGGCAAGATGCTGACTAAACTCTGGTCCCTTATTTCTGTAAGGTCACAGCATCAGGAGATCAGACAGCCAAGATTTGGGATGTGAAAACTGGTGAGCTTATCGGAGTTTGCAAAGGTCATCAATGCAGCCTCAAGTCAGTTTCCTTCTCTAAATTTGAGAAAGGTGAGTGTTAGTACCCATTCTTTCCATTGTACCATGATGCACAGGTTGACTTGGAGTCAACATGTGTTTCTCTACCACTTATGATTTGTTTTGCTGTGCACAAGTCACTTAGCTTCTTAGTTATTTCCTGTATTATAAAGTACAAACATTAAGGCTGATATAACATCAAATACAGACAATTTTTGCTTTATGTAAACTCTCATTTTACAAATTCAGCAGGGGGAAGGGGCAGGCACCAAAGCCCTCAGGCTGGGTGAGGTGCAGAGCTTCGGACAGGGGAGGGGGAGATCTGTGGTGAGAACTGGCTGTACATGAGACAGACAGAAATGTAGAGGATCTGTGTTCAACCCTATAAACAGTCAACCTCACTTTCCTTTTTTTTCTAGTAAGCCCTACATCTCAGGAAATGAAATAGTGCTCTGGACTTACAGTACTATTGGGGTTGAGGTCCCTACCTCTCCCCACTAGAAAAAAGTGCTGAGGGCCAATAGAGCATTAACTCCTAATCCAGAGCAAGAGTCTACATTATAGTGAAAAACACGATGTGGATTTGTTCCTCTAATTGATTTTCCTAAGTTCCCATTATTACTTTGATATGAGTTATCACTCCATTGCTGCTAAGCTCAAATTCTAGCCCCTCCTACCTTGACCCTGCAATTTACCATTCTGTCCCTGCTGCCTCTCACAGGCCTCTCTCAACAGCCGAGTCTGTTTCCTAGGTTTAGTCCCTTTCACGGTCTTTCTTTTCACATGTTTCTGCTCTTTTAAAAAACCAAGTCCAAGGTTGTAGCCTCTAATCAATCCATCAGTCTCCCTTATTATGGTAGTAAAAGGGCAGGGAGGTAGGGTAGGTACCATGTGCTAGGCCTTGGGTCACATCTTATCAATGAGTTAACCTTGTTCAGATAGTTTGGGGATGTAAAGAAAGCACCTTCTTCTGGGTTCACCCTCTATACATATAGAGCACTTTTGAAAGTTTCATTCCCTTGGAAATGGAACAAATGAACATGTAACTGAGCTATTGTACTAGTTTGTTCATAGAAAAGTCACTTCATATTTGTTTGCCTGCTTCTGATATTAGCAGTGACAGTCCATCAAGGGACAAATACAGTTTTGATTTTCCCACAACTTTTCAGAAGCATAGCTATTTTATAAAATGCATACCTATAGCAGAGTTGATTTGAGTCCTCTGTAAAAAGGAATTTGATTTTTTAAAAACTCTGAAATTTGATTCTTAAAGCCCCAAAGAAGAATTAACAAGAAGAAAAGCGTGCCTAAAACCTTGTTTTCTTTAAGGTATTTTGTTGATAATTTTTGTTTGTGGAGTGGAAAGAACTACCAATTCAACACTTTGGGTCAATAGCTTACATTTTAGCATTATTCATTCTCTTGCATTTTCTGATCCCTAATCTTGTCTCCCAAGCGTGTGGGTAACTGAGGGAAACAAGCCTGTATTTAAGCAGGGTTAGAGTCAGAGAACTGGATTCCAGTTTGAGCTCTGCCATGGAATTGTGGGCAAAGCATTTAACAGCCTCTTTTGGCCCCATGAAATACAGGGGTTGAGCTAGATGACGGGTGATTTCTCTTCCAAAGGAGATTCTATGATTAAGTGATCTCTTAGATCCCTTCCAGTTATAAATTCTGTGACTCCATGCATGTGGGTATATATGTATGTATGTGTGCATACACATACAAATCAGCTTGATCAAAATCAAGCATTTATTAAGTGTCTGCTAAGCACTAGGCACTATGCTGGTCATTGGGAATTCATATGGAAGAGTATAATAGACTCTGACCTCAAAGGGCTTGCATTTAGTGGGTAGGTGTGTATGTGTGTGTGTGATTTCTTAAACAGTGACTCCATTTTTTTGCAGCTGTCTTCTGTACTGGTGGAAGAGATGGCAACATTATGGTCTGGGATACTAGGTGCAATAAGAAAGGTAGTGATTCTGTATTTACTTTGCCAAATATGGGAACTCTTTTCTTTAATCTTATTACAGTATCTGGAATGAAATGTAGAATGATCTTTTCTAATGACCACTAGGGGGAGTGTGTGTTCACACAACTGTTAAGTGATCTCTGATAATCGTTGGGAATATCACCTGTTGAGATTTTTAGATTTTTCTTCAGAGCTAAGTTTTAAGGGACTATAGGTTCAGACTGTTATATACATTACCAGACATAGTCACTGTCTGTTGATTTTTCTTAATTGCTTTTTTTTGTTACAAAGGAAGGCTTGTTGGGTAAGAGGTATATCCAGAAATGACAGATGTTAAAAGAATCACTATCATTAGAACACATTATTTTTTTAAAAGCAGATTATTTTGCAAACTGTAGGAAAGAATATAATTAAAGTTATAAACTAGGATAAAACGAGTGAGAGTTGCCTTAATTTTAATTTAAATAACTTGGTTTTTAGAGATTTGGATTAAGGTCAAATTGCTTTGTAATCCTATTAGAAAGCTTTGTAACAGCATCTTTCTGTTATTTTACAGTTAGTTACTTTTATTGATTTTTATCATGTGCTATTTACTTTTTTCTTTAGTACGCTAAAAACATTGACTAAATGTAGTACAGCTCTCTCTAGCGCTAGTTTCTCTTACCTAATCACGAATGAATTCAGAGGGAAGCCAAGCCTTTTCTATGATGTTTCTATTCTTTAAGACTCAACATGAGATCAAATATCATAAAACTTAAATGAAATTTACTGGAATATCTTTCAGATGGATTTTATAGACAAGTGAATCAAATCAGTGGAGCTCACAACACTTTGGACAAACCAACCCCACTGAAATCCAAGAAAAAGCAGATTTCAAGAGGACTTGCTCCTTCTGTGGTAGGTTCTGAAGATTCCTAAACAAGGAAATGTTATCTAGGCTTACAGTGGTGGCCTGGAATTAGGTAAGACTTTATTTAGTTGTTGGTGCCACAGATTCAAGTAGACTTGTATTGGTCACCTTCCATGAGGAAGGCACGATGCTGGATGCTGTGAATACAAAAAATAATCTTTGCCCTCAAGGAGCATATATTCTCCTGGGAAGATAATATGTACGCAGATAAGTGCAAGGTATTTAAGGCTGAAGAAGTAACCAATAAATGGGCAGTCTAGAAGATTTTGTGGAAGAGGTGGCACATAGCTGAGATTTGAACAGAGAGAAGGATACTGAAAGGGAGAGGGGAAGATGGAGTGTGTCCTAGACATAAGGCTATATTTGTGCAAATGTGCAAAGACAAGAGATGGACTGTTAAATTGGGGAATAGGATGTACAGTGCATCAGAGCAAGCAGCATGAAATAAAGGGAGAGAGAGGTACTTGAGCTACTTTGTGACAGGTCCTTGATGCCAGGCTGAGTAGTTTGTATTTCAGAGGCATTTAGGAGCTAGTGAAGGTTTTTGAGAAGGGGGTTTCATAGTTGGATCAGTGCCTTAGGAAGGTTATTTTTTGACAACAATTTGAGAATGGATTAGAGAAGTGAGAGACTGGAGACAAGGAAATCAACTGGTAGGCTGATCATCTGTGTAAGAGGTGGTAAGGGTCTGAATTAGGGTCCTGAACTGAGCACCTAAATATTAAGGTTCTGTCTTGACTATGGTTCCTGCTTTCTGGCAACTTACATTTCAAGATTACATATCAGGCATATTGTATATTTCTTTCTTTTTTAAAAATAATACTTTGATCTGTTTCTTTTCTAATTGTTGGATGGTTTGGTTGTTGGCATCTTTTGTTCTTGAAGAGGACCAAAATGAGACCAAAATGACATCACTATGTTGGAGTCAAGTTACATTGTGTCCGACTTTGGCCAATCTGACCAGTATGAGCTTGGAATGCCCTATAGGGTTGGGTACAAATAGTCCTTGTGAACATTTGGGGTAGATTTCGAGAATATTATAAAGAAGAGCAGTTGCTAGGACATTTGATTTCAAGGCACTATGCCACAGATAAGGTATAGGCCAGGAAGCCACTTCTGCTAGATTCTCTCTATCAAGAAGTAGATGGGAGTTAGAAAACTGGGTAAGGCGAAGATAGTAAATGAAGGCATTAATGCTATCAGAATCAGAAGAAAGTGACTGTTTTTCTTTTCCCCTTGTCTTGTTAGGACTTCCAACAGAGTGTAACAGTGGTCCTGTTTCAGGATGAGCATACACTAGTGTCAGCAGGAGCTGTGGATGGGTAAGAGTATGGTTTGTATTACCTTTGAACAAACCTCTTTGATGAAAGTGTGATAGGGAACCAACTCAGTGCCATTACAATTCGGCATGTATCTTCTGATAGGATGAATAGCCCAGCTGAAACCAGGATACCAGTAAATCAACCCAATTAGGTCTCTTCTACCCCAAGAACAAGAGAGACAAAATAGTTCACTTACTTATGGATCCTTTAAGATTTACAAAGCATTTTCCTCATACCAGACCTGGTGAGTTAGACTGTAGAAGTGTTTTTATCTCTATTTCATATATGAGGAATTGGCTTCACAGAAGCCTTGGTTGCACAGCTTCTAAGTATTTACGTCAAATTTAGCCAGGTTTTATGAATTTTAGGACTAGTACTTTTAATTCTGTGCTACAATAATCTATCCTTATTTTAACTGCCAGAGTTCCTAGTGTTTGAGGATTAGACATTTATCTCTCTGCGTTTAAGAATAGAACCTCTGTGAAACTGGTTATTTCAGAATTTGTTTTTTAACATTTTTGATTGGAGCCCTAACAAAAGCTAGTTGCTTTTCCAACCTAACAATAAGGTCTCAGTATCTTTTAGGTATGTATTTTTCAAGGATCTGTGATTTTGTTGGTATGTATATTCAATCCCCTGATGTAGATACTAATCACTTTAATGACTTTGTAAGCCATCCTTGTGAATTTATTGGCCAGTCTGATGGTGAGCCTCTTTGCGTGGAACTAGGCTAGTCCTTGGACAATATCTTAAGTCCATCACTGTTGTATAAAGCTTTGCCCATATTGTTAGAATATGCTCCCATATTCTAGACCTTACACTCTGGAGGCATAATCTTGAGAACCAAGGGTTTCTACCATGCCATAGTGAAGCATTGGGTAGGAGGAAAGAATCAAAAGTGTCCACAATAATTCTTTTGCCTTTCTGGATTGCTAAACAAATCAGTCTGTTTGGATTTGCTGGTAACTATTGATATATTGCTCTATTGGAAACGGGAAAAGATAAGAAATCATATTACTTCATGAATGTGTATTTGCTTCATGTTTCTGCATAAGCTTTTGAAAACAGGAGCTATTGTTTTCCTCTTGTTGCCTTCTCTTATTATCCGTAGTACCTAGTATAGAAGTTAACATTTTTTCAATCTGTGTGATGTTGACTTTCTGTTGTCTAGAAGTTGGCATCTTACTATAGACTGAAGTCCTAGGAATCAAAGAAATTGACTTCACTTTTTAGTTATGTTTAGTTGATTGCTATTTCTTACTCTGTCTTTGAACAGAGATACTATGTACTAACCCTAATACTTTATTTTCACATTGTTGGTTTATTTGAAGTGGAATGTTAAGACAATTATTTAATTTCTTATGTTATCTAAACATTTCAAGGGACAGCTAGTCTCAATTATTTAAATTATTGCTTAAGATCTCAAAAGAAATAGCCTTAGCTATCACTTCATTTACCAGAGTTGAAGGATATGTGCTGAATATTATAGGCTTGGAAAGTGCTTTCTGAAAACAATGGGATAAGTATTATCAAGAGCAGCCTTCTTCCTTTTCCTTTCCCTTCAAGTAAACTGCAAGGTAACTGCTATCATTGGGTCAAATCACATCTGTTTCCCTTTTGTCAAACAAAGCTTCACAGTCAGCTATCTGTATAAACTCTCATTCCACATTTCTCAATGAGAATCCTTCGGTACACCTGGTGGAGATGTTAGAGGAGTTCTGACAAAAGTCATTCCAAACTTAGTAGGTGTGAGGTAAATTGGAGAGGGGAAGAAACTGCTCTAAAAATCTCCTATCCTCTGTCTTGACTTCCAGGGTGGTCAAAGTATGGGATCTGCGCAAGAATTATACTGCCTTTCGACAGGAACCTCTGGCTTGCAAATCCTTCCCATACCCAGGTAGCAGCACACGAAAACTAGGTAAGTAAGCCTTTGCTTGGGCAACATGACCTCAGGGGAACCAGGAGGGTTTCAAGTTTGTCTCAAAGCTTAAAAAATTAACATGTCACATTAACTAACCACTTTTTTAGTTATATAAATAAATGGAAGAGTTGCCCTTGGGAATTTTTGGTTTTATGCACTCTGGAGTTATTGGGTTATTGTTGTTTAATCTGGGATTTGAAGAGCTTTCTGTCCATGTTAAAAGAAAAGATTCTCTGTCCTGGAAGAAGCAGAAATCGGATTATTATTTTGGTATGATCTATTCATAGCTATGATCCATTTTTATCACTAAACTACTGCTAGCACTGCCCACTCTTACCAGTGGCCTGCTGATGGAAGTCTTCTTTTTTCAGGATACTCAAGTTTAATTTTGGATTCTACTGGCTCTACTCTGTTTGCTAACTGCACAGATGATAACATCTATGTGTTCAATATGACAGGATTAAAGACTTCTCCAGGTAAGACAACGGTGTCATTGAAATGACTGTCAGGAAGTTCAAATGACAGTTTTGTTCAAAGTCAACTGCTAATTAACCTCATTTAGAGACTTTTAGGCTTTTCAGAATTTTTTTTAACAAATACACTCACTTGACTTCAATTTTTTTATCAGATGTTTAAGACTTATTTGTATTATACATAATGGTGTGTATGGTGATAAAAGAGCCAAGAAAGCTCATTTAGCATCTTCTTCTCAACCATTTATATTGTACCCTAGCCTTAGATTTAATCCTAACATTTCATTTACTCTTTTCTAGACTCCTGAAATAATTTGAGTGTTTATGATCTACATATACAAGAGAATGAAATTATTCCTTAGGAAGTCCAGATGATGCCCAAACATTAGATTATTCATTCAAAAATTTCTCGGGTATCTAATAAGTACAGTACACTGTTCTGGTACCATGGAGCATATAGAGATGAATAATACATGGCCCTTGATCTTATGAAACTGGTAGAATATTAGGAATATATCATTTGTTACCTTATGTTATGATCATTTGTGCATGTTTTAAATGCACGATCCTAACTGAAAGGGTCAAGGAAGGATGTGAAGAGGAGGTAGCATGTAAACTGCACCTTCAAGGAGATAAGTGGGGTTTAGACAGGAGGTTGGGGGCTGGGGTATAGAATAATCAAGGCAGAGGAAATGAAACAGGCAAGAAATAATGGTATCATGAGGAACAGTTGGTAAGCCTACTTTGGCTAACATGAAAAAGGAGTATAAGGGGAGCTAAGGTCAAAAGAGTAATTTATTTAGATCATAGCCCTTTAATGCCATGCTAGGGACTTTGGAGTTTATTCAGTAGTAAGTATACCTTAAGAAAATACCCCTGGTTGCAGTGTATAAAATGGATTGAGGAGAGAGACTCCTTAATGGTCTATTCTCAGAGTTGAAAGTAATGAGAACCTGAACCAGAGTTTTGGCCATGGCAGACTTAGAGGTAAGGTCTGTATGGCAGTTGGAAAAACTCTAGATATTTAGAGAACGGAAAATTAAGGAAGGAATTACTGCTTTCAGTTATAAGGAACTCATGAGGGGGAAAGTTTGGGACTGCCCACAGAGAGCAACGTTAGGAGTGATTGGTGAAAGCTGTGGAGAGGCAGATTTAGATTTGATACAAAGAAAAATTTCATCAGTGTTAGAGCTTTCCAAAAGCGAATTAAGCTTTCTGAAGAGATTGTAATAAAGCCCCTCTCACTGAAGGACTTCAAATGGGAACCAAATAATTGCTTGAAATGGGGTGGGCAGGGGAGGGAGTAGGATTGGATTATACCTCTTAAGTTTCTATAAATCTGTGACTTAGTGACTGATTAGATATGAGAGTGAGGGAGGAGTCCAAAGTTGATTGTAGCCTTGATGAATAAAAGGATGCTAATGTTATTCCTAGAAACAGGAGAAATCCAGAAGATTGGGGGGGGGGGGTGTTTTTGTTTGTTTGTAGAAAGATCTGATCTGGATGGACTGAGTTTCCGATGCTGTTAGATCAGTCAGGTGACAAAGCTCAGAGCCAGGTGAAGTACACTTTAGGGGAAAGAAGTGAGAAGATGCAAATTTGTGATGTCCATATAAAAGATGATAGTTGAAACCATGAAAATGGAGGAGCTTGCTAAGAGAATGCATGTAGAGAAAAGAGGCTCATGGGTAGAACTCTGTTTTGGGATCAGGAGGGCTGGAGCAGGAAAGTGACAGCTAAATAGGAGAGATAAGTAGAGATACAGAGAAATTATGAGGTGTAGAAAGTTGAAGGAATTCATAATCTCTGTAGTAATTGGGATGTGTGAAATGTGAAAAAGAGGGGAAATGTGAAAAAGTCAAGCCCACACTGAAAACAGTTTCAAAGCAAAATAAATGATGTCATCAGGGAACAGCCACGTTTTGGCAATGATGAGGAGAGGAAAGGAAGTTTTGACACTGTATCAGTTGAGATTTTTTCCTTTTCTTTTAAATATCTGTGAATCTTTCAGGACATGTCCTGAGGTCAATATATATTGGGCATAATCTCTATCTACAGTACTGGATTACTACAGTACTAGCTGATAGTACTATCAGAGTACTATAAGAGCCCAAATGAGCAAAGAAAGGATAAATTTAGCCCACCATTCAGAGTGAAACCAATGATGTGATCACACTAAGTTTACCATGAACCAGCAGAGGGCAGTAAACACTTAGGGATTGCTGGGAAGTCCGGTCTAGTTTGACAATCGCAGTTTTAGGGTAGAAGGTGAGGAAAAGAGTAACAGTTCCAGTTTTAAGTTATAGTCAGAACAAGAGAACCAGATTTTCTGTGGTCTTATCCCAGTAGTGTATTAGGCCCAAACATCTCTGTGCTTAAGTAAATGACCTTTGGAATAGTATGTGTGTGTGTACATTTTGTGTGTAAAATTTTATATCCTGTTTAATTTTCATCTAGAAAAATGAAGGTCTAAGATTAAGCTTTATTCTGCCTAAAGCAGAGAGGGTAGGGAGTGGGGGGGGGTGAGGAATCTGAGTTCTTTCAAGGTAGCTTTGAATTTCAGTCTCCCTGCTGAGAACTTAGTGCGTGATACTGCCCTCTCAGTCTGTTAGATGCTACTTTAATAATTGGAAGAGCTTTTTCATAGTTAATTTGCTACCAGAAGTCTTGTGATCTGGCCTCCTCAAGTAGAAACCCTCAAGTCCATTGTGCTGAAATTGAGCAATGTAGCTTGCCTGGATATTGGATCTGAAGAGGGGGCCCAACTTTGTTTTACTGTTGTGATTTGAATAACCATTTTGGACCTTTTCCTGCATCTACCCCAACTAACCATTGACATTTCAAGCATCTGGGCCATTTGAAGGAGTTGCTTAAACCAAAAATTTGTCACCTCAGATGAGATTAACCATATCCAGAATTCACCTGATCCTTTTTACTTAAAAGAAATATTGTCCATCTAGAAGATGTCTCATCTTGTTTCCTTGTTATTTAAACATATATTGCAGTTTTCTTTTCCATATCCTGCTCAGAAAGGCATCGAAATGGAGATTAGTATACTGCTTCTCTAATTGGCTTCAGGGCAGCTAGGTGGTACACTGGATAAAATGCTGGACTAGAAGTCAAGATGACTCCTCTTCCTGAGTTGAAATCCAACCTCAGACTTTTATTAGCTCTATGACCCTGGGCAAGTCACTTAACCTAGTTTACGTCAGTTTCTTCATCTGTAAAACAAGCTGGAAGAGGAAATGGCAAACCACTCCAGTATCTTTGCCAAGTAAACCCCTCTCTGGGAGTCACAAAGAATTGGACACATTTGAAAAACAATGAATAGCAAGATCAGTTTGAAGTGATTTGCATAGGATTGTTTGATAATATTACTATATTCATATTCCTGTCTATTTGATACGTACCACCTTTTGGAAGTAAAGTGAAATGGGAGAATAAGTATTTCTTAAGCTTCTATGCCAGGCACTGGGTTAAATACTTTTTACAAATATTATCTCATATGATCCTCACAACAATCTTACAAGATAGGTGCTATTATTTATCCTCATCTTACAGTTGAAAAGACTGAGGCAAATAGAGGTTGTGACTCGCCCAAGGTCACAAAGTCTGAAGTGGGATTTGAACTCAGGTCTTCCTGACTCCAAGCTTCGAACTCTTGTCTACTGCGCTACCTGCTGCCTGGGAGCGAGAAGAGGGACATGCTATAGAAAATTTATGCATCTTTAGTAGTTGAGCCCTGGGAGTAATGAAAGCTGACATTTTGTTGTTTTCTCCTTCCTTTGGCAGTGGCCATCTTCAATGGGCACCAGAATTCAACCTTTTATGTCAAATCCAGCATTAGCCCAGATGATCAATTTCTGATCAGTGGCTCAAGTGATGAGTCTGCCTACATCTGGAAGGTGAGTGACTAAACTTCTCTGCACGTGTGACACTAGAATGCTGTAGCCCCCTTCTTTCTTTACTACAGATAGTGTGAATTTGATAGTGATCCTATAATGTTAGCAGTATTTCCCATGCCAGGTATTCATCAAAGCCTACTTCTTGCCCCAATCAGTAGCTTGTGTCCTCATTGGTTGTTAAAAACTAGTATATGTTATAAAACATATAACTTTTGTATTAGAAGCTTTTCAAAAGATGTCCTTGCTTGAACTATTATCAAGTTTCTCAGGAATTTAGGAGTTCAGGAGGGTAGGTAGAATATCAATTACTTTTTCATCATCTTCTGAAAAAAACATGCTTCCTTCTGTCTTCTCTATGGAACTATTAATCTCTATACCATGGCTAGAATTCCTGGTAATAAAAATTATCTTCTCTTCTACTTACTAGTAACTTTTCCCCCCCGCCGTGGGCATTAGAAAGTTCTTATAAGTCCCAGACCCTGTGGCTGCTCTTTCAGTCTTATCACTAGATAATTACCTTAATGAAATACTATGATTTGCTTGATTTTAAAAAAATTCAACACCCCTCCTTAGCTTAATTTCTTGAGCCCTATTTTTCTGCTTTTTAATTTATTATGTGTAAAGCTTTTTGGCAGCTAAAATCTTGCCACCATTTGGAATTCTGTGAAAAAAAGTATGAATGTCACTTAATAAGAAGCATTTGCTGGTTATTGAGGGGTGACTAGGGAGAGGAAAAATGGGACATGGGGTGGGAATTGGTTACAGAAGTACTTTGGGAGCTCAGGGATGGAGAAATAGTAATAGGCTTTCTAAAATCAGTGAAAAATAAGTTATCCAAGCAGTTACAAAAGGTGGTTTACTGGGTCTAAATCTTATCTTCAAAACCTCTCTTGTATCTTGTAAATCCAGATCCCATCAATTTCCTCTCCTTCCCAAGACAGAGCTGGTGTGGCTTTATAGTTTCCTAAAAGTGACAGAAGCCCAAAACTTAAGGCCTCTGTTGAATCTAGCTCTGATTAATTTTATTTGCTGGTGTTGGGAGACAAGGGTGGTCATGATCAACAGGTGATAATTTTTATGTATATATAATTGTGAAAACCTTTTTAGAAGCCTTATAGCAGTATTCTAAATGTCCACAAGATGATGGTAATGCTTCACTGAAAGAATGTCACATATCCTGTTCTCTGTTTGTTTAACAAAGTTGTGTGTTATATGTTCTTAACTGAAAGCTAGAAAAGTAAAATCTGTAAATTTCTTTCTGATATATTAAGTTGCTTTTTACTTATATAATTATCTTTCTTTTCCTGAATAAAGGAAATTCTCCACCCTAATTCTTGAGTTCAGAGTGTTTCCGTAGCATAATGCTTTTGTCAGAATATTTTTATCAGATCTGTGTTAATGTGTAGCCTATGCTTCAGAGCTCTCCTTTTATCCCACCACCACTTTCTAAAATTAATTTGACTTTGTGTCCTGCGTTTTACCATCATATTCTTGACAATATCAGCTAATCCTCTAATTGATAAGTAAATGTTAATTAAGTGGTGACTTTTTTAAAAAGATTTGTATTTCTGACTCAAATTTAGGTTCTCTCTTACCCTTAATTTATTTCTCCCTCCTTCATTTTTCATTCACTGTCTCATCTACATTCTTTCTCTCACTTCAGTTCTTCCAACCCCACTAACGGATTCATTTCTAGTATAATTTTTTGCAGACATTTCTTAGTAATTGTTGAAAAGTTCACCTTCTCCCCACCATATGCATGCGAAGAGTCTTTTTTTCCCTTTTCTGTGGGTGTTCAGGTGCTTCTTCCTTCCTTGTAAGAATAATGATAAAATTATTTGACTGGTTTTCTTGCAACTCATTTTCAGGCCATTGCAACATGTGTGACCTGTTCTGATTTTCATGCTGGGGCTCATGTCAGTGTTGAGTGACATGGTTTGGGTGATATATTTTCCCGCCAGTCCACACATAATTCAGTGTGCAGCCTCTGATATTTGAGACTCTGGCAAGGTTACTGCTGTTCCTAAAATTGAACCTGCCTGCTTGGGTGGTGTTTCTCTTATCCATTGTGAAAAAAGAAAGGAGATGTTTTCAAGGCCAAAAACAATCTTAATCCAAAGGAATATCCACGGCATTAAGTTGTCACACTGTGTGAATGTTCTGGAAATCAACATTCTCATAAGTTTTCAGTGCCCTCATTAAGACTCAGAGGACACGTAGAAGCAAAAGAAAAGTTTTAAATCCTAGGAACCAAATTGAACATTAATTCTTTGGTTACTGTGTAAAAATTAGCAAAAGAGAAAATATGATCTAGGTAGAAGTGTTTAGTGTTCTAGCCTGGGTTTGTTTTTGTTTGTTTAATGTGAGGGTTTTCGTGATAGTTTTTTCTAATTTCTTTTGCTCCCTCCTGCGATTCCTTTCTGATATAGCCATTGAATAGTATAGAGGTGGCTATAAATAAATTGTTTTGGCACAATCCCTGACATCCACTGACTGGCGAAACATTGAGCCTGACACTTTAGGAAGTGTAAATGATCTCATGGCAGGAATAAAGATTAGTCTTGTTTCCAATTGGACAGGGTAAGGAGATTCAGTAAGGAAAGATACTGATCTTATTGCGTTCTCAAGTGTGAAAAACGATTTGAGGGTTACAGATGAGAGAGCTCAGAGTAAGATACTTGTGGAGTCAGCTGAGTAACTCTCGGGCTGTGAAATTTTGAATCCTTCCTGCCATGTATGGGGATTCTTATGATTGTATTAATCAGAACTGATGAAGTAGAGCCCTCCGCGTTTCCTTCTGTCCTCTTGCAGGTCCCCAAAACAGGTAAGAATAAACTTGAACCTCAAAATGCTTCCCCTTTCAACTTGGAAGCAAAGTATAAAAAGCATAGAATGATTATACATGATCTATAATAAATACAATAATGCTGTTAACAAAAAAGGGAACTCTGTTTTCGTCAGAGAAAGTTGATGCTCAAGTGAAATCATTTTCAATCCTGCACTCTAAAACCATCAAAAGTAATGGATCACTTGCTGTTCAAGACTATGAATATTTGTCATTTTTTCAAACCCAGTGGTCCAGAGCTCTAAGTTGTTAAAACAGCCTGATTTGGTTTTGGATTGCTTTCTTTAAAAATGAACTTTATCCCTTGATCATCCCTTCTGTTAAACATGGATTTATCATAGTCCTGATTCCTACTGAGAAAGACTTTACACTAAGAGGTATATATCCATACACTTTAAACAAGCTATGTGAAGGGACGGGTATTATTTCCATAGCATTACAGATTTGGCTGTGAGGGTGTTTCTTATGGATAGTAGAAGCTCACTTAAACCCTAACAGATATTAGGTAACCCACTAAGGCATTGGACTCCATTCTTTTATTTTTTGATTTATTGAGTAAATGCTGTACATAGGTGGGGGAAGTAAATTCATTAAAACTCACTGGGTTCCTTCAAAAAACTGAGCTGGCTAACTCAGTGTGCTCCATCTCTGTGCCGCTAGCTGAGGGATATTAAATTCACTTGGTCCTCATCACAAATGTTCCTTTTAGTGTTGCCTCCACTTTTTCCATGAAAATGAGCCATGATTTGGTTCCTCAGAAAGGTAATAATCTCAGCCTTTATATCCCTGTGTCTCCTGCCAACCTCCCTCCTAGTCATTTTCTAAATTCATGTGCTAATAATAGTGATAGGAAGTTGTATATAATCTTTTCTACTGATTAATTCTTGTGACCTGTGATAAAGAAACAATTGACAGCTATTGTGTGAGTCAGTGGAACTATCAAAAGCATATTACTAGTAACATTCAGTGAAGGAAAGTGAATGTTAGAAATAGCATCATACAGCATGACCCACCTTTAAAAATTACACTGAAAATTGCAAAGATGACAGATCTTTGAATGTATTAAAATTTGAATAAGAAAATTAGCTAGAATGGGTTTTGTGGAAGACATTTCTGCTTGGCTAAAAGGAATCCAGGATACAATATAAAATCCCTAACTTCTGCCTCTTAAATAATTAAATTTATTTTTAGCTATGATAAAAAATCATCAAATTGGCCCTGTAAGCTCATAGTTTGTTTTCCTTTGTTTCCAGAGCCTGAGGCATGTTTGGGCACTTTCAAGACTCATAGTTAATTTTATGGCCCTGAAAGTAACTGACTGGAGAACACAGAATGCCTTGCCTATACAGGATGGAAACCAAACTGATCCTCTGAATTTTCCCACTAAACTTTTCAACTCTGATCAGCCTGGAAAGTTCATTAGCTAAAAGCAAGCTAATCATGCCCCTTAACTTGACTGAAAATGTGGAGAGTATGATATCCATTCTGGAAGAATTGGTTTAACATGAAATCCTTCTCTCCTAAATTGTGGGCTCTGACCATATATTCAGTCCAGATCAAGAAGAGAAATAGTTAGTGTCACTATAATAAATAGGTTTGTTTGCTTTTGTTTTTTTTCTAGAGCATTATTACTGGAAGGTTACTGGGCAGTCAGCCTATGGGGCTTGTGTATTTTCATCTAATATTGTCCAAGGAAAAAGTGGAGGTTTTTTGGAAGTCCTAAACACCTGTGTAATCAGTAGTAGCCTAAGCCTTTTAAAAGATAAGGCTACTTTATTGCTATTTTAACTTTGTTTTCTTTTTTGTGGGAGAATAGATCTCTGAGCCTTGGTGTCCTCCTACTTTGCTCCTGGGTCATTCTCAAGAGGTTACATCTGTGTGCTGGTGTCCAGCTGATTTTACTAAGGTTTGTAACTATATCTTTGTGGGGTTTTTGAGGATTGGCTTAATAATTATTTAAACTTTGTTTTTGCATCATCTTCAGCATCAAATAAGTCAGTCAGAATCTTGTATTGGAATTCACCCAGATTCTCATTTTGCTTACTGCTAGAAAAACCTTATACAGCCATGAGTAGGAATGAATTCTAAGTCTCCTTGACTCCTCTACATAAATAAAAAAATGCCCCCAAATTTAATTGAATGTATATGCTTTTTAATAATAATTCAAGGTTTTTACTTTACTGAACATTGTCAGTGTCAATTAAAAATGACATCTTGATATTAACAGTCCAATTTGGACTTTAATATGAGATGTAAATATTAAGTGTATTAAATCTTTCTGAAAAGAGCAAAATTTAGCAACTGTTTCTTTTATCAAACCTTGTGCTGTTAATTACACTAAGACAAGTCATATGTGAGTTTTTTAAAAGCTAATAGGAAACAAATAGTCTTGCACTATGCACTGGTCAGACACGCATCCGTAGTATTATGGTTAATTATGGGCCTCACATTTTAAGAGGTGACAAATTAAAGCATATGTGGAGAAAGGTGAGCAGTGGTGATGGTCCTGGAAACCATTTATAAGAACAGTTGAGGGAACTGGAGAGATTAGCCTGAGGAATAATAAGCCACATCTTTACAATGCTTTTTTGGTTACAGAGAGCATTACCTACATTATCTCATTTGGTCCTTTCACTATCATTGTGAGTATCAAGTTGTGTATTGTCCCTATTTTATACCTGGGAACTGAGCAAAGTGATTTGCCCGGTGTCATGTTAAGACTGGACTGACTTGGACTGAAATCAAAGTATTCTGTAGACCAAGGGTTTTTTTTTCTAATAGATGAAATTGTTTATAACATGGACTTTTCATAACCCTGAAATAAATCTTAATGCAAAGTCATTAGTTTAGTGGGAAGTTATTTTTCTGCTCAATTAAATTTAATAATCCTTAGAGTGCTCAAAGTTCAGGTTGTTTACAAACATTGAAAGACTTAAACAAATGTGGTATAGCTATCTGCCCAACCGCAGGTGACATTTCTACCTAGTAACTACTTTTTAGACATTTCCCTAAGAATACTTCATCCTAAGCCTAGGATGAATGGAGTTAAGACTACTGGGATTCCAGGCATTCTTTCCATACCAGTTACAGAGTCCTGGAGTCCTGGTAGGGAAAGGAAAAAGCTAACCTTCTCTTGGGGGCCAGAGCTTTGGAGGACATATGAGATTTTTTTCCCCTTTAGTTACTGAATTAGAGAAATTGTATAAACAAATACTCAAGAGCAGCTCTGGCATTGGTGGCCAATTGCCATAAGTTCTTCCAGGCCAAACTTTCTTTGCCATAAAAGGCCTGGGCACTGGAATGGTAAGATATTTTTAAAGGGGCAAAGGTTATTTTTAACTTCCTTAAGTCTAGGGAGCCAGATGTGTTCTTATTTGCTTTTGTACCTATTGGAAGATTAACCTCAAGGGAACCTTCTTCTGCTCATCATATTCTACCAGAGTCCTGAGCTCTGCTGATTAGTGAGCCTTGGAGAACTAGCTGGGAGTCAGAAGAGAGCTAGCTGTAAATACATTGAACTGACTTCAAAAGGTCTGGGATTTTCTTGGTGTGGGGGTTTCCTTTATGGACACAGATCTCAAGTGTCCTAAGATATAGAAGACTGTTGATGATATACTGTTGCCAAAAAATGTTCATCACTTACTACCCAAAACTCCAGGTCACAAATGTCGCTCAGCTGGTCCTTGGGCAGCATCCTGTTGCTAATGCTGTGTGTACTATTAGCCTTGCAGCCTGGAAAGGTTTTCCAGAATTTGTGCTACACTGTCATAACCTCCAGGAACCCAGCACTACTGCCATATTATGAGGTATCAGTGGAGAACTTGAGTAGCAGGAATCTGTAATGAGTGTTGAAGGGGAAAACACTTCAAAGAAGCCAGAGAAAAAGCTGAATGTCTTAACAACCAGATTCATATTTGTATAAAAGGTGTTCAAAACTTTTTGGAAAATTGATATTAATATCTCTCTTGGTATGACTTACACAAGTGGATTATAGTGTAAAGGATTTGCATTAGATTGCAGGAAGAATTTCCTGACACTTCAAACAGAATGAACAAGTGAATGGAATACATCCAAGCTAGAATAATAGAGTGTAGTAATATAGACATAATGAAGTAGGGAAGACAAGTCTTGGGGGAGAAGTGAAAATGTTTTGGAAATATTTCATAGATTATACAGTGGAAGGGGATCAGAATTATTGTTCTTGGTCCCAAGGCAAAACTAGAAGCAAATGGGGGGAAAAGGCAGATTTTTACTTGATATAAAGAAATACTTTTAAACACTTAAAGCTATGCCAAAGTGGAATGAACTGCCCCAGGAGTAGACTTCTCACTATTAGCTGTCTTTTAAATAAAGGTTGGATAACTGCTTATTAGAGAGAGTATAAAGGATCTACTTATTCAGGCATGGATTGTAGACCTACGTAGATGACCTCTAAGGCCTTCTAATTTTGAGAGAAAATGTCTCATCCTTTTATAAATCAAAATAAAAGAATCGCTATTTTCATCTATCTTAGGTTGTCAAGGCATAGACTAGGGGTGGGGAATCTGTAATCTCAAGGTCACGTGGCCTTTTAGGTCCTTGGTTGAGGCCTTTTGACTGAGTCCAAGTTTTACAGAACAAATCCTTTTATTAAGGGAATTTGTTCTGTGAAGTTTGGATTCCGTCAAAGGGTTGCACTTGAGGACCTAGAGGAGCCACATGTGACCTCGAGGCCACAGGTTCCCCACCTCTGGCATAAGACCCATCTGAAAATAGGGAATTGGACCTTAAAACAATCTAAGGATAAGGGATTTTCAATCAAGCAAAATACTACAATCAAGCAAAATAAATTAGTTCTAAAGGCCTAGCTTGATTTGTTTTGTTGCAAGTCTTTGACTCAACTGCAGGATACTGTGTGAATTGAGTTCTTTAAGAGGCAACATGCTGTGATGGCTAGAGTGCCATACTGGAGGTCAGGAAGACCTGATTCAGACTGCCCCCTGACAATGACTAGTGTGACTCCTTAGGCTTGAGCCTCAGTCTATCTGTAGAGTGGGGATAGTAGTAATACTTGTAGTGTGTACTGTACAGGATTGTTATGAGGCTCAAATGAGATAATGTACATCCAAAGCCTATGTAAACATTGCCTTTTCCTCCCAGATTGCTACCTGCTCCGATGATAATACCATGAAGGTCTGGCGTTTGAAGCGTGGCTTGGAAGAAAAACCAGCACTAGACAAACACACGTTAGTGGGTTGGGCATATCAGAAGAAAACAGAGGAGAGATCCAGCCTAGGTAAGTACTCTATTCACTTCATAATTTGTTGGGAGGTTTGTTTATTTGCTCTTACTGATAGTTCCAAACCAAACTTCATCTTGTTTCCATGTATAAGTAAAGGAGAGAATTGTCATCTCCCCAGCATAGATGGATCAGCTCCAAGCTACTGAATTTAACCTGTTGTGATAGTCAAAAAATACCTAGTGAGTTACCTTCCAGGTGCTGAGCACTAGGCTCTATGCCATAAGGATACAGAGTAAGATTCTCTGCCCCAAAAATTGCAGGCTAAGGGAGATAGATGTGTTATCTTTACTATAGACAAGCACATGTATAAGAGTGAGCTGTAAAAAGAAAGTAGTCTTAAAAAAGGCCTTAAGACCCGTGCTAAGTGCTAAGATTAGAGAAGGAAGGGCAAGATAGTCCCTGACCTTAAGGAGCTCATTCAACTGCCAGTCAGATGGAAAGGCCCCATGATCCATAGGGTATAGTGGCAAAGCAGTTGGTAATTTGTCTTCTTTAGTGTCGTTTCCATTAGCAAAACCATAACTTTCTGAAGTCCAACCATTTGAAAGCACCAAGGCCTTCTTTTCTGACTCTTTGACAGCTGTAATAATATAACAGTAATAATACTAATAGCAGTCCTGAGGAGGCAGGGACTGTAGAACTGGCAGAAGTAGTGAACAGGTCTTTGTTATGGACAAGGTTTGGATACAGTTACTCTGGGATGGTAATTGTAAGGACTAGATTAGAAGCAGGGTTAGTAATGGGTGGAAAAGGGCATCTTGGGCTTTTCTCCCTAGGGAGGCAATGCTGGAAGCAAGGCTGGTTCTCTTGGGGCACTGCAGTTCTTGAGATTCTTGGGCTCTGAGTGCTAATCTGTCTCCCCTGGGGTCCAAGGAGAGGTCACTCCCCTGATCAATCTCCTGTCTCTTCCCCAGGATGCCTTGCTGCTTCCTTCACAAAACCTTACATAATTATAGATGTCTTTCAGAAGGTAGAAAGTGGAACAGGAGGATGTACAGCTGGTGTACACTCATTTTCTGATGAAAGGAAGGAGAACTCACTCAGAAGTATGTCAGTTGTAAGCAGAGCCAGTTAGGACTTCAACCTCAAACTCTTCATCCCCAACAGGTTCCCTGACATTGTATAGGGTTTGGGGCATCACCACTCTCCCAAATGACATTTAATAATTTGTAGGATTTGAGCTTGAAGGGACCTTTATATTTAAGCAAGTCCAGCTCTCCTTGTACAGATGAGAAGAAAGAGGTGAATGACTTGCCCATAGTCACACAATACATAGCAGAGCTGAGATTTGAACATAGGTTTCCAGACTCCAAATCACTTTCCATTACAATATGTTGTCTTTTATTACCTTTTAACCACAGTTTTCCAGCACTGTCCAGGCATTATTTACTTAAGACCTGGGTTCAAGTCCTCACTTGTTTTCCTTACTATCTCTGTGACCTTGGGCAAATCACTTAATTTCCCCGTTTCTCATCCAAAAAAATGATGGGATTAGACTTGATGACCTCTGAGGTCCCTTCCTGCCCTGAATCTAATGAACCATTCTGTGCCTCAGATTGTTTTGTACAAGGTTAGGAATAAAAGCTCTTTACTAATCCCTGGTGCCTAGTACTTTCTGTGATTTGTATATTTTTTATTTACTTATCTTTATACAGATGAGCACATGTGGATTGGGATCTTTACATCCCAAGAACCTAACACAGTGCCTGGCACATATTAAGCATTTAATAAATGTTTGTTGAAGTGAAGTGAATCTGACCTCTTTATAAAGACATAGCAGAATTATTTCCTTGTAAAAAGTGAGTTCTTCAACATCTTTTAATAGAAAACTGTCATTCAGGAAATCCGCAAAACAATTGTTCACTCTGTACCAGTTGTCTTCCCAGTTTAAGTGCACACCCTCCCTAGGGTCAGTGAGTGAAGTATCCATTTGGATAGGTAGAGAGCACATTCTTTTTTCCTTTGAAGAACAACCACACCAACTTGGGTTTTTTGTTTTGTTTTTTTTTGCTTTGTAAATCTTTTTATTATTATTATTAACTTATTTGTTTCCAGTTTTCTAGAATTGCTTCCGTAAGCCTTAGATTTTCTCCCCCTCCATCCCCAAGACAGCATGCAGTCTTATATGGTTTCTATACGTACATGCTTAGTAGGCACTTTTCACGTTAGAGCAGGTTTTACAGTAGCCCTGGGCCCAAATCAATCTGTCTTCCTCCCAACCCCCACATCCTTCTACCCCATCATAACTCCCTTGAAGGAAGAGGAAATGCCCTAACCTTACAAACACAGCAGGCTTCCTGCTGGCCTGAGGAGAGATCATGAAATGTGTCCTTTGAGAGCACAAGAGAATTTAAAATCTGAACTGCCATTGGCTGTTTCTTTCTTTCCCCTTTCCTTCTTTTTCTATTCCTAAAATCAGCACATCACAATGCCCAGCAAACTATTTCAGGAGTCTGGCTAAAGTGTTCGTCAAAACTATTCTCCTATCCTCTTGAATGGGACAAATGACTCCTCTGTGGCTGTCCAGTGACTGTTGACTTCTACTGAGGAGCACAGCAAATGAAAACTTCCTTCCCTCCTGAAATAATGAGTGTACCCAATCTCCAGAACATAACCTCTTACATAACCAGGAAGCTCTATGGGCAGAGTCCCTACTAACTTTTAACTCCTTTTTCCTCTATGCTCTGTGTATTTGATTAAGACTGGATTTTTAGCTGGCTTTTTCTATTGATGTAACACTATCAACTTAGCTATACCTCATGGTTAGCAAGGGAGGTTTGGGCTTGGGTGATGGGGAGGAGGGAGACAGAGATTAATTCCTCAGAATGACTTTAAATAGCACGAACTAAAGGAGATCTGGATGTAAATTAACGATGGAGTGTCCTACAGAAAACCTTAGCTTTTTCTCAGAATCTAGCTTGAAAGTATTTAGTTTAAAGAGGACTCTCACTTTTTGTAGGAATGTAATATGAGGATTTGCTTTCTACAGTGCCTGATGGACTTCTTTTAGGACTTCAGGATTTCTGCTTTTCAGTCTACTCCTTTCTTTCCTCATAAGTCCTCAAGGGTTGTTAGAGGCTAGAAGAAAGAAGGCAGAAAGTTGGCAAATGCCTACTCTTAGAGGCAGACCTACCTTAGTAATGAAAAAGTTTGTCATTCAGGACAGCTCAGTCCTGTGTGGTTAGTCCTAATTTAAATGTTTATTTAGATCAGGAGGAAAATAATATTTATATATTAATCCTTTTACAAATCCAGTTCCATTGTGAGTCTGGTTCAGTAATTAAACTAATTCAAGTTCTAATTGACAAGCCATATAACTACAGTATGAATAGATACCTTCTGCATGCCCTTTAAAAGTAAGAACACAATTGTAGAGTCTGAACTCAAGAAGAAATTTAAAGGTTGAATGAGTGTGGCTTTTGTAAAGTAGGAGGAATGGAAGATATATAGAATATAAGAGATTTTTCCAGGGTAACTGCCATACTTCATTCTTGTCACACTCTAGAAATGAATATCAGAATAATAGAACATGCACAGAATTGTCCTGTCAAAGCCAGGATTGCATTGCTTTACAGAGAATAGACAGAAACTTGAAAGCACATGTTCTCGTATCACTTGTAATTCCGTCAGCAACTTGGCACTTCTTAAAGGCATAAACACTGACTTATGTTCTAGCTTCAGAACACTTTATGTCCTCCCAAGTACATGAACGCTTAGCATCAGAACAAGGGCACTGCCCCCTCCCCCTTTGCTACCTAAAAGTTAATAAGTTCAAGGAGATTTTTGTTACACTCAGAATTTCTCTACCTCCTTTTAGCTTGAGGGCCCTCTGTACAAAAGGAAAAAAAAAAGTTCACAAACAGGTTTTGCAGATTTCCATTTTACCTTGTGGATCACATTCTTGAGCAGATTTCGTTGGCTTTTCCCTTGATGCAAAACATCCTGGACCATTGCCATGTGACTAATACAGAATTTTAATTTGTTTCAACAAACATTAAGCACCTACTATATGTTGGATACTGGGCTGGCACTACAAAGGTTAAAAAGAAAACTATCCAGGAGTTTATATTCTACTGGAGAATACAACACATTCACAAATAAATGTAAAATAAGATATTTTAGAGAGCATAAATGTTGTAGAGGGGAGAGGAGAAGTAACGGAGGTGGTTTTTGTTGTTGATTAGTTGTTTTTGACTCTTTTTATGACCCCCATTTGGGGTTTTCTTGGCAAAGATACTGGAGTGATTTACCAGGAACCAGGAAAGAGCAGTGTCATAGAAGTCAGGGGAAGAGAGGGTCCAGGGAACGGTCAGCTGTCTTAGTAGCTGCAAAGAAGTGGAAGAAAATGAAGTCACTGAAAAGACCAGTTAAGAGACCATTGGCATGTGCAATTGCTATTATAAATGTAACTGGAAAAACCAGTAAATTTAACCTGAACATTGTAGTAGCACAGTTTGGTTACAGTGAAGAATTGAGAAGATGCACCTCCCTCCATGCTTTGCCAGAGGTAGGGGGTTCTGGGTATGGAATACTGAATTATGGTATGACATAAGCTTGTTGTGTTAGTTGGTTTAGCTGAATTGTTCTTTTCATCTTTGTTGAAAAGAAAAACTTGAAGAGTAGGAGAAAAGGCAAGAGGATATTTTAAAATGCATAATGGTCTAAAAATAAAACTTTTAATTTTTTGTTATTTTTTTATAAAGAACATTGGTTTACCTTAGCTTTAGGCCAGCGGTAGAGTTGAAAGCCTGATTACAAGGCGTTAAGTGGTGAGGAAGTGGAGGCAGTGAGTATGAATAATTTTTTTTTCTCAAGAATTTTCACTGAAAGAAAAGATAAGAAATTGTAGTCAAGTGAGAGGAGGTTGTTCTGTTTTTCCTTAAGGATAGAGCAAACCTAGGCATATTTGCAGACATCAGAGAAGAAGCTAGTAGATTGAACACGAGAGGAAATGATAAATTGATTAAAGCGAACTCCTGAAGTAAATAGAAGCAAGGACATAAGCAGGTGTTTGCCTTGTAATGAAGAGAGAGGTAGAGAAGGACAAGATGTAGGGGGTGGGAACTCAAGGGCTTCATGGTGGGTGACCTATTTACCCTGCAAAATAGACAAAGACGTCTGTTGAGAGAGGGTGGCTGGAGAAGCATTAGGGTACTGAGAGAAGGGAAGGTTTTCAATAGTTATTAGGGGGAGGAAAAAAATCAAAGAAGAATTAAAAAGTATGGACGTGCAACAGGGAAGATCCAGTGAAGATCAGATAAATGTGAATTTTTAGTGAACTTAGTTTTTCATTTCTTAAAGGAGCATTCAAAATTGATATGTAATATAAACAACCTTGTGAAATTTGAAATACTTTATATGTCAGCTATCATCATCATTATTATTCCAATGATATATTCAGTAGCTTGAGAATAAAGAAAGTGGTGACCCAGAATTAAGTGTTGACAAGGTATGCATGACCATAGGACAAGGTGGCAAGAAACTGGAGGCAAAGCATTGTGTATACATTCACTCTTTCAAACCTCACAGTAACCCTGTGAATTCCCCATTTTACAGTTGGGGAAACAGGCTAGATGGTTAAGTCACTTACCATGGGCCACACACCAGCAAGTGTTTGAGATGGATTTAATCTAGGTTTTTCTGACTCCTGGTCTAGTATTCTATTCAGTTACTCAATTGATTAACTTAATAAGACTGTGAAAGGAAGAACATAAGGCTGGAGCAGAACTGGGAGAATAGGAAATAATGGAGGAACTGAAGGTCATAGTAAGGAAGGCTTAGAAGCACTAAATTAGAGGGAGAGATGGCAGGGTAAGAGATAATGATCAGAGAGCATGATTTCAGAGTTCAGAATCATGGAGTTACAGGTAATGCTAAGAACTTAAAGTATGACTGTCTGTGTGGGTGGCTGGGATTGAATGAAGTTGTAGGTCATGGGAACTGAGGAGGGTGGCTAGTGTGGAGGTCACAGTGTTTGAGAGGATCTGTATATTGAAGTTCCCAAGTATGAAATAAGGAGCTTGAGGGAGATAGGCAGTGAGTCACATACTGAAGTCCTTGAGAGAAAGGGAGGGTGACCAGAAGCAGGTAGATCCCAGCAATGCAAATCTGTGCCAACATATAAAGATAAATGGAGTGAATCTCAAAGGACAAGAGGTTGCTGAGTGACAGTGACAAAGGGAGGTGTTGGTCGTGGAGCAGAGCAGGGAATAGTTTAGCTCTTCTTCCTGACCCAAGTAATACACTGTAAACATTAAATGTTTGGTCTTAGGCAATTCTTGGTTACCTCGTCTGATGTGGGCATAAGCATGGATAACTGAAAACCGGAGGGTTTGTTAGTGACGACCTCTTTACCTCCTCAGTCTTTCATTAGAGCAGCTGATAGAAGCCCTTTCCGTACTCTCATTCCCATATTGCTCTTAAGGGCTAAGGAATAGAAAAAATAACTTAGCGGCATCCAGAAAAGGTTTCCGTTTTTGATGTCTGACTTTTCTTGACTGTCTCTTCCTCAATAGCAATGACTGGCAACCAGATGACTCCTGCCAAAGCTCCTAAAGTAAAGAACAGTCCACTCGCTTCTTCTCCGTGGTCGGCATCTTGTGTTCCAAATTATGCTGGGGATCTTCCTCTCTCATCTAACACCCCTACATCCTCTGTGAAAACCCCTCCTGCCAAGGCCCAGACTCAGACCAGTCAAGAGGACTCTTCATTTTCCATTTTCCCCAAGCCAACTTCATCTTCCAAGATTTTGTTTCAAAACTGGGTGAACAAAACACCCTGTTCATCTCCATCCAACACGCCACCTATCCCTGAGGTCCTGATTCCATCTCCCAGGAAAGCCCTCACTCCTGTGAGTCAGACTCTGTCCCAAGCAGTGGCCAACCCTGAAACAGCAGCCCTATCTAGAAATAAAGCTAAGAGGAGGTTGGATTCAGGCTGTTTGGATTCAAACACAGAGCAGAACTGTTTAAAGGGATGCAGCTGTGTCACAGAGCTGGAGGGGAAGGCTAAAAGATCTCATCTGGATCTGTGCTGCCTGTCAGGGAACCAGGGGACCAGTAGTAATGACCTTCTGGGACTCACCAAATTAAGTGAAATGGAAAAGACCAGTGAGAATACTCCAGCCCCATCGTCTCCTGCAAGTGCCAGTACTCCAGCAAGCTTTGGATCATCGCCTCTTTGCTTCAAACCTTGTGGAGGAGGGCCTGAAGTGGTAGACAAAGAGAATAGTTCCCCTGAGAGGAAAAACTGGCTGTTAGCCATGGGGGCAAAATGGAGGACTGAAAAAGGTGGGAACCGGAGTCCTTCCAATGGTTCATCTTCTCAAACTAAGAGGCAAGATGGAAAGACCTCTCCAGTAAGTCCATCAGGCATCTTGGTTAAAGATGGTAAAAAACCTTCAACAGATTTTCTAAGCTTAAATGGTGCTGCATACAAATCTTTTGGGAATCTGGATCCCTAAAGGGAAAAGAGCCCATTTAACTCCTCTGTGAACTATTTTCCACAGCTATTGCTGTCCATTTTAGTTTACGATATTACAACCTTATGATTACTGACAGAGAAGGGACTTATTGGCAATCAAGAATAAGAAATAGATTACAGCAGTTGTTAAAAACTACATTAAGGTCTCATGCCCTAGGAACAGAGTGCAAAGGAGTTTATTTTAATAGATTGCTGAGCACCTTGCAGAGGGAATATTTACCATAATCTCTACCCTGTAGAAACTTAAATACTTTGAAATGTAATACACATTTTCTATATCTTCTAAGAAATACACTGAAGTGCTGATCCGAAATCTGTCATCTTATAAAAACTTCAGAAGTTAGGTATTCTGTTACTAAAATAAAAGGAACTACTATCCACTACCTACCCTATCATGCCAGGAGCATCCAGCTCCTTAGTAACTGGGTCAGAATGAGCAAAAGAAAGCCATTTCATTAAGCATGAAACATTATTGCAGTCCTTTAGAGAGACTTGCTTACTGAAGAATGTTCAAGTGTGTTTTATCACAGCTTGAAATTTTTATATGCTATGTTATAGGAAAGTGCTAAGGGTAAGTGATTGCAGGAAGCACAAAACCCCATCTGCTCCCTATTCTCCCTAGAGAAAGAGGGGTTTTCATGATCAGGCTTTGCCATTGGCAGCTGCCTTTCCAGAGAAGCTTTTAGCCCACTTGGGGGGTTTACAAGGTCCCTACAGTCCTTCAAGTCCAAAGAGACTTAACCAGTCTTTCAGAGACTCCACAGTAATAATAAGTAGCATCACTTTTAAGATTTGCAAAGTGCTTTACGTATGCATGTATATATATACACATACATGTTATATACATGTAGCCAGTATGTAACAGAACTAAGTCCAAAACAACTTCCCAATTAACTCTTAGTTGTCTATAATTACTTGTTAAAAGGTACAAGACTAACATAAAACCAATATCTTAACCAGAAGTTTTGGTCTCTACCCCAAGAAGTAAAACTAAGTGAAGTAGAGGTGATAATGAGCAAAAATTCAAGAAGAGATCAATTCAAAAGAGTGAAAAGGGAAGCATTAACTGGGACTTGAATTGGCGTGCCCTAAAATATCAGGTTAGCTCTGTATGATTAGCTTAACTTGTGGATATTTGCTTTCCTGCATTCTCAAGGAAGGTCCATATCTAATTTATGAATGAAAATGTGTTTGATGATTGGGATTTGGGATACAGTTTCCCAGAGAAACAGTACCTAGGCTTTCTGGGTTGCCCACAAAAGCCTCCTTACCTCATAACATAATAAAATAATGACAACAGCTGACACAAAGAGCTTTAAGGTTTGTAAAGCATTTTGTACAGATTCTCTCATCTTTATTTTGTAAGTAGGAAACAAGCTTAGGACAGTAAAGGTAACTTACCCACGGTCACACAGCTAGTAAGTGTTTGAGGTAGGCTTCACACCTGGAGTCCTTCGAACTCAAAGTACAGTGCTGTAACCATTAGACTCTGCTGAATTATATTATTAATAGTATTAGCCTGAAACCTGTTAGCAGAACGCCATGTGGTACAAGATGGGGAATAATTTCCTCTCCCTTTCCTGGCTATAAGGCAATTTAATTAGATTATATCATGAGCCAACAATCAGTCTCATAAGCCTCTCTGAAGTATTTGCTTTTTTTTTTTTTTTTTAAAGACAGTGATTATTAAAATGATGATTGGTGGAATTTCAGGCAGCGTAATGAGGGGGAGGGAGACATCAAGTAACTTCAGGAAATCACAGAAATATTTGCAGGTATCATAGGGTTGTTCATGTGGGTCAAATCCATAAAACATTTTGCAAATCTTCAGGTGCAGTATAAATAAGGGTTATTGTTATTGCTACAGAGACAAATCAGCCTTATGTGGCACATTGATCTGCAGTTTTACTGGCAAGTGCAGTTACAGCTACAAGAGATAATGTTTCAAGGTATTTAATACTGAAAACTGACAGAATAAATGATCATATCTGAATCAGAAGTACCTTGAATTTGCTGCTTCTTAACCTCCTGAGAATAATAAGCAGCATTGTATCAACAACAGACCATGATGTTTGCCACTTTTAGGTTGCGACTACACCTGGTTCCATGAGGAAGATCTGTACATACTTTCACCGAAAATCCCAAGAGGAATACCATAGTCCTGAGCAGTCATAAGGAGCTGTGGAGATCATCCTTCAGAACCTGAACATGGTGAGTTAATGGAGCTTTGCTCCTCTGCAGAAACAATTCAGATGACCTAAAACAATCATAGTCTGTGATGAAACTAACTTTTTCACTCTTCTTTTTAAAGGAAATACCTCAACGTTGAAAATCAACATGGAAAGCTATGTCCTGGAGGTAGCTAGCGCCTGGTTCTTTTAGCATAGTGTAGATTCTGCATCTATAAGGGAATGCAGGCTTGTGTTTTTAAAGTTTGTTTTTTAAAAAATTAATCATTTTCTATAGAACATATTTGAATAACTAATTCTCTTTGGAGAAATGGCATAGCTGCTCTGCTACTTCCATAGACATAGGGCCTAGTCATGTAGCTCTCTGTTCTGCAGCCTACCATGCAGATTGACCAAAGAGGCCAGGTGAAATTCTCTGAAGTTCTCCGGATCTGCTCAATGTTGTATTCCTTTGTATAGCAAAAATTTGTGGCTATTTATGAAGAAATCTTGTAATTTGTTGTAAATATAGAACTTGCATTTGGGTGATTTTTAGTATTACCAAAAAAAATTAAATGAATTAATAAAAAGTGTTTGATTTTTATTTACCCTGACATAATATTAAAATACTCCTGGAAAGAGGCAGAATTTTTTTAAGGTTTGAATTGGTAAATTCTTATTATAAGGCTAGTGGTCAGTAACAATTTGGAAGAGCAGTATGGCAGAGAAAGATATACTAGATCTGGAAACACAAGAATCCTGGGTTTAAATCCCAGCTCCCCTTAAAACTATGTCACCTTTGACACATCCACCTTACTTCACCTCCCTGAGCCTGAGTTTCCTCATTTCTGAAATGGAGATCATTTTCACTACTTATTTGTTGTAAAGAAACTTCTTTGAAAACCTTAAAGCACCACAGAAAAGTGAGTTCTATTTTGAGGCAATAAGAAAGAAGGAAAGAGGACCTTGAGATTTCTTCCATTGCTCTATTCCTTCTTCATTTTAACAGGTGTTATTTTTTTTTTCATGCTGCTGTAGTGTTCCAAGAGCTGGGATACAAAGACAAAATAGTCCCTATCCCTGTGGAGCTTATATTCTTTTGGGGTAAAATGGATACCCAGCAAATAGAATTTATATACAAATCAATTTCTGGAGGGGGAAGAAGGATGCCAGAAACTGGGAAGGTCAGATGAGCTCTTGTGCAGGAGATAGTACTTGAGTGAGGCCAACTGGGGACAGTGCCTTTCAGAAAGGCAAGAGGGACAGCCTGGAGAGAGGCCCAGAGGAGGAAGATGGAATGTCATTGGGTGAACAGCGAGTAGTCCAGTTTGAATGTGAGGCAGAGTAATGTGGAGTAACCCTGGAAAGGTAGGTTGCAGCCAAATTGTGAAGGGCTTTGAATGACAGAGATGCCTGTATTTTATTGTAGAGGCAGTAGGCAGCCACTGGCACTTCTTTAAGCAAAAAGATGACATCATCATCACCATAATCTAACGTTTACCAAGTGCCAGGAACTGTGCTAACTACTTTATAATTATTTCATTTCATCCTCAAACGTTGGGAGGGTAAGCGCTATTATTACCCCCATTTTACAGATAAAGAAACTGAGGCAAACTGGGTGTGATTTGTCCAGGGCTTCATGATATCTGAAACCAAATTTGAGCCCAGGTCTTCCTGATTCTGCCCTGAGTTATAGCCATTGTGCCCCCTAGTTGTACCTATAGTTTCTGCTTGATCAGTAACAAATAGGTGTCCATCTTGGAGGTAACTGTAGTGCTTATTGTTTTAGCATATTGACAAAGTAATCTATTTCATTGTTGCACCTATATTGCTTTTATTTATAGTTCATAATTTTTTCCATTTAATAGAGGAAGAATACGTAATAGTTTGTAAATCACACAGTGAATCTGAAGTAGAATATAGTTGTACTGCTTAGCTTGATGAGAGGAGTAATTAACAACCATCCTCTTTCAGCTCTGAACATTCTAATTTTGGGGGGGAAAGAAGTCCAGTCCTAGTTTGACCCATCCTAGTCAAGTCTTAGTTTTCTGAGGCAGATGGTTTCTAGCTTTCTCCATACTTAGTAAGTCCAACTGCAGGCCAGTCTACTTGCAGTTTTCTACCTGTAATGCCAACTGGGTGTACCTTGACCCCTGGGTATTTACAAGTTACAAAACTTGCAAAAAATGTGTTTACCAGACATAGCTTCTCCATAATAAATGTGGTGACTCACTTGTGCATTGATCTAGTTGTTCATTTTTCGTAGGTATGTTTTCAGTATGTAATTTATAGGCTGATATTTAAACTATCATCTTCTGTCCAACCAGAGAAATCTGATTTTGGAAAAAAAGTTATCCCCGCTCTATGTACTTACTGACTAATTCTGAAAATATGCTTCATTTCAGAGAGTGCCTGTCCCCCCAGTTTTAGAGTCCTGGAAATTAATTTTGTCCTGCCCATATCTTTCATTGATTTATAGGTTTTGTTCGTTTTTCTTCATTCTTTTGTCATTTCAGTCTTTTTTTGTTGTTGTTTAAAAAGTCACTTGTCATTTCTGGGTCTCGGTTTCTTCTTTAAAATAGGAATAACACTTTAAAAAGCCTTGTGAGAATAAAATGAAGGAAACGTGTAATTTTGTAATTGTAAAGCATGATATTAATGGCATCTGTTTATTTTAATTGTTCTTTTCTAATTCCATTAAGTCTTGAGGTAAAACAACCAGGATTGCACATAGTATTTCAAATATGAAGGAGTAATCAGAAAATGATAAAATTGCTATGAGCTTTACCACACCCACATGTACAACTGTTAACTGAATCTTTTCATTAGGTTTCTTTGTAAGTGTAAGATTCTGCCCCTTCATTTACATTTCAGCCAAACTGACCTGCAATTTCCTGAACTTGGCATTCCATCTCTCACCCTCTGCCTTTGCTCAGACTGTCCTTGTGTCTGCAATACTTCCCCTCTTCACCTCTACCATCTAGAATCCCTGGCTTTTTTCAGCGTTCAGGTCTTGGACCACCTCCTATCCCTTGAGGCCGAAGGTTCTGACCACTGTTCTATCTTGTTCACATCCTCTCAAATAAACTTTTACATTCTTACTGGTTTGTATTTTGTGCCACTGCAGTAAGGCAGGATCAGTTTTAGTTTTGTATTTGTACCACTAGCGCCTAGTCAATGTGGTGCCTTGCACATAATAGGTGCTTAATAAATGCTTGGTAGATTTTATGAAAAAATCGTTATTAGATTCTGTTGTGTTTTTGTCTTATTGTGGGAAGGAATGATTTATGAACACTTGCCAAGGGTAGTATTTGTCACCGTTTTCAAGGCCTACAGGGGGAAAAAAGGTAACAGGAGGAAGAACAGACAATAATTTTGTTGATTCCAGCAATATGGCTAAAAATTGGGGGAAAAGAGCCCCAAATCACGCCTTCAATCCTATTTGGAAAAACAAACATTTTGATTATATGCGGGAGGCCAAATGTAATGAACATTACCCCAACTGTGTTGGTGTTAGACTTGGAGCTCATTGAAAATAACAGTTGTCATAAGTCATTTAGTTAGTGACCCTTTCTGACACTGCATTTAGTTTCAAGAGTTCTGAGTTTTACAGAACAGCCCTTGATCCTTGGATAAAGTCTACTTATTTCTAAGGACATGATCTAAGGCTGAATGAGGTTTCAGTAGTACCTTGCCTAGTTAGGGTTTGGGCAATTAAGATGCTTTGTACTTTATTCCCATTATGCTAAGAGTAGTGCATTGGTAATGTGTCCTCTTTATATATAAAGGATTGTAGGTAACCTGGGCTGCAGTTCAATTGAGGGAGGGAATAGAGCCAAATATTTGATTGTCTGACCAGAAACCTGACCACTAATATTATTAGCTTCCCCTGAGCCACCAATGCTCCCTCTCCAGTCTCCTGGTGACTATCACACTTTTGGAAGGTACTGACCAGGGAAGGAGAGAAAACTCACTGCTTCCCATGCATGTATTTCTAGGTCATAAATTACTTTATCAGCCTCAGACTTGGGTCCCTGCCATATCACTGGCAAGCAGCCACCCATCTAGATGTGGGGCATTGTTGGACACCTGTTATTTGTTCTCTGTGTATTGGTTGGGTGGTTATAGATAAAATATGTTCATCTAGCATCTTATTTTCCTACTAGATGCAAGATGATATTTAACACTTTATCATATTAGTTGCCAAGAATACAGTTGTGCAGATCTGACTTGGTCAGAATTTCATTACTTAGTTTCCTAGCATGGTGGGAAAACCTGTTGGATCAGTTCCTGGGCTGTTTTGAGGGAACACTAAAAGTTATGGGTGGTATTAAGGAAGGAGTTAAGATAACTACATTAAGAACCTCAAGTTTCTTAGCTCTCCACTGACATTGCTGTGCTCATAAGTAGGAACAAGTGAGATTTTTAGAATAAGAAGATGAGGTAAATTGGATCCCAGATACCTTCTCTGATAAACTAGTAGAGAAGATTTCAGAAATACACAGAATCCCTTTTATTCTGAGTTTCAAAGATGTAGTTACATTCTAATTTTTCAATTTCCTCAGTAATCTCACAATTACATTCATGTACCTTCCTAATTTGAGTTATTTGATTTACATTCAAACCATTATAGAACATAGGAATAGCATTTATTCCCAAACACAACTTTGGTGAGAGAGTCAACAAGTTTTTATTAAGAACTTACTCTGTGTCAGGCACTGTGCTAAGAATTAGGGATTTAGGGAAAGAATAAAAACCAAAAACTTGTCCATACCCCATGGAGCTTACATTCTAATAGAGGAAAAAGATATGTAAACAACCATGCATGCAAAATACAACCACAATAAGTGGAAGTTAATCTCATAGTGGAGAGCACTAGCAGCAAAGGAACATTTTTTTTTGAAAACCTCCAAGACGTCAAGTTGAGTCAAAGGTGAAAGGTGAAGTGGATAGAGCATTCCAGACACAGGGGACAAGCTGGACCAAGGTATAGAGTTGGGAGATGGTGTCATATTTAAGGAGTGGCAAGTAGGCCTGTGTGGCTTGATCGTAGAATGCGTGGATTGGGCCAAAGCATAAATCTGGAAAGACAGGAAGGGGCTGTGTTGTGAAGGGCTTTAGATGCCAACCAAAGGACTTTTTATTTGATCCTGAGAGTAATACAGAGTCATTGGGGCTTGCCAAGTGTGGAGGAAGGGGCAAGGAAAAGGGAGAGGTGAGACCAACATTTAGGAAAAGCTTCTTGGCAGCTGATTGGATGGTAGATTGGGAAAGACCAATTAGAGAACTTGCAGCAGTACAGATGAGAGGTGACAAGGTTTGGTATTAGGATGGTGGTGGTGAGTGGAGAGAAGGGATGTATATGAGGAAGATTGTGAAGGTAGAAAGGACAAAATATGACAACAGATTGGCAATGCAGGGTGAGTTCAGTTGAGGAACTGAGGATGAAGGGAAGGGGGTCAATAATGAGTTGTTTTAAACATACTGAGTTTGTGATGCCTGCATAACATCCAGGTCCAGATGTCCAAAAGGCAGTCAACACTTAGGGACAGCAGCTCCTTAAAGAGATTTGTATTGAATATAAAGATCTGGGGATCATCTGCATAAAGATAATAATTGAACCCATGGGAACTGATGAGATCACTAAATGAAATAGTAGAGGGGGAAAAAATCCTTCCCAGGACAGAACCATTCGTGGATATGACATGGATGAAAATCCTACAAAGGGAGCTGAGGAGCAGGAGAGGAGATAGTATCGAGAAGGAAATAGTGATCAACAGAAATTTCAGCATTTACAAAGGAATCCTTAACAGCTGATACATTTAAATTTATTGAAGTATAATGCTCAGCTCTATTCAATAGGCTGTAATTGGAACCAAAAGATTTTCCTTATAGTACATGTACTTGATACCAATTCCATCCTGACACATAGCCCTGCCTAGCCCTAGAATTCACTCTCCATGTTCAAAAGTAACTCCATCCTCAAAAATCTCCGCCTGTTCTTTATTGATGTCCTCCTCTCTGTAGCCTCTCCTTCATATCCTATTTTTAAAATTATATTAAAGCTTCCCCCCATCCTTATATCATCACCTCCCAATGACAACTACTTCCCATTCCCTCCATCCCCCATATAATCTCTCCACGTAACAGCATAGTTCAACAATATGTTTCACCTAAAAGTTTCCAAGTCCATACAACCCTGCTGCAGTTTAAAAATATACATATATATATATTTATATATAACAGGACTCTTAGCGGGAGTAAGCATCTCCATTTATAAGGGAAAATAGGTATTAATTTATAACAAGGCCAAGACTGATTTGTGACTCTTTGGGGATTACAACATTTCATTTGGTGCTTTCTTCGTACTATGCAGTGTTCAACATATCACGTTGTATGAGGCAAGGTCTCTGTCCTCAAGCAGCTTAACCTTCCCCAGTAGTCAGATTTCGTGGAAGGGTCTGTATACAATTAAATTAAAACTCTAGGTTAATTTCCATAAGGTAATAAGGCCTTTTGTTTGGATTACTGTCCCTTATGTTTGAACATGATACTGCAAACTGATCATTATCATTGAGAGTGATGAGGTTGTTGTGTTGGGATAAGGAGAATGTAAAGCAGATTTAAGAATGACTTTAGCCTGCATCCCATCTTAGATACTCCTTGGCTCTGTGACCACAGGTAGGCAGTTTTAATCTCACTGGGAATCAGTTTCTTCATCTGTGAAATGGAGAGAATAATATCTATATTGTCTACCTTAAGAGTGTCGTTAAGTGTAAGGGACTCATACTACATAGATGTTGGCTGTTGTTTTCACTTCATTGTGCTATGCTTTCTCATATAGTCAGCTTTCTTTTTTCTGTCCCTTTTCCCCCCTCATGCCGAGCTTGTCAGGGAGGTAGGACAAGAATTACTCTCCCAGTTTTAACAGCTGAGGAAACAGATGTAGAGAGGATAAATACTAGCAGCAGCTAGCTGACTCTGTGGATAGAGAACTGGACCTGGAGTCAGCAAGACCTGAGTTCCAAACTAACCTTGGGCACAAATTCTGTCTGCCTCCATTCCCTCATCTGTAAAATGGGGAATGCCTCCCACAATGGTTATGAGAATAAAATGGGATAATATTAGTTAAACACTTTGCATACCTTAAAGCTCTATAGAAAGCTATAAATAATAGTTAATAATTATTAGGCAGTGAGATGGCGTGGTGGATAGAGTACCAGGTCTGGAGTCAGGAAAAATTCCACTTCCTTAGTTCAAATCTGCCCTGAGACACTTGCTAGCCGTGTGACTCTGCCTCAGTTTCCTCCTCTGCAAAATGAACTGGAGAAGGAAATGGCAAAATACTTCAGTGTCTGCCAAGAAAACCCCAAATGGCATCATGAAGAGTCAGACATAACTGAAACTACTGAACAAAAACAACACGCCTCATATGACTAGTCATCCTACTCGTTTATAGGAAGGTTGCGGTCTGCAGCAGTTGAAAGAGTTCCCCCACACCTCAAACCATGAACACTTGAAGGATGAACATGTGGCCACTGACGATCTTGTACTAGAGATTTTCCACCTTTCTTGGTCTTCATCCTCACTGCCCGTTCTTGCCTTAACCTCTCATCCTTGCCCCCTGCAAAAAAGAAGCTGACTGGGAAAAGAAGTTAGAGTTAAAACGTGGCTAATGAAAATGTCAGGTATATAATTATATACTAATAGAATGTTACATGTTTTCATGATTCTGTTATTACACTGATACAATATTAATTGTAAAATTATAATAGAATTCCATTCCCTGGATTTATAGGATCATATATTTAGAACTGTGTGCCATGTACCCCACTTCCAGCTCCCCTTTTATGTATGCTGTCTCCCCCACTACATTAGAATGTAAACTCCTTTAGGAAGGGGTAAGGCAGGTATTGTCACTTGCTCATCATATTTCTGTCAGCTCTTAGCTCAGTGCCTGGCCCTTAGTAATTGCTTAGTAAATGTTTTATCTATCAGTGCTAAAAATGCCTGCTCCCAAAGTCACTTTAACATCTTTCTGGGAAAACTCCACACTGGAGCCTTGGTGAGCAGCAGAGCACCTCTGACTGTTACTGCTACTGCTGCTGCTGCTATTTTAGGACCTTGGGTTCCAAGTTCACAGGGCTCCTCCTGCAATGTGACTGTTTTATCAGGAGGCAGGATCTACAGCTCTGCAAACAAGGTGGGGAGCCTTCTCAAATTGCCTTCCCTGAACTTCTGTGCTAAAGTTACCCTTTCAAATGGAGGACTTAAGGGTTGAATATTTTTCCTTAATATCATTCCTGATGCTCTCAGTCAGAGTCTAGAAAAGTATCCCACAAACAGTATTGCCAGAGACTAAAATTCTCTGCTATTGAAATGGTGAACTAGAAATAAAACCATCTGGCCCTCCTGTGTTGACAAGAAGTTAGCAAATATTGTCATACTAAATCACTCAATAATTATTCTGCATCACTCTCTTCCTTTTCTTAATTTCTTAAGGTTACTGCCCTCTCACACACAACACACCCCACAGTAGCCACATACACAGTTTTCTAAGTACCTGAGAAGTGTGAGGAGCTTGCTTAAGTGTGACTAAAAAGCCTTTTGTATTTGAAAAAAAACAGCCTGTGAGTCACAGAGAAGGGATCTACCACAGAGAGGAAAAGCCCTCCCATCAAGCATTACTTGTGGTGTCTCCTGTCCCATTGGGCCCCAGGCATAAAGGTAGCTAATTGTAGATGCAAAAGCTTCCAAAGGTTTACTGGGTTTGGACAACATAATTTGGAGTAAGGAACTCTGGTGTAAAAACTGATGTCTGTTTAGGCAAGCCAGTCTTTGCCCTCAAAGAGCTGACGTTCCACAGGAGGGAGATAAGAAATTAAAGAGAACTAGGTGGGGTGGGGTGGAAGGGACATCTAGTGTGGAGATGACCAAGAAGTGTCAAGAAAGCCAAGGGCAGGGTCGAAGGTTCTGGTGGAGATGAGAGATAAGGATGGTAGCCAGAAAAGAGGCAACGTAGAATGGGGATGGCTGGGAAGTGTCTGGTTTTGGACAAGCTAAGAAGAAAGCTGGTTCCAAAGGGATTAGAGATGAGAGATGAGAGATGGGGATGATGGCCAAAGTAGATGCAGCATGGTGTGAAGATGGCCAGGAAGTGATACAAACATGGTTTTCATGCTGAACATGTTGCATATTGATTTTGCTCATGTGTCAGCGTGAGGGACCAAGGTATCTGAAGGAAGGCAAAATATCAAAGGCATGAAAAAAATACACTTTTAGTACTAAGAGAGTGACAAAGAGATCATTAAAAAGTTCTACAACCACATCTTACCATCACACAATTACCTAAAAGATGAAGACAACATAAGATCCTACTGTGCTCATTTTCTTTTGGTTATGTAAAAGGCATTGAATCAGCAGAGCAAAATGCTACTTTAAATATACATGCCCTTCCATGAGAGTTCACATTCATACATCAAAAAGATTCCAGATTCACTTAAAGACAGAACAACAGAGGTAACCTTGTTAGATGACCCTGTAATAAAAAAATATTCAGCAAGGAATAAAACAGGAGATGTATACTTGCTGAAGTTGTTCGCCACTATTACAGAGGAGATCCAGGACAGAGTCCAAGTTGAAGAGGGATTCTGGACAGGATGACTATGGTCTTCGGACTCTTCTGTTTGTGGACGACTTGCTGTTTGCTTTAAGCTCTGTAGTATTGCAGTCTTCTTTAAGAGATTTGTAACTGTTGTAGAGTTTGATCTGACACAGGGAAAACCAAGCAGATGAAGAATGTCTGCTGTCCAGATTTCAACAGTCTGCCGTAGACATAGACAACCTTTAGGGCAGGAGGGCTCTTAACCTTTTTTTTTTAATCCTAGACTCTGATGAAGCCTATGGACCCCCTCCTCAGAATAATGTTTAAAAATGGATAAATTAAATGCATAGAATTACAAAGCATTTTTTTTAAAAAACCCAGGCCTGGAGTCAAGATTTTAAATCTAGCCTCTGATACTATGTGGTCCTGAGCAAGTCACTTAACTTCTGTTTGCCTCAGTTTTCTCAACTATAATATGGAAATAATAATAGTACCTATCTCGCAGAGGTGTTGTGAGGAACAAATGAGATATTTGTAAAGTGCTTAGCACAGTACCTGGCACACAGTAAGTTCTTAATAAATGCTTGTTTTCTTCTTTTTTCCTTCTTTTATTCCTTCATATCACTTTCTATCCTTTTGCACTTCTTCCTTTTTCCTTTCTTCCTAACTTATTTCTTCCTTTCCTTTCTTCTATCCTTTCTTTTTCCCTTCTTCCTTCCATCAGTATTCAATACAAATAGATAAGGAGTTGGGCCCAGAATTAAACAGGAGAGCAGTGTGTAATTACCTCCAAGAAACCACAAAACTTTAATGACCCCAGGCTTTTCCCAGAAACAAAGTCCCATCTTTATAAAAATCAGTATTCCGCTAATGTGGTTGTAAAGCTTTGAGTTAGGAAACGCAACATTCTCCAAAGAATTAAAAATAAGTGTCACACAAAGGGAAATGGAGAGGTGTAGGGTGGGTGTGAGCAGGCTGCAAAATGGAATAAATAAGGATTTCAAAGAAGAACTAGAGTAAAGGAAATTATCAGGAAAGAGTATAAGCAAAAAAAGATGGACTGGTCAGCCCCACAATAAAAGTAAAGAATAATAAATAAATGGAAAGCCAGAGGTATCTCACTGATACCTTAAGAAAAGAAGACACATACAAAGAGTCTCATGGGATGTGCAGGCATCAATGGATAGTAATCTGCATTACAAGGGGTAACATTCATATCAACAAGATCACATATCTATTTTCATGTTTTAGAATATTTGAATATATTGGACCACATAATTTCCCTGTTCAAAAAACTCCAGTGGTTCTTCATTTCCTCTGGTCTAGCATTCCAAGTTTTCTTTGACCTACTTTCTGCTCTAATGTCACAGTTCTCCCCTGGGTATCATCAGGTTGTATTGAAGAGGATGTAAGAATGTTAGCTCTTTGCCTTCCCCATTAAATCAAAACTATTCTATAAGAGCTCATTTTCTGACCATGGAAAATAAAGAATAAAGGACATGTACCAAAACTTTTATCACTGTTCTTTAAATTTGGAGGATACTGTAGACTATCAACCTAATTGGACTACCTACCATCTTCCAGTCATGGCCCATCTACTCTGATTTCTTTACCTTTATTTACTTCTTCCCCATGACTAAAGTGGACCTTCTGTCCCATTGGCCTCCTGTATCTCCACCTGTCAAAATTCTTTCTGCCCAACTTGGGTGCATCTCCTCCATGAAGTCTCATCAGAACCCAACTGGAAGGGGTCTCTTCTCTCCTTGAATTCTCTTAGTACTTAATATGAACCTCTCCTTTGTACTTTACCATACAAATACAGTCAATCTTCAACTTTTGTGGAAATAGCATTTCTAGAAAATGGCATAAAAGTAAAAAAGCAAATGTTGATACATTGAATCTATGGGAAATGGAGTTAGGTTCCCATGACCACCAAAAAATAATTTAATAGAGATTGCTGAAAATACACTTTTTTGCTTACAATTTTTATAACAAAACATTAATTCTGATAATATGCACTTTTCCTGACACAGTAATCATGAAGTAATTCATGAAATACAGTACATAAAATAAAATTGGTAAGATGCAAAACATTTTTTCTCCCTAGTAATTCCCTAGAATTTTGTGACCTTTTGTACTAATATCTCATGAAAGAAATGATTAAAAAAAAACCATTGATTTCAGACAATATTCACTTTTCATAACACATGAAATCTCACTACCATAAATACTGTGCAGCAAATAAAATTATTAAAACTAAAACATTTTTTAACGCGAATCTTACTTTCCACCACATCAGATGGTGGGCTGAAGGTGTTGTAGTATCACTATACTGCTGTGAACCTCTTTACCTTGACTATCTTCTGAAAACTAAGGGAGATAATTGCTGGGATTTTAGTCCCTGCTGTCTGAAGATGCTGACACTGTGGAAGTCTCTACATCACCTCTGACACTTTGTCCTTCATAGCTGGTGATTGAAAAGAACGCACCAACTTGAAATAATCCTTCAATAATTTCTGCTTCTTGCACTGTTTGAGATCTTTGAGGGTCTCAGAGTATAGGAGCAAACTCTGTATAGTAAATTTTTTTTACGTAAGTTGAATGCAGTTTAGAGCAACTTGTTCATTTTTATTGTCCTATGGTGCCCTCTTATCTTCCTATTTTCTCTGACAGTATTTCCAATTCCATTCATTATCTCCTTTTCTATTTTATTTTGGCCATTGAAGTCAGTTGGTTAGCATATGAAGCCAAGCTTTTGAGTTCCATCCCCCAGTGGGGCTGGTTAGTTTCATTCTGTTCTGCTGCCTGAGATGTCTCACAAATGCATGCCATGGACCAATTCCAAATTCCTGAATCCCAAAGCCACTGCTTTGGCACAACAGAGCCATTCTGGCATCCCCAGAACTAACTGGGCTAGTACATATAAAGATCACCAACATCTGACCTGGCTCTAAATCTGCCTTAAATAACCCTGCTATGAGATGAGCAATGCTGAGGAATGGCGAACCCTGATGGCCAATTAGCCAACTCTTCACCCCTGTCTGTTTTTCCTGGTGCCTCCATGTTTAGGGGATATGTAAACCTTGTCTTCTATACGGTTATGAGGCATTACCATTTTTTCCACTACATTCCTTTGGAAGGAAATGATTGCCCTATGTGTACTTCCTTTTTTGCTGCCAGTGAAATGACAGCTCTGATCATTTCTACTGTCTGTTGGATGCTTTCTTTTCCACATTCCTTGCCTTACTTTTCTAGTTAGCTAGGTGTCCCAGTGGGTTAGAACGTTGGACTTGGAATCACAAATTCAAATCTCTCCTCAGACACTAACTAGTTTTGTGATCCTGGATGACTTAACCTTTGTCAGCCTCAGTTTCCTTACCTATAAAATGGGGACAATAAAAGCATCTAATTTATAGGGTCGTTGTGAAGATCAGTTGAGATAACACATACAGTGCTTTGCAAACCTTAAAGAGCTATATAAATGCTATCTATTACTACTATTAAACTACCCACCTTGTTAGTCTTTTCCCTTCGTTATCATGTTAATTAAACTCAGGATGTGAAGATGACTGCCTGCTTCCACCTTTTGTGGCTCCATGATAACATCAGAATTTAAGAGCTGGAAAGAACCTCAATAGCCATTTAGTCTAACCTGAAGATGAGAAGAATCCTTACTATGACATACTGATATCTGGAGGCAGAACAATGGACATGGTCATATCTAGTTGTCATAGAATCGTAAATCTAGGACTGAAGTAACCTTAGAGGTCATCTAGTCTAACCCCCTCCCCCTCATTTACTGATTAAAAAAAACTCAGTTCCACAGAGGTCCTACAAAGGACCACAATTCCACAGAGGTTAGTTAATAAGGGGCAGAGTGGAGGTCACCACCAGATTTAATATTTGATTAATGAATTCAGAAAAAAAAAACTGTATAAGAAGGATGATTGAGTCACTCTGTGAGTCTGATTGGTTTACCCTTTGACCATGTCAGTTTATTGTCCCAAATGTGTATGGTGAGTAGAATGTCAGGGACTACCATAAAGAACCAAGACTTAAGAGAGACAGGATATGTAATACTTGCTAAAGTTTACATCATTTTCTATGAGGACTTCCCAAAATTTAGCTCTTCATTGGCAACTCATTTTCCTGCTTATCTTATTCAAATATTCAAGTGGATCTAATACCTCATTGATTAGAAGCTCCCTACAACAAAGCAGATTGCAACCCCTTCCTGCCTCTCTGTCCTCTAAGATACTTGATCATGTCTTTCCAAAAGTTCACTACTCTGGGGTCCACCCACCATGCTGGAGGCCTAAGGGAATACTCTCATAGCCTACGTTTTTGCCATGTGACCAGTTCATCTCCTCCTGCCTTTCAAGCCCTTCATGACTCCTTTTGCTCCTGTTACTCTTCAAAGTTTCTCTCTGGTTGTGTTGCAGCCAGCTCACATCCACTATGTACCTTTTCCTTGCCCTTTGTGGGATGCCAATTTTTTGTTCTTCTTAGTTTTATACCATGTCTCAGTGTCATGGAGAGATAAGGGTAGGATGTTAGTATTAAAGAGATATGCCCATGTTTTCATGGGAAGTTTGGGATCAGTAAAGAAGCTTTGCAATTTCCTGAAGGCAGTCCAGCCCAATTGTTTAACCTTGGACCCAACACATTGACTACCTATGTTGTTGTTCAGGTGTTTCAGTTGTGTCTGACTCTTTGTGGCCCCATTTGGGGTTTTTCTTGGCAAAGATAACAGAATGGTTTGCCATTTCCTTTTCCAGCTCATTCTACAGATGAGAAACAGAGGCAAATAGGGTTAAGTGACTTGCTCAGAGTCAAACAGCTTGTAAGTATCTCAGGCCAGATTTGAACTCAGGAAGATGTATCTTCCCGATTCCAAAAACTGGCATTCTATTCACCATGCCATTTAGCTGCCCTTATCTACCTATATTGTGTCCCCGATAAACATAAGCTCTATAGGGTATATAACCAAATGCATGTTGAAATCTGGGCAATGCTCTTCAGCCACTTGGTATTTCCTGGGTAGATGAAAAGGTCAAACTCCTTTGAGTGATTATAGATTTCTTCTAGGATGCTCTGTGGTGTTGTAGGGTTTAATGAAATTGACACAATATCACCCATTAATAGAAACATCTTAAGTTCTTCACTATCCACAGGAAATTTCTCTTTGACCTGGACTCATTTGACAACAATTGATCAATCAATAAGCATTTATTAAGTACTTAATATGTTCCAGGCACAGTGCTAAATGCTAGGATACAAAGACAAAACAAAAATAGTCCCTTACTTCAAGCAGATGACGTTGTAATCATGTCAAAATAAATAGTCAATGGGCTTGTATTAAATAATTTAAAGTAGATTCATGGTAACCTTAGAGGTAAAGGCAGTAACAGCCAGGGGAAGGTGGGGGAAGGGAGGACTGGGAAAGCCTTCTGCAGAAGCTAATTTTTGAGTTTAGTCTTGAAGAAAGCCAGAGATTCTAAGAGGCAGAAGTAAAGAGGGAGAGAATTCTAGGCATGAGGGACAGCCAGTTCAAGGGTACAGAGATGGAGATGGAGCCTGCTATGTGAGGAATAATACATAGGTCAGAATGCTACAATATGTATTGAGGGGAATAATGTAAAAAGGGCCTGGAAAGCTAGGGATGGGCCAGGTTGTGGAGAGCTGAATTTCTTCCATCACAGTGGTGAATAGCTTAGGTTAGCATACATCTTCACAACCTATGCCTCAGTTGATGTTTATTGCCAAAGTATTATTGAGCAACTGGAAAAGATTTGTAATCACTCAAAAGAGTTTGACCTATTCATCCACACAGACAAGACCAAGTGGATGAGGAATGTGTAAGGTTTAGATTTCAACATGCACCTGGGTGGATATCATATGGAACTTGTCCAGCCACAATTCTGAATCTTTAAGGATTTTGCTATATGGATGGGGAGGTGGGTAGATGAAAGAGAAAGGAAGAATATTTAGTGCCTACTACATGGCAGGCACTATGCTAAGTGCTTTGCAAACGTTTCATTTTATCCTCACAATAACTTGGGGAGTTGGTGCTATTATTATCCCACTTTACAGTTGAAGAAACTAAGGCAGACAGAGGGTAAATGACTTGCCCAGGATCACACAATCTTTTTTTTTTTTTCTGAGCACGATCAATTTATTGGGCTAGCAGTAACCAACAAACTGGGTCAATGGTATCTCTTAATGACTAAACACTCCAAGGTAGAGTTTACTAGCCTTCATATAGTTTGGGAAGTACAGAATGGGTAAGTGAGGTATTGGTGACCTTTATTTCTCTAACTAGTATTTTTTTTTAATGTTCTACAATCACTACCATAAAACTTAAATTTTTACCCCACACACACACCTCCCTCCCTCCACCCCCCTCCTTCCCCAAGATGTCATACAATTCTATATAGGATCTACAAATACTTTCCTATTGAATACGTTTTCACTACAGTCATGCTGTGCAGACAAACTAAAATAAATGGAAGAAATCATATAACAAATCAAAACATAATACACACACACACACGCACACGCACCCGCACACACACACACATACACACACAAACATGATCTGCTACATTCTGCAAATGAATTCCATAGTTCTTTCTCTGAGTGCGGAAGGCATTTTGCCTTAGAAAACCATTGGGGAATTTTTTTTTTTAAGTTCTTGCGTTATTATGAAATTCCAAGTCTACCAGAAAAAAATCTCGCACACTGTGGTCGTTGCTGCACAAAGTTCTCCTGGTTCTGCTCCTTTCACTCAGCATCAGATCATATAAGTCCTTCCTGGCCTCTCTGTTCATCATTTCTTATGGCGCAGTAGTACTCTATTACATTCATATACCATAATTTATTCAGCCATTCCCCAATTGATGGGCATCCCCTTGACTTCCAGTTTTTGGCAACTACAAAGAGTGCTGCTATAAATATTTTTATACATGTGGGACCCTTTCCCATTTTTATGATCTCTTGGGGATACAGTCCTAGTAGTGATATTGCTGGGTCAAAGGGTATGCATATTTTTGTAGCCCTTTGGGCGTAGTTCCAAACCGCTCTCCAGAATGGTTGGATGAGTTCACAGCTCCACCAACAATGAATTAATGTTCCAACTCTCCCACATCCTCTCCAACATTTATCATTTTCTTGTTTGCCAATCTTATAGGTGTGATGTGGTACCTCAGAGTTGTTTTGATTTGCATCTCTCTAATCAAAAGTGATATAGAGCATTTTTTCATATGATTATAGATATCTTTAATTTCTTCCTCTGAAAATTGCCTATTCATATCCTTTGACCATTTATCAATTGGAGAATGACCTGTATAATTATACATTTGAGTCAGTTCTCTATATATTCTAGAAATGAGGCCTTTATCCCCAAGATTAGCTATAAAAATTCTTTCCCAATTTACCACATCCCTCCAAATTTTGGTTGCATTGGGTTTGGCTGTGCAAAAACTTTTCAGTTTAATGTAATCAAAATTATCCACCTTGCACTTCATAATGCTCTCTGTCTCTTCTTTAGTAAAAAATTCTTCCCTTCTCCATATATCTGATAAATACACTATTCTTTGCTCCTCCAGTTTGTCTATGGTATCAATCTTTACACCTATATTGTGTACCCATTTGGACTTTATTTTTGTGTACGGTGTCAGGCGTGGGTCTATGCCTAGTTTCCACCACACTGTTATCCAGTTTTCCCAGCAATTTTTGTCGAACAGTGAGTTCTTATCTCAGAAGCTGGGGTCTTTGGGTTTATCAAACAGGAGGTTGCTATATTCCTTGCCTACTGTGTCTTGAGTGCCAAGTCTATTCCACTTGTCTACCCTTCTGTTTCTTAGTCAATACCATGTGGTTTTGATAATTGCTGCTTTATAGTACAATTTGAGATCTGGTAGCACTAGGCCACCGTCCCTAGCATTTCTTTTCATTAGTCCCTTTGATATTCTGGACCTTTTGTTCTTCCAGATGAATTTTGATACTATTTTATCCAGCTCTAGAAAATAATTATCTGACAGTTTAATTGCTGTGGCACTAAATAAGTAAATTAATTTAGGTAGAATTGTCATTTTTATTATATTGGCTCAGCCTGCCCATGAGCAACTGGTGTTTTTCCACTTACTTAAATCTGACTTTATTTGTGCAAAAAGTGTCTTGTAATTGTCTTCATATAGTCCCTGGGTTTGTTTTGGCACGTAAACTCCCAAGTATTTTATAGTGTGTACCCTAGCTTTAAATGGGATTTCTCTTGCTGTTGGACTTTGTTGCTAATGCAGAATGCAGGAATGCAGAAAATTTGTGCAGGTTTATTTTGTAACCTGCAACTTTGCCAAAGTTGTTTATTATTTCAAGTAGTTTTTTACTTGAATCTCTGGGATTCTCTAAGTATATCATCATATCATCTACAAAGAGTGATAACTTAGTTTCTTCTTTGCCTATTCTTATTCCTTCAGTTTCTTTATCTTGTCTAATTGCTACAGCTAACATTTCTAGTACCATATTGAATAATAGTGGTGATAATGGACATCCTTGTTTCACCCCTGATCTTATTGGAAATGCATCTAGCTTATCCCCATTGCATATAATGCTTGCTGAAGGTTTTAGGTAGATACTGCTTATTATTTTATGGAAAGTTCCCTTTATTCCAGTGTTCTCCGGTGTTTTTAATAGGAATGGGTGTTGTATTTTGTCGAAAGCTTTTTCTGCATCCATTGAGATAATCATGTGGTTTTTGTTAGTTTTGTTATTGATATGATCAACAATGCTAATAGTTTTCCTAATATTGAACCAGCCCTGCATTCCTGGTATGAGTCCTACCTGATCATAATGTATTATTCTCGTGATAAGATGCTGTATTTGTTCTGCTAAAATCTTATTTAAAATTTTTGCATCTATATTCATTAGAGAAATTGGTCTATAATTTTCTTTCTGTTTTGTCTCTTCCTGGTTTAGGTATCAAAACCATATTTGGATCATAGAAAGAATTTGGAAGGACTCCTTCTTCCCCAATTTTCAAAAATAATCTATATAGTATTGGAATTAAGTGTTCTTTAAATGTTTGATAGAATTCACTTGTGAATCCATCTGGCCCTGGAGATTCTTTTCCTAGAAAGTTCATCGATGGCTTGTTCAATTTCTTTTTCTGAGATGAGGTTGTTTAAGTATTCAACTTCCTCTTCTGTTAATCTTGGCAATTTGTATTTTTTAAAATACTCATCCATCTCATTTAGATTATTGAATTTGTGGGCATAAAGTTGGGCAAAGTAATTTCTAATTATTGTTTTAATTTCCTCCTCATTGGAGGTGAGTTCACCCCTTTTATTTTTAATATTAGTAATTTGATTTTCTTCTTTTTTTTAAATCAAATTTGTTGGGATTGGAAGCTCAAATCCGTGTGGATGGTCTCGGGCGGGTAAAAGTGGGACTTCTAAATCTTAGAGTCTTACGAGGCCCTCCATGAACAGCGGGGATTCGAGAAGGTCAGACTGAGCTAGCTCGGCTAGCTCGGGTATTTCCGCCTCTCCCCGGGAGATACGTAATGGGTGGAGTCTCCCTGCCCTCGAGGTCGTCCCGGATCTGGGCACACTATTGTTATCTAACAGCACGGTATTTAGATGCAAACTATGCTGCTGGAGAGTTAAGTAGGATTGAGGAAGCCTGAAAGCTCTCTTAGCACGTGAGGAGCCAAGAGGACAGTAGGCTCCGCTGTTCTTCTTTCTTCTCTCCCCTCCCCCTCTCTCCCCGCTTGTACTTCTACTTCCAATCCCTTAAGATCTTAGCCTCCTTAGGAAATCTCCCCCTCTTCCTCCTAAGGAAGACCTCCCCCTGCACTTGTAACTAGACCCTGAAATAAAGCTCAACCCTTGTTCGACTCTGGAACGTCCTTTCTCTCATATGTGCATCCGGCGTGGCCAGCCGAAGACCTCGGAGGTGAGGTAAGAAAGACTCGGGTAGCCCACACAGGCCTCTAGGCCTGGCACAAATTGACCAAAGGTTTATCAATTTTATTAGTTTTTTCATAAAACCAACTATTGGTTTTATTTATTAATTCAATAGTTTTATTAATTTCAATTTTATTAATCTCTCCTTTGGTTTTCAGTATTTTTAATTTGGTATTTACTTAGGGATTTTCTAGTTCTTTTTCTAGCTTTTTCAGCTACATGCCCAAGTCATTGATCTCCTCTTTCTCTATTTATTTATGTAGGCATTCAAAGATATAAAACTTCCCCTAAGAACTGCTTTTGCAGTATCCCATAAGATTTAGTAGGTTGTCTCATTATTGTCATTCTCTTGAATGAAGTTGTTGATTGTTTCTATGATTTCTTCTTTAACCCACTCCTTCTTTAGGATTAGATTATTTAGTTTCCAATTGATTTTTGGTTTATCTTTCCATGGCCTTTTATTACATATAATTTTTATTGCATTATGATCTGAGAAGTATGCATTGATTGTCTCTGCCTTTCTGCACTGGATTGTGAGGTTTTTGTGTCCTAGTACATGGTCAATTTTTGTAAATGTGCCATGTACCACTGAGAAAAAGATATATTCCTTTCTATTCCCATTCAATTTTCTCCAGAGATCTATCATATCTACCTTACCCAGAGTTTTTTGGTTTTTTTTTTTTACCTCCTTAACCTCTTGTTTATTTTAAGGTTAGATTTATCGAGTTCAGAGAGGGGGAAGTTGAGGTCCCCCACTAGTATAGTTTTGCTGGGGGAGGAGCCAAGATGGCGGAGTAGAAAGACACACATATGCTAGCTCCGAACCCACAGCCCATAAAATATCTCTGAAGAAGAACTCCCAACAAGTTGTGGAGCAGCAGAGGCAACAGGGCAGCAGAGCAGTTGGGATTTCTGTTCCAGAGAGACCTGAAGACCTGACGCAAGGGGTCCATTGAGCACTGGACCCGGAACAGAGCCCAGCCCTGCCTTGGCCATGCGGCACCCAGGGGAGCAGATCCCAGTGGGCTTCAGGGACGGAATCTCTGGCGGCCACACGGGTCCCTCCAACCACAGGTGGCTGGGGTCGGTAAGAGAGTCTTTTTGGGTGTCTGACAGGGGAGTGGGGCGTCTCTGTGGCTTGGGCCCCCTCGGGAGGCAGCAGCGAGGGTGGTGGCAGACAGGGGCTCCCCAAGCAGGCAGGAGCCCAGATCCATTGTTGAAGGTCTCTGCATAAACCCCCTGAGGGAACTGAGCCCTGTGAGGTGGCCCTGCCCCCACCTGAGCACCTGAACTTAATCTCACACTGAATAGCAGCCCTGCCTCTGCCCAAAGCCCTGAGGCTGGGAAGTAGCATTTGAATCTCAGACCCCAAGCTCTGGCTGGGCAGATCTGGAGGAGAGGTGGGGGTGGAAAGAAAACTCAGAAGTCAAGTCACTGGTTGGGAAAATGCCCAGGAAAGGGAAAAAAAATAAGACTATAGAAGGTTACTTTCTTGGTGAACAGGCATTTCCTCACTTCCTTTTGGATGAGGAAGAACAATGCTTACCATCAGGGAAAGACACAGAAGTCAAGGCTTCTGTATCCCACACATCCAAAACAAACACACCATGGTCTCAGGCCATGGAAGAGCTCAAAAAGGATTTTGAAAATCAAGTTAGAGAGGTGGAGAAAAAACTGGGAAGAGAAATGATAGAGATGAAAGAAAAGCATGAAAAGCAGGTCAACACCTTACTAAAGGAGACCCCCAAAAAATGCTGAAGAAAATAACACCTTGAAAAATAGGCTAACTCAATTGGCAAAAGAGGTTCAAAAAGCCAATGAGGAGAAGAATGCTTTCAAAAGCAGAATTAGCCAAATGGAAAAGGAGGTTCAAAAGCTCACTGAAGAAAATAATTCTTTCAAAATTAGAATGGAACAGATGGAGGCTAATGACTTTACAAGAAACCAAGAAATCACAAAACAAAACCAAAAGAATGAAATAATGGAAGATAATGTGAAATATCTCATTGGAAAAACAACTGACCTGGAAAATAGATCCAGGAGAGACAATTTAAAAATTATTGGACTACCTGAAAGCCATGATCAAAAAAAGAGCCTAGACATCATCTTGCATGAAATTATCAAGGAAAACTGCCCTGAGATTCTAGAACCAGAGGGCAAAATAAGTATTCAAGGAATCCACTGATCACCGCCTGAAAGAGATCCAAAAAGAGAAACTCCTAGGAATATTGTGGCCAAATTCCAGAGTTCCTTGGACAAGGAGAAAATATTGCAAGCAGCTAGAAAGAAACAATTCGAGTATTGTGGAAATACAATCCGGATAACACAAGATCTAGCAGCTTCTACATTAAGGGATTGAAGGGTGTGGAATAGGATATTCCAGAAGTCAAAGGAACTAGGACTAAAACCAAGAATCACCTACCCAGCAAAACTGAGTATAATACTTCAGGGGAAAAATGGTTTTTCAATGAAATAGAGGCCTTTCAAGCATTCTTGATGAAAAGACCAGAGCTGAAAAGAAAATTTGACTTTCAAACACAAGAATGAAGAGAACCATGAAAAGGTAAACAGTAAAGAGAAGTCATAAGGGACTTACTAAAGGTGAACTGTTTACATTCCTACATGGAAAGACAATATTTGTAACTCTTGAAACTTTTCAGTATCTGGGTAGTGGGTGGAATTACACACACACACACACACACACACACACACACACACACACACAGAGAGCACAGAGTGAATTGAATGGGATGGGATCATATCTTAAAAAATGAAATTAAGTAGTATATTTTGCTGTCAATTTCTTCCTCCAACTCCCCCAACCTCCCCTCTAAGAATTTGGATGCTATACCACTTGGAGCATACATGTTTAATAATGATATTGCTTCATTGTCTATGGTGCCTTTTAGCAGGATATAGTTTCCATCCTTATCTCTTTTGATTAGATCTATTTCTGCTTTTGCTTTGTCTGAGATTAGGATTGCTACTCCTAGTTTTCTTACATCAGCTGAAGCACAATATATTCTGCTCCAACCTTTGACCTTTATCCTGTGTGTATCCCCCAGTTTCAAATGTGTTTCTTGTAAACAACACATTTGTTGGATTATGGCTTTTAATCCATTCTGCTATCCATCTCCGTTTTATGGGAGAGTTCATTCTATTCACATTCACAGTTATGATTATCTGTGTATTTCCCTCCATCCTCTTTCCCACCATTTGTGCTTTTAGCTCTCCCATCTCCCTTCCCCTCCTCAATAGTTTTCACTTTTCACCACCTCCTCCTGCCGCCTTCCCTTCCTTCTTTTAGCCCCCCCTCCCTTTTACACCCCTTTACCCTTATTGCTTCTTCCCTCTTAGCTTCCCTCCACTTTCTTCCCCCTTTCCCTCCTACTGCCTATAGAGCTAGTTAGGAATATCTACTTAAGTTTATTGTTCTCTCCTTGAAACAAATCAGATGAGAATACCTCTCAAACAATGCTCATCTCCCTCCCCTCTTTCCCTCTACTGTAATTTTGTACTTCTTCCTGTGATGTAATTTACCATTTTCTGCTTCCTCCTTGTCACACCTCCTGTTATAATCCCTTTTCATACTTAAATCATATTTTTAACATGACATCATTTACTTTATACCCATTCTCTCTATGTGTATCCCTTTTATATTTCATAATAGATGCACAATTATCAAGATTAACAGGTATCGTCTTCCCTTATAGGGAGGTAAACAGTTTGCCCCAATTGAGTAACAAGTTTTTTTGTTTTTGTTTTTGTTTTTTTCCCCCCTGTTTACCTTTTTATGATTCTCTTGAGACCTGCATTTGAAGATCGAATTGTCTATTAAGTTCTGGTGTTTTGGTCAGGAAGGTTCGGAAATCCCTTACTTTGTTGAATGACCTTCTCCTTGCATGAAATGTTATGCTGAACTTTTCTGGGTAGTTGATCCTTGGTTGTAGTCCCAACTCCTTTGCCTTATGGAATATTGGATTCCAGTTCCTTCGATCTTTTAATGTAGAAGCTGCAAGGTCCTGTGTGATCCTGACTGTAAGTCCTCGATATTTGAATTGTTTCTTTCTGGCTGCCTGTAGTATTTTCTCCTTCACTTGATAGTTCTGGAATTTGACAACAATATTTCTTGGGGTTTTGAGTTTGGGATCTCTTTTGGGAGGTGAACGGTAGATTCTTTTGATGACCATTTTGCCCCCTGAATCTAGCACTTCTGGGCAGTTTTCCTTGATGATTTCTTGGAAGACATTGTCCAGACTCTTTTTTCCATCATGGCTTTCTGGCAGGCCAATAATTCTTAAATTTTCTCTCCTGGATCTATTTTCCAGGTCAGTTGTTTTTCCAATTAGATATTTTACATTTTCTTCTATATTTTCATTCTTTAGATTTTGTTTGACTGATTCTTGCTGTCTCATTGAGTCATTAGTTTCTACTTGCCCAATTCTAATCTTTATCATATTGTTTTCTTCAGTTAACTTTTGCATCTCCTTTTCCATCTGTCCAATTTTTCCTTTTAAGGAGTTATTTTCTCCAGTTAATTTTTGTACTTCCTTTTCCATTTGTTCAGTTTTCCTTTTTAAAGAGATGTTCTCATCAGTGAATTCTTTTTTTATAATTTTTAAATCATTGGCCAGTTTTTCTTCTATTTCCTTCTTCAGCTGTTCCAGGAGAGCTGTTTGTGCATACAAGCAGTTCATAGTCCCTTCTGAAGTGCAGGTTCCCACCCCTCCTGGGGCTCCTCTTCTGGTGCTGAGACTTGCCTGGGTCCTAGTGTGAGTTTTCTCTACCCTGGGTCCTCTGTCCTTCCAGTTTGCCTCTGCCCCACAGTAGGAGGAATCCCCCTTAGCTATTTTCCTAGCCTCAGGTGTTATGAGACTATTTTCCCCCTCTGCTGTTCCTGCTGATCCAGGATTTTTCTGGGGAAATATTTTATGGTTCTTTTACAGTCATCAAGTGGGGAGGAGAGAGCATTTACTGATCACTCCGCCATCCTGGCTCCCGGAAGTTCAAGTAGGTGACTTACCGATGTTTAATATGCGGGCTGAAAGTCTCAGGAGCTGCTATACTGATATCTGGTGCTCAGTGGCTCTCACTGGCTCAGCTCTGTTGGTCTCCCACCCTTGGGTGCTGCTCTGCTGGTTCTGCCTGCTGGTCTCAGGTTTCCCGGGGCCCTTCCACTCCGCTGTGCTGGACATGCTGCACTGTGCACTGTGGGCTCCTCCCCATGGAACAGATCCTTCCCATGGACCTTCCAGTCTCTCCTGGGCTCCGAATCCGCCACAGTCTGTCTGCACACAGACAATATTTAAAGTGAGATTTGAACTCAGATCTTCCTGACTCCAGGCTCTGCACTCTATACACTGCACCACCTAGCCATACGCTGATGTGAAAAAATCCTGTAAAGTGGCATTTCATCTTATTCAGTTAAAGAAATCTCAAAATGAAAACTCCCAAGAATATTGTAGCCAAATTCCAGAGCTCCCTCCCTCTCCATCAAGAAGAACATACTGAAAGTAGCCAGATAGAAATAATCCAAATACCATAGAGTGACAGGAAAGATCACACAAAATTTAGCAATTACCATTATGAAGGACTGGAGGACTTGGAATATGATATTCTGGAAGACAAAAGAGCTAGAATTACAATCAAGAATAACATACCCAGAAAAAAAAAGCTTAATTCTATGAAAGAAAAATGGATATTTAATGAAATAGAGGACTTTCAAGAATTCCTGATGAAAAGATCAGAGCTGAATAGAAAATTTAACATTCAAACAGACAATTAAGAGAAGCATAAAAAAGGTAAATATGAGTGAGGAATCATAAGGGACCTAATAAGGTTAAATTACATTTCTATATGGGAAAACAACACATGTAACCTCTAAGAGCTTTAGCATCATTAGGGCAGTTAAAGGAAGTCTATTTAGACAGAGGCATGAATGTTAGTCTATGCTGTTGGGATGATTTCAAAAGGAAGGATGAGAAAGAGAGATGTACTGGGAGAAAGGGGAAGGGAGAAGAGGGGAAAAGGGCAGGTGGAGTGGTCAGTATTTGAACCTGTCTTTCATCTGAACTGGTTCAAAGAGAGAATTGTGTGTGTGTGTGTGTGTATGTGTGTATACTGGTTCAAAGAGGGAATTATATACACACACACACATTTAAGTGTAGAAATTCATCTTACCCAACAGGGAAACAGTAAAGGAAGGGACTAAAAGAAAGGGAGAAGAAGTGATAAAAGAGAAAGTAAGGACAGGCAGTGATTAGAAGCAAAACAGATTTTTGAAGAAGGGACAGGATAAAAAAAGAAAAGGATAGAGGACAGAGCCAAGATATCTGAGAAGAGGCTCACCTGACCTCTCTCCCAACCCCCCAATTTTGTATAATGCCTCAAAACAAATTTTAGAGTGATTGAACCCCCCAAAAGAGGGAGTGAAACAATTTTCAAGCCCAAGACAACCAAGTCAGCAGGAAAGGTCTGTTGCAGCATGGTAAGAGTAGAGCACAATCCTGCGCAGACCATGCCTGAGCAAACCAGCAGTAGGACTTGGGGTGACTGCATCAGTGGTGACAGTGGCAGTTTCTAGATCTCTCATCCCTCAGATGATAAGGGGGTCAGCATTGCCCGTTCTTGGATTTGAGTCATAGTCCTGGGTCTCAGTCCTAGCCCAGTGAGGAGCACTACCACACCAGGGCTTGCCACTGAAAGGGAGCTGGTCACAATTCCAGGGTGGAAAAGAGTGATTGTAGTCATTCACAGACCAGAGCACAGGTCAGGAGAGTAGTAAACAACCCTGGAGGAATTGGAAATTTACAGAATTCCCTCTGAAAATAGCTGCACAAAAAACCTGAAGCTGGCAGTGGTGCCTGCTTCACTCCAGAAGCAGAGCCTTGCTTTAGTACCGAGTTAAAAGTTGATAAATAGGCTAGAAAAATGACCAAGCATCACAAAAAGACCTTGACTATAGAAAGTTACTATGGTGACAAGAAAGATAAAAACACAAACTCAGAAGAAGACAATAAAATCAAAACTACTATATCCAAAGCCTCAAAGAAAAATATGAACTGTTCTCAGGCTATGTAAGAGCTCACAATACATTCTATAAATCAAGTAAGAGAGGTAGAGGAAAAAACAGGAAGAGAAATGAGATATAAAATAATCATGAAAAAAGAGTCAGCTTGGTAAAGGAAGCACACACACACAAAAAACACCAAAGAAGATAACACCTTAAAAAACAGAATAGACCAAATGGTAAAAAAGGCACAAAAATCCAATGAAGAGAAGAATGCCTTGAAAAGTAAAACTGGCCAAATGGAAAAAGAAGTACAAAAATTCACTGAAGAGAATAAACTTTTCTAAAAGGTAATTTGATGTCAACTGGTTGATTGATATTGGAAAGCATATTGAATGGAGTCTTATGAGTAACTATTTGAGAAGCCACAACCCTTCCCATTCTACCCTCTGGGAATCTAACCTATTGTGCAGTGCAAGTTAAACAAGTGGCCCCAAAGGAAATAAATAAGGGCAGTGTATTATGCTAAAAAGTTCTATGCTTAATGAGATTAGATTAGTCTTAAAATTATAGTCACCTAACAATTCTGTAGAAAAACTTACAAAAACTAATTCCAGGAAGGAATAGACTTTTAAAATCAATAATAATGGGAAATTTTAATACACTACTCTAAGAATATGACAAATTCAACAGATATGTAGGAAATAAATTGTTAAATAGAGTAGTAAACAAATTGAGCTAACATGGGGAAAGAATTTAATGTAAAAAACAGAAAATACATTCAAGAGTTCATGAAATATATCATGTGCCACAAAGAAGATAAAGGCAAATGTAGAAAAGCAAAGCTTGAATATGACATACGTGGACAGTAGAATGAAAAGCACTTTAACATTGTTTAATTCCCTGTTGTCTTTTAAGGCTAAAGAAGTGTCTGAGTGAGTATTCACTGACTAAGTGAATAACTTTGACTTTGGAATTAGAAGGTTATTTCTCACCTCTGAATGTGCCAGTGGGTCCCTGGGCCTTAATTTCTCTACATAAAGAATAGAAAATATGCGTTGTTAATTTCTTTCTACCTTATTGGGAAAGGATAAGAGATGATAACTATAAAAGTATTTTGAGATACCATGATTCCAGAGGACTGATTTTGAAGCAAGTTACTCATTTTCTGACAAGAGTGACTGAGTCAAAATAATGATATGATATACATTTTCAGACAGAATCAATGTGGGAATTTGTTTTCCTTGACTTTGCATATTTCTCACAAGTGTCTTTCACTGTTGTCTTCCTTTATAATATTGTATAGATCGTCCTCTGATTCTACTTAACTCACTTTGCATACAAATTCCTACAAACCTTTCCAGGTTTTCCTCAATTTTTCGTATTTTTCATTTCTTATAGCACAATACCAATTCCATTCCTTTCACATGCCACAATTTGTTCATCCACTCCACAATAGGTGGGTGTCCACTTTTTTGTAAGAGGGAATGTTGTAAACCAGTGTCTAAAGTCATTGGCGAATGTAAGAGAGGGTTCTTGAAGTCTATAAATAATAGCCATGAGCCTGGGGAGAAAGTGGTATAAACTCACAAGAACTTCACAAACTCAGAAGAGTTTGTTGAGTTATCGGTGGAAACCCTGGTCTGGAAGCTGTTGTGAGGTATTATACAGCCTAGAATATGTTAACTTGTCTTCCTCTTCTGTGAGTGGGGAAGGGGTGATAGTGATAGAAGAAGGAAAAGACTCCAGTGGAAATAAGGTTATGAGTATAGCATGATCCAAAGAAAGTGAGATTTCAGGTGAGGGGAAGTGATAGAAGCAGTACATGTGGTAAAAGTGGAAGACAGAAGGACTTGGTTTATAGTGGATTTAAGGACCACCCCTAAATCATTCCAGAACAGAGGTTTTTAACTTGAGGTCTGTGAACCTGGGTTTTTTCAAAAAATGTTTTGATAGCTATATTTCAATATAATTGAGTTCCTTTGTAATCTTGTGTGTTTGTTTTATGCATTTAAAAATATTATTTTGAGAAGGGATCCATAGGTTTCCCCAGACTTCCAAAGGGATCTATGACACACAAAAACATTGCAGCTTGGCCCCATTTGGGTCACAGGATCAAAGAATTCACAAGAACAGAGGGGAAATAGCCAGTTTTTGGTTGGATATGTCACTTCATTGCTCTGGGACTCAGTTTCCCCATTTGTAAAATGAAAAGGTGGGATTAGGTGGCCTTTGAGTTTCCTTCTGATCCTATGATCCCTGCTACTGCCCTGGCTAGAATGAATGAACCAAGAAACTCACATTTAAAGAACACTTTTCAGGCTTACAAAGTGCTTTCTTCAAAACAGCGCTGAGAGATGGAAATTGCTATCCCAGCATCACTGTCCTTATTCTGTGGATGAAGAAACCAGGTAACTCTGATAAAAGCAACTTGCATGCCTATAGTGCTGTGGGATTCACAAGAGGTTTATCATAAGATTAGATAGTAAAGAGTATCCTCACCATTTTACAGACGAAGAAGCGGGAACTAAGTTTAGTTCAGCAGGACACATTTATTATGTGTCTGACCTAGGAGTTTATATTCTACTAGAGTTACTTACTCTACGGTCCAAGTGACCTGCCATATTCATCTGGATACTTTTGATGCATCTGGAGTCAGGAAGACCTGGAATCTGGCCTGAAATACTAACTGTGTGATCCTGAGTATGTCACTTACCCTCTGTCTGCCTCAGTTGCCTCATGTGCAAAACATAGGCAGCCAGATGGTACAGTGGCTTAGAGTGCTGGACTTAGGGTCAGGAGGGCCTGAGTCTAAATCCTATCTCAGCCACCGAGTGACACTAGACAAATCACTTAACTTCTGTTTGCCTCAGTTTCTTCATCTGTAAAATGGGGATAATAATAGCACCTACCTACCTCCCAGGGTTGTTGTGAGTCTTAAATGAGATAATATTTGTAAAGTACTTAGTGTGGCACCTGGTACATAGTAGGTGCTTAATAAATGCTTGTATCCTTTCTTCCTTCATCCATCAGGGTGCATTGTACCCTTCAACGAAGAAGATAGCGACCCATCCAGTCTCATCTTCTGTTACTCTTGCTTATGTCTTCTTGGAAATCCTCTGTGAGGGTTCACCCAACATGTTTGGGGGCCCTTTCTCCCAGCTATTAAGTGTCATCCATAGGTTAAGATAGACACAGGAATACAGGGCCAGCTCCAGAACTCTCATTTCTTACCAGACTGTTTCTCATGTCCCATTTGCTGTATCCCTTGCTGGAAGTAGATGTTTTTCAGTACAGGCACCCCCGCTGTTAGAATGGGAACATAGAGCCTTGTTCTTCTAGGTCAGCAGTCCTGTCCTATTTCTGCACATTTGGGGTGCTGACTAATGGCTTGTTCATTGGTGCCAGTTTCCTGTACCAAAGCAAGGGAAAAGTGAGAAGTCTAGATTGGCACCTTATTTTGGGAGCTGTCGTCAAAGGCCCAGCTCTTGGGTTTTGCAAGCCTGGCATTCATCAGCAGCTATTACTACCAGCCTGGACAGCCAGTCTCTGCCTGGGCTTGGCTGGGGAACAAGTGGTTTTAATCCTTAGTAACAACGTTCCGTACACAGCAAGCACTCGGTTAAGTGTCGGCTGGCCAATGGATGCATTGCCCAACTTCTTTGTTTCTTGACTCACCTCTATTAAATAGGGATTATACATACATACACACACACACACACACATACACACACAAATAAATTACATATGTATACATAAAAAGATACATTTTGTGATATAGTGTACCTTATATTTTATATAATATATTGTGCATATTTCTTACATATTTTAAAAATATGTGTATATGTGCATATATGTAAACAGATGCACATAATTTATTATACACTTTATACAATTATATATCATATAATTCATATAATTATATCTTATCATTCAGTTGTTTTTCAGTCATGTCCAACTCTTTGTGACCTCGTTTGGGGATTTCTTGGCAAAGATTCTGGAGTAATTTGCCATTTTCTTCTCTAGCTAGTTTTGCAGATGAAGAAACTGAGGCAAATAAAGGTAAATGACTTTCCCAGGGTCACACAAAAGAGTGTTTCTGAGGCCAAATTTGAACTCAGGAAGATGAGTCTTCCCAACTCCAAGCCTGGCACTCTATCCACTGTGCCCTTATTATATGCTATGTCTTATGTATACAATAATAATACTAATATAATAATGTTATATTATATAGAATTATAACATGAATATTATTGTATAATATATAATAAATGTGTATATGCAGAATATATGATACCACACAAACTATATAGTATATTGTAGTTTATAATATATCATATCATATCATATAAACTATATATAATGCATGATACTATAATTTTATTTCTATGAATGTGAATATGTATGTATGTATAAATATATAAATGTGCATGTGTGCGTTTCTGTTTTCGGGATATGAGCTGGATAGGTTAGCCCACTACATTACATTTCCAGTGGCAGGGCTAGCCTTGTGCTGGCCTGCTCAGACCCTCCTGGGAGCAGGAGCATGAGTCTGAGACGACTGTCTGAGAGAGAGCCTGAAACTAACAAAAGAGTATTGTCAGTAAGTAGCTGTGTGAACTTGGGCAATCCCCCAGCTCTCTCTGGATCTCAGTTTCCTCATTCATGAAATTAAGAGATTTTACTACATGATCTTTAACTTCCCTTTTAGCTCTGATGGTCCATGTTTTCAAGGAGACTTTAAATTTGAGGCATTTTCTCTTCTTTGATCATTCCTGTTCCATACAAAGCCTGAAGATCTTTGTGTGTCCACTTCTTAGCATAGTGTTAGATTGGATTAGATGGTCTCCCTGTCAGTAGCATGGATTCAGAGTTTAACCAAAGAGAGTTGGTTGATCTCAAAGTCAGTGCCTCCACCTAAAGTTCTCCTGCCCAGTGCCTTTGAGTCCAGAATCTTTTCCCTTGTCTGTATGGAAGGAGGGCTAATGAATAGTGGAGAGGAGAAAGAAAGGGAAAAAAAATACATTTATTAAGCACCTACTATGTGCCAGGAGCTTTATAAATATTATCTCATTTCATCCTCACAATAACTCTAGAAGGGAGCTGTATTTTACAATTGAGGAAATGGGCATAGTGATTTGCTCACAGTCACACAGTGTTTGAGTCAGGATTTGAACTCAGGTCCAGCACTCTAAGCCACTTTGTACCCTTTGTACCCTTCCTGCCTACATTTTACATATGAGGCAATTGAGGCAGATATGTTAAGTGACATACTCAGAATCACACAGCTAGTAATCCAGATTTGAATCCAGGTCTTCCTGACTCCAGGCCCTAGCTCTATCCACTGAACCACTTAGATGACTCTAATGAGGAGAGGTGATGATGATGACAACTATTACATTATGCTGCGCGTATAAGATGGCACTCACTCTTTATCTGATCTGACAGTTGGTTTTCTGGCTATTTTTCTCCAGCAGTGGGGATGATTCTCACTTAGCCGTCCTTACTCTCTCACCTAGTCCCCTTTATGTCCATTGACACATACATTCAAAACAGCTGGTGAGAGCTAGAGAGTGTTCTGGGTGGATATGGAAACAGAGTAGAGTTAATTGCCATATATAAGGATCAAACCAGTGACCTTGGCCTGATGAACACCATGTTCTGACTGACTGAGCTAACTACCCACGGACAGACTTTAAAAATAGGTTTGCAGGAATTGTAACAGAGCATATCTGTAGGACTGATTATTCTAGGGACACCATTAAGCAGGTGGTTCTTTGATTTCAGGGACAGTACACTCCCTTAGATTTCTTTTGAGACTCACTCAGTACCCCTCAAAAGGTTGTGTTCCAAGTAACCTTTTCTGCCTTGACTTTCATTTCCTTATTTCACCCCTTTAAAAATTAAATCTTAAAGACACTTTTTACCCCCTTCTCAGTATTTAGTATTATTATTCAATGCCTTAAAAGATCTTTGATTTCATTGGTGTTCATAGTTCTTCCAGTGGACACATCCATAAATGAAGAGATCAGAGGAGATGGTCCAGGAAAGCAGCATAAAGGTTAGATTTAGGGGCAAAAGACCTGGGTTTAAATCCAAGCTCTGCTATTCATTCATGGGAAAGTAACTTTGGAAAGTCACTTAATATCTCTGAGTCTCAGTATTCATTTATAAAATGAGGGGATTGGATTATGATTTCAATTTGCTAACCATCAAGTGTGCCTTTCTCTAGAGAGATCATTGAATATAGATGTAGAACTGGAAGATCATTGAGTCCCATGGCTTTACAGATAAATAAGTTCAATAGCCTCATTTTAGAGATGAGGAAACAGGCCCAGAGAAGTAAAGAGACTTGCCCACTATCACACGACTAGTCAGTGTCTGAAGCAGGAAATGAACCCAGGTCTTCCTAACATCTAGCCTAGACTGTATCTACCATGCTGCCCATATTCATTCAGCCAGTATTTATTAAGCACCTACTATGTGGTAGGAGCTGGGCTTTGGTAGTTTTTTGTTTTTTTTTAAGATTATCTACAAAACAATAAATGAGGGGACTGAACTGGATGACCTCCAGGATCTTCCTAGCTCTAACTCTACTGTGATGGTCTCTAAAGGTGTCCTGCAGTTCTGACATTCAGTGAATGCAAGTAAATGGTCCTTTGTTTATGTTAACTCCCTCTCTGCTGGAATTTCACCCAGACAGAAAATAATTGTCCCTAAATCTAAAACCTCTATTGAGAACATGATTGTTTCCCTTTCACTGACAAGCAGGAACTGCCCCAGGGGTAAGGGAAGCACACACGTGGTCTGAGTGCCTGTCTCAGGCCAGGATGTGCTGGCTTCATTCCCTGAGGCCCTGGGCTTGTGCTCTGCTGATGTACAATGACTGCATCCACAACTCGTACATTAGTCCAGTGGAACATAATAACCTTACCACAGGGTCTGCTTGCACCTTGACTTTATATGGCATCGTTACTCAGAAAGGTCCAAGGTGTTTCTGGAGCCATTTAGCCTGGTCAATTTGAATAAATTTTTAAGAAGGCCATGATGACTGAGGGTTGATTCTACCTATGTATGTATGTAAGCAAGTTTTCTTTGCACAGAAAAACTCTGTCTCTTGACTGTAGACTAATTCTAGAATGGTAGAATTGGAAGACAATATCAACTTGATTCAATTCAACAAACATTTATGGAGGCCTAATATGTTCAGAATTACCCACTGATTATTAATGTAGGGACCACAGACCTTGTGGAGAAAAGGATACATTGGAATTATTTCAATGGATCCAGTAATCCATATGCTCACTAAGCATTATTATTTTTGTGTTTATTAAGCAAACACACTTCCTGTAGATTACAGAAGTGTCTCCCAAATCACCATTTTTCAAATGCTCACCCAAGCCTTGTCATTTTTGTCTTTATTAAGCAAACATATCTTCTGTAGCGTAAAGAAAGAATGTCTTTGAAATTGTTGTTTTTTCCAGTTATGTGTGGAAGCTATTGGAATTAACAGAGTACAAATTAGCTTAAAAACTTTTGTAATTCTGTATTTTTTTTTCAGTATCCTTGACATTTTTTGGCATTAAAAAAGAGATCCTTACACAAAAAGATTGGGAACCACAGTGGTAGTCACTAGGGGATAGAAAAATTAATTTAAAAGAAAGAGGGAAGGAAACAAAGAAAGAGAAGAAAAGAAAGGAAGAAAAGGAAGAAAGAAAGAAAGAAAAAGAAAGAGGAAGTAAGGAGGAAAGATAAAGAAAAGACAGATAACATCTCCCTGACTTCATAGTGCTTATAGTCTAATGAGGACTTACCACACATTCTCTAAAAACTTTAATACAAAATGGAATATGATAGATACAGATAAGAGATATAAATAAAATGCTATTTGTGGGCCAAAAAAGGGAAGATAATTCCCAACAAGGAGAATCAGGGAAGATTTGATAGACATGTCCAAAGTTTAGAGTGACAAACAAGAATGACAGGTCTTAAGAGTAGCAGGTAAATTTAACCTCATAAGTATTAGTGGGATAAAACCAATTAATAGACCTAGATGGGCAGGCATACCTAATATAAAAAAGAAATAGGGCAAATAAAGGGGGTGGAGGTGGGATCAGGTAGCATTGTATATTTAGAAGGTATACTTCTGTGAGCAAATCTAGGAACCAGAGTGAGAAAGTATGATGGAGAATATTTAGGTGAAAGTCAACAAAAAGAGAAACAGAAGTTATTTTATAATTAGTGTGTACTACAGACCACCTGGGCAGCAAGAGGAAATGGTCAGAAGTTTGGGAAGCAAATCACAAGCCTGACACAGAGATAGGATATAGTAGTGATGGGAGAATTCAGTAATCCCAACATCATCAGAAGCTTTCTCTCTGCCAAAAGCAGAGCAGCTGTTCACTTCTTGACTTGCCTTAGTGATGATTTCATCTTTCAAAAGGTAAAGACAAAAGAGGGAAACTCAATTGTGCATCTGATTCCTACTAACAGAGAAGAACTGGTTGCTGGAGTAGAAATGATGGGAAATCATGGATGATAGATTTTGGAAAAGTACATTTCAAAGGATTCAGATAAAGATGAGTAGGATGTTAGGCTAAAATACCATAGGGGAAGTCTGGCCAGGAGGGATGGGAGATGCTCAGAAATGAAATTTTGTAGACACAAAGGAAAACTATTCGGTGAAGAGGTAAAATGAGATTTGCCCAAGTAGATTAAAGAAGAAATGTATAGAAGATGGAAGAAGAAAGACCAGTTAGCAGCCTCCAAAGTGATTTTTCCTAAAGAACAGGTCTGACCATGTCACCTCTCAGTAAACTTCAGGACTCCCTGTCACCTTCAGGATCAAATAAAAAAAAGTCCTCTGGTATTTAAAGCCATTAATAATGCAGACTCCTCCATCTTTCTTACATCTTAACCTCCCCTTCTCATTGCTTTTCAGTCCAGTAATACTGATTTCCTTGATGTTCCTGGAATAAGACACTCCATCTTCTGGCTCCAGGCATTTTTTTGGGCTTTCCCCCATGTGTGGAATACTCTCTCTCTCTTCCTCTCTGCCTTTTGGATTCCCTGGCTTAAATTCCAGCCAAAATCTACAGAAAACCTTTCCCAATCTCTCTTAAGTGCCTTGGCTCGGTTGGTTATTTCCTGTTTATCCTATATATAGCTTGATTACACATGGTTGTCATGTTGTCTCCCCCATTAGATTGTGAGTTCCTTGAAGGCTGTGACTGTCTTTTGCTTTCTTTGTATCCCCAGTGATTAGCACAGTGGCTGGTTTTTGTAGATGCTTAATAAATGGTTATTGACTGACTGGTAATGATGACAACTGACATTTATATAGCTCTCTAAGGTTTCAAAATTATTATATTATTATGTATTATAATATATGTGTATATATCATCTTATTTGATCCTTACCACGACCCTGTGAAGTAGATGCTATTGTTATCCTTATTTTACAGATGAGGAAACCAGGTTTAGAGAAAATATGTGACATTTTCATAATCACCCAGCTAGGCAATATTAGAAATGGAATTGGAGCCCCAGGTCACTCTTGAATCCAAATTCAATATTCTATCCGCTGCTTCACGTGCCTCTTAATCGACAGCTTCCCAGTGGTGAGGACACTTGAGGGCAGGGACTAGTTTTACTTTTTCTTTTTATGTCCAGCACTTAGCACAGTGACAAGAGCAAAATAAGAGCTTAATAAATGCTTGTTGAGTGATTGATATGGAACTCTCTCGATTTATCTAGATCTTTGGATAGTGATCTATTACAGAGCCTACATTTTAAAGTCTTCGTAGCTTCCTTCTGTTGGATTATTTCCTATTTATCCTGTACATAGCTTGCTTGTACATAATTGTTTGCCTGTTCTCTCCTCTATTAGATTGTAAGCTCCTTGAGATCAGGGACTGTCTTTTGCTTTCTTTATGTTTCAAGTAGGTCCTGACAGAGCCCAGGCTCATCTCATTTCATTGAGGCATTAGTATAGAGCTCTTAAGACAGGTACAAGGATAGCAAAAATATACAATAAAAATTAGGTTAATAATACCTGTGAAGAAACTTTACAAAGAGAAGCTAGACAGATAACAGACTTCATTCTTACATAGAAAGTGGTCAAAGATAGTGCAATCCATTGTTCTCCATTTTTCTTACGAAAATAAAAAGAAAATGCCATATGGTATGCTATCACACACTACTCAGTTGTATCATAAAGGCTTTAGATGAGATTGAAAGAAGAATTTTCTAGTAATAAGGTAGCATATTAAACAAGATCAATGAATGTGAGAAACAGAATATTCTCTTCTACAATTTAAAGAATTGAGGGTGGCTAGCCTGGGGAAGAGAAGGCTTAGAGGAGATATGATGCCCATCCTTAAGCATCTGAAGGGATTTAAAGTGAAAAAGGGATCCGACTGTTCTGCTCTGTCCCAGAAGGCAAAATTTGGAAATAATGGGGCAAGTTTCAGAGACGTAATTCTGTTTTATGTAAGGAAAAAACTCCTTGACAACTAAAGATATCCAAAAGTGAAATGGGCTGTATCAAGGGTCTTCATCATTACTGGAGGTGACAGCCCATGATGGATGATGGATGATGGAGGGATGATGCTGATACCCATATAAGATGGCACTCCCTTCTGACTTGACCTATCAGACATGAGATGCAAGTTGCTGGCCACATTGGGTTTCTGGCACTTAGGGTGATTTGTACCAGGCCATTCTTATTCTCTTAACTAGTCCCTTTTGTTCTAATGGCACACATTTCCAAGACAGCTGAGAAGAGCTAGGGCATATTTTAGGTGGATGTGTAAATAAATGTAATTGTCCTCCTTCCTTGAAGTCATTAAATAGTTATAAGAATAAGTGCTAACATTTATATAGCACTTGAAGTTTTCCCAAGAGCTTTACATAAATTATCTCCTTTAAACTTTACAACTCTGTAAGGTAGATGCTATTACTCTCCCATCTGACAGATGAGGAAAATGAGACTTAGAGAAGTGAAACAACTTGCCCAGGACCACACAACTAATAAATATTAAAGGTGAAATGTTAACCGTGGTGCTCCTGGTTCTAAGTCTCTATCTATTGGGTTGCTTGGGGAAGTTGTAGATGTGAAGCCTATATTGATTGGACTAGATTTCTTCTGAGGACTCTTCTAATTATAAGATTGTATGACAAATTTAGGAATAAACTTTATTTATTATATGTTCTGATCTTGGGAAAGTGAACCAAGAGGCTGCCAATGCACATTTCCTGAGTGCTTGTTCACATAACATTGTGTCTATACACTGTGAAGGCAGAGATGATAAAGAAAGCCCAGTCTCCTTCAGGAAGATTAGATTCTAGTTAGAGAGACAAAAGATGTACAAGGCAGACTTAAAAAGTCAAATCTCCAAGAGCCAACTAATGTGGCATAGCAAAACCAGGAGAAAGATATGAATATAATAATAATGTAAATGAAAAGAACACTAAAAAGAAGTCAGACTCTAAGTAATTATGATGACTGGTGAATTTATCCTAGAGAACAAATCATAAAACATATTTTCCACCTCTTGTCAGAACAGTGAAAGACTATGGGGGCAGAATGTGGCATACTGTCAAACATGGTTACTGTATCATTGGGTTTTTTAAATGTTTTTCTTTAAAAAGGGAAAAGGAAAAAACAAAATAAAATTTTTTAAAAGGGGAAAGGACCTTTTGTACAAAAACTATTTATATCAGCTATTTTTGTGGTGCCAAAGAATTGGAAATTGAGGTGATGCCCCTCAATTGGAGGATGACTGAAAAAGAGATGGTATATATTTGTGAAGGAGTACTATTGTGCTATAAGAAATGATAAGCAGGATGGTTTCAGAAAAACCTGGGGAGATTTATATGAACTGAAGCAAAGTGAAGTAGGTACAATCAAGAGAACATTGTCTACAGTAACAAAAACACTATAATATCAACTGTGAAAGAGTTAACTACTCTTATCAAAACAATGATACAAGACAATTGCAGAGAACCCATGATGAAAAATGTTACCCACCTCCAAAGAGACACCTAATGTTTTACTTTCTTCATTTTTCTTGTTTGTGTGTATATTTTCATTTGCAACATGGCTAATATGGAAATAGATTTTACATGATTTCACATGTATACTCAATATCATATTGCTTGCCTTCTGAAAGGGGTTCGGGAAGGGTGGGAGGGCAAGAGAGAATTTGAAACCCAAACCTTTAAAAAAAGAATGCTAAAAAAATTCCTACATGTAGTTGGGAAATATTTAACAAAATAAATAAAAAATATATTTTTAAAGATAGTTTATTACAAGGGAAGGTTCAATGCTGGGGGGTAATATACATGAATATGTACATATACAAATATATACATACATATGTGTGTGTAAATAATTGTAACATAAAAGTCATCAGTAAAATTTATGTAGAAAAATATTATTATATTTCAATAAAATATAAATTATTGATGATTAAATATTATAAACTATTATTATTTATAGTCTGCTAGTGATGAGGAATAGCAAAAAAGAGAGAAAATCAGAATTTAGGGAAAAAATCCAAGTGACAGTTAATTTATCAAATCACTGTCTCTGCTAAACTATCTGCAGATAAAGTCCCTTTGGCTAAGTCCATTTGACATTTAAACAATGATTCCAGCCAGCCTTAAAACAATGTCAGACAGCACAAACAAAAAGCAAAGTCCCATCCATGCTCCTGTAGCCAACACAGGAAAAGATGGATTTCCTTACACTCTTCAAATCTCTTCTCTGTTTAGCTTTAAGTTTAAACCTTCCATAGCACATCTTTAGCAAGAAGGTTGTGTAATGCCAGCATCCCCTTTTGTGGTGGCTCTGGGTAGCTGAACATCCTTCTCTTTGCTCAAGGAGCTGAGTTGACTACAGTTAGGACTCCCATTAGTAAGTCTGTGTTCCACAGAGGGAGCAGAGTGGAAGGTAAAAACCTCTCATGTCTGGTTCGAACAGTAACGGGGAAGCACCCAGAGAATTGGGTTGGAGTTAGAAGGGACTAGGAAGGACACTGAATCTGGGCCCAGGGACCTAACTACTTACTTTAAAAAAAAAATTGTGCAAATTACTCTGACCAATGCACTCATGTATCTTATTCCTTTATCAGTCTCACAAATTCTTAACATTTGGAAGGTGACTCAAAGGCCATCATTCCTGACCTAATCCTCTGCTATTTCCTCTATACCAAACTCCCTTTCAGAAAATAGTTTGGTGTCTTGGTATCCAACCTTGATCTCCATCTTCTCCCCATTTGAATTCACCTTCCATATAACTGCCAAGTTGATATTTTTAAAGCAAATGTCTAACCCAATAACTCTCCTGCTAACGAAGCTTCAGTGACTTCCTAGGAATTGTCCTAAGCACCAAGGTTACAAATAAGAAAGATAGTTCCTGACCTCAAGAAGCTTCCAATCTAATCGGGGAAGACAACACATAAAAGAAAGCTGAAGAGGGGAGGTTAGGAGGGTACAATAATGGTGGGGTCAAAATGAAAGAGTGTGACTGGTAGGAAATAGGTGGGTTTGGAGCCTTCTTGAAATGGAGAGCTTCTTTTGTTTGCCCTTTAGCCTTCCAATCAGAGGGACTGAGGCAACTGAGATTCCTGATGAGGTAGGAATATCGAAGCTGATGCAATCAGAACGATGAGTTTGCTGGTGATGAGCTCTTCCCCTCTCCAGCTTTGACACTTCTTTGCCCATAACTCAGCAAACAGGCTAAAGAAGACTTGCCTTTTCAGTCTCACCTCGCCCATCTTCCTCCCTTTCCTCTTCATGCCCATCACCACCTTAAGTAAGAAACCTTGAGATGTTTGTCAAAATATAATGTTTTTTCACTCTGTTCTCCATCCTCCTCCTAAATACAGCATCTGAGGGTGGGATAGAGAAAAGTACAATTGTGACTTGATGCTGTGGTGCCTTGGGTGATGGAAATACCCAAAGGAGTCGAGTATCTTACAGGTTGCCAAATAGGCAGCAGGTGTGAATTTAAATTCTTTGTTCCCAAGCAAATTTTGGTAAAAGTTCCCCCCTTCCATCTTGAAAAACAAAGGGACTTTCTATTAGGGATCTCCCAGCTGAGGCAATTTGTGCAGGAGTGGTACCTATGTTTTTGGGCCTTGAGTTGGATGGAATTGGAACCCGAGGCAATGAAGTTCTATGCAGTAGCAGCTAAAGGAAAAGCAGTAAGAGAGTTCTTCTTTCTATGCTGTAGAATTCATTCTAGGCAGTTCCCCTCTGCTGGAGAGTGGAAAAGGACTTTATTTACAAACTTCCTCTCCCTGGGGTACCTGGGTTTTCATCAGTTTGATAGATTCCCGACACAGTACTCCTTCCTCTTGCTGGACTTTGGCTGGTGATCTGATGTATACTGCTTTTGCAGGCTTGTCAGGTTCAATTGTTGTTCAGCTAGAACAATCTTTTAACAAACAAGTGCTGCTTAAGTCATACCGGGCGTGTGTTAGGGGTAGGGGAACTTCAACACGCTGACTGAATAATGCTTTGTTTGCAGATGTGGGGATATCACAGAATATACCCTCAGATTTGAGTTGTTGATTAGTTTTGCTGAAATAGTTTTCCCCCCTCTTTTTAAAAAAGTCTGTTATAAAAGATAGTTGTCTGTAAGGATAAAGGATATATGGGAAAAGGAAAGTGAGGTGAAATCAAAAGTTACCAATATGACTTTAATTTAAAAATGAAATCATGTACCTGGAAAGGCTGCTAGTTTGACCAAGGATAACATTTCTCATATAGCTACCTTCTAATGAACCTTAAACACAGGAAGACCTACATGTGAGTTGTGATATTTCCATAGTGCCAGCCTAGTAAGAAGTTCTGGGTATAGAATCAAAGCCAATGGTAGTTCATTATAAAATCTAGGGGAGTGAGACCAAGGGTAATTTACACCCTTCCCTGTCTTCTTTGGCAAAGGGGAAGGCAATCTGGTCTAGAGTAATCCTAGCAGCATCATTCCTATCCTCAAGGATAGGATATCCCCTTTGAGATACTAGATTACCCTGGAGCTACCTTGTCAGTCCTAAAATTGAACTGTCAAGAATAGGAATCACAGCTGTGTGACCCTAGGCAAGTCACTTAACCCTGATTCCCTTACCAAAAGAAAAAAAAAGAATAGGAATCACAGAATTTCAGGATTGGCAGTTACCCACTCCAGTGTGTACTTGAGTAAGAATCCTCTTTATATTGCCAACAAATGGTACTATTCCAAGATCTCCATTGAAAGGGAAACTACCATGTCCTAAGATAGCTTATTTCATTTTTGGACAGTTCTAAATATTAAGAAGTTTTTATTTTTCTTTTAAATTTCAGTTTTCATTGATGTTTTAACATTATAAACATTTATAGGTTACTATCACTGCAAGAGAGATCTTTTGTAATGAAGTAAAACAGTTAAGTGAAACTATCAAGCACTGACCTCATCTGAAAGTTCGTGTAATACTTCACAACTGGAATAACCTCTACCTTTCTTTTTTTAATTAACAGAAATTTCTTTTCTCTCCCATCTCCAACTCCCCCCCGAAAAAAATGACCAAAAGAAAAAGCAAATTTCTTGTACCACACATTCATGGGTAAGCAAAACAAATCCCCTCAATGGCAACACAAAATTAAATGCCTCATTCCACACCCTAAATACATCATGTCTCTATAATGGTTAGCATGTTTCATTCTCATTTCTCTAGAAGAGAGGTGTCAAGTATGCCTACACGTGGCCCACAACACTCCCCAGTGCAACTGGAACAAGATTAAAAGGCGATTGGGAAGTATTTAACAAAATAAATAAAAATACAGTAGAATATACATAATATTAACATATGGTTTTCTAAGTCAGCATGTGCCCACAGGCATCCTTTCTGCACAATTTAATGGCTCTGTTTCTATTGGAGTTTGACCGGAATCACGAACGATCTTTGTATGGATTGTAATTCTCACCACTTTCAAAGTTTGCTTTTACAATAGTGTTGTTATTGCATGACTTGTTCTCCTAGGTCTCTGCTGCTCATTGCATTTTTATCACTTTATAAAAGTCCTTAAAACTGTTCATTTTTATAATATTGATGTTATAGTATTAATTCTGGAGAAGGAAATGGCAAACCATTCCAGTATCTTTTGGGTCACAAAGAGTTAGACACAACCGAAAGTACAACAACAAAAATATTCATTATTCTTCTGGTCTGCCTCACTTTGCTCTGAATCAGGTCATGTCTTCCCCTGTCTTTCTGAAGTCATCTCTTATTTCATTTCTTGCAACACAATAATGCTCTATCCCATTCATATTACACAACTTATTCAGCCGTTCTTCGGTCATTGGACGTTCTCTTAGTTTCCAGGTTATTGCCCCCTTGAGCTGACTCATATTGGTGTACATAAAGATCGTTTTTTCCCTCCCTTCTTTCCCTGGGGGTATAGGCCTAGTTGGTGGTATAGCTAGATCAAAGGAGGCATATTATTTAGTAATTTTTTGTGTTTAATTCCATATTGCTTTCCAGAGAGGTTGTACCCATTCCAAGGTCCACCAACAGAGATGCCTGTTTTTCCACAGCACCTACACCATTGAGCATTTTCCCTTTTTGTCATCTTTGCCACTCTGATAAGTGTAAGATAGAATCTCAGACATGTTTTAATTTTCTTTAGGAAGTTGTTCCTAACTTTAAGCCTTCATCTATCTTCCTGTAGCTTCCACTCAGGACTCCTAGTCCTGCCCCTGGGCCATAGTAGAACCCTCCTAAGGTCTTTTCTTTATGACAGTTCTGTGAATCCTTAAAGCTAACTAACATAGCCAACCTCCATAACCCCCAGCAAGGTGTCTGTGGGGATAGTTGAGGTGGTTGCCAAACATCTTTAATTTCTTTGACTAATCCTCACAGTCTTTCATCCCCTCAGCATTACTCCAACTTGCCAATGTCCTTTCAAAAATGTAGTGCCTGGAACTAAATACAACATCCCATGCATGATGTGACCAGAGCACTGGAAAGTGGGGCAATCACCTCCTAAATCCCAGGGACTGACTTTCTTAAGGTAGCCAGACTTTACTTTTTGCTGTCATTTTGCCCTGTTGCTTCATAATCAACTTTCAGTCTCCTAAAATGTCCAGCTTTTTTTCATGTGACCCATCTTATTATTATGAATGAATGAATGAATGGAGGAATGGATTTAAAAAAAAAAACATTCATTAAACATTTATTATGTGCAAAGTCCCAGGGATGCAAATAGAAAAGGAAGACAGCCCTTGCTTTCAAGAGTTCGCATTCTAATGCAAATCAAAACAACTCTGAGGTACCACATCACACCTATAAGATTGGCAAACATGACAGAACAAGAAAATGATAAATGCTGGAGAGGATGTGGGAGAGTTGGAACACTAATTCATTGTTGGTGGAGCTGTGAGCGCATCCAACCATTCTGGAGAGCAATTTGGAACTATGCCCAAAGGGCTACAAAAATGTGCATACCCTTTGACCCAGCAATATCGCTACTAGGACTATATCCCCAAGAGATCATAAAAATGGGAAAGGGTCCCACATGTACAAAAATATTTATAGCAGCACTCTATGTAGTTGCCAAAAACTGGAAGTCAGGGGGATGTCCATCAATTGGGGAATGGCTGAATAAATTATGGTATATGAATGTAACGGAGTACTATTGTGCCATAAGAAATGATGAACAAGAAGACTTCAGAGAGGCCTGGAAGGACTTATATGACCTGATGCTGAGTGAAAGGAGCAGAACCAGGAGAACTTTATGCACAGCAACAACCACAGTGTGTGAGAGTTTTTTCTGGTAGACTTAGATTTTTGTAATAACACAAGAACTTCTGAAAAAAAAAAAATCCCAATGGTGGACCTCAAGGCAAAATGCCTTCCACACTCAGAGAGAGAAATATGGAAGTCACTCACATAATGTAGCAGATCATGTTTGTGTATGTGTATCTGTTTGTGTATCATGTTCTGATTTGTTATACGGATTCTTTCATTTATCTTAGTCTGACTACATAGCATGACTATAGTGAAAATATACTCAATAGGAAAGTATATGTAGAATCTATACAGAATTGTATGCAGTCGTGGGGAGGGAGGGAGGTAGTGGGGGGTGAGTGGGGAGGGATAAAATCGCAATTGTATGGCAGTGATTGTTAAACATTAAAAAAATAAAAAAATAAAAATAAAAAAAAAAAAAAGAGTTCGCATTCTAATAGGACAAGAGTTCTTAACCTGAGGCCCATGGATAGATTTCAGGGGATCCATGACCTTGGATGAGGGAGAAAAAAACACATCTTTATTAATTTAGTCTTTCCTTCAATTGTTTAAAAGCATTATTCTGAGAAGGGGATCTATAAGCTTCACCAAATTGCCAAAGGGTCCACAACATACAAAGAGGTTCAGAACTCCTATGGGAGGTTTCAGTTGTAAATCAGATGGAAACCCCATTGGTCCTTAGAGTCCATTGGCAAAGCAGTGGTAATGCACTTCCTTCAATGTCATTTTCACTGATAAAACCCTATCTATTTTTGATGTTGAACCATTTAACAGTGCCAAGGACTTTGGTAGCAAGAACATTTTATTCCAGGAATTTGGTAGCTCTAGCTGCTGGAGCGGGGAAGGTTGTAGCACCTGCAGAAACAGTTACCAGGTTGAATTTCTACCAGGGCTGATTCCCTGGATGATGGCTAAGGGGGCTGGGCTGGAGCAGGACCAGTGGTTTGGAGAACACTGGAGCACTATTCCTGGCCCTCTTGAGCTAGAGGTCTAGAGTTGATTCCACTGGGGTCTGAGGGAAAGTGATGGTTAAGGTGGTTGCTTTGGTTTGACTTGCTTGACCTATCACCTCCTGTCTCTCCTGCAGGGCTCCTGCCCCATAGACATTGGTTAGCAGTTGATGGGGGTGGCTAATCATGCCTATCCCAACCTGTAGTTACACAGTTAATTTTGATGGACAATAATGTAACAGACCAAGGGAGGCTATAATGGGAACCAAGGTAGACCAATGGGGTTAATAAAAGTTTGAAGAGACATAGTTGAGAAGGGTCAGCAGAAATAGGGAGGATATATGAGGACCATACAGAAGTAGATTGGTCACAAACCCTGTCACAAACCCCAGGTAAGTAGATCAAACTCTGTGTCGGGCATTTGAACTGGGTTGCAGAACATAGATAGAAAGTAGGTTCCTGCTCTGTAAGCCAATTATGGAGTGAAGAAGTTTGGAACAGGATATAGCGTGGGAAGGAGAAGGAAGAGAGCAGATGTTGGTCAGGTGGAGAGGACAGCGTGGTGTAAGTGGACAGTGTGATTAAGGCAGACAAGCAGAGATCAACACCTAGGACATCTGGCAGGGGGAATTAGGGACATAAGCAAAAGACCAGTGGAAACAGGAGTAGGGATGTAATTACTCAGGGATTAAGCAATAAATGAGGGAACTCGGACATAGAAGTTAGAAATCAGACACAGGGGACTGGGGCTATAGGTCATAAACCAGATAATAACAATTTACATTTTTAAAAATAATACTTTAATTTATAAAGAGAGGCAGCATGGTCTAGTGACTAGAAATCCAACTTTAGAATCAGGTTCAAGTCTTAGGTCTGATGCATATTGGTTGTGTAACCTTGGATAAGTCGGTTTACCTCTAAGTAGTCTAATACCTTAAATTGGAGAGAAGGTCCCCTTCTGCACTTATAAAAGAAGTTTCCCAAACCAATAACATCACAGGTCTAGTCCCATCCTGTCCTATCTGATTTTGCAAAGAACTTTTTTATTACGATTATTGTGAAATTTATTATCCCCATTTTTATAGATGAGAAAACTGAGGCACAGAGAGGTTAAGGAAGTCCCCCAAGGTCACACAACAAGCAAGCATCAGGTTTTATGATTCTTGCCAATGGTCTTTCCAGGACACAAAGCTGCCTCTCAGACTGCTTGGGCACGTGGAATCAAAACCATAGAAAACAAAGTCAGCTCTCAGCAAGACTTGATAACAGATTCCAGGGCTGCTGCCTCCTGAGAACCCTTACCTCAAGAGCTGCTTTAGCCCCAGAGAACAATCAACACTGAGAGGGAAAGGTGTACTTAGCAGAAACCTCAGCTCATTGAATCAACATGCTTTCTCTTGAATCAATATTGACTAGTCAAGGATTAGGGGCTTGCCCTTCTTTGTTCTTTAACTAACCTGAAGTTAGTTACAGCAGAAGCGATCTTGTTGTGCATTCCACCCTCACTAGACTCAGTTAGGAAAGGTCTTAGAGGCCAGGTCTGTCCAGAACTTTTTTCTTCCTCAGCATCCCATTTTGATTCTCCTCCAGAACTGCCACGAAGATGGGAAACAGTTGTGTTTGGTTTCCACCGAGTACAGGGCAAAAGTGTGTGTGTATGTGTGTGTGTGTGTGTGTGTGTGTGTGTGTTTGTGTGTGTTCAGGAAGCAGTAAAGAGATTCAGGTTAGATAGCAGTAAATCTAATCTTTGAGGTTTATGAGACAAGATAACGAGTTCCCAAGGGAAAATTCCCATAATCTTTAAGAGAAGGGCAGAATATTAATTTGAGGGAGTGGTTTGAGAGAGAATGAGGTATAATGGAAAGAACACTGGATTTAGAAGACCTAGAAGACCTAGGTCAAAATTCTGGCTCTGTTCACTGTTCCCTATGTAACTTTGGGGCTCAGTTACCTCATCTGTAAAATGAGTGGATTGAGCTAGGTAACCTCCCTTACTACTCTCGATTTATGATCCCATTAAGTCCTATTTGGAGACATTGAGTTGGACTAGATGACCACTTAAAGTCCCACTGAAGTCAAAGGATTCCATGAATAGTTTCAAGATGCCAACAATTTTGGGTTGGCCTGACAAAGGGCCCTGGTAGTCTATGTTTCATATTGAAAATAAATGGAAGACAATGCCAAAAGATTCATAATGGAAAATGCTATCCACATCCAGAAAAAAAGTGAAGGAGTCTGAATACAGACGAAGTGTACTATTTGCTCTTTCTCTTTTTTGCCGCTGTTTCTTCTTTCTCATGGTTTCTCCTATTGGTTCTAATTCTTCTTTACAACATGACTAATGTGAAAATATGTTTAATATGAATGTATTTGTATAGACTATCTTGGGGAGGGGGTAGAGGAAGGAGGGAGAGTTAATTTGGGACTCAAAATCTTGTAGAAGTGAATGTTGAAAACTAGAAATAAATTACTTCAAAAAAAAAGAAAGAAAAAAAGAAACAGGACAATAACAGGTCACTCAACAGTAAATAAAGGGGAATTTACCTAGTTCTAGAAGAGAAGGCCACTATTCAGTAAGGGGTGAGCTTGGTCTTTCAGCCCAAGTGTCTGTTTTGATTCCTCTTGAATGATTGCTATCACCCAGAGAATAATGCCAATAGTCTGAACTTTTAATTCCTTTAGCCAATTAAGTCTTAAGGATTATTTTAATACCTTTTTAAGGAAAAATTAGTCTAACTTTCACTGGTGGAGGTAGAATACTTTTCCCATCACAAGGTAGAGGATCTTTTAGCACTTAAATGACTTTAGGGCTGTTATTGATCAACCTTGTTATTGATCAAGCTTGACATAGGGAGCAATAAAAGAAGAAAAGAAAAACTGAAACAAAAACATAGCCCAAAGAAAACAATGTAATAGGTCCCTGAAATACTGGCTGAATATGATAGACTAAAGACCCCAAATCTGAGGCTTCACATTCCTAGTCTCCCCTCCTTTATCCATCTACCTCCTTCACACCTTCCCGGTTTGCAAAGATTAAGTCCCAAATCTAAACTATCTGATCCATGTGCCTGATGCCAAATCTTTGCAGTTCACAGCGAATTTAAAGAGGTGACCGTAAACAGGAGTAACACCAGGAACATCAGGGCTACAGCAAAAGTGATGACACACCATAGTCACTGATCCATATCCCTGGTCAGGAAGAATTGCCCTGTACCACCATCTCCTTAGTCCTCTCCAGGAGTCCCCTGGGGGAAGGAGGGAGAGATACCAAGTCTTTACTCCATCAGAGGCCTTTGAGGGACCACTCTCTTGTGGGGTCTGGATAGATATTTTCACCTCCTCTTTGTTGTCAGAAAACAAGCCACCTCCCAGCAATGCCATCTCTTGTTCCCCAAGCACTCTCTAGAGAAGTCAAGCCAGGAAGGATGGGAGATACTCAAGAATGAAATTCTGAAGACCCAAAGAGAAACTATTCTAACTAGAAGGAAAAATAGAATTTGGCTGAAACCAAATCTAGGAATGTCGAACTTAGGATTGCCTATAGATACTCAGGAAAGGCGGGTAGCAGTGGAGGCAACAGGGAGAGTCCTGCTGAAGGTGAGATATGAGCTGAGACTTAAAGGCAGCCAATAAAACCATAAAGCAGAATGGGAGGAGGGAGAGTGGTCTATACTAGAGGGCATGGCTCACGAAAAAAGAGATGGAGCATCAAGTGGGAGGGACAATTTAAGGGCAGAGTGACTATGTTTTAGGTTTCATTTTATTATTATCAGGTGAATTAAGTCTGATGCTTCTAAAAATAATCAATAAACATAGTAAAATATTTTATTCACCATATCTTTCAGCCAATTATATGACTGAAGATGGGGTTTGCTATAGACAATATTTTGTGAAAGTCGGCCTAATCCATTTTCTTATTTTCATTAAAGATATCATATGTGTGTATACATATACATATATGTATACACACATATATTTCTCAAAGGCTTGATAAAGGCAATAATAATAGCTAAATTTATATGACTTTAAGACTTCTAAAGCATTTCATGTATATATGCATATGTATATTCTCTAATTGATCTTCATAACAAACCTATGAGGAAGGTGCTATTATTTTTCCCATTTTTGTAGATGAGGAAACCGGGACTGAAAGAGATGAAATGATTTGCCCAGGTTCACAGAGCTAGTAAGTATCTAAGACAAGATCTGAGCTCAGACCTTCCTGACAGGTGCTCTATCCACTCTAACTGAGAAGGTAGTATGTGTGTTAGTTATTGAAGTTTTCTGGATGACCCTTTTTGGCTATTAATATTATTCATGATGTTTTCCTTTCTTCTGGCATCTTCCCCTACTTGAGATATCTTATGAAATGACCCCTCAGCACATTCATGATTCTGGTACCTCCAGTATGGATTCTGATGTCCATTTTGTCTGATTCAGCTGAGTGTTCTTTCCTACTTAGTTTTCCTCAGTTCTGTTTCGTGTGTGTGTGTGTGTGTGTGTGTGTGTGTGTGTGTGTGTGCGTGTGTAGTACATTAGGAATCAAAATATAAAGGCTCAAATTTGGCAGTTGATAGATCATTTTGGAAATGCAGACAAAGCAATTCCACTTTCCATCTGTTATCCTTCTGGTTTCATTTATGAATTCTTGGGGGATAATATGGCTCATTTGGCTTTTGTGGCAAGTTTTCTGTACTCGTATTTTCTCTTAAACTGTTTTTTGCTGGTTCATAAGATGATTCCATTCATAATATTCTTCTGTCCTCCATTAAGTTTGTAGTCAAAACCAGCATTTTCCCTTTGCTACTATCTCTTTCTGTTTATCAGACAGATAAAGTTTTTGCAGCTAAGACAGTTTGGGGGCTGCTTCAGTCTCCTTCTTGTAATAATCATTTACATTGGTAACACTTCTGAAAGAAATGGTGGTAATCCAAGTCGATATCTTACCTTCTATATTATCCTCTTCTTTTTGACATCATGTATAATTCTTGAATAGGTCGAGTTGTTGTCTGCAAGCACCTTTTCAAGGTTTTCCTTGATTTTGAGGATGATTTTGTTCTTTCCTTTAACTAGACAATGATTTGACCATATACAGACAATAAATGCAGGAATGACTTCTATATCCATAGCCAGTCATTTCCTATCTGTTTAAATACAGTACATTGTACTTTCTTTTATGTTGTTCAGTGCTTGTCACATTCTGTACATTCCTGCTTTTCTGAAAACCACTCACAATACATAGATGGGTGGTTTTTGAGTAGTTTACTCAAGAAGTTTCTCTTCTTTTGGTTCTCAAACCTGAGCTAAATTTTCAACATCCTCCCCTATGATTGTCGATACTTTTAAGTCACCAAATATTGAAGATAGACAGTTCTTTCTTTGTGTAAGTGGATTGTTCTGTAGAACTGTATACAAAGCGATTTTTACATAATTCAAATTTGTCTGGGGAAGCAGGGAAAAGAGATAGGGAAGGAAGCAGGAAACTTCCCCCTTCTCCCACCTATGGATGGAGGGGGCAGGGACAGAGAGGCAAGATCACAGGAGGAATATGGGCTGGGGCCAATCACTTGGGACCTGGCCAGAACCAAGAGGAAGAACGTGTGGGGGGCAGATTCAAAGGTGGTTGGGTGGAAGGGGCAAAGATCTCCTCTCTGAGTGGAGGTCTTAAGTCAACCCCTGAACCAGTGGAGGAGGTCTCTACGATCATCCTTTCTTCAGCTTTCACTTGGAAGGATTTTTTTTTAGGCTTTTTTTCTCTTGGTGGGGGCTGGTGGGAGAGGTATGAGATCACAAAGCACTGAGTTCAGAGGCAGGAGAGGAGAGAGAGAGCACAGTATTGTCTAGCAAAGTTAACATAGGTTTTCTTTGGAATGCGGATTTCATTCAGAGTTCTTTATATAAAGTCTAATTCCTGTAATACCAATTTATGTAAAGTGAGAACTGTCATTATATGTTGACTTGGTTCAAAGGATATTACAGAATTTCTGCAATAAATGTTGGCACATAGGCTGCCACTATCTTTATAGAAGTCTTCTTTGCTTGTGTTCATGAATACCACAAAAAGAAATGAGTAAGTTTCCTATGAAAAGGTGTTTCTTGTGGCCTTTGCTCCTACTATCAAAGCAACTCCACAAACTTTTCTCTGTCTCTCCAAGGAAAACCTATGAGCAATCCTTCCAATAACTTCCTTGTGTCTTCTAGTTTCCTTTATTACAAGAATACCAATATGTATGTGGGTCAGGTCTTTCAACAGTAGGATATTTCACTGTCTTTGGACAAAGAGATTATGTTTAGAGTACAAGTGACCCTAATGTTTGCAGATGTTTAGTACTCTCTGCCTACTTTTTCAGACATACTACCACCATCCATGTCAAAGCAAAAGGAGCCACATAGAACTGAGGTCATTTTGTATTTTTCTTTGTTTCATGCATGGCTTTAGTCAAAGAATTCATTAGGTAGTGGCTAACCTACTGATGATTAACTTTTCTATTTTTAGCTAGGCTGTTCTTTGGCTTAGTCTGTTGCTAGGCTATACTTACAGCAAATTTTACCATGGTGGAACCTGACAGGCATTATATTCTGCTGGCATAGCTACCATACACCTCAGGTCAACTCTGTGCCACAATAAAGCATAAGAACAGGCAACCAAAGTGTTTATATATATATATATATATAAATACACACACACACACGTGTGTGTATGTATATACACACATGTGCACATATATGCATGTATACAAACATGCATACATATATATAATATATCATCTTGTGATGTGTATGTAAACACACACACACACACACACACACACACACACACACATACTAAAAGTGGGGTAGCTAGGTGGCCCTGTGGATGGAGCACTGGGCCTGGAGATGAGAGGACATGAGTTCAAATTCAGCCTCATATACTTACTAGCTGTGTGACCTTGGGCAAGTTGTCACTGAACTAGTTGCCTCAACTGCAAAATGGAGATAATAACAGTGCCTACTTCACAAGGCTGAGATGATACCGTTATTCTTTCCACATCGAGACTTTCCCTCACAGTCAGTTTCTGTACATTGCCACTCAGCATAAGAAATTGGATGGGAATTTTTGGGGGGAGTTTTGAAGAAGCTACAGATGACACAGAAAAAGTTAGAAAGTCAGAAATGCACAAAATATATGTAGAGTATCATAGAATGGCAACATTTTATCTTTTAATACCATAGTAATTCAGACTTCTCAGGTATGGAGAGCCAAACATTTTACACAGATTTTCCAGATTACAGGGGAGCTGTGCTCCTCACCCCCACGATGTGGGAGGGATAACTGTATTTGCAAAAGTGATTAACGGTGCCTGGGACATAGTAGGTACTCAAGAAGTAGTTATTCCCTTACTGTCTCCCCAAGCATCAGCATCCTGCAGCCTCTACCAGCTTGTACTCAGGTGAATCTGCCTAGTGCTGAGGAGAGGAGAGTGGTTAACCTACCTAACTCTACTCTAGCCTACCCTGAGGCCAAAAAGTTCTCATCAAAGATGTGACTGTCACAAAGCAGGTCGTTATCACTCAAACCCTTTGGCATTCTTTGCTCAAAGCTTCAGCCAGCTTGCAGCATGGCCCCGTGTTGAGGCCTATGGAACACAGATAACACTGGGGAACAGAGACAGGGAAAGTCCACTAAAAACATGTCACCCTCACAGCCACAGTGCTCAGTCACAAAGAGGCCTCACAGGGCTCTCTCTTTCCCTCATTTAAGGGTAACCAGCCCTGTAAGCAACAATGTTAAGGGCCAGCCTAAAACACTCTTCTAGAGGGTATGGCTCTTCCTTACTTAATTGCCTTTCTAAAGGCTGCCCCAGAGTAGAAGAAAGGCTTATGCAATCTTCAAAGCCCTTGCCTTGAGACTGCCACATTTCCCCTCCCCACAGTTCTCTACTTGCTGAACAACTCAGTTGTCCTGGTTTCCTTAATGTGGTAATGTGTGAAGATTCAGGAGAAGGGCTGAAGCAGCAAGGGAAAGACATATAGCTAATGCTGAAAGAAAAATTCTTCATTGGGGCTTTCACTCTGGTCACCACGGCAAAACTCAGGACAAAGAGAATTAAAAGGATTTTATTATAAGTAGTTTAAGGAAGCAACATGTTGATGGACTGATCACTGAAAAATCCCCAATGACCTCAAGCTTTTAATAGATAACTTTAAGACAATCTAGATAGGTCCACTCAGCAAAAGAGGTGGGGCCCTCTACTGTGGGGCCTCCCCATAGTAGCAAGAACGTGACAATTTATAGGTAAGGATATCTGACACAAAAACTGCAGACTTGGTGTCTCCTTCCCCAGCAAAGCCTCCCCCAACACTGATTGATAAGCAGGGCTGGGAATGATGACATGATGAGTCAATGTAACTTTCAGCAATGCCATGTGACTTGTTCTGGACCTTGAAGGATGGAAATAATTCTGAGAGATGAGGGATGGAGACATCATCCAGGGGGAGAAATATATAAGCACAGGTCCCAAATGAGCATGGAGTAAAAATGGCATCTCTTGTCAACTGAGGTACTTTTTAAAAGGGCATCCTCTTGCCCCTTCCTCCCGCCTCCCCACCCCAAAACAAAAAAGCCTTTAAAAGCTAAATAAATTCATTTCTAATGATAGATTTTCAGGCATTGGGACTGTGTGAAGGCAATATTTTGAAAGTCAGGGAAACTTTCCAGAGCCCCTTACAGTCACTTTACTCAGGTCACCTACTCAGCTGATCCTAATTATAACCATTTGTTAGTGAGATATACATTTGGTTGCAGAAAAGATATCCAGCAGTACTGTATCACCTTTAAAATTGATATCAAGTGCCATGTGAACTTCCTTGTCACAGACAACAATGAGGGCAGTGAGCCTGGGAGCTCTCCAGCTGAAACAACTTCAGAAAATCCTAGATAGCAGGCTGGCTACACTGTTCAGGTCTATAGCAAAGCTGAAGCAGAGAGTTAGTAGAAGACACAGGTAGCATAGCTCTCCACACCTCACAAAGGAATATTGACTAGGATGGAGATAATACATCAGTGCAGGATAGAAAAATAGAAAATACCATGGATAGGACATGGGGTTCAAATCCCTTCTCTGCCTGTTAAGGAGGAATAGCATTCGTTGAATGCTTACTAGGGAATACACAGAAAAGCAGACAAGACTGTTCCTGTATCTGGGTGCTCACATTGTAACCAAGGAAGACAGCATAAAAATGGAGAGCTAGAAATAGTGAAGAAGGAAACCTAGGGTGGTTCCAGGGGCAGAGTCCAAGTTTTCAGTGATGAGAAGGTGGGGATGACAGCTGGAGAGCAGGTGGCATGGTTTAGAGATGACTGGGAAATGACTTACTACTTGGGTGACCTTGGGCAAGTCATTTAATTTTTCTGGGTTTCAATTTCCTCATCTGTGGAATGAGGGGATGAAACAGGTGGCTTGGTAGTGCAGTAGACAGAGCCCTCTAGTCAGGAAGGTCAGAGTTCAAATCTCACCTATGACACTTATTACTGTGTGACCCAAGGAAGGAAATAAGTATTTATTAAACACTTACCACACTATGTCAGGCACTGTGCTAAGTGTTCATTTGGTCCTCCCAACAGCCTTGTGAGGTAGGCGCTATTATCTCTAATTTTTTTGTTGTTGCTATTAAATCATTTTCATTCATGTCCAACTCTTTGTGACGCCATTTGGGATTTACTTGACAAAGATACTGGAATGGTTTGCCATTTCCTTCTCTAGCAGATTAAGGCAAACAGAAGTTAAGTAACTTGTCCAGAGTCACAGAGCTAATATTTAAGGCTGAATTAACTCACTTTTTCCTAATGCTGTTTCCAGCATCCCATCCACTGGGCCTCTGACCTGCCTGTTTCATCCTTTAACCTCTGTTTGCCTCAGTTTTCTCATCTATAAAATGAGGGTAATAATAGCACTTACCTCCCAGGATTGTTGGGAGGCTAAAAGGAAATTGTAAAGTGCTTTGCAAACATTAAACCGCTCTATAAATAAAGCAGTTATTATTAACTAAACAATCTCTAAGGTCCTTTCTAGGTCCAAATTCTATTATACTGTTTCTCTGAAACCTCGTATTACTTTGAAGGCCATGCTGACCTCCTGCCATTTTGGACCACTAAAATAAATTCCCTCCTGACTCTTGTCTTACTCACGTTGTTAGTCTGGGAAATCTGGCTTTATTCCACATGGTAGACTCATAACTTGGATGCAGTTTACCAAATGTAACAAATTAATCACTCTATTATTTAGAGTGTTTATTGAAGTTTAGATTCAAAGGGCTGCACTTGAGGACCAAGAGGGCCACATGTGGCCTCGAAGCTGCAGGTTCCCCACTGCAACTCTAGCTTAATACCTTGCTAATTTGAATGACTACATCCTGAAGTCTAAGCTTCATCTCCTGCAAGTCCTTTCTTGTTCCTAATTTTGACCCTATTCCTGCTTTAGAAATTGTCTACCGTCTCTGGGCTTTCCCTATCCATGACTTCCTTAGCTAGTCACAGACCCTTCCTAGGAATTTTTGTGCCCATGACAAATTTATTTGAGTGGGAGGTGGAGGTGGGGAGAGGGCAATGACAGAGAAAATAGGACCCTTCAGATACAGTCTTATGGAGGGGGGACATTCCTCCAGAGAGTTCAGACCATGCTCTTGTGGCTCAATCAGTGGTCCCTGACTCTTCTCTGCCCAGCTCTACTCTTTCTTCTCTTCCCAGAAGGAGGTAAATGTCAATGATGGTAGGACTTAAGTCTCAGGCTCTAGAAAAAGGTTGTCATGGCATCACACTTCTGGCAGGTTGCCGGAAGACTTGAGGCATGGGGATGATCAGCTAGAGGACTGTCATGGGGAAGAACTAAATTCTTCTGGGTGAGTGTTTGTATTCTAGAACAGAGTCCCTAGTTAGGGCTATCAAATCTGTTCTTGATCTTGGCTTGTGGTGCCAAGACTCTGATCCCTACCTCATGAGCCTTTTTTGGCTATAACCTCTTTTTTCTTCCCCTGTTTCTCCAAACCAGAGAATGTTCAATCCATACCATAGACTCTACTTAGCAACATCCTACAAGGACCAGGCTAGTAGTTGTTGTTGAGTCATTCCAGTTGCGTCCAACTCTTTTTCCCCCTTCGGTCTGATGGTAGGTTTGCCATGATTCCTTTTTATTTCTCTCGCTAGATATTGGCTCTCAGGAGACAGCATCCATTTAAAGGACAATGAACCACTATTTGTATAAACATCTATCAAAGAAATTCTCCAAACAATTGCCAATATTAATGAGTATGCAACAGATTAAATTTGCTTCACTCCCATCTCCTCCAGATAGCCTTATTGAATACAATGGCTCCCAAACAACTGCATTCTCCCAGGTGTTGTCAGGCATTCTGCATACAGAGGTGTTTTGAAAACAGTAAAAGAAACACTAATAGTTCCTTCTGAAACAGATCTGCCTCCTTAATATTGGCGAAGCAGTTGCATGATGCTTTTGCTTCTAAGTCTGAGATTATCCATGCAAACAAATTCCCCACAATCCTGTCAGAGATTTGTTAGTTTCCTTTTTTCCTTTAGTATTTTATTTTTCCCCAGTTACATGTAAAAACAATTTTTAACATTTGTTTTAAAACTTTGCGTTCCAAATTCTCTTCCTTTCTCCCTCCCCACCCTGCTCATTGAGAAGGCAAGCAGTTCGATATAGGTTATACACGTACAATCATGCAAAACACATTTCCATATTAATCATCTTGTGAAAGAAAACAGAATAAAAAAATGAAAACCTCAAGAAAAATAAAGAAAGCAAAAAAAAAAAAGTATACCTTAGTCTGTATTCAGACACCATCTGGATATGGATAGCATTTTTCACCATAAGTCCTTCAGAGTTGTCTTGGATCATTGTATTACAGAGAATAGCTGTCATTCACAGTTGATCACCTTACAATATTGTTGTTACTTTGTAAACAGTACATTTCACCTTGCATCAATCCATGCAAGTCTTTCCAGGTTTTTCTGAGAGGATTCTGCTCATCACTTCTTATAGCACAATAGTATTCCATTACAATCATGTAGCACAGTTTGTTCAGCCATTCCCCAATTGATGGACATCCTCTTAATTTCCAATTCTTTGACACCAGAAAAGAGCTGTTATAGATATTTTTGTACATATAGATCCCTTTTCTTCTTGTTTTTTTAATCTCTTTTTGGATATAGACCTAGTGTGGTATGCTCTAGGTCAAAGGGTATGAATAGTTTTATAGCCCTTTGGGCATAGATCCAAATGCCATCCAGAATGGCTGAATCAGTTCATAATTCCACCATCCGTGCATTAATGTCTCATTCTTCCCATATCCCCTCCAACATTTGTCATTTTGCTTTTCTGTTGTATTAACCAATTTAACAGATATGAGTTACTACCTCAGAATTATTTTAATGTTCATTTCTCCAATCAATAATGAGTTATAGCATTTTTTTCATATGGCTATAGACAACTTTGATTACTTCATCTAAAAACTGTTCATATCTTTTGATCATGTATCAGTTGGGGAATGGCTCTTATTTTTGTAAATTTGACTCTGTTTTCTAAATGTTTGGGAAATGAAGCCTTTATCAGAGAAACTTGCTTCAAAATTTTTTTCTGTTACAATTACTAAATGTATTTCCCTCTATTCTCTCTCTCCTTTCACCCCATTCCTCCTTAAAAGTGTTTTGCTTCTGACTACTGCCTCCCTTAATCTGCCCTCCCTTCTATCAGTTTTTGTCCTGCCCCTAGAGTGAGCAAAGAGACCTCTGTAATCTCCTGGTCAGTTGTTTGACCTCCTTACTGTCTTTGGTCTGAGAGCTCCAGAAGCAGTTGCTGCTGCTGCTAATTCAGTGGCTCCCAAGACCTCCTTCTTGTTTGTTGGAGCCAAGTCAGCACTGGACTATACTCTGCTCTCACCCTAATTGGACAGACCTATCTTGCCAATCTTCTAAGTTGTCTTGAGTTGGAAAATTATTTCACCTGGTCCTTTTGTCAGTTCTGTCACTCCAGGAATTGGTTCATGGCATTATTTAAAAGGGTTCAGAGGGGTTTTGAGGAAAGCTCAAGAGGGTGACTGCTTTTTCTCTGCCATCTTGGCCATGTCCAACTCTTTATGACCCTATTTTGGAGTTTTCTTGGCCATCTCCTTTTGTGGTTTGCCATCTCCTTTTCTAGCTCATTTTGTAGATGAGAAACTGAGGCCAATAGGGTTAGGTGACTTGCCCTGGGTCACACAGGTACTAAGTGTCTGAAGTCAGATTTGATCTCATGAAGATGAGTCTTCCTAGTTCCAAGCCCAGTGCTCTACCACCTAGCTGCCCCTGAGTTGAGAGGAGTAGTAGTATAGTAAATCTTCAGGTTTTTTAAATGCCCCAACTAGTATAAGCAAACTTATTCTTCCAATAAATACATAAACCAATCCCAGGGGACAATAATTAGGTTTGCTTTGATATCTTTTCAGTAGCCACATGTGTTTCAGCTCTACTGCCAGATCCATACCCTTAAATCATCTATGTCAATAAGTTTTTCGTTAATGTTCATTTTATCAAAAGGCAGAATACCTGGTCTGTGGAAGATCTGCTTGCTCCATTTTCTTGGGTCTGTTTTCTAACACACTCTTGCCAATACAACAACTAACTCACACAGGAAAGCAAACAGTTGGTTGTGACAATTATTTACCTTCTTCATCATCACCCAAGGTTCTGTCTGGAGTATGTAAGAAAGATGGTCCTAGAGACAGGGGAATCCCAAGCAGAGAAAGTTCTTCCATGGAATTTTGACTTAGCCACCCAGAATAGGACTTAACTGAGCACATGTGCCTGTAGGTTTAGTAGAGGGTGTGTATAAGGGGTGGGGGTGGTAGTGGTGCAAATGGTCTCCATCCTCTGGAAAGCCTTCCTCAAAAGGATGGAGGCATCACTGTATCAGCAGGAAATGGGCTCAGCTAGAAACAGGAACAAAAGGGAAAGAATCCCACCCAATTAGCTCTTTGGAGTTAAACTGATGCCAGTAGGAAGGCACCTAGTTACTTAACAAGTACCAGCCCCTACCATTTACTGGGGCAGAATATCCCTAGTTGTCCCAACTCTCCTAGCACAGTAACCTAGAATCTGGAGGTTAGAGAGAGGGATGAATGAAGGTGGGGCTAAGGTTTAATGACACAGATAGGGTGGGGAAGGGGCTTGGGGCTTAGAAAGGCTGGGTGGAGTGAGGTGACTCAGGGAGGACTGGGAGGCCTATCTGGGGTTGGCCTTGGCAGGCAGGAACAGATCCAGGGAAAGGCAGTGAGCTATGGATCTTTGGGCCTGGCACCTGAGTCAAAGTCATTGGAGAATCTGCTGAGCAGGAAAGAGGAAGCTTCCTCCTTCTCTAACTGGGCTTCAGGGAATGACCTCGAGGGAAAGGGCTGTCCATAGACCAAAACACTAAACAGTCTGCCTCCAGCCAGAAACCAGGACTATTCTAGAATTCTGCATGCTGAAATAGAGAGGGCTGATTTCCCAAACTGTTATTTTTTAGTGGAAGGGAGAGGTGACTGTCTATGTGTTTCTAGGAGCAGATCTCTGTGGAGTAAGATCATGCCTCTGCTCTCCTCCATTCATTTTCACTACCCCCTCTCTGCTTTAAGCTTTATCTTCATTCCTAGGCTTTCAGCACCCTTTAGCTGGGGACTGCTAATTAGCTCATTCAGGCAAAAGGTCCCAGGAGGATTTGCATTTTAAAAGAGGCTCAGAGAAAGAGGGTGGGGTAGAGAAAATCCAACTAATGGGATTTCAGGCATCAGCTGGGAGATATTTTGGATCAAAATGTCTCCCCTTGCCTCCAATCAAATGGGCACTAACCTAGTTCAGCCTTTCATTACTGGTCTAACTAGACTACTGCAGTAGCCTTTTAGTGGTCTCCCTGCTTCTAGTCTCTTCCCCCTTTAATTCATCCCCCATACAACTGCCAAAGTGATTTTCCTAAAGCCCAAGTTGACCAGCCATTCTCCTACTCAAACCTCATTGGTTCAGTATTATTTTGTTGTTGTTCAGTCATTTTTCAGACATGTCTGACTCTTTGTGACCCCATTGGAGGTTTTCTTGGCAAAGAAACTGGAGTGATTTGCTATTTGCTTCCTCAGCTCATTTTATATACATGAGGAAACTGAGGCAAACAGGGTTGAATGACTTGTCCAAGGTCACACAGCTGCTGTCTGAGGCTAGATTTGAACTCATAAAGATGAGTCTTCTGGATTCCAAGCCCAGTGCTGCATCTACTATGCCACCCAGCTGTGATTCCCTATTGTGTTTAAGATCAAATAGAAAACTCAGTTTGGCCTTTAAAGACCTTCACAGCCTGACCTTTACAATCTGATTATACATTACAGCCCTTCACACTCTCTGTGATCTAGACGAAAGGATTTCTTGATGTTCCTCATACACGATGTCCAGTTCCTGTCTCTATACTTTCACTCAAGTTGTCTAGCACACTGGAAAACACTCTCTCCCTACCTCTACTTCTGAGAATTCCTAGTGCTCTTCAAAGCTCAGCTCACGAACCACTTTCTGCATGAAGCCTTTCTGTGTCCTCCTAGTTTCTAATATCTTCCCATAGTCTCCTCGCACACCCCACTATTTCCCATTGCCTGGTCTATACTTCTCTGAAGGCAGCTAGGTGACACACTGGGCTTGGAATTAGGAAGACCTGAGTTTAGATCTCACCTTGGATACTTAATAGCTGTATGACCCTGGGCAAATCACTTAATTCTGTTTGCCTCAGTTTCCTTATCTGTAAAATGAGCTGGGGAAGGAAAAGGCAAACCATTTCAGTATCTCTGCCAGCAAAACCCCAAATGGGGTCATAGAGACTCAGATATGACTGAACAGCAACATGCTTTTGTATGTATCTCCACATAGAATGTAAGCTCTTTGAGAGTAGGGACCATTTTGTTTTTGTCTTTACCATCCCAGCTTCTAGCAGGAGGCTCTTAATAAGATGCACTGAGGGAGGGATGAGGAAATAGTGAGGGAAATCTTCCTAGGGCCCTCAGATCTGGACTGCAAGTCTGGATACTAGGGATTTGATCCTGGGATATCCGTGACTAGCTGGAGGAGCTCAGACAAGTCTCTGAGCATCAGTTTCCTCATCTGTAAAATGGGTGGGTGGGTGGGGTTGGGTTGAACTATATATGCTTTAAAATCCTTCTAGTGCTGATACTTTAGAATTTCCTGGGAAACTGGGTAAAAAGAGAAGACTTTAATCACTTCTAAGGCAACTGAAAGGGCATGGTATAACCACCAATGTAAAGTTGGAAAGTACCTCAGGAGTCATCTAGTCTAACCCCATTATTTTACAGATGAGTAAACTGAGGCCCTCAGCAGTTAAAAAGATTTTCCCTAGGACACATAGGGAGTAAAACAGATAGCCAAGTTTCAAACAAAAGTCCTCTGGCTCTAATTGAAGTACTCTGGAATGATGGTTCCTATTTCACTATAGCCCAAGAGAAGCTGTTATTCTGGACAAGCCAACATCGCCCCAATAGATAACTAAAGCTAGCCTTTTAGACTCTTCAGACTTCTCACTTTTGCCACTGTGGACTGCATCTTAGGAGCTATTAGAAGGCCTTATATTTACTCCATGTTTCATTTTACAACATCAGGAAAATGGGCACATGTTGTCTATATCCACTCAAGAATGTAAAACTAAAGGAATCTGGGGGACACATAGGAACTGGCTGCTTGAAGAGTGTTCTAGGTCTCTTTGATTACCTCCTCCTGCACAATCCCTTCTCCACCCTGGAGACTAGGTGCCCACAGTTCCCTGGGAGCCAGAACAAAGGGAGTATCCTTGGCTCTGGTCCTGTGTTTATGCAGCAGTAGAAAAGGACAAGGATTTCTGCTTTGGCCCTGGGGCAGAAACACTTGGGCAAGGCCAGCTGGAATGTAAACATTGGAATGCCAGGGTCCTGAGCTGGCATTGGCCTCAGGGCCAGGTAGGTACAGGATGACCTTCCTGCCTACTCTTCCTTCCCTGAAAGTGGGGTAGGGAGGCATCCAGCTCCCTCTTGTTTCTAGTGTTTTCCTTTTCTTTCATTGAGCTCCTAATTCCAGTGGGATCCTATCTCCCAGTCCTCATAGATGGGAGTGACCTTCAAGGAGGATTGCAGGTGAGCAGCTGAGGTTGTAGAGTTTGAGGAGTGTGTGTATGGGTGTGTGTGTGTGTGTGTGTGTGTGTGTGTGTGTGTGTGTGTGTGTGTGTGTGTGTGTAGGTGTGTGTGTGTATGAGAGAGTTTGTGTGTGTATGAGAGAGAGAGAGAGAGAGAGAGAGAGAGAGAGAGTGTGTGTGTGTGTGTGTGTGTGTGTGTGTGTGTGTGTGTGTGTGTGTGTGTGTATGTGTGGTTCTTGGTGTGAGGAACCTATCCAATAGGTCTTTTGCATTCCACCTTCCTTGAACCAAGCCCATCTTCTAATAAGTAACTTAGGTAATAATTATGCACACTAAATACATGATGTTTTGCTCTTCAGATTAAATCACACCCCAGAATGGGACAGGAAAGTACCTCCAGTGGCCATCCAACAGGTGTCTCTCTACAGGGAAGGCCAGAAGCTCTATCTGCTTTACTGATCTGGCCTTGATGTAGGACAATAGCCCTGTCTTGCAGCTACCCTTCTGGCCAATGTCTATCACTACCCACAAAAATAGGATTCAGTGAAACACATTCTTGTCAAGGATCTACAATCACAAAAAGTCTATAATTATAGTCAACTTTACAATTTACAGCGTACTTTCTTCATAACAGTTCTATGAGCAAGGCAGTAAAGGTACTATCTCCATTTTAGAAAAGGGAAAAGCAAGGCCCAACACTGCCTTCTGATTGGTCCATGCTTAGGTCTAGCACAACCCATAATGCTTAGGTCTGTACTGTGTGGTGGAAGAAAGGGCAATAGATTTGAAGTGAGGAGAGATCTTGTTCTAATTTTACCTTTGCTGTTTATTATCTATGTGGTCATAGGCAAGTTGCTTCACCTCTGTGTGGTCTTGGTTTCCTCATCTGTAAAATGGGTATAATCCCTGAGGCACCTACCTAACAGTGTTGTGGAGAGGGACGAATGAGATCAAGGATGCAGAGTGCTTTGCAAAACTCTAAGCAGCATAAGCATATCAGTTATTATTCCTGCTTCCTTCTGGAAAAAAATGCACAAAAGTGTCATGCTATCTCTACAGTCTCCAGGAACATATACCGCTGGGGAACACCTCCTCACCTCCTGCCCACTCTCTCCCCCATCATTTACACAGGTGTGGTTTTTGACTCAGAGTTACAGGAGGAAATGACAGGTTTCTCCTTGGAAAAAGAGGACCATTTGTGTTTGTGGCAAAACAGATTGAAATATGATGTGCCAATGAAAACACACTTCTCCTGAGCCACCTCCTACCAACAACCTGGTTCTCACTGGGGTGGTTTTGATCCTGATCCAAAATGTACCTCTACCCACCAGGCTGTCAGTCTGCCTGGCCTGAGTTCCTGCCTGGATCCCTACTTGAGTTAAGGCAATCTATCCCAGAGGCTAGAAAAATAACATAAAACCAAAATAGTATCTTCCCCTTCTGGCAAGACCTCGTGAAACCTGGTGGCTCTTCATTTCAATTAAATCAACAAATGTTTCATTATCTATTGCTCAACACTGAGCTTAGCTCTCTAGGGAGATACTAAAGAAGCGTAACTCTTTTTCCAAACTCAACTTTCAGCTTAATAATAATAGCTAGCATTTATATGGCCACTAAGTGCCTGCCACTGTGAGATTATTATCTCATTTGATCCTCACAACAAGCCTAGGAGGTAGGTGTTATTATTATCCCCATTTTTTATAGTTGAGGAAACTGAGGCAGACAAGTGAGGTGACTTGCCCAGGGACACCCAATTAGTCTAAGGCTACATTTGAACTCAGGTCTTCCTGACTCTAAGCCCTGTGCTACTTAACTGCATTTGAAGGCAGTGACTGAAAGACACAAGATATACAATTAAAAGAGTTTTAGTAGGTAACAGTGCAAGATAGTACCTGAATTGTCAAAGTCAGATGTAAAAGCACAGACCCAGGAATCTTTTACAAAACTCCAGTTTTCCTTAGCTTTGGATTCTGATTTGGCCTGATCCAATGAAGGAAATTTATCCTAAAGCTATGTTACTTTCCTCCGGGATTAATACCCTTCCTAGTAACTTTAACCCTGACATCCTTAAAGCCAAGTTTCTGTTTCACAATCTACCTTCATTCCAAACTACTGCTACCAGCTAATGGCTTCTCATCTAATGTCTACCTCCCTCAGCCCCTTCTATACATGCTAGGAGCTCAAATGGGGTTTGCAAGAATACTCTTGTTGAGTCATTTCAGTCATGTCCAACTTCCTGTGATCACATTTGGGGTTTTCTTGGCAAAGATACTGTAATTTTGGGCAAGTCACTTAGCCACTCTGGGCCTCAGTTTCCTCCTTTGTGAATAGAGGAGGATGGATTAGATGACTTCTGATGTAACTTCTAGGTCTAGACCTAAGATTCTATGACCTAGTATAAGATATGCAGAGATCTTAGAGACTATAAAAGTAATCTTGATTAGGATCAATCAGGGGTGGGGAACCCATGGCCTTAAGGTTTCATGTGGTCTTCTAAATCCTCAAGTGTGGCTGTTGACTGAATCCAAACTTCACAGAACAAATTTATTTTTTTTTTAATTTTTAAATTTAATTTTAAAAAATATTTTAAATTTTTTTTTAAAGCCCAGGAACTAGAAAATAGGTAGAGTCAGAACCTTGAAGGTTCTAGGAGGGGAGAAGGGCCATTCTGGTGGCAGATAAGAGAAGTGATAGCTCATCCAGGGTTGGGGAACCTAAGAACCTAGAATCTACATGTGGCCCTCTATGTCCTTAAGTGTGGCCCTTTGACTGAATCCAAACTTCCCAGAACATATCTTTTTATTAAGAGGATTTTTCTAACTGCTAGGCTACCAAATAGGGTGGGAGGAAAAGTATGAGCAAAAGAATATATGTGGGAATAGAAAACATGAAGAAAATGACTGGAGTGGAAGATTTCCTGTTGGGAAAATGGTACAAGATAAGATTGACTAGGTAAGCCTGATGCTTTCTTTGGTCCTTCAGAATGATCTTTTATCTCATCCCTCATCTTTATAGGAAAAGAAATGGATTTTACCCTAATATCACAACAGAGGGTCAGTGATGTGAAGTAAAAAAGATTAGGAGGGAGATTATGATAGCAGACACTTTCCTCAATTCCCCCCACCAAGTTCACTTCTGAATGTAGCACAGCCAAAGGATGAATTGCACTCTTGCTTACAGGATGTAATGTGTCAGCAGCTGAGTCAATTTAATGCTGGGCAGAGTCAAGCAGGTTGTTTGACTGTGTGTCATTTTCCTGCTTGGTCATAACCTGGCCTGTTCTGTCTTGGATAGTTATCCACCTAAAATCACGGAAGAACATTCAATAGAGACAGAAGAAACAGGGATGCCACCCATTCATAGCCAAATGGTATCTAGATAAGAGATAAGGCCGCTAGCTACAGGAGATAAAGTATCCCTCCCTCCAGAGGTTCCCAAACTTAGTTGGCCTATTGCCCTCTTTTTAAAAAAATTACTCAGTGCCCCCCTGGAAATTTTTAACCTTTTAACTTTTTGTTTTAATTTATATCATTTCAAAACATACAAAAATTTTTGAAAGACATCTTAAATTTAATAATTTATTGTAAATTTGTGGGGTTTTTCCTGCATTGAAATTTTGATGACATAATATTGCATCATGTAACCATATAGTATCATGTTATAAACAAGTCATTACACATACATTCCTAACAATGTATTATACACTTGTCTGCCAACACTTGCTTGTTAAGACCTGTCAGTGGACCTGACCACTGATCAGTTATAACTTTCATTTTGTGTGTTTATTTGGAAAATAATGACTTTAGCTGTTACAGAAAAGATGAAACCTATACAAATGGTTCTTCAACATTTTCTCTTCTTTCCACAGAAAAGATGAAACCTATACAAATGGTTCTTCAACATTTTCTCTTCTTTCCTTATGCTTCCACCACCCCCTTATTTTTATTCAATGTCCCTCAATTGCACCTGAGGCTATTACCACCCCCCCCCCAATCATTCCAGTGCCCTCCAGGGGGTGGTATCATCCACTTTGGGATCCTCTGTCTCCCTCTATCATGAGAATAACAGCAGTTCTTGCCTCAATCACTACCAGAGAGTTTGTCTATTTGAAACTGTTGTATGCCTACTGAGTTCAGGCTTAGAAAACAATTAAAAAGCTTTTGTCACTGTACAATCAGACAAGTGAAGCAGTTAAAGCAGACCTGTGCCTGCTCTGAAAACAGAAGGGGAAGATCCTTCCATTGTACTGTGTTTAAGTTGGTACCAGGCAGAGCGCATTGGGCATACTCTAAGAATGCAGCCCTCTCTATCCAGTCCTCCCCTTATATTATTATTGTGTTGGACAGGCATGGCAGATGGACAAAAATCCAGGCTCATAGTTGAATAGGAAGAGGAACATTAACTAGTTTGGATTTGGGAATTGTAGCGATTATAAGTAAAGCTACACAGAATGTTTTTGTATGACCAAGATCATAATGTTTAAGGGAGGCAGGCAAGGACATTAGCTTCTGTCTCTGCCTTGGAGAAAGGAGCATAAGTGCAATTGGTTGGTACTAAAGAAGTCCTTGGCATACAGGGACAAAACAATTTTTAAAGAGGTCACTCCCTCAGAAAGAGATTCTTATCTATTAAAAAAAGGTCCCGTGAAAAGACTGTTAATAAAGCTTAATCTGAGAGAAGGACTTAAAATCTTTAAAGATCTGTTGTTAGGAAGGAAGCCTGTCACTAACTTTGAAGGTTTTTTTAACCATTAATAACACATAGGGATTTTCACCACTCCACAGAAATTGGGCAGAAATGTCTGTTTATGTAACTGCATTACCTCTTACTATCTTGACTTTTCCTTGAAGTTGTTGGAAACCCAGCAACAATTATGTTGTGAGATAGGAGGTTAAGAATGAAGCAAGGGGGAGGTACTAGATGAGAGAAGAGAAAGATAACATGTGAAGTACACAAGGTAGGCATCACCTGAAGGCTCCTCACTCCCCTGGGAAATAGCTGCTACAATCTTTTCCACTCCAGGGTGGTTCCAGCAAATTTCTCCTCCTCCACCTAACCTTCTTATCCTTGAAAGACTCTTCTCAAATATCTATGCAGTTTAAGGAATTTTAAAAGCCTCTTATTCTATAAGCAGAATAGTTTACTACAGTGAGCTGAAATTTGGGGGTACAAATCTTCTATTGTAGGATTTAGCTAAGTTCTAGATCAGAGATTTCTAACCTGAGGTCTGGAAACTTTTTTTTTTAATTTTTGATAATGATATTTCAATATAATTGTTTTCCTTTTAAATTCTATGTCTTTTATACATTTAAAGATACTATTCTGAGTAAAGGTCCATAGACTTCAAACTGCCAGAGGAGTCCATGGACTGAAAAAAATTAGGAATTCCTATACTAGGTCTCCTTTAAGTCAGTTAGCTTTATTTGGATTAAAGCATTTTTTCACTTTGCTAGACTTCCTGTTTCCTTGCAGGTAGGCTAGCCTTTTCTGTTACCTAGTCCTGGAGGTTGCTTCTCTGCCCTGCTTGATCTCCCGGACTTTCTTCCCTTGGAGCAGGGGTTCTTAGTGACTATTGTGCCATAGATCCCTTTGGCAGTCTAGGAAAGCCAATGGACGGCCTCTCGGAATAATGCTTTTTAAATGCACAAAATAAAATACATAGGATTCAAAAGGAGACGATTATATGAAAATAGTTGCTGTTCAGTCATGTCTGACTCTTCATGACACCATTTGGGGTTTTCTTAAGCAAAGATACTAGAATGGTTTGCCATTTGTTTCTCCAGCTCATTTTAGAGATGAGAAAATTGAGGCAAACAAGGTTAAGTGACTTGCCCAGGATCCCACAGCTAGTAAATGTCTGAAGCCAGATTTGAACTCAGGACAATGCGTCTTTCTGATTGCAGGCCCAGTACTCCCACTGCACCACCTAACTATATTAACTTCATGAATGCTAGGCTAAGAACCCCTGTCCTAGGCCAACACAGAACTATTTCTTTCTTCAAATAGTTTTTCATTAATACTTAGTTTTTATAGCACCTGGATTACCCTCTACATCTCTCCCTCCTCCTTCCCTAGCCATTTTTACAATAAAAACTTTTCAAAAAATAAAAAGGAGGATGAAAATTTTAAATGGAGGAAAAATCAACTAATGCATTAAAAAAGAACTGACATTATATGCAATGCTCCAAATCCATCGACTGCTGTGGTCCCCATTTCTGCAAAAGAGCTAGGTGAGGTGTCTCTTCCTATCTGTTCTTTGTGAACAAGCTTGCTCTTTATAATTTTTGACTTTTTGTGGGGGTTGTTTCTCCATATACTTTGTTGTAATATCTGTCTTTATTATTTTCCTACCTCTGCTTATTTTATTTTGCATCAGTTCATGTAAGTCTTCCCATGTTTCAGTCTCTTGAATCACAAAAGGAATGACGTGCTCTTTTGTCCCAGCTTCAGGTAGGAACTGCTCGCTTCAAAGCCACCTGAATCTCAATTTGTTGATAATGCCTAGAGTCTGCCCACAGAAATTCCTTCATTTAACCCTGCCTGTGTTAAATGTACACAGCCAGCTCTCAACCTTTCATAGCTAGGTCTCTCCAACTTCTCAAATTCTTGCTGCTCTCAAAATACTTTACTAGCTTCTGAATGATTATTACTACAGTTCCTTCATTTTTGGGAGCTCATCCCAGATTTGACATTCCATCTTTCAAATGTTCTATTCCTTTTTGCAATATTTTTCTAAATATTATTTTGTCTTCTATCTTCAGTTAATTTGTTTTGCTAGTTCAAGTCTAGTGTGCACCTTAACCAAAACTTTTGAATTAATATTTATTATCATCCATACTTATTAAAAATTCGTGATGGGTAAATCTCTTGCTTCTCCATGCTTTGAGACAGAAATCTCCTTTTTTTAATTCTATATTTTTCTAGAGCTTTACTTTGTTTTACTAGAAACTGAAAAATAAAGTTTATTTTATGCTCCATTTTCACCACATGGGTCTTTCAACTTTCCATTCTGAATCACCTTGTCAGGTACTAATGTCCATCATACATTGAGGAACTGGGAGTAAAGCTGACACAACCCTCAGTCTGAAGATCCTGGACCAGCACAGTTACTAGAAACAGTGCTTCTCACTGTTATAAAGCTACAAGGTGAAGAAAAGACCCAGGTCGCAACACTTTGGGTTTCATGGTGACCCCATTCCTCACAGTCCTAGGCCTCTTTATCTACAGACCCACAATTCACTTGCATTACTTTCTTACCACCAGGACACAGAGCAGCCTGAACATTAGCCCTGCAATGGGGCACAGCCTGTCTCCCATAAGTCCCATGGTAAAAAAAAAAAATGTTAAGGAAATCAGACTTCACTCTACTCAAGCTCTCCCCATAGCTTAAGGAACTCTTTACTAGTAGTTTAGGCTGCCCCACTGGGGACCCAACTATCCAGTTCCAGTTGGACAAGGCAGGTTCTTTCTTCCTTTCTTTCCTCCCCTTCTTTCCCATCCCCTTCTCTTCTTCTTCCCTTTCCCCTTTCCTTCTCTTCCCTTTCCTTTATTTCTTTTTGACTAGGTAAAAGAGACCATTCTTTGTGTCATCTCTTACCTAGCCTTAATCACTGAATGGGTGTTGCCTCAGTCAAACAGACCTGGGAAAGACCTTAAAAAGGTCTTAGACCTTAAAAAGGCCAAGATCTCCCATTGTATCCAGAGCCATCTCCAGTTGTCCTCATCTATATCTGGCCATTGGACCCACATGGTTCTGGAGGAGAAAGTGAGGCTGGTGACTTTGCACAGCCCACCCTCATTTAAATCCAATTCATTTGCCATGGTCCTCTTTGAGAATGAAGGACAAGCACAAGCAGAAGAAAGAATCAATTGCATCCTCTCCAAGCATTTATACCTCATAGTGCCCCATCCTCCCTATGACATGGGTGTCTTTGGAGATTTTCTTTAGAGTCTCATCTTCAAAGCCACTCTCTTTTCTGGGAACACTTGAGAGCGGCACATGTAAACTCAGTCACATTTGAATTCCTCTGGCCCCGGCTAGACTGGGGATATTCTTAACTCTGCCTAAGAACATTTAGAAAGGGAGATGTGTCTCTTACACAGTCACTATTTACTGTCAGAGATAACAAGAAACAGCTGGTTTGAAGCTAGCTAGAGAATCAGGTGTTTCTTGTAATACAGTATTACCTCCCTCTCTCCTGAAAAAAAAATTACCAAGAAATTACACATATACAATTATTCTATTTCTGATGAGTGGGGAAGGGATCAGGGATCACAGAGAGAATGAGAGAAGGACACAGTGGACAGAATACTGATCCTGGAGTCAGAGACATCCAAGTTCAAATTACACCTGACTTTTACTAGCTGTGTGACCATATACAAGTCACTTCATTTCTCTGAACCTGAATTTCCTCATCTCTAAATGGGGATAATAATATCTTAGTATTCACTTCCCAAGATGGTTGTGAAGCCACGTTTAGATAATGCATGTAAAATGCTTTGTCAACCTTAAAGTACTATGAGTGATTATCGTTCAGTCATTTTCAATCATGTCTGACTCCTCATGACACCATTTGAAGTTTTCTTGGTAAAGATATTGGAGTAATTTGCCATTCCCTTCTCCAGATCATTTTACAGACAAGCAAACTGAGGCAAACAGGGTTAAGTGACTTGCCTAGGATCATACAGCTCTCAGATTTGAACTCAACAAAATGAGTCTTCCTGACTGCAGATCTGGCACTCTATCCACTGCACCACTGAATCTATAATCTTGCAGGTGTGAATGTTCCCTTCTGAAAATTGTGATTCATCTATGCTTGCCTTTTCTGTGCAAATCTTATCTCACTAGATCACTACATTTGCCACAAAGGGACCCTGAAGATTCTGGGAGCCTTTATTTTTTCTTGGCATTACAAGGGTGCTACTGGAGTACACAGGTTGACTCCAGGTTATCCCTCACTCTTGACAAGTGACCAGCTTAAGTTTTTTTAAGAGTACATTTCTTCAATGACGTAATTTACTCTGGCTTGTCATGGGTTCTATATTTGTGTGTTACAGTTTGCTCATATCCATTACTCTCTGTGAAGTACTTGTTTTTAATTCTTGAGAGATTATAGCATGATAGTTCTCAAATTTTTGCTCACAGTGTAGCATTTGGAGTTAAGTGACTTGCCCAGGGTCACACAGTAAGTGTCAAGTGTTCGACCCTAGATTTGAACTCAGGTCCTTCTGACTCCAGGGCCAGTGCTCTATTCACTGTACCATCTAGCTGACCCAATAAATAGCCTTATGATAGGACAAGCTAGGGCCTCTAAGGTATAACCCACCTATGGGAATTCTACTTCTTTCTTGTCATCCAACAAACATATTCACTTCTTCCTTATTCTAAAATATACTGTCTTGCAGTATTACTAATCTACAATCCTATCTTTATCCTTACTTTCTCTGCCAAATTTATGATAAAAATAATAATAAAAGCTAACATTTATGTAGTTCTTTAAGATATGCAAAGCCCTTTACAGATATTATGTTATTTTATCCTCACAACATTAAACCACATTAAATTGTGAACTCCTTGAGGACAGGGAGAGTCTTTTGCCTCTTTTTGTATCCCCAGCACTTAGCACAGTGCCTGAGACATAGAAGATGCCTAACAAGTGTCTACTGACTGACTAACAACAACCTTGGGAGGTAGGAGTTATTATTATCATCACCATTTTATATATAAGGAAACTGAGGCAGGTAGCAGTTAAGTGACTTGCCCATGGTCACACAGTTAGCAAATGTCAGGAGCTGGTTTTGAATTCAGATCTTCCTAACTCCAGACCCAATACTCTATCTACTGGGCCACCTGGCTGTCTCAATTTCTATAAACAATAGTCTATAACTGCTGCTTCTATTTCTTTACTACCTACTCATTACTTAATCTTTTGCAGTCTGTCTTTGCATCTCTCCAGCTTAGAAGAACTCTTCTGGAGTTCCCTTGATGACCCTTTAATCACCCAAACTGAGAACTTTTTGTCAGTCCTTATTTCTACAGACACCCCATCTATCAGTTGGAGAGTTTGTTAGTTAGAAAATTTGAGGTCTAGTTGAGGCAGCAGAGACACATACTCCAGACAGACAAAGGTAGAGAAAAATAGATGAGAAAGGAAGCAGGAATAGGATCTGTGGTAGTGGAAAAGAAAGATGGCTATGGACTCAAAGGAAAGCTAATTCTAGTAACTGAGAGCTGAGCTACAGAGTGGACTGTACAAGGAAAGAAAGGACTTACGAGCCTTGAAGTTCCAAAGTTATGATTTGATGTGCACTTCACGACTCTGTTTGTACTTCCTGTTTTCCTGGATGCCATGTGTGTTTTTGGGAGACTGTCCCCCAGGTTTGGGTGGGTGGGAAGATGGGGAAGGAGTGATATTTTATAGCTACCATTTTTACTGTGCCACCTTCATAAATGCTTTTTGGTAAGAACTAACTTAGTCTTCTGGCTGATTGGTGATGTGAAGCATATCAATGGGGGCTTATGGTATATTGTTTTCAAATAGTTATCTACAAGGTAACCTAGAACCTAGCAGTAGCTGCTGGTCTCTGGAGACCCAGCCTGTCAGTGCAAGTACAAGTTGAAGGAATGGAACAGAGTGGGTGCTATGTGAGTAGCACCAAAGGAAACTATTACTGTAGCTAAGGCCCTGCTGAGGGTCTCAGAGGGATATGTGGCTGTGATAATATAATATAACAAATATGATGTGATGTAATATAATATAAATAATATTCTATAACATAATAAATATAATGTAATGTTACATTACATTGCGTTACATCATATCATATCATATCATATTGTAAGGACTTGAAAACTGGACAATCATCAGGGAATGAGGTGAAAGTCAATTGATGGGCTTAAGCATTCTCAGGTATGCTCCAGGAGAAATCTCTCCTCCTTCTTGGGTCTCCATAACAAAGGGCTGAGTTCTCATTGTTTCACAGGTGAGACCTTTGTTTTGACTCAAAATTTGTTGTGACTCAAGTTCACGTCTAAATATAGCTAAACTGTGCCCTTGGGCTTGGTCTTTAAAAGGAGCTGAAGAAAGAGGTGGTCAGATGGGGAGGATTGAAAATCTGCACATGGCCACAAAATCAGTCCCCTGGAATGAAGCTTATGCAATTATGGTGCTTGCCACAGCCTCCACGACCCCAATACTGAAAACAGATGGAAGCGATGGTGGAGAAGCAAGAAATTCTTGAGTCAAACCAGGAGTTCTAGGAACACAAGTTGGCACCAGTGAAACAACAACAGCAGCAGAGTGACAGAGGAATCCTGGACCGAGCCAAGAATAAGGTTCAATCAAAGTTAAATATGAAGAGCAAACCTAGAACTTGCCCTTTGCTACAATTAGGAGTCATGTGGCCTTTGCAGTTCTGGGGAGGAGGAACTGACTCTAGAAAACCCAAATTCTGTCTTCTCTATGGTAAGCTCAAATACGCAGTCACCTCTACAGGCACTCCAGAAGTAGAGGTTCATGTTGAGACCAAGACACCCATCAAGGGAGAGAAGGTGGGATTGCCAGAGAGTCAACTCCTACTTCCCTGGACCTGTATAGTCCACATGACTAATGGTACCACTGAAGGTTAAAGTGTGGGATTTTTTTCCCTCATTTACATGGCTCTTTGTCTTCCTTGATTTCATCTCTAATATGATGACTTGGTCCAAAGAACTCCTCTGTCATTGTGCCATTGCCTGATCCGGTTCACTCCCATTCTTGGACTTATGTGGTATCCTGGAAGGGAGAGAGAGGGGACAAGCATTGATTAACATTCTACTACATACCAGGCACTATGCTAAGTGCTTTACAAATATCGTCTCATTTGGTCCTCACAACAACCCTGAGAAGAAACCATTATTATAATTTCTGCTTTGTAGTTGACAAAATTGAGGAAGACAGAGGCTAACAACTTGCCCAGGGTCTTACAGAGCTAGTAAGTGTTGAGGCTGCATTTGAAGTCAGGTCTTCTTGATCCTAGCACTCTATCTACCATGCCCTCTAGCTGTCTCCTGGAGATGAGGCATATGGTTATGCAGGTCTTATTCCAGGCAACTCATTCTTTCTGTGTGTGTATTCCCTCTCTCTCCTCTATATGATTTACTTTCTTTGAATTCCCCTGTGTTTGGATATAACCTCATTTTATTTAAAAAATTTTGAACTTAAATACAAAAAGACCAAAAAAAAGGAATATTTCCATGTATACAGCACAACAAAAATGATGATCCAATATAAAATCATGAATTTCTGTTTCACACTCTTTTTAAAAAAAAAACTACATAATTAATACTAGACATTGTTTTCAAAGCTACTCTGTTCTTCTATGCTTCCTTTTAGGTTTCCTTTTGTTCTCTATTGTACACTTTTGTTTTTTTTCTCCTTCCCTCTCCTGCACCCTAGGGAAGGTTACCATTAGACACTCGTGTGTGTGTATGTGTGTATGTGTGTGTGTGTGTGTGTGTGTGTGTGTGTGTGTGTGTGTGTGTAAAACCATCATTTTGTTCTCTGGATGTGGATAGCATCTTCCTTCATGGGTCCTTTGTAGTTGATTTGAATATTTATAATGATTTAGTTGTTTCAAGTTGTTCTTAAAACAACATTGCTGTTACTTTGTACAGTGTTCTCGTTTCTACTCATTTTACTTTTCATTATTTTCATGCAAATCTTTCCATGTTTTTCTAAAATCTAAATTCTAAAATCAGCCAGCTCATAATTTCTTTTTCCTTTTGCAAGGCACTCAGGGCTAAATGACTTGACAAATGTCACACAGTTGGTAAGTGTCAAGTGTCTAAGGCCAAATTTGAATTCAGGTCCACTTGACTCAGGGCCAGTGCCTTATCCAATGGTTCACCTAGCTGCCCCTCAGCTCATAATTTCTTATAGCACAGTAGGATTCCACATAACTTCATCTTAAAGGCCAACCTACAAGGGTTCTCTTCAAGGTCATGTGAATTAGCTGTGAATTTGAGTCATTGATATAATAAAAACTTAGAGCTGGGAGGACTTTACATCTTGTATCAGATCTTGTGAAGAAAGAGAAAGATGTAGGAAAGGCTCAGACTGGAGTATTCCTGGGTCTACTCAATATTTACACAAAAAGCAATCAAACATAGTGGCCAAAAATCCACTGATAGATGGATGGTCAGACGAGAGAACAATATTAACAATGCCAAAGCTGGCAGCAGGTATGAGGTAGAAAAAACAGGACATTCTTGAGCACAGAATAGGACAGTTGACATGACGACTAAGGAAGTCCTGTGGGAGTAATGAAATTTAATGTATTGGTTCTAATGAGACAGTGAATAGAGGTGCTGACCTCATCTCAGGAAGACCTGAGTCCAGCCCAACCTTGGACACTTACTAGCTATGTGACCTTGGGCAACTTAAACTCTGTCTGCCTCAGTTTCATCATCAGGACCATCACCAGGAAAAGGGGAATAATAGCACCTGCCTCCCAGGGTTGTTATAAGGATAAAATTAGATAACATTTGTACAGTTCTTTGCAAATTTTAAAGAACTTTATAAATGCTAGCTATTACCTATGAAATCAGGCAGTCAACAAGATTACTGTGTACTAGACACCGTACTAAGTTCCAAGGATTACAAAAAAAAAGACAACAAAATAAATAAATATGACAATTTTGAAGGATCTTCAGGCCTCATAACATTGCTTATTCTGTTTCTTAAAGGCTGTCATCTCAGCCAGGCTCTTGCACAGGGGCTGATGAGGGTCATTCCAAGCCCTCAGGTAAGAGAACAGGGAAGCAAATGTACCTGGTTGACTAGGAGAGTGAAGAGGCAGTTGTTGAAAGGAGATTCTGACATTCTTGTTGTCTTGTTCCATGAAGAGTACATGAGGCAACAATGACCCATGTCCTAGTAGACTCGGAATTATGTTAGCAGAGCTTCCTTCCTTTCCTCTAATGACAACCTACTTTTCAACAAAAACAATCATATCTGCTCATTACTGGCAGCCATCCATGGTCTGGACAGCAAAAATAGACTGGCCAGTCTCTGCTGATGCTTTGCTTTCGTTGATGAGAAACAATCAACCATTTGGTTTACTTTTCCTTCAAAAGTCCAGGAAGCCTTCTGACAAACAACACTGGGGAGGTTTTAGTGAAAGGCAAGAGTTTAAGTTTTAGAGTCTAAATCATCTGACAGTCCTGGGAAGGTGATGAAAGCCAAGGAACTCACATTTAAGCAGAAACTCTTGGACTTCCTATCTCACTGTCTAAATCTGGTAGAACATTCATCATCGTTACCGAGAGGAAGGTTTCAGATCTACGTAAGAGGGAATGTTTTAAGGAATAGAGCTGGTCATCAACAGAGTAGGCTGCCCTAGATGGAGTGTGCCTTTAATGAAATGAAGGGATGTAAGCAAAAGTTGCCCCATCTTAGTTGGTCTGGAAGGTCACAGAAAGGATTCCTCAATGTACCATTCTTGGTGGAGAGGTGATGAGTGCGAGATGCAGAATGAGATCTGTAGTTTCAGACATGGGCAATGTGTTAATTTCTGCTTTCCACATACATAAACATATGTACATACACACATGGTATAATCTCCTTTGATCTTTACATCGAGGGGGGTATGCTATTATTATCCTCATGTTTCAATAAGGAAACTGAGACTGAAACAAGTTAGGTGACTTTCCCAGAGCCACGCAGTTAGCAAGCATCTGAAGCAGGATTAAAATTTAGGTCTTCCTTTCATTGACGAGTTGTGAGTTAGTGGGTAGTGATAAAGATGACAAAAAAGGAAATGAAACACATCAATAAAACATTTTAAAAAGAACAGCAGAAAATAAATTTCAGAAGGGGATACAAACGGGACAATATTGCTACTTCTGTGTTAAAGTTAATACACACTAAAAATGAATGTAACAAATTCCTGGTTTCATATGGACTCCTTTTTTGTTTTTCCTCTCTGTATATTGATAGGGTAATGCTTGTTGGTGATTAAGTTCGTAGTAAAAAAAGAAAAGAATTTAAAAGAGAAAGTATACCTCTTTTTCCCTAGTTTTATTTGATACCTTATTCAGCCTTGACCATGTTAATGCTTTATTAGCTACTGCCCTAGTATGCCTTTCCCTCTGACCTTCTGCTGCTCTTGACTTGTGGTCTCCTTGTCCCTAGAAAGGGGCCACCATCCTATTTCTCCACTTCTCCTAGGCTGCTGAGTATCAATGGAGAGTCAAGAAATCAAGTTGATGCTTCCCATTAAAAAATTCTTAGTACCTCAGCTGAGGTTCAAAAAAACCAAATCCGTCTAGTATATTATTATGGACTTCCTCACACCCCATGTTGACCGTTCCAGTCCTTTTCTTTTCTTCTAGCCCCAAAATGCACCTCATCGTAATAGGAAATTTAACTTTTACCTTAAACTGAAAGTTGAAGCCATTGGATTTAGTTCCCTCAGATTGTTCAATCCTTCCCTCTGGTTACAAAAGATGAAATATTCTTACTTCTCTCTCAGGCCAGTTTTCTACCCTTGATCTCGTTTCCTCCTGCCTTATCTAGGACCTTCCTCTTATAGTCATCTCCTTTCTTCATGCATTTTCTTTTTTAAAATTTCCTTTTATATGATTACTGCCTTGACAGACATTAACAATCATGAGCATGACCTTATATGAAGAAGAGAAAAAGACACCATCTATCTCTATTATATATGGCTTTTTATATAAAGGATAGAGATATAAAATATATGATATACAAACATATACATGTATATATGTATATACTCACATACACACATATATGATTTAACTCAGTAGGTTTCACATTGTCCTGATTATCTGTATCCCCATCTGAACTTTCTTCTGCTGTCTTCTGCATATTTTAAAAATCTTTCATTGGTATATTTTTATCTCACCCCCTTCACTTCCCTTACTTCTTACTCTCCCCCCACAATTCTCAAAACCTTCTCTTGTCACAAATAAGTAGAATTAAACAAGATAAATCTACACATTGGTCATTCTGAAAATGTGTATTTCATTCTACACCGCTACCATCTGCACTTTATACCTAATCTAATCCATTTTGGGGTCAGATTAGTCTTTCTCATGCAGAGGGCTAGGTTGAGGGGAATCTGCTTCAAAGGCTACAATGGTTCTCTGTTGCTTACCAAGAAAAGTCAAACTCCTTGTCTATTTAGTGTTTTATGCCCTTCGTGATCTGGCCCAGCCTACATTTCTAGATTACTTTCATATTACTCCTTTCATGAACTATACACATTGGTCTATTTGCTGTTCCTGGTTCATGACTTTCTACCTTCCACTTTTCTGCCTTTGCACAAATTCTTTCCAATGCATCAAATGTTTTTCTCCTTCAGGAAAGCTTTCAGCACTTGGAATCCCTATATTACTTGGAGGCTAAATTCAAATATGGCCTCTCAGAGGAGTTTTTTCCTGGTCCCTGGTTGTTAATGATTTTTATCCCACTGTTGAAGTAATTTTGTATTCATGTTGTGTTTATTTATCTGTGAACTTTCCTGATCATAGAATTTGAGAATTGGAAGGGAGCTCAGCAGTCATCTATTCCAACCTATGCAAAAAAGAATCCCTATTATAATGTACCCAACTAGTGATCCTTCAGCCTCTGCCTAACGATCCCCAAGGAGAGGGGAGCCATCACCTCTTGAGGTGGTCCAATTCACTTAGATTCCTCTAATCGTTAGGAAGTTTTTCCTTACATCTAGCCTAAATTGGACTTCTTACAACTTCCAATATCTGAGGCCAACCAGAACAAGTTTAACTCCCTCTTCACATGAAAACCCTTTTAAATCCCTGAAGACAGCTATCATATTCATAATGGGAAGCTTGGGTGCTTATGCTTAGACCCCAATTCTAAATCACATTTCTCTCTAAAAATCACATTTCTAGCCTCAAAACACTATGTATTCCAGGCAGTTTCTCCTCAGCCCACAGATAGCCTACCCTAGATCTTTCTTCCTGATATAGTAGCCAGCTGCATCTATAGAATTGATTAGTTTGAACCAGCTGGGTACTGGCTGAACTGTCTGAGTACTAGATCATGAAGATATTTACTACTCACTGACCAATCATATGTATCTTAGATTTAGACATCTGTATACTCCTTTATGTTTATTTTATCTAACAAGACATTGATGAGAGTAACCTGGTATTCCTTAGTCAACCCTGACTGTTAATTGACTTAGTAATGTTTCAGGCCTAAAACCACACTTCCATGTAGCCCCACTTTGGGTAAAATACCTGTGCAGTAGATGTTCAAAGTGCTTGTTCCTTTAAGAACTAACCACTCCTTAACCACTTCCTAATCCTGCCCTGAATTACCTAGTTAGCCTATTTGGCACATGTTTTGCTATAAAATATTGTATATAAATTTTGACTATACCCCTTTAAGGTAGCAGGTTCCCTAAGAACTCTTGCTCCCTGAAAAGTATAATGAACCTTTACCACCTTGACTTCAAGAATGCTTGAGTCTGTGAATTCATTCCAGGCTACCTGCCCAGTACTCAGGTCTTTGTGGGGTAGGGAGAGGTGGGGTCCTCACCTCCCCTTTCCAACCCTTTTCATTCTTAGCTGAGTCTTCTTTTCTCCAGACTAAACATGCTATATTCCTTCAACTGAGTTTCAAGACTTTATTATCTTGAGTACTTATTTCTAGACCTCCTCTAGCTTATCAATGTCTTCCCTAAACCATAATGTCCAGAACTGAACAAAATATTTCAGATGAAGTCTGATGAGGGTGGAGTACAGTGGGATTATCATCTCCCTGTTCCTGGTATTTGTCACTCTCTTAAGAAGGCCCCAAATTATGTTAGTTTTTTGACTCCCTCATCACATTGATGACAATATTTTTGGGGTAAAGATAGTGGATCAGGTGATAATGCAGTTATATGGAATTTGCCATCCACTCAAACTCCTAGATCTTTTCCTAAACAACTGCTATCAAATTATGCTTCCCTCATTGTGTACTTTTTTTTTGTATGAGCTGTTATGGAGTGCAATGGATAGACAGAATGCCAGATCTGGAGCTAGGAAGACCTGAATTCAAATCCCTCTTCAGATACTTACTAGTTGTATGACTCCAAGCAAATCACTTAACTGCTGTTTGCCTCAATTTCCTCATATGTAAAAAAGGGGATAACAATAGCACTTATCTTCCAGGGTGGCAAGGACCAAATGAGATAATAAAATGTAGAGTGCCTGTGACATCGTAAGCCCTAGGTAAATGTTAGCTATTGTTATTATTATCCTTCTGTATCCAAGTGTAAAATTTTACATTTATTCCCATGACATTTCATTTTATTCCATAAAGCTCAATGTTAGAGCTAAATCTTTTTGGGTTCTATCATTATCCAATATATTAGCTAGTTCTTTCAGTTTTGAGTCATCTGTAAATTTGATGTGTGTTATCTATGCCTACATCAAAGTCACTGATAAAAATGTTAGAAAGCTCTAGACCAAGAACCTGACATAAGCCACTGGAGATTTCCTGCCATGATAACATTGAATCAGTGACTACTTTTTGAGTCTGGATGTCCAACCAGTTCTCAAATTCATACAACTGCAGTATTACCTAGTCTATAGTTCTCTATCTTCTCCACAAAATTAGTATGAGATACTTTATCAAAAGCTTTGTTAAAATCTAGGTCAAACTACCATACCCATAGCATTGCCTTCATCTACTGATAAGATAATCCTATCAAAAAAAAGAAAAATCAGGTTAGTCTGGCACAACTTGTCCTTGAAGAAGTCATGTTAGCTTTTAGTAATCACTCCTTCTCTGTCTAAATGTTCATGAACCACCTCTTTAATGATCCATTTGGCAGCTGGGTGGTGCAGTGGGTAGAACACTGTCCCTGAAATGAGAAAGACTTGAGTTCAAATCCAGCATCAGACATTTCCTAACTATTTAGACAAGTCACTTAACTCTGTCTGCCTCAGTTTCCTCCTCTGTAAAATGGAGATAATAATAGCACCTACCATCTAGTGTAGTTGTGAGGATCAAATGAGATGATATTTGTGAAGTGCTTAGCATAGTGGGAATTTAAAAGTTCTTATTCTCTTATGCCCATCCATCTGAGAAATTTCCTAGCTGATGATGTCAAACTTCTTGGCATATTGTTTGCAGAATCTGTTCTCTTCCTTTTTTTTGTTTATCAGGATTTTTGCCCTTCTACATTCTTGCTAGTTGATAATAACAAGTTTACTGGTATATTATTTGCAGAATCTGTTCTCTTCCTTTTTTTTTTTAAATCAGGAATTTTGCTCTTCTCCATTCTTGTGAAATGGAATCCTCTTTTCCATGTCCTATACTGCTGTTCAGGTCCATGAGACCTGAAGGAGGATCTTCCCTGCTGCTTTGTGTATTGGACACTAAATGCGACCTTTTTGTCTGCAGTGAAGTAGAACCCTTATGCATGTATTGTCTCCCCTGAGAAGAATATGATCTCTTTGAAAGCATTGACTATTTAGAGTTTCCATTGGTATCCACAGAATACTTGGCTATTGGTCTATCTATAGTAAGTGCTTAGTAGAGGTTTTTCCTTTCATTGATCTTTCAAATGTCACTGACAGTAGCTCAGAGAGTACATCCACTAGTTCTTTTACTACTCAACTTCATTTGGGCAGGTGGCTTATTCATCAAGGCCAAACTATCTCTTACTATCTTCTTATTTAACTTGGGTATTGACTCCTTGTTAGTCATTTTTGTTCTGTCCTATCCATTGCAAATACCTCTCTCTTTCTTTTGCAGAGAAAACAGAAGGAAAATATAAACTGAGCAGCTATACAATCTCTCTGCCAGTTATCATCAACCCATTCCCCCAAGTTAAAGTTCAAGTCCTACCCTCCCAAATTATTCTCCCAAAGTAGCTTAAATGACAACAACCAAATACCCAAAGTTCCCTGGCTAATCTCAGCTCAGAACGGACTTCCTCAGAAGCATTTTACATCCTCTCCACTGAACCCTTTGAAATTTATTTTCCCAAACTCTAGAGTACAAATCAGCTTTTATAAATTTTTTTTATCTCTGTATCCAAAGCTCCTGACAATATATGAATTTAATAAATAATGGCCATTCTAATGACCTTTTATTTTCTCTATAATAGATAATGTTTATTGTTGGTTTTTGAAGTCAGTATGCAGCCCACAGTGATCCATTTCTGCATGAGTTTGACAGCACTGCCTTAAAGAACAATAGATATGTGGATACAAGATATACATGAGAAGACTCCTATGAACAGTTTTAGAGGAAAGGATCAGGAAGATTAAATAAACAAACAAATAACAAGAATATAAATGAAAACAACTGGAATAAAACTCAAGTCAAATGCAACCAACAGGCTAGACCATGCCAATATAATAAAAATGACAATGCTACCAAATGGCATGATTGATAGTGGTTCCAGACAACAGGATGGAAAGCACTACCTCCCACTTAGGAGAAAAATGGTGGCCCTTGAGTAGGAAATATTGCCCACTCGCTTAGTTGAGGTTAATGACCTTTTCTTGATCCATATCCTTTTTGACCTTTTTGTAATCTTTGACCTTGTCAGTCACCTCCTTGATATGCTTTACTTTCTAGGTCTTTGTGATGCTGCACCGTCCTCATTCTCCTTCTACCTGTCAAATCACTTCTTCTCGGCCTCCTTTGCTGGATCTTCATCCAAGTTATACTCGCTAACCAGGGTGTTCCCTAAAACTCTGCCCTTAGATCTTTGCTTTTTATCCTTTACACTTTTTGCTGGGTGATCTTATCATCCACCATTATATCAACTGTCATCTCAAGGACTCCTAGTTATACTTATCTAACCCTAATCTCACTCCTGATCTCCAATGTCAAATATCCAGTTGTCTTTTGGATGTCTTAAACTGTTTGTTCCATAGACATCTTAAAATCAGCATTATAAAACTGAACTTATCTTTCCTCCCAAACAATCCCTTCTTCCTAATTTTCCTGTTACTTTTGAGAATACCACCATCTTCCTAGTCACTTAGGCTGTCAACATAGGTATCACCTTCAATTCCTCACTCTTTTTCAGTGCCCATATTCAATCATTTGCCAAGTCTTGACAGTGCTATCTTCCTAAAATCTCTCTTATACGCTCCTCTTTTCCCCATGACATTACCATCACTCTGGTGCAGGCCCTCAGAACCTCTCACCTGCACTTTTGCTATCATCTGTTGTTTAATTTCCCTTACTCAAGTCTCTCCCCACTCTATTCCATCCTCTCCCTAACTACCAAATTGATTTTCCTAAAACACAGATCTGACCATTTTACATCCTTATTCAATAAATTCTAGTGACTCCCTGTCACTTCCAGGATCAAATATGAAATCCTCCATTTGGTATTCAAAGTCCTTCATAAGCTAGGCCCCTCATATCTTTCTATTCCTCTTACTCCTTAAACCTGATCCCTTCTACCACATGTACTCCACAATCCAGCCACACCGCCTGTCCTTGCTGTTTCTCAGACAAGACATTGCATCTCCTAATTTCAAGAATTTTCAGTGGCTGTCCCTCATAAAATGGAATTTCTCCTTCTTCAGTCTCTATTTCCAGGTCTCCATGGCTTCCTTCAAGACCCAGAAAAACTCTCACTTTCTACAGGAAGACTTCTTGCTTCTCCCTTAATTCTAGGGCCTTTCCTACATTGATTATTTTCCTGCAAATAGATTGTGTGTACATAGTTGCTTGCCTGTTGCCTCCCAGTCAGACTGTGAGTTCCATGAAAGAAGGGACTGTTTCTTGCCTCACTTTGTATCCCTAGGCACATAGTAGATGCTTAATAAATGCTTGTTGATTTGACAACTTAACGAATTGAATTAAATTTAAAGCAACATCAGAAGGACCAAAGTAGTATAGACATTTACACATTCATCTCTCTCTCTATTTTCTCTCTCTAACATACACACACACACACCCCTTTGCCTTGTATATCTTTTGAATTTACTTATCTGTATACATGTATACAGAATCAGTGTTATTTGGTGGAAAGAGCACTGGCTTTGGAATGAGTGCATGTGGGCTCAAGTTCCAACACTTGTACTTACTAATAGTATGTTGTTAAGTCATTTCAGCTGCGCTCAACTCTTCATGAATTTTCTTGACAAAGATATTGGAGTGGCTTGCCATTTCTTTCTCCAATTCATTTTACAAATGAGGAAACTGAGGCAAATAGGGTGAATTGACTTGCTTGGAGTCACACAGCTAGTATGTGTCTGAGGCCAGATTTGAACTCAGAAAAGATTGCAGGCCCAGCACTCTACTCACTGTACCACCTAGCTGCACCCCCCCCCCCCCCCCCCCCCCCCAGCAACTCACTTTTTCCCTTGGTAGTCTTGTTTTCTCCTGGGTAAAATGGAGGAGGAGACTGGGAACTACTTAATCTCTGAGGTCCCTTACTGCTCTAAACCAGTAACTTCTGTTGTTTCCCACAGTAAAATGTTGATTCCTTGAGGGCAGGAAATGATCATTTTTTGCATTTGTTTATCCAATGCCTAATACACTGCTGATACACAATAGGTACAAGGATGTTTGAAGAATTGAATTGGTAATTAAGGCCCTCCACAATTTGTCACTCTTTCTTTTTAGCTTTACCTTGTATTACTATATGCCTTTACTCACACAGTTCCCTATTGCCAGAATGATCTACCTTACCCTTTGTTCCTATTGAATTCCTACTCATCCCTTAAAGGTCAATTTAAATGCTACCCCTTCATGCAGCCTGTCCTGAATTCTGGTGTCATTAACAACCTTACCCCATGGTCATTACAGAGAATTTTGTTTTGTACCGCTAATGCATTTATGACATGTTATTGTTATCATGCCTTTCTCTCTTCTAACTTCCATGCAAGCAATTACTACTATCTTTGTATCTTCCTCAGTGCCCAGCATGATATGGACACTTAATTCTTGTCTGTTGAATTAAATTGTTAAATTCCTCAGTGAGCAAGAGTTTGGATTAAATGGCCTCTTGGGTGTCTTCCAACGTTAAAATGACAGTTCTATGATTAATATCATGACCATATGTTCCAAAGCACTGGTAAATATATACTGCATGTGGTGGGTGGCTGGGTGCTGAATAGATAATTCAGTAGATGTGGTACCTATTCTGAGGAGTTTCCTGTTATAAATAACATGATTAGGAGACAGGCTGGTAGGGTGGAAAGGGCTGATTCAGGAGGAAGGGTGTTGCCTTTCACTAGGAGTCAGCAGGCAAGACTGAAGTGAGAAATTCCAGCACAGATACAGGTTAGACAGGGTGGGCTCCGAGGTCCTTTCCAGCTCTAATATTCTGTGACTTCTTTAGACTGACTTTGAAACTTGAATGAGATACCAGGAGTCAATGCCTAGTTTTCACGTTTGCACGATGTTTCAGAACATCGATTTTATTAGTTTACTCCAACTCGATAAGATTCTGGGAAATCAATTCCTAGATAAGATTAGATATAGAGCTGGAAAGAAGCTCAGAGGTCATCTGGTCCACCCCCTCATTTTACAAATGAGGAACTGAAGTCCAGAGAAGTTATATACCTTGCCCAAGGACACACAGCTATTAAATGACAAAAACTAGTTGAATTTACATCCTCTTGATTTCAAATCCAGCACATTTTCCATTGTACTACAGTTACAAATGGTACATAATACACTTCCTCCTAGTGAAAGCAAGTCTCCATTCAGAAGATCAAATTAGAAAACAGGTTGCCTTGCTGATTAAGCAAGGATGTAGAATAAAGTGACTTGGATGTTCTTCAAAGATTCTCCCATCAAGCTAAGATGGTAGAAAGATTTTCCTTTCTGTATTATAAGAATTTTTTTTTGTTGTTGTTGCGTCGTTTTGGTCATGTCTGACTCTTTGTGACCCCATTTGGGGTTTTCTTGGCAAAGATAATGGTATGGTTTGCCATTTCCTTCTCCAGTTCATTTTAGTGATGAGGAAACTGAAGCCAAGAGGGTTAAGTGACTTGCCCAGGGTTATATAGCTAGCAAGTGTCTGAGGTTGGATTTGAACTCAAGAAGAGTCTTCCTGACTCCAGGCTGGGCACTTTATCCACTTTACTACATCTAAAGAACTGGGGCTGGTCATATAGAATTTACCTCTTATAAACAGCAACATTGACAACATGCTGACAAATGTGTTTGCTACCCAGCTGTCTATATTCAGTATTTCTTATTAGTCACCAAGAACTTCAGTCAATCCATGACCTCATGATGGACATGTTATGTTTTCTAAGAATACAACTCATCCTACATTAAGTGCATTTTAGATTTGTTCTGAAGAGATTTGAAGGAGGCCCCCTAACTCCTCAGTAAAACACTTAAAAGGTATCTCTTCGGGAAGGTTATTTCTGGAAAGATTTCTACAGGTGATTAGTCACATTTCACATGAATTATTATTGCCTTTAATTAATGTTGAATAAACAAATGATTATTCATGCTAAAAAGAGCAAACTCACATTTGTATGGTGGTTTTGGTTACAGAGTCATTCAACTATGTAGTCTCATTTTATTTTCACAACAGCCCAATGAGGTAGGTATCTCTAGAATTTTATTCTAGAGGTAAGGAAACAGATTCAAAAAAAGGGAGGTAGCTTATCTAACATAACAACTTCTAAGTGGAGGATCTAGGGCTTGGTTCTTCCAGCTCCAAAGCATATTGTCCTACATCATATTCCATCTTCTTGCTAGCTTCAGTGTTAAAGGGTAACATTTTCTGGTGACATCCTTAAATCCAAAAGATATCCCTAGAGAGTACCACTCCTGTTCAAGAGTTTTCTGGTCATTAACTACACTTCTGCTCTAAAACCAATTAATTCATTTAAGCATTTATTTAGAGTGTTGCTATTACTACAGAAATAAATCAGGATGTGGGCTGAATGTGGCCAATGGGCCACCTATTTGAAACCTCTTTTCTAGGTCAGAGGACTTAGCCAGGTAATTGTTGCTTCTAAATATTATGCCTAATGAAAATCAATGTATGCACGTCTCTCCCGAAGGCAGCTGGGTGGTACAGTCCTTAGTGTCCTGACCCTGGAATCAGGAGGACCTGAATTCAGATTCAGTCTCAGACACTTATTAAATTGTGTGACCCTGGACAAGTCCCTTAATCCTGTTTACTTTAGTTTCCTCATCTATAAAATGAGCTGGAGAAGGAAATGGCAATCCACTCCAGTGTCTTTGCATCTTTGCAACTCCTAACCTGGTTGCAAAGACTTAAAACGAGAGAACAGCAACTCTCTCTCCTAATGCAATTAAATGTAGAAAATCTGCAAGTAGGTTAGGGCTTTGATACCTGTGAGTGTTGAATTAGTGCAGGGGTTACTTCAGTAGTGATTTCATCTCTGTATTTCTCTCTGATCCTTTCCATGCTCCATGCTCAAAGGAAATGCAATGGAAAAAGTGAAAGATTTATGGTCAAAAAAAGTGTTCATTCAGCTTCTACATTTACTACCCATGTGACCTTGGGCAAGTCACTCTCTTGGGCTTAGTTTCTTCATCTGTGTAATGAAGGAGTTGTCCTAGATCAGCACTTCTTAAACTGTCAATGACCGGCAAAAACAAAAGGTATCTGAGTGCACAATGACAAAAAATTAATTAAAAATCAAATGTGTAATGAATCGGAGGTGTTTCTGGAGCACTTGCCCATTTAGCATTACAAAACTTCACTGCAGCCTTGGTTGAACACAAAGCATGCAAATTTTGCACTGTGAATGCTTTCAGCCCACACAACACCAGCAACTGCAGCCAAAACACAAAAAGAGATTGGAGTGGAAAAAGTTTAAGAAGCCTTGAACTAGGTCCTTTTCAGCTCTATATCTAGGCTACCTGGCAGGAAAGAGTCATTTTAGGACAGAGGGAGTGACTTGAAGTCTGATTTCCTGACCATTTTTGGTTTGGGGCCAGAATTACTATGTCTGTGCACTTCCTTCAGTCCCATCATTATGAATTTATTAAAGGGGAAACACCTGCAACCCGCAGTCTGTGAAATTCCTGCATGTATTTAGAGGTACTTTTTCCCTGACATAACCCGTGAAAAGGTCACAGGTCCGAAGGGACCAGGTGGGTACTACCTCAAGCTTTCTCCCAGCTGTCATGTATGGTTTTGATTAAATTACAAGTACTTTACTTGTTTCTGTCCTAGATGTTCCTGTGTGTGTATATGTATGTATGTATGTGTATGTGTATGTGTATGTGTATGTGTGTGTACTTTGTGTTTATCTCATCCCCCTCCACCCCCCCTTAGATTAGAAATATGGCAGGTCAAACATTATTCCTATTCGACTGGGAGTCTGTGGGAGCCATGGACCACACCTCTTCCTTGTAGAACCATAATGTTTGATATTTGTACTTGGGGTAAATAGCATGAAGCTTGTCCTCAAGTGGAACAAGCGAACAGTAGTCTGGAAAAGGGAGCTACTCATTTGAGGTGTAGTCTGCATGGTGGAAAAAGGAAATAGCTTCACATTTTAACTATTTTTGCTAATTACATGCCAAATTCAATGGTTTCTCTACAGCCAAAAAGCTAGAATCGTTGGTTTCCTCCAAATTTTAGTATTGAGGGGGCAAAATCCTAGTTACAGTCAATTTCATGTATCCTTCTCCCACCTTACTCCATAGTGCCTAGTACAATGTCCTTCCCATAGTGGCTTATTGATTTGTGGCGCTGAATGATTTACTCACAGAAAAAACAATAAAAATAAAAACAAAAACAAAAGCTCTTCTCTATGATGTATAAAGACTTGCTCAACTGACATCTGGAAGTCCCTTGCCCAGTCATAGATATGTGGCACTATAATTGAGCTGATTTGGTTGTTAAGACACAACAACAACGTTAAGAAACAATTCAAAAGATAGCTTCTGCTCTCAAAGATCTCAGTCTAATGGAGGAAACCACATGCAAACAAGTATACACAAACAAGTTATGTGCAGGATAATTTGGGGTAATCAATACAGGGAAGACTCTAGAATTAAGGAGAATATATATATATATATATATGTATATATATATATATATATATAACAGAAGTAAGGGGAATATATATATATAACAGAAGTATCAGTCTCAAATAGAAATGGGGGCCAATGATTCATTTATTAGGATCCCCAAATCTATCATTGCCTATATACTATTGGATTTGTATTTATGTCATTAAGTATTTCCCAATTACATTTTAATCTGATTTAGGTTGCGTGGGAGTATTGCTGTGATGATGGTCCCCAGGCTGCATATTTGATATCTCTGCTATAAAAGATGGAATTTTTTCTGGAACTTGAAGCCAGGGAAGACAAGAGGCATAAAAGAGGAGGGAGAGAATTCCAGGCACAGGGAATAACAAGTAAAAATGCATTTTGCGTAAAAGGGAGAAGCTACCTCAGAATTGGGAGAAAAGAGACTCTGAGTGTGTGTCTAGGATAGATTGGAGTAGTCATGGAACAAAGAGAGCATTATGTAGTATAAAAAAAAATTCTAGATATATAGTTTCTGAATAATTAATCATTTTATTAATTATGCTTTCAAGTAATTAATAAAAAGATGGTCATTTGGCTTTCTCTCCTAAACCAAAGACCTCTCATGGAATCTACTTGATGCTTACATGCCCTTGAAAGAGTGGGTGTCCCCGAGAGTGGAAATCAACTCTGATTGGTTAACAAGTAAAGAGAGAATGAATATTATAATGAGAGGTGAGTTTATTCTAATAAGGGTCTGGGGGAATGTGACTATCACTCAATCTTGGTCAGAGAGATTTATCTCTTCCCAGACCACCCTAGTTTAGGGCAATCTAAACAGAAGGGAGAATCAATTTCTACTCAGATCTGTCTGGCTAAAACACAATAGGCTAGAATATACCAGTTCACCTAAACTAAAATTTCTTTACCTGTTGATCAGGTCTAAACTTTCCCTATTGGGTACATCTTGCCCAGTATTTCATCTCATTATCAGCCCTGTCAAACACTATCAGACTAGCCTACAAAAGTTGATTTCTAAATGAGGAAAAGGGGAAAAACTTTAGTCCTAATTCAATAATTGACTATTAATATAGGAGAAACATAATCATTTCTTTCAACTGCACAGTGGCAGATAGAAGATACTAGAAGATTTATTGGCTTTACAAGTATCTAAGCAGAAGACCCAGACTGAGGAAATCCCCCAAAATGGTCAACTCCTTCCCCAGCTTCCCTTCCCAAAACCTATCTCACCACAGACATTATAGTACTATTTGTTGTTTCATTACCCAGATGTTTTGAGTAAACTTACTTTTACCTCAATTATAAAGAAACTGGTTACTTAGAAATAGAAATAAATGTCAGAATAAGCCAAGAGCCCAACTTCTGTTGTGTATTAGGAATTTCCTAACTGGGGCTCAGAGGAGTCATCATTGAATTCTTTTTCTAAAATAAACTACCTAAAGCCAAAAAGAATGGACCTTTGACATCACGTTATTGCCATATATGTTTTAAAAAACTAATTATTATAACAAAGTGCTACAAATTGAAAAGTCCTATTGATTTCTGTCTTTACAATATCTCTCATCTGTGTTCTCTTCTCTACTCTGACACAGCTTTGTTGTTGTTCTTGAGTAGTGTCAATCTCTTCATGATTTCATTTTGGGGTTTTCTTGGCAGAGATACTGGAGTGGTTTGCCATTTCCTTTTCTAGCTTATTTTAGAGACTAGGAAACTGAGGCCAACAGGGGTAAGTGAGTTGCCCAGGGTCACACAGCTAGTAAGTGTTTGAAGCCAGATTTGAACTCAGGAAGATGAGTTTTCCTGACTCCAGGAACAACACTATCCACTTTATCATCTAGCTGCCCTGTCACACAGTAGGCACTTAATAAATACTTATTGACTTAAATTGAAAACATTGCTACTACATCCTTGACAGATCACCCAGTGAATGTAGCAGATTGTTAAACATTTACCTGCATATCTCTGTGTTACTTGACTTAGAGAATGAAGTCATCATCAAAATGGAAATCTGATGATTATAACCTAGTAATAATAATAATAAAAACTGGCATTTATATGGTACTTGAAGGTTCACAAAGTACTTTACATCCATGATCTCATTTGAGACTCACAACATCCCTGAATATAACCCTTTGGTAAAAGAACTCAGCGGAAATTTGCCTGGGCCTGCAAAAGAATAATATATGAGAGACCCTTCAAGATATTTTTGTATGCCTTTTTGTAAAAATAGCTAACCAGAGATTTTGTCTGGACCCCCAGCTGAATGGTCGAATGAATGCACTGGAGTTAATCACAAAAAGAGTTTTTGATTCAGGACAGTTTGATTTCTTGCTTGCTGTAAAGTGAGTAGTGACAAAATTATTATCCTTATTAGGTGGATAAGAATAATAAGTCCTAAAGTTCTGATCATACATTCTTTAAGCCAGAATTCAAACAAGTCTGATGATCTTTCCACCATACCAAACTATTTTTAATTAAAAGGAAATTGATTTCACACTATAGAGCAGCTGTTCTCAAAGTATGATCCAAGGATTCTCCTTTAACCCAAAACCCTTTTGGGGGCCGATGAAGTCAAAACAATCTTTATAATTAAATGAAGATGTTATTTACTCAAAAAAGAAAGATGGAAAAAAGACAGAAAAGAAAAGGTTGCTCTTTGGGAGATCCAAATGTGTCATTTCCCCTACTAATTCAAATTTTCCTTCACCAAGCAACATCTTCTTACATTTTATAGTAATCATGATATAAGAAACAAAAATTCCTACAATAAGGTAAACTAGGAACAGAGTTTAAGTCCAGGACTCCAGGGTTTTGATTTGCTTATACAGAACAAAATTAATACTAATGCTAGAAGCACATGAGAAGAAACATTGTCCTAAAACTCTTCACTCTATCTTGAAAGGATTCTTAACCTGCTATTCATGAAGTTTTTTTTTAAAAAAAAAAATTTTGATATTTTATAACTGTATTTCAGTATAGCTGGTTTTCTTTATTCTCCTATGTATTTTGTTTTAAGTGTCTAAAAACATTATTCTGAAGAGGGATCTTTAGGCTTCAGCACACTGTCAAAGGGGTCCATAACAAAAAAAAAATGTTAAGAATCCCTGATCTAATGGTTTCTCTCTCATTCTGGTCAAAGATGGACTAAAAGATAATTCTCTTAATTGAATTAAGCAAAGATACTCTTTCAGTAGTAGGATAAACAAAGTGTTGCCCCTATGGACTTGGTTCATGAAATTCTAAGGAACATTTTCTTTGGTTAACAGAGAGACATTTCCCAATTTTGTAGGGAATCAAATTTCTAACTGGACTTAGTTAAGTAGTCTATTATAAAAACTGATTAGATCAAGTATGGCAAAGGACTTTAAACCAGGACACTGTCCTAATATTATTTCCTAATATTTTATTACACAACTGAGGTCTTAGTGGATACACTCTTATACTATAGGATAACATAATATTACTATATTATATATGATTAATATATCCTATTATAATCGTATTATATTCAAGGACTGAGTCAACTCTTTAATCATACAGATTTTAGTTTGCCAAATTATGTCAATGGAGAGTTCCTACCCTGGTGAAGTCACCAGTACATAACCAAGTCAATCAACAATTATTTACTGGGAAGGGTAGCATAGTGCTTGGCCCATAAGTGCTTAATACATGGGGCAACTAGGTGGTGCAGTAGATAAAGCACCAGTGCAGGAATCAGGAGGACCTAAGTTCAAATCTCACTTCAGACACTTTACACTCACTAGCTGTGTAACCTTGGGCAAGTCACTTAACCCTAATTGCCTCATCCTGGGTCATCTCCAGTCATCCTGATAAATATCTGGTCACTGGATTCAGATGACTCTGTAGGAGAAATGAGGGTGGTGACCTGCATAGTTCTCCCTTACTCAAAAAACAAAATCAAGTGCAAGTCATGTTATTATTTCTCTGATGGCATGGTCTTCTTTGGCAACAAAGGACAAACATGCTTAATACATGCTTTATCTATCCATCCATCCATGAGAAACCAAAGCCCAGTTCCTGCCCCCCCGAACCTTATCATCTCACTGAGGAGCGTGTTAGAAACAACTAGTGAATAGTGTAAGACAATATATCATCACCTGCTAAATCATGTCAGGATCAGAGAAATGACAAGATTAAGCTCTTTGTAAATTGCTTCAGAAGAAGGGTAGTATTTATTTCTTTCAGCACACATAACTTTCATAGTATTAGTGCACAGATAGATACAGATAGTGGTCATCTTCATTTACTATATCTTCACTCCATCTTGGAGGAATTCTTAACCTGCTATTTATGAACTTATTTTTAAAAATTATTTTGATATTTTATAAATGTATTTAAATATAAGTAGTTTTCTTTATACTCCCATGTATTTTGTTTTAAGTGTCTAAAAATGTTATTCTAAACAGGGGTCTTTAGGCTTCAGCACACTCTCAAAGGGTTCCATAACAAATTTTACTGGGAAGGGTAGCATAGTGCTTAGCCCATAAGTGCTTAATACATGCTTTATCTATCCATCCATATTTATTTATTGAGGGACACAAAGAGATAAAACATTAATTCTTGCTCTCACCTCATAAATTCTACTAGAACCATAGAAAGCCTACTGACAGGGGTTGGGGAGAGCTCCTCATCCTGTAGAGTCTGGTTGAAGAAGGCAATGGCAATCTCAAACATGTTCCAGTTGACCAGAATTTGACTGAGTCAGGAGGATGAGACTTGCTAGTACAAAGCTGAGCTTAGAACTCATATTCCAGCCGTTGAGTCAGTACTCATCTAGCTCAACTACCCATTTATCACCAGGGTCTGAATTTTTGTAGCATAAAACTTGAACTTTTTCTCTCGCTGGGCCTACTCTCAAACCTTGTTGTAAATGTCTAATTCTGACCTTTTTTCCATCTCTGATCTGCCTCTGGCTTTTCTGGAGCTTGTGGACTTATCCCCAACTACAGTAATCCCTTCCACATCATGACTTTCCCCATCTCGGTTTTGATATGTCATGGGTCGGCATAAGAAATTAAATGAGAATCTTGAGGGAGTTTTGTGGAAGCCCCAGATGACATATAAAGGCTAGCATATGACACAGAAAAAGTCTAGAAACTCAGAAATGCATAAAGTATATGTATAGTATTGTATAATATCAGCATATTTTACCTTTAAATGCCCTAATAAGTCAGACTTCTTTTCTGGTACAAAGTGGGGGCCCAAAAATTTTACATGGATTTTCCAGATTGAGGAGTGGGGTACCATGCTACTAACCCCAGTGAGGTGGAATGGATAACTGTTGTTCCTATTACAGGTTTGTGGTACTCCTAATCTTCACCTATGCTAATTCTTCCCACCTACCCAAACATACAAGATGGGTTCTTTACCGCTCTTCTCAGGAGAGAAAAAGGAGGAAAATTCTATTAATACTATAGACAAGACCCAGAAATAGTCCTCACCATAGGCCAGGATCCTATGCAATGGGCCTTAGGAAATAGACATTTAGTTACCAGATGGTGTTTATAGCCACTCACCTGATCCTGTTCATTTCTGAGGATCTGAATCCCCAGTCACTTGCTTATACCCTGATGAGCCAAAGTGCTGAGAAGGCACAACACTATAGGAAGTCACTGACAGTGACAGAGAGATGTAGCAGAAGGGTGCTGTGCTTAAAGTAGGAGAGAAGAATCCCAGTGATGATGATGGCGGATTTGGATACTATGGCATGGTCCCAACCACAAAATAGTTTTCATTTTCCTCTCCCCACCCCCAGTACTAGCAAACCTCACCTCCTTTTATATGTATATTGTATTTCAGTGAAAACTGGTCGTGTAAGATCAATATAATGGAGCTAGTTCTTTACTGAGGTAGGTAAATGTGCTTGGATACTGTATCTATCAGGCTCAGTATAGACTTGAAGAGCAAATAAATAGCATAAAATAACCAGTGTACAATATATAGAAAGATAATGAAACAGCTATGAAGTGTCTATAAATCTGCCACTCTCCCAAACCTCTAAATTCCCTTCAGCTAGAGGATTGATTTGAACCAAAGAGTTTTAGGAAATGTTTAGTTTGAATTTGTCTAGTTCCCTTTGGCTACACTCCTATAAGCCTGGAAAATGAGTACAAACAAGAGTTTCTTTCCCACAGCAAGTTTGGCTTAGGATTCCAACATATCCAGACATCAGATGAAGACACAGAAACTCTGGAGATGGGATTTTGACTCAGTTTGGAATTCAAGATCTGGTGGCAACTGGAACTCATTGGGGGCAGTGCTGTCCCTAATCTCAGCTGTCCAAACACAGGCAGAAACATCTGAATGCCTCTGTTTTCTGCTAACCTATTGTGGAGTAGGCTTAGGGGACTGAACATCCAGGCCCAGCCAGAGGCATCATTGATCTGAGGTTACTTTCTCCCATCAGCACCCTTTTTCTGCATGTTTCTCTCCTTGACCCCACCCCAAGTCAAATTCCTGTTGCCATAACTCTGAAAAGAAGGTAGGGACAGAGTGGGAGGGGGTGTTACTGACATAACAAGATCCATTCAAAGTAGTATATGCTGGAAATGAGATGAGAGTGACTGTGATTTACAATCTGAATCAGATTAGCTATGGGGCAATCAAATCCATTATTTGGTAGTTGTGTTGGTGCAGGAAACCAAAGCCAACAAGCTCCATCAACTAATAAATTATACGTTTATTCTTGGGACCTTCCTAGGTTAAAACTGATCCATAGATTTAAGTTTTTTTAGAGCATTTGAAGTGGTACAGAACACTACTAGAATGTGGTAGCTGCTTGTAAAAGATAACACTCCTCACCCCTAAAGACTGCGTACCACCAAGGCATCCTTAGACAAGCCCTTTCTCACAGAATAATTAGGGTCCCTCGAACTGTGACTTTGACATAACATCAGAGGAAAGCAATGCCTTAGAAAGCACAGTCAAGATTTCCACTTCCATGAACTCTTTGAAACAGATACACCATCACAGCATTCCTTTTGATGTTTGCTGTGTCCAAGATCTTGGGCAGTTCATGACCCAGATCAGCAAACAAGGCTTCCTCAGGGACTCAGTCAACAGAAGGAAACTCCAACAGAATAGAGGAAATTACTTGAGAAAATGAGACTGTCCCAGCCACAGAGCTGTCCTACGACAAGGCCACCCTTGGTTTTTGGGTTCACTCTTTTTCCTCAGAAGAACACTATGATTTGGTCTTCAAACAGAAGCATGGAAGGATTGAGCCTCCCTGCTTTAAATGCTGGCTGTGTACAGCCTTGGCATGAGAGAGCTAGTGGTCCACGCTTTAAGAATAGTGCAAGCAGCTGCTGCCTTCCCACCCCCAGAGCTCAACTGCCCTGCCTTCTTTTTTTTTTAAACTCTGGTAACACAGCTAATTTTTACAGTTTTGCCAGTTAAGCCTCAGCCCCACTCTCTAGGGTTTGGGAATCTCCAAACAAAAGCCATTACTGGCTTTCCTCTGGCCTTTCTCCTTTTTAGAAGCACCCCCTGCCGCTGATCTCTGACAAATCAAAGAACACATGTTAGGGTCAAAACAAACTTTTTTTTTACTAGACAAAGGTCAATCAAAAGGAAAACAAGTCAAAGGAAAACAAGACGTGCAGAGCATAGGTTAGCATTGGCACAGAGCACTACTTCTGCCTTGTCCTTACACTGTTTTTTCCACATCTGTCTCCCCTTTGTCTTCTCTTTTTAAACTCCAGACTTCTAAAACCTCATCCTGTGACCATCAGGCCTCCCTCCCCAGCCTTTGTCATAGAAGTTGGCACCTGGCAGACCCAGTAACACAATAGGTCATTAATACTGGTTATCTTCATCATTTCTACCAGATCCTCTGGAATATAAAGGGCTTTTCTAAACTCCACAACCCACTAAAGAAAAAAATTCTCCTCCCACCCCAACTAGAATCCCCTGTCTTATAAAGCCTTTTCTTTCCCCTATTATTCTCTAGGCATTTCTAAACAAGATAATACCTAATTGTTTCTTTTTTTTTTTTTATAGTTTTAAGTACTTTCTGGGAAATCAAGTGGATTGTCCAGGGGAGCATTGTATCCCAAAGTCCATTCCTAGTCATCCTGTGAAATGTTGAAGAAATATTTGACATGAAAAAAAAACAGGAAAAGGCAGATAAGATATCTATTACTGCATTAATATAGCTTAACCTAGTGGTTGTCAAACTTTTTGATCTCAGGACTTGTTTACATGCTTAAAAATTAATGAGGACGCCTGAACAATTTTTTATGTGTATTATAGCTATTGATACTTACTGCATTAGAAATTAAAACATCAGTATTATCATGAAAATAGTTTTGACCATGGGATCCCAGAAAGAGCTTTGGTGACTGTCGCCAGATCAACCTTTGAGACCACTGACTCAACCCACCCAAGTTGTTTGTTCCAGTTAGGAGTGGTAAGGAAAGGTCTGAGTAATTCGAGGATTACTTGGCACACAGACAAGTTAGGAACATCAACAGCGGTCACTGAACGAATGTTGTATTACACTGAAGAGGGTGGGTCTTCAACTTCTGTGACTAGGAGGAAGAGGGTCAGTATTGCACTAATATCATCAATCACTCTGCCGTTCACTCAAAACATATATTGAGTAAATATATAACATGTTTAATATATATGTAACATATATTATATATAATATTTATATCATATATATTCTACCTTTCTCTGCCAAACCTCTTGAGTCATTCATAGTATCCATTACTTTACCTGCCATTCATCCCCAGGTAATGGGACCATTATTATAACTGTTCTCTCAAAGGTCTCAAAAATAAGCTTTTCTCATTCTTCATCCTTGGTGACTTCTCTGTAACTGTTAACTCATCATGACACTGCTCTCTTCTGATTCTCTTCCTCCCTGTCTGATTACACCTTCTTCAACCCTAATGGTTTCCTTTTGCCTCCAGGACCAAATACAAAGTGCTCTACTTGGCATTCAAAGCCCTTTATAACCTAGCCTTCCCTATCTTTCTAGTCTTCTTATGACTTACTTGAAACATACTCTTGAATCCAGTGACTGACTTGTCCTGGTTGTTCCACAAACTAGATGCTCTATCTCTTATCTCTAGGCATTTTTTCCAACTATCCCCCATGTCTGGACTGTTCTTTCCTCTGCTCCAACCACTGACCTCCCTGACTTCCTTTATTTCTGTTGTTATTTGTCTTTCATTCTCAAAGAGGATGATGAAGGAAGATGATGCCATGATGTTCTAGTGAATTGGATTTAAGTGAGGGAGGGCTGTGCAAAGTCACCAGCATCACTTTCTCCTCCAGAGTCATTTGAGTTCAGGACAACTGGAGATGACTGCCCTCTTCTTTTAAGTCTTAACTAACATCTCACCTTCTACAGGAAGCCTTCCTCAACCCTTATTAATGCTAGTGCTTTCCCTCTGTTACGTATTTCTGATTTATCCTGTATATAAATTGCTTTGCATATATGTGTTTGCATGCTGCCTTTTGCCTCTTTTTGTATTTCCAGTGCTTAGCGTAGGGTCTGGCATCTACTGCATTCCCCTTTCAATTTCTCTGAAGTTCTGCTGCTTTGGGCTTTATCTTCTTTTTCAGATAGAGAGAAAGAACTATATAATCAATCATTAAAGATACTGGGTCCTACCAGTTTTGCTTTGCATCATGTCCTACAGATTTTCCTTGTGCTCTTTATAATTAGTATTTTTATTGAACCATAAAAGGAGGAAATGGTATTGACCTTTTTCCTGTAAAGGATGGTTAGGAATTCAATGGAAGCAAGAGGAGGAGGAAAGACATTCTAGGTTTAAGAGATAGTTAAGCAAAGGCATAGAATCTAGCACAGAACATGGGTTTTTTTGTTATTATTTTGTTTGTGAAGGAAAGAGACAATGATAACCCAGTTTGACTAGAGTGAAGAGGGCATGGAAGGGAGTACTATAAGTAATTAAGTCTGAAAGAGTAAAGTGGCCCCAGCTGGCGAAGGGCCACGAATGCCAAATTAAAGGTTTTGAACTTTACTTCATAGGTAAAAGGAAGACAGTGAAGATTTTTGAGTAGAGGAAGGACATGGTCAGATCTATAAATAAGAAAGATTATTCTGGCAGACACATGAAGGAGGGTTTTGAGCATTAGTAGGGCCCCCTCCTCCCCCCTGCAAAAAGCACCCAAGATAAATGGTTATTTTTTGCTGGATGGTTAACTGCTGTGAATAAAGGCAAAGGCACACAGTTGATTCCCTATGGGTTATTTTGTCCCAACAGGCAAACACACAGCTGCCATACAGATGGAATAAAAATATTTTGGGAAAAAAGTGCACCAACAGGTTTTAATCTGTTCATAGGATCATGGATTTAGAGCTAGAAGGAATCCCAGATGCCATCTATTTCAACCATTTCATTCTACAAATGAGAATGCATAAGCTTGAGAAGGTTAAGTAACTTGGCCAAAGTCACATAGTAAGTATCAGAACAGGATTTGAACAGATCTTCAGTGCTAAAGCAAACGCTATTTCCATTGTACTATGTTGCTTCCCTGCATTTTGTAGAGGGACCCCTTAGCACCTATCCCTCCCCTCATCTGGCAAATCCATGAAAAATTTTTTGGCCCTCCTTCCATATCAAAGAAGAAGTCTGAATTATTATAGCGCTGGAAAATAAAATATCTTGATACTGTGCAATAATTTATATGTTTTATGCATTTCTGAGTTTCTAACTTCTTTTTGTATTGTCTATGACTTCTGCAGAACTCCCCCCAAATTCCCATTTAATTTCTTATGCCAACCTGTAATATATTGAACCCATGATGGGGAAAGTCTCAATGTGGAAGGAACAACTGTAGTATGTTTAGGGGTTCTGAGCTGATGACAAAGCAGGCTTCAGTCTGGGGATGTGTATCTGGGGAAGGGTGACAAGGATTCCAAGAGATGCCTGACTAATGGAAGCAGTATTTTAGTAACTTGTGTAAGACCCACAAACTTACATATTTAGAAGTAGATACATCAAGAAAAAGAATCCAAATCTGGCAAACTCCTTCAATGAAGTCACCTTGGAAAGAGGAGAGCCTCATCCTCCTGCAAGATCCCATCAGCTCTGGTATTCTTCTTCCTCACTACTTTTTGACCCTCTGATTGGAGGATGGGACCATGAACTTCAAAACCTTCATTTAAGGAGGGAACCCTGTTCAGAAAGCTTCTCACTTCTCACCTGGCTACACTACTTTGGGACTTTTTCACTACACCTCTGCAACAATACCATTCTTCCCTTGTCCTCTGACCCCTTACCTCTGCTTTTCAGTTTCATTTTGTATGTTCTCTTTTTCTCCATTAAATTGTAAGCTCTTCGAGGGAAGGAATGACTTTCTTTCTTTTCTGTATTTGTATCCTCAATGCTTAGCACGGTGCCTACAACATGGTAGACATGCAAGTAGTATTTATTGACTTTTGAATTGAGATAAGGGTAATTTCTTCTTAAGAACCACAATCCTCCTGAACTCCCTCCAGGATTCTATCACACAGTTTATGGCAATCTCATGTTTGACCTCTGCACTGGTGCTTTCATACTGAAAGCAAAGAGACTTTGGGAGGAGGGAGTGCCCAGGGATAGGGAATATTCTGGGAGGATGGGAAGGAAGACCATTATAGATGTGTCTTCTTCCCCATCTTTGCCTAGGCAGGCCTCTTGGGGGCAGTCCATGAATCATGCTTTCACAATCCTAATATTGTAATCCAGGAAATCCCAATCAGGATTCTCTATCCTCCAGACAAAAGAATGAATTGCCAGCCTGAGGTGAAAATTATTCTTGTTACAGAGGTTCACCTTTTACCACCTCTTCTCCACCTACCCTTCTCTATTTCTCTCCTCTTTCTCTCTCTCTCTGTCTGTGTTTCTTTCTGTCCGTCTGTTTGTCTCTCTCTCTCTCTCTCTCTCTCTCTCTCTCTCTGTCTGTATCTGCCTTGGTCACTTTCTCAGTCTCTTATCTTTTTCTGTCTGTCTTTCTCTGACTTTATTTCTCTCTATCTGTCTTTATCTCTTTCTCTCTGTCTCTCTCCCTTGCCCCAAATCCCATGTCTACAGTTTACCACCTGTGTAACCTTGGGCAAATAACTTAACCTTCCTTAGGTTACGAGCTCCTCCATTAGATTGTGAGCTTCTCAGGATCAGGGACTGTCTTTTGCCTGTTTTTGTATTTTTGTATTAAGTGAGCACGTAACAAATGTTTATTGAATATTGACTAACTTCCCCTGACCTCAGTTTCCTCATCTGTAAAATGAGAGAGGTTAGATTAGATCACCTCTAAGGGCTTAGAATAGATTGCATTTCTAGGACATATTCCCTCCTTATCTCTGCCTTTCAGTCTGTTCTTCCCTTAAAGTCAACTCAGTGCCACCTTTTCCATGAGATCTTCCAAATACCCTCTGGCTGAAAGTGATCATTCCCTTCTTGAACTGTTCTAGGGCCTTTTGCCTGGTCTCTCTTTTGATCTCATCATACTCTGTATCATATTATATTGATGATGTATCCATGACCTCCTCCCTATATAAGCTCCTTGAGACCATTTTTATTTTGCCTTGTATTTCCAATACTTACCATAGTGCTTAGGCCCTTAATAAATGTTCATTGAATTGAATTGAGAAGGAAACAAGATTAGGATTGCTAAATCTGGAGAAACTCATCCACAGATTAGCTCATGGAAACAGAGTTTTCCTGAAGACCTTCTATCAATTGTAAAAGGGGTTGCAATCAGTGTCTGAAGGAGCACCTAACCTGAGGAAATCATGGATCATCAAAATCAGTACGTGTTTTTCATACATAACATAGAGTAACAAGAACACTAGTCTCTAAGACCAAAAACCTGAGTTCTAGTCCCTGTAGGGAAAGGTTGATTTTTATACTCATCTGAGTATATATCTTATTTCCTCTTTCAGCCAATTCCAATGAGAATAATATTCAAGTGCTATCTGCCATCTACCCCCTTTCAAGCCTCTTTTATGTGAGATAATTTACCCCATTTTGCCTCTCCTTTCCCCCTTCCTAGTGCATTCCTCTTTCTTATCCCTTAATTTTATTTTAGTATTATCCCATCATATTTAACTTACACTGATGCCCTCTGTCTATGTATATTCCTTCTAACTGCCCTAATAATGATAAAGTTCTTAAAAGTTAAAAGTATCATCTTCCCCTGTAGGAATGTAAACAGTTTAATCTTATTGAATCCCTTATGATATCTCTTTCCTGTTTACCTTTTATGGTTCTCTCAATTTTGTATTTGAAAGTCAAATTTTCTATTCTTCTCTGATCTTTTCATCAGGCATACTTGGAAGTCCTTTGTTTCATTAAATATCCATTTTTTTCTCCTGAAAGATTATACTTAGTTTTAGTTGATCGGTGATTCTTGGTTGTAGTGCTAGCTCCTTTGTTCTCTGTAACATCATATTCCAAGTCATCTGATTCTTTAACATAGAAGTTGCTAAATTTTCTGTTATCCTGACTGTGGCTCCATGATAATTGATTTGTTTCTTTCTGGCTGCTTGCAATATTTTCTCCTTGATCTGGGAACCTTGGAATTTGGCTGAAATATTCCTGGAAGTTTTCATTTGGTGATCTTTTTCAGGGGATAATCCATGAGTTTTTTCCATTTCTATTTCACTCTTGGGTTCTAGGATATCAGGCCAGTTTTCCTCAGTAATTTCTTGAAATATGATGTGTAGGATCTTCTTTTTTTTTTTCTTCCAAAATCAAGGTTTTCAAGTAGTCCAGTAATTTTTAAATTTTCTCTCCTTGATCTCTTTTCCAGGTCAGTTATTTTTCCCATTGAAATATTTCACACTTTCTTTTATTTTTTCATTCTCTTGATTTTGTTTTATTGCTTCCTGATGTCTCATGGAGTCATTAACTTCCACTTGTGAATTCTAATATTTAAGAAATTTTTTCTTCATTGAGTTTTTCTACCTCCTTTTCCATTTGGCTAATTCTGCTTTTTAAGGAGTTCTTCTCTTCCATGGATTTTTGTGCCTCTTTTGTCATTTGGCCTATTTTGTTTCTTAAGGTTTCTTAAGGTATTTTTTTTGTGTGTGCCTCCTTGACTAAGCTGTTGACTCTTTTCCCAAGATTTTCATGCATCACTATAATTTCTTTTCCTAATTTTTACTCTACTACACTTATTTGATTTTTTAAATCTTTTCTGAGCTCTTCAAGGAATTATATTTGGATCTGAGACCAATTCACATTTTTTGAGATCTTGCATCTTCTTCTAAATTTGTATTTTACCTTCTTTGTCACCATAATTACTTTCTTTGGTCAGGTCCTTTTTGTTGTTGTTTGCTCACTTTTATGGCCCATTTCTTGACTTTTAACTTTATATTAAAATTGGCTTCTTCTCCCAGGGTGGAGAAAACACTCTTCCAAGCTTCAGGTTTTTGTGTTGCTGTTTTAGAACTAGGTCTGGAGTCTGTAAGTTTTCAGTTCTTCCAAGGTGGTATAATTTAAGGAGAAGTGTGGTTTCTGCTCTCCTGGCCTGTGCTGTGGTCTATGAGCAATCATAAGCACTCCTTTCTGCCCTGGAACTATGAACCAGGGCCTTGCTTTTGCAAGGTTCACCCAGGAACTGCAACAGAGTCCTACATCTAGTTATAGCAAAAAGTGTCTGATAATCTTCTTTGGAACAATTTTTACTATCTGTGAGACTGAGAGGTCCAGAAGTTGCTACTGCCATTTCAGTTACCCCCCCCAAGGCCTACTACTGGTTTGCTGGGATATGGCTTGTGCTAGACTTCACTCTATTCTCATCCCAGTGAGATAGACCTTTCCTGCTGACTTTCTAAGTCATGTTGGACTGGAAAATTGTTTTACCTCACCCTTTTGTTGATTCTGCTGCTCCAGAATTATTTTGAGGCATTATTTTAAAGCTTTTTGGGGGAAATTTGGGAGAGCTAGGTGAGTCCCTGCCTTTATCCTGTCATTTTAGTGTTTTTTAATAGTTAGATATATGTTTTTAATGTGCATGTATTCTATTGCCTTCATTTGACTAAGCATGGGACTAGATCCTTGACTATGTCTATGTAAATTAGAATTTCCCAAAGCCAGGGACCATGTCTCCCCCATTAAAGTGAATTTTCTAAGGAAAAGAATATCTCTCATTTTTTGCATCTCTTCCCCAAACCTACTACTAGGTAGACTTTTTTCACATAGTGAGAATTTGGTCAATATTAGTAAATAGAGGAGCAAAGTCTTACTAAGTCAATAAGCAAACCAGTCAACTAATAAGCATTTATTAACCTCTTACTATGTTCCCATCACTATGCTAAGCTCTTTGATTTCTCTGTATTTCTCTCCCCAAGTATTCTCCAGGGATTATGCCAACAGACCTACAAGTGTAGGCATGACTAATAACTCATCCCCCCATAGGAGTACACCAAGATGCAGTGGATGTGGCAATAGCCATAGGTTAAGTGCCAAGGTACCTGCTTCCGTTTCTTGCCTATGCTGCTACCTCCACTCCTTCTTGACTTTCTGTCTGTAGACCATGTTGTCCTAGATTTTATAGACTGAGGTATGTATGGAGACCATGGAAGTAGGCAGAGTCCAATCCCAACATTCCTGGTATGGGAATCTCAGCACTGCATTCATACCCACTAGGTGCTTGGGTTAGTGTAAGGTAATTGGTGCCTTAATGAGGATTAATGAGCTCCCTGGGCAAGTTTGGTGACTCTGCCTTGGGAAGCTGCCTAGCTCTGTCACATTGGCACATAACACTGGGATGGCAAGGAGCGGGAAGGTTGAGTCAGCGCTTGCTAATGCTGAAATTAACACCCCTGTTCACATGGATGGCATTTTCTCCCACATAGAATCACTCATGCTCCTCTTCCATTGCAAGGTAACAACTCCCTGAAATATTATTTCTCATGGTACATGGTAGTCCTTGGACTTTGGTTCTCAGCTCCACCTTCAAATGAAAATTTTCCCCTGTAGTCCATACATTGGTACTAATGGAAAGAAGCAACGACATGAATAATTCAAGGGTATAATCCAAAAGCAAACTTAGGAAAAGGCAGCCAATTTGGGGTTAAAATATGCTTCTTATCACACACAAGGCTCAAAGACACAGACTGCTCCTTCCTGCCTCGTGGATTTCAGGGGTGGGATGGTAGGATGGCTCTATCCTCAAGACAGTTCAGGCAATCTCCCACCCCTGCATCCTCAGAAGGATTCTGTGAGACACCATTCTGTTAGACACAAAGTATGAAAATAGACAGATGGCTCTTCTGTACCAGCAAAGGGGAAGTGCTCCTTGGGGCCAGCTAGTGAGGGGGAGGAGTAAGTGTTGCATGTTGAAATAGAAATTATTTCTTCAGGCAGAATTTCTACCTCTCTTCCAATTAGTCTGGTAAGACTTCATGAAACAGGAGAGGGTGGAGTGCTGCTTGGAAAAAGGGAAGATAGAGAACTTAATGAACTATTGATATAATGTGAGTGTCAGTATGTATGCTAGCATTAAGCTTCTTCATTTCCATGCAGTCAGGGTTGGAGGGTGGGTGGCAAGAACCAGTTTATCTCACCTTTATTCTGACAAAAACCAGTTCAAACCATGCACCCCACCCACAATGGTCCAAGAGCATCATCTTTGTATATAAGGAATATACATGACCCTGACAACCTACCAATCTTTTCCCACCAGCTATTCTATTTAGTTCCAACTCTATGGACATCATGCTTCCCCTAGGATAATTATCATTAGAAATTGTTGGGATTGGAAGTTCAAATCCGTGTGGACGGTCTCGGGCGGGTAAAAGTGGGACTTCTAAATCTTAGAGTCTTACGAGGCCCTCCATGAACAGCGGGGATTCGAGAAGGTCAGACTGAGCTAGCTCGGCTAGCTCGGGTATTTCCGCCTCTCCCCAGGAGATACGTGATGGGTGGAGTCTCCCTGCCCTCGAGGTCGTCCCGGATCTGGGCACACTATTGTTATCTAACAGCACGGTATTCAGATGCAAACTATGCGGCTGAAGGTTAAGTAGGATTGAGGAAGCCTGAAAGCTCTCTTAGCACGTGAGGAGCCAAGAGGACAGTAGGCTCCGCTTTCTTCTTTCCTCTCTCCCCTCCCCCTCTCTCCCCGCTTGTACTTCTACTTCCAATCCCTTAAGATCCTAGCCTCCTTAGGAAATCTCCCCCTCTTCCTCCTAAGGAAGACCTCCCTGCACTTGTAACTAGACCCTGAAATAAAGCTCAACCCTTGTTCGACTCTGGAACGTCCTTTCTCTCATATGAGCATCCGGTTTTGGCCAACCGAAGACCTCGGAGGTGAGGTAAGAAGACTCGGGTAGCCCACACAGGCCTCTAGGCCTGGCAAGAAATCTCATCATCATCCTGGATAATGCTTCAGCTTTGATACTCAATACCTCCTCAGTACCTTCAGCTGCCTCTTCCTCTGATTAGAGGTCTGGGAAAGGGGAAAGGAGGGAAAACAACTGCTCCTAAAGCTTCCCTTTATAGAAGGCTCAGAATATCCAGCTCTTCCTTTTCTACCACTGTTTTGCTTGGTTTCAACTTTATGAACATCCTGCCTCTTCATGCCGGGTACCCTGTACTGGTCCTCTCCCTCCTCTGCTTTTTAGCTTTCATTTGAGTATTATCTTCTTCTGTTAGATTGTAAACTCTCTGAGCACAAGGACTGTCTTTATTTTTCTTATTTGTATCCCCAGTGCTTTGCACAGTACTTGGCACAAAGTAGACTCTTAACTAATGTTAATGGACCATTGACTTTTCACTACCACAATCAAATGAACACTTAATAAGTACAATTCTGATGCCAACACAGCTAAGTGTTGGATATGGCACAGGACCTGAAAACCACAGTATAAGTTGTCCACTGATTTTTCTATGCATTAATCTTTCTCAGGATAGGGTCTACTGTTTACGATTCCTGATCTCATTCCCGTCAGAAATGCTCAGGAGTAGAACTTAGGAGTTATTTCAAAAATCTATTCAAACGCTTCAAGAAAGATTTCTTCTGAAAACTCCATCACAGGCCCCTTATCTAAAAGAGATTCTCTGAGGGGGGACTCAAGGTTGAAGTAAGAGAAGCAAGAACTAAGCGCATCTAGATATTTTTATTTTTCCAGAAAGAAGTCCATTCAAGGTGACTGTTGGCATATTATTAATCTCTCTCTCTCTCTCTCTCTCTCTGTCTGTCTGTCTTTTCCCCTCCTCCTCTCCCTCTCTCATCTGCCTGATTTATTCCAGCAGATCAACTTGTCATAGAGTCTTATAGCATGAAGCCACTCTATGGGCCATGCAGTTCAACTTTTACTCAAGGGAGAATCCCTTCTACAACATTTCCAACAAGTGGCTAACCACCTTCTCCTTAAAGATCTTCAATGATGGGGAACTCATTACTTAATAAAATGACTCATTCAATGTTTAGTCATTTTTAAGTGTTATGAAATTTTTCTTTGCATGAATATGAAGTCAATCTCTTTGCAACTCCTATCCGTTGCTCCCTAAAGTCAAAAGTGTAAGTCTAATTGCTCTTCCACACAGTCCTTCAGATCCTTGAATACAACGATTATGTGCTGCTGAAGTCTTATTTTTTCTAGGTCAAATAATTCCAATACCTCTAGCTGGTCTTCATATGGCAGTGGCTTTCAGGCCCCTCAACAACCTATTCAGGCTCCAACCTGTCAGTCCTCTTGCTAAAATGTGCCCAGAATTGAACATATTACTATTGATGTCATGTAACCAAGGCAACTTTTTGTCCCTTGGACGCTATGGTTTTAGTAATTTGGCCAAGGACCACACTGGGTTTTTTGGGTAGCCATGTCATTCTCTTGACTCATTTTGAATTCAAACCCATTAAAAATCCCAGGTCATTTTTCATATGAACGATGAAAATTGTCTCCCACATCTCTCCCAACCTACAGTTATGCAATAGACTTTTAGAACCCAGATATAGAACTTAACATTTACTCCTATTTAATTTTATATCATGAGTCTCAAGAAAAAGCAGGCAAGATATGGGACAATAGTTAGTAAGGTGGATGGGTCAAGTGAGGATTTCGGTTTTTTTTTTTTGAGGACTGTAAGATTCTTAAGTCTAAATTCTGTCATCCAAGTTAACTATCCCCCCCAGCTTCATATTATCAAAAAAACTATTAAAATGTTGTTTATGCCTTCATTTTATATCTTCATCTAAATCACCGATAAAATTGTGAAGCAGAATAACACTGAAAACCAAGTCCAGTAGCATTTCACTAAAGACTTCCTTCCTGTGACATTGCTCAATAATTCCCACTCTTTGGATCTGCTTATTCAACCAGTCCAAAATCCACCTAAGTATATAAACTGAAATCTCTTTATCTTGTTGGTAAGGATATGAGACTATCAAATGGCCTTTTGAAATATAGATCTATTATGCCAATGCCATTCTCCTGATCTACCAACTTAGGAACTTGGTCAAAAATGGAAATAATGATAATTTCTCATGATTTACTCTTTAAAAATAATGCAACTGGGTGGGGGGCTGAGCCAAGATGGCAGAGAAGAAAGACATACATATGTAGGGTCTCCCCCCACAGCCTATAAAATACCTGTAGAGAGGGACTCTCAACAAATTTTGGAGCAGAAGAAGAGGAGAACAACAGAGTGGAGGAGATTTTCAACTCAGGATGACCTGAAAGGCCCACTGGAAACGTGGGTTGCACCGGACGCGGAGTGGAGCGCAGAGCCCAGCACAGCCTTGGCCGTGTGGTGAACAGCTTGAGAACAGCCCTTGGGGGCGGAATCTCCAGTCTCAGAAGCCCCAGTCCCAGCAGCATTGGGTTCAAAGATCCCTCAACCCACAGGTGCCAAAGGTCAGTGACAGGGTTTTTCCAGCTGGCCAGGAAGGGAGAAGGGCCTTACCATAACTCTGGCAGCAGGCAGCCACCTCAGAGGCTACATGCAGCAGCTGCATACATTTTTGGAGTGTAAAAACCCTGGGGGCATTGAAGAGCTGATTCTTGCCTCAGTCCTGTGTGGAGGTCCTGGACAAGCTGGTCTTTGTCTCACACTAAACAGCAGCCCTGCCCATCCAGCTTATCTGAAAATCAGCCCTCAGTGATGAATTGGGAACTGGAGGCCAGGTGGCTGTGGTGAGGTAACTGCTAAGATTCTGTGCACAAAAATCCCTCTCTGCGTCCAGAGCAGTACACACTTGATCGTGCCACATTAGAGGAACTGAGATCTCACAGATTCCCAGAGTATACCCTATTCTTGACAAAGGATCCAAAAGTCAAGTAACTGGTTGGGAAAAATACCTAAAAAAGGGAAAAAAAAATAATACTATAGAAGGTTACTTTCTTGGTGAACAGATACCTTCTCCCATCCTTTTGGATGAGGAAGAACAATGCTTACCATCAGGGAAAGACGTAAACGTCAAGGCTTCTATATCCCAAACGTACAAAACAAATATTCAATGCGATCAGGCCATGGAAGAGCTCAAAAAGGATTTTGAAAATCAAGTAAGAGAGGTGGAGGAAAAGCTGGGAAGAGAAATGAGAGACATGCAGTCAAAGCATGAACAGCAGGTCAGCACCCTGCTAAAGGAGACCCAAAAAAATGCTGAAGAAAATAACACCTTTAAAAATAGGCTAACTCAAATGGCAAAAGAGGTTCAAAAAGCCAATGAGGAGAAGAATGCTTTCAAAAGCAGAATTAGCCAAATGGAAAAGGAGGTTCAAAAGCTCACTGAAGAAAATAGTTCTTTAAAAATTAGAATAGAGCAGATGGAAGCTAATGACTTTATGAGAAACCAAGAAATCACAAAACAAAACCAAAAGAATGAAAAAATGGAAGATAATGTGAAATATCTCATTGGAAAAACAACTGACCTAGAAAATAGATCCAGGAGAGACAATTTTAAAATTATGGGACTACCTGAAAGCCATGATCAAAAAAAGAGCCTAGACATCATCTTGCATGAAATTATCAAGGAAAACTGCCCTGAGATTCTAGAACCAGAGGGCAAAATAAGTATTCAAGGAATCCACCAATCCCCTCCTGAAAGACATTCAAAAAGAGAAACTCCTAGGAACATTGTGGCCAAATTCCAGAGTTCCCTGGACAAGGAGAAAATATTGCAAGCAGCTAGAAAGAAGCAATTCAAGTATTGTGGAAATACAATCAGGATAACACAAGATCTAGCAGCTTCTACATTAAGGGATTGAAGGGTGTGGAATAGGATATTCCAGAAGTCAAAGGAATTAGAACTAAAACCAAGAATCACCTACCCAGCAAAACTGAGTATAATACTTCAGGGGAAAAATGGTTTTTCAATGAAATAGAGGCCTTTCAAGCATTCTTGATGAAAAGACCAGAGCTGAAAAGAAAATTTGACTTTCAAACACAGGAATGAAGAGAAGCATGAAAAGGTAAACAGCAAAGAGAAGTCATAAGGGACTTACTAAAGTTGAACTATTTACATTCCTACATGGAAAGACAATATTTGTAACTCTTGAAACTTTTCAGTATCTGGGTAGTTGGTGGGATCACACACACACACACACACACACACACACACACACACAGACAGAGAACACAGGGTGAATTGAATGGGATGGGATCATATCTTAAAATAATGAAATTAAGCAGTGAGAGAGAAATATATTGGGAGGAGAAAGGGAGAAATGGAATGGGGCAAATTATCTCTCATAAAAGAGGCAAGTAAAAGATTTTTCAGTGGAGGGAAAAAGGGGGGAGGTGAAAGAAAAAAACATGAAGCTTACTCTTATCCCATTTAACTAAAGGAAGGAATAAAATGCATACTCATTTTGGTATGAAAACCTATCTTACAATACAGGATAGTGGGGGAGAAGGGGATAAGCAGGGTGGGGGGGATGATGGAAGGGTGGTCAGTGAGAGGAGGGAGCAATCTTGAGGAGGGATAGGATCAAAAGAGAGAATAGAAGAAACAGGGGCAGGATAGGAAGAAAGGAAATAGAGTTAGTCTTACACAACACAACTGTTATGGAAGTCATTTGCAAAACTACACAGATATGGCCTATATTGAATTGCTTGACTTCCCAAAGGGAATGGGTGGGGAGGGAGAGATGAAGAGAAGCTGGAACTCAAAGTTTTAGAAACAACTGCTGAGCATTGTTCTTGCAACTAGGAAATAAGAAATACAGGTAGTGGGGTATAGAAATTTATCTTGCCCTTCAGGACAAAAGAGAAGATGGGGATAAGGGAAGGGAGGGATGTTAGAAAGGAGGACAGATTGGTGATAGGGGTAATTAGAATGCTTGGTGTTTTGGGGTGGGGGGAGGGGAGAAATGGGGAGAAAATTTGGAACCCAAAATTCTGTGGAAATGAATGTTGAAAACTTAAACAAATAAATTTAAATACCAAAAAAAATATAATGCAACTAGTTGTCACAGTGGATAGAGTTCTGGGCTGAGAGTCAGAAATTATGGAGTTCAAATCCAGCCTCAGATACTTACTAGCTGCATAATCTTGGGCAAGTAACATAATCTTTGTTTGCCTCAGTTTCCTCAACGGCAAAATGGGGATAATAATAGCTATTACCTCCCAAAGTCCTTATAAGGATCAAATGAAATAATATTTGTAAAACATTTAGCACAGTATCTGACACATAGTAGACACTATATATAAATGCTAGTTATCATTGTCATTACTATCATTAAAGATTATTGATGCCTCTGTTTTTATATCATTAAAATTTCTGAACAATACTCTCTTTCATCCTCTTTGACTCCAGAATTAACTCTTCTGTAACACAGAAATAGTTAAACAACAACAACAAAAACCAACCAGGTACAGCAATCATATTAAACAGCATATACAACGTTCCGTCTTTCTGCTAAGAGAAAGGAGGCATGCTTCATCATTTGTTCTCAGACCATTTTTCATTTTTTAAATTCTTAAAAAATTTAACTTCCTTTTATCAGTCTTTTAATTTTTATTTTTGTAATGATGCATACCATTCTTCTTGATGAGCTTATTTTACTCAGAATCACTTCATCTTCTCAGGTTTCTCTGAATTCCTCATATTCATGTTTTCCTGCTACAGAATAATATTCCATTATATTTTTATGTTGATTCATTCAACTATTACCCATAAATAGGCATTCACTTTTCCTTCCCAGTTCTTTGCCACCACAAAAAGTGCTACTATGAATATTTTGGTATATATTGAAACACCCTCTCAACTGAGAACCTTGCCTCATATTTTTTTTAAATTAACAAAGATGCTCATTAAATTTATTTCAACTTCAAGGGTACAGACAAGAAGCAAATTTCACAGTTATACATAGTAATACACATCAGTACAGTTACTGGGTTGGATGGCTGCAGTTAGACTGTGGACATGTTCCAGAGTGCCAAGAGCTAGCTAGTTTGCCAATCTCCTCCACTCACCATTCAAATGTTCTTATCTTTTATTTGCCTCATATTTCAATGAGAAAAATGAGGTCATCCACTTGCTGGGAGCTTCCTCTTCCACCTCCCCCTCATCTGAAATTATCCAGCTGCCTTCTGAAACTTTCTTCTCCTTTACCCCTGTTTCATGTGAAGAGATTGCTTTTAAACCCCTCTATGTGCTTAAGTGCTACCACACACATCTTCTACAGCAGATTCCTCCTTCTGTTATCCCTGCTCCCTCACTAGTATACAATCACTGCCTACTGGCTATTTCCCTACTGCCTGAAAACATACCTAGGTCTCCCCCATTCTCAGAAATCCTCACATGATCCATCCATTCTTGCTATCTATCTCTCCTGCCCTAAACTCTTTGAAGAGATAGTCTATAATTAGTGCCTCCACTTCCTTTCCTCTCACTTTCCTCTTAACTGTTTGCAGTCTGACTTTTGACCTCATCATTCAATTGCAGATGCTCTCTCAGTTGCCAAATCAAATGGCCTTTTCTGAATGTCCACCCGTCTTGACCTTTCTGTGAATCAACCTGTTCCTTTCTTTCTAGGCTTTCATACTGCTGCTCTCTTTTAGTTTTCTACCTATCTGGCTGATCTTTTCTTCTCTGACTCCTTTCCTGGATATTCATCCAGGTCATACCCACTAATAGTGGGCACCCCCAAGGCCCTGCCTTAGCCCCTCTTCTCTTTTATTCTATTTCATTTGATGAGGTTATTATCTCTTATAGATTTAATTATTATCTCTTTGCATATAATTGTCAGATCTATTTCTAAGCACCTATCTTCTCTCTTAACTTCAGATATCAAATTTCTAACTTCCTATTGGACATCTTAAACTGGATATCCCATAGACATCTTAAAATTCAGTATGTCCATAAAGGGACTTATTTTTTAGGGGGTGGAGCTAAGATGGTGGAGAAGAAGGACGGACCTGTAGAAGCTCTCCCCTCATAACCCATAAAACACCTGTAAAAAATGGCTCTAAAGAAATTCTAGAGCAGCAGAAGCCACAAAACAACAGAGTGAAAGAGATTTCCAGCCCAAGACAGCTGGGAAGGCTGACAGGAAAGGTCTATCACACTGAGTTTGGAACAGAGCGAAGCCCATGGAACCCAGCCCAGGCTTGACCACATGTTGTGGCACAGACAGGGCCAGAGCAAGCTTCAGGGTGTGGAATCATAGAGAGCAGCTGCAGTTCCCTGATTTCTCAACCTACAAACACCAAAGTCAGCTTCAAAGTTCTTTGTTAGAAAGCTCTTTCACCTGGGTGAGTAGGAACAGGGTCTAGCCCCAGCCCCAGGTGGCAGCAGCATCCATTTTTGGAGCCCTCAGCCCAAAGACTCTGAGGGAAATGAGCAACTGATCTGGATCTCAGCCCTGAGTGGCAGATCTGAGGTGAGGAGGAGCGCTGGCTGGTGGAGCTGGTGGAGGCTCTGAAGTAGGAATTCTACATGCAGATCCTGGGCAGAAAAGCTTGCGATTGCTCCCAGACCAGAGCACAGGCCAGGAGAGGAGTAAACTCCTCTCCCTTGATAGTGCCACCTTAGAGGAACTGAGAATTTACAGGTCCCTAGATACCCTCCTCTTGACTAGGAAAATGCCCCCAAAAGGGGAAAAAATAAGACTATAGAAGGTTACTTCTTTGGTGAACAGATAAGAATAATGCATACCATAAGAGGAAAAAATAAAAATCAAGGCTTCTGCATCCAAAACCTCTAAAATAAATATGCAGTGGTCTCAGGTCATGGAAGAGCTCAAAAAAGATTTTGAAAATCAAGTAAGAGAGGTGGAGGAAAAATTGGGAAGAGAAATGAGAAAGATGCAAGAAAATCATGAAAAGCAGGTCAACCCCTTGCTAAAGGAGACCCAAAAAAATGTGGAGGAAAATAACACCTTGGAAAATAGGCTAACTCAAATGGCAAAAGAGGTTCAAAAAGCCAATGAGGAGAAGAATGCTTTAAAAAACAGAATTAGCCAAATGGAAAAGGAGGTTCAAAAGCTCACTGAAGAAAATAGTTCTTTCAAAATTAGAATAGAGCAGATGGAAACTAATGATTTTATGAGAAATCAAGAAATTACAAAACAAAACAAAAACAATGAAAAAATTGAAGACAATGTGAAATATCTTATTAGAAAAACAACTGGCCTAGAAAATAGATCCAGGAGAGACAATTTAAAAATCATGGGACTACTTAAAAGTCATGATCAAGAAAAGAACCTAGACAACATCTTTCATGAAATTATCAAGGAAAACTGCCCTGATATTCTAGAACCATAGGGTAAAATAAACATTGAAAGAATCCACCAATCACTTCCTGAAAGAGATCTGAAAAGAAAAACTCCTAGGAATATTGTAGCCAAATTTCCCAGGTCAAGGAGAAAATATTTCAAGCAGTCAAAAAGAAACTGAGAACTGCAGAAATACAATCAGGATAACACTAGATCTAGCAGCTTCTAGATTAAGGGATCAAAGGTCTTGGAATATGATATTCCAGAAGTCAAAGGAGCTAAGATTAAAACCAAGAATCACCTACCCAGGAAAACTGAGTATATAATGCTTCAGGAGAAAAAAATGGTTTTTCAATGAAATAGAGGACTTTCAAGAATTCTTGATGAAAAGACCAGAGCTGAATAGAAAATTTGACTTTCAAACACAAGAATCAAGAGAAGCATGAAAAGATAAACAGGAAAAAGAAATCACAAGAGACTTAATAAAGCTGAACTGTTTATAGTCCAACATCGAAAGATAATATTTGTAACTCTTGAAACTTTTCTCAATATTTGGGTAGTTGGAGGGATTATACACACACACACACACACACACACACACACACACAATTTGTGTGTGTGTGTTTGTGTATACATATAGACAGAGGGCACAGGGTGAGTTGAATAGGAAGGGATGATATCTAAAAAAATAAAATTAAGGGGCAAGAAAGGAATATATTGGGAGGAGAAAGGGAGTAATGGAATGGGGCAAAATATCTCTCAGACAAGAGACAAAAAAGCTTTTTCAATTAAGGGGAAAAGTAGAGAGGTGAGAGGGAAAAAGTGAAGCTTACTCTCATCACATTTGGCTTTAGGAGGGAACAACATGCACACTCAATTTGGTATGAAAATCTCTTACACTAGAGAAAGGGATAAGTGCGATGTGGGGGTGCTGATAGAAGGGAGGGCAAATAGGAGGAGGGAGTAATTAGAAGTAAACACTTTTGGGGAGGGGCAAGATCAAAAGAGAGAATGGAATAAATTGGGGGCAGAATAGGATGGAGAGAAATATAGTTAGTCTTTCACAACGTAACTATTATGGAAGTCTTTGCATGACTGTACATATATAGCCTATATTGAATTGCTTGCCTTTTCAGTGGGGAGGGAGGAAGGGCAAGAAGTTAGAACTCAAAGTTTTAGGAATGAATGTTGAGAATTATTTTTGCATGAAACTGGGAAATAAGAAATACAGGTAATGGGGTATAGAAATCTGTCTTACCCTACAAGAAAAGAGAGAAGATGGGGATAAGGGAAGGGTATGATAGAAGGTATGGCAGATTGGGGGAAGGGGTAATCAGAATACATGGTGTTTTGGTGTGGGGGGAAGGGAGAGGTGGAGAGAGGACTCAAATTCTTGTGGAAATGAATGTTGAAAACAAAAAATTAATTAATTAATTAAATTTTTTAAAAAAAGAATCTTATTATTTTTCTCCCCAATCCCTCTCCCTTTCCTTTTACTGTTGAGGTTACCTCTATTCTCTCAGTCACTTAGGCTCACAACCTAGATGTCATCCTTGATTCATTAATCTCTCTCACTTTCTATATCCAATCAATGGTCAGTCCTATAATTGCCACCTTTGTAACATCTCATCACCTCAACTGGACTATTGCAGTAGCCTGCTGGTTGGTCTTCCTGCCTTTGTTTAACAACTCCATTCTACCTTCCACTCAGCTATCAAATGAATTTTCCTCAAATATAAGTCTGACCATGCCACATACTCCTCTTCCCCCATCCAATAAATTCTTCTTTCTACCTCCCAGACAAAATAGAAAATCTTCTGTTTGGTTTTTAAAACCCTTGGAAGCTGGCTTCCTACCTTTTTAATCTTCTTACACCTTATTCCTTAATTCCTAATTCCTCCCACTCCCCAACTATATACTCTGTAATCCAATGAGGTTGATTGCCTTGCTGTTCCTTGCACAAGACACTCCCTCTCCAGATACTGAGATTTTTTTCTGGCTGTCCCCCCTGCCTGGAATGCTCTCCCTCTTCATCCTTGCCTCCTAGCTTCCCTGGCTTCATTAAAGTCTCATCTAAAATCTCCCTTTCTGGGAGAAGCCTTTCCTAATAATCTGGAATCTTGGTGCCTTCCCTCTAAGATTACCCCCAATATATTCTGTTTATATTTTGCTTATGCAAAGTTATTTGTACTTTGTCTCCTCCATTAGATTGTGAACTCCTTGAAAGCAGGGACTGTTTTTTTTGTTTTTGTTTTTTGTCCTTTCTTTGTATTCTCAGTCCTTTGCCCAGTGCCTCAGCTCAAATTCCATCTTCTTGGGTTTTTTCTGGTCCTCCCTGCTGCTATTGACTTTCCTTCTGAGTTCCCTTATATCTATTCTTCATGTATCTTGTATTTATCCAATTATACACACGATGTCTCCCCCACTGCAACTTTTAGAAGCAAAGACCATTTTTGGTTTTTCTTTGTATAGCTAGCACTTAGCTCAGTGCCTGGTACTTAGTAAGTGCTTACCAACACGTAATGATTGTCTTTCTTCTCATTAAATTATATGGCCCCAAGTGAGATCACAGTGTCACCAAAAGGTATGACCAATTTAATCACTTTTCTAATAGAATTATAGAATCATTGATTTAGAAATAGCAGAGACCATAAAGGTCACTTATAGTAACTTTCTCAAGAGATCAAAGGGCGGAGGTGGTCACAAAATCCAAAACAGGAATAATTTTAATTCCATGGAATTGAAATGATTTACACATATAAAATCAGTTCAGCTAGGAAAAGAAGTAAAACTGTCAATTGGGGAAAAAATTCTTTGCATCCACAATCTTGGATAAGGTTCTAGTAATCAGGATATAATGAGAACTAACTCATATACATAAGGCCAATATCTAATAACTATTTCCCAATGAAAAAATAATCTAAGGATATGGACAGTTTTCTAAAGAAAAGATGGTATTATTAATAGATACATGAAAGATTGTTCTAAATCACTAATAATAAAAAGAAATGCAAATTAAAACAACTTGGAGGTTTTACCTCATACCCAAAAAACTGGCAAAAATGATGAAGAAAAAAGAAAATACAGCTAGGTCCCAATTAGTGTGAATTTCATGAAGTGGCCACATTATTTTAGTTCATATTATTTGAAGTTATTTATATGTAAAATATAATTACTTCCAGCCATCTAAAATATAATTGCTTCTAGCCAAATGAAACATGAACAATGAAAATTTGAATAATGTGTTTATTTCACAGTATTCATTGTTCACACTGTTTGGAACCCAGCTATAGGCAATTTTAGAAGAACTATGGTAAAGAGAAGACACTACTACACTGTTGCTAGAAGAAAAGTTCCAAACTATACATACCACAATATTCATAGTAGCACTTTTGTGGTAGAAAGAAATGGAAACAAAGTGATACTCATCAACTGGGAATGGTTTAAATGAATTGTAATTCATGAGGATAGTGAGATATCACTATACCATAAAGAATTATGAATGTGAAGAATCCAGAGAAGCATAGAAAGATTTACATGAACTGATGAACAGTGAAGAAAATAGAATTAGGCAAGCAACAACATAATGGTTACCACAACAAAAATGGAAAAACAAAAAAAACTTGAGCATGGGATAATTATAATGATCAAGTTTAGTCCTAGGGAAAATGTATTAATTCCCTTTATTGAAGGAATAGAAGACTATGGATGTGGAATATTGAGTATATTGTTAAACACAGTTGTAGTGTTGGTTAGTTTTGATGAGCAATTTTTCCCCTTTCTTTTAACCATGATTATGGCTTATAAGGTATTGGAGGGGGAAAGAATATGCTCAGAAATGAATATGATATAACAGATCTCCAGTTTTATATATAATCCTTTCTTGTGTGTCTTACTTTGTATATGGAAATGCCTATTTTATTTAGTGCATGCTAAGTTCAGAATAAAAAAATTTTTTTAAATGAATTGACATAAAAAGTATTAACAAAAATAAAATACATTAAAAAATAATTTCCCCTCTAGCCATAGTTGTAAAGGTACCTCCTTTATTCCTCTAATTTTTTTTTTATGATGTGACCTTTTATATTCAGGCAGAATATCCATTTGCAGCTTATTGTGACATATGGCATAAGACAATACTAGCTCATATAAGATGCTTTAAGGTTTATGAAGCACTTATCAATCCTCTCAGATAAGTAGTATTATTATCCTGAGCATACAAATAAGGAAACTAAGGCTCAGAGGGAGGCTGAGGTAACTTCCCCAGCTAGTAAATATCTGAGTCAGAATTTGAACTGTAGTGTTCCTGATGCCAAGGTCAGCGCCCTATCTAGTAAGCTAAGCTCCCTCATATGAGAGATCAAGACAGTGTTAAAAAGTTAATTTGTGCCAAAGTGTTTTCTAGTTTTTCCAGCATTTCTTATCAAATAGAGAGTCTGTCTCCTAGTAATTTATATTCTTAGATTTATAAAACACTTGGCTGGGCTTTAATTGTTTCTAGTTCACATGATTTATTCATAACGATTTAAAAAAAACATGAAAGGCTCCCCGATGTATTTGCTAATTTTTTTTATTGCTAGCCTTTGTTTTTGTATCACCTTCATTTCCAAATATATCTCCTTTCTTTCGCCCAATCAGTGAGCCACCCCTTTTGTTATGAGGAGACTGACCAATGAGGGCCCAGGCCTTTAGAACATGTGTAATATGCTCTGCTACCTGCCAATCCACGTGTAACTTAGTGAGCCTGTTTCAGGAAATGTGTGATAGAAGGGCCCTTTCCTTTTCAGCTTCCAAGTACGAGCAGACATCATCTGAATGTTTCCTGTCAGCTTACCATGAAGGGATAAAAAGCCTTTCAACTGGCTGCTGAGTTGGAACTGAGTGTTCATACAGAAGTCTTGAGTGGACAAACTCAATTTCTGTCTTCTCTCGTGACAAGTAAGGCAAATGCAGTAGGCATCCACCTCTTTCCCACCTGGCCACATGGCCATGATTACATGCTATCACTGTTTCCTTTGGTTATTTTATGTATTTTCTTTCCTGATCCTAGATAAATGAATATCAGAGATAGAACAGATCAGACCAAAACCTCATGAGTTTCAAAAAATTGAAGGAGTCATCAAAGGGCTCATTAGCAACCAGGGTCAGTGACTGAAGTAGCTGAGTCCTATAAAGGCCCTATAAAAGTTTCTTTAAAATCCTATAAAACCATGGCCACCTACTTCCAACCAACTGCCACCCACAGAATAGATGAGCCAACACAGCTGAAGCTGTAAGGCACAATGAGGCAGAGACAGGAGGCAGGCAATCAGTCACTCAATAAACATTTATTAATGCAATATTTTATTTAATATATTATTTTAATATTTAATATTTATTAATCATTTACTATGTGCCAAGGGGGAAAGAAGAAGGTGCCCAGCTGTAAAGGACTCCAAAAGCAGTGTAGCTGATGGGCAATGGAGAGGAAAAAAATATGCTGAGCTCCCTCTTTAAATAAAGGCCCTGGAGTCTATGGCCCTACCCTCCACTCAAGTCCAATCAGAGGTAAAGAATACTGAAAAGTTATGAGTACCAGGCAGTTTCAGTCTTACAGTATAATGAGGTTTCTCAATGATGAGTTTCCTGGAGAAAGAAGACATGATGGAGAGGTCCAAAGCAGTCCCAAATCAGTGTAACTGGTGGGAAATGAGGACTACAAACTACCACCACCACCATCATCACCACCTTTACTATCACCTTCCCTCAGTCTCTGATGGAAACAGCCCAGGGCTCTGAGCCATCATTTTGGAAAGCAAACCTTGTGGAGATGCAGCCTCGCAACTGCTCCCACATGTGCAAACACCATAGCTGCTAAAGATCCAAAAAATAAAATTCTTGCCACCAAGATGTCTTGTCCAATGTCCTTGGCATTATTAGATGGTTCAACATCAGAAACTGTTATGACTTTATCAGTAGAAATGAGATATAAAAAGAAGCATTACCATCTGCTTTGCTGCTGTACCCTTAAGGACCATGGAATCTTTCCATCTGACTTGCAGCTGAAACCTTCAATCAGTGTTATCCCTCCCATTAGAACTGGAGCTTCTTGAGAGTAGAGACTGTCTTACGTTTCTACTTGTATCTTCAGAGCTTAGCACAGAGCTTTTCTCATAGTAAATAATTAATAAGCACTTTATACATTCATTCACTGAATGAAGAATGAACTGCTTGACATAGCCCAACAGTGAATTAATCTGGCAGTCAAGAAAAGAGTCCCATAAGCAAGAGAATTACCTAATCATTTGGCTACATTGCACCAAGAAGTGAGCTCAGTAAGGAATCTTCATAGGGAAAAAGTACCGCCAGATCAGGAAGTACAAGCCCAGTGTTGGGAAGAATGTTTTATAGAAACTGATTTAAGATTGATTACATTCTTCTCCAGGGACTGAATGATTGTATCTCTTAGTTTGTGGAGGAGAAGGTTTTAAATTTCAGTCCTTCTTTTCAGTAAATACAACTTTTAAAAGCTAATTGATTTTTCACTGGATAAGTGATTTTGGGAAGGTGGTAACTGGTCAATTGATATTTGGGGAAGCATATTGAACAGATTATGAGTGATACTCTTACAGATTTAACCCAGATTTCAAGAATAGAGAATTTTACAAAATTCTATCCTAATTGATGGAATAAATGATAACAGAGCATGTCTTCATAAGAGAAGTTGGTATGAGAGCTTCAGAGAAGAAAAACATTATTCAAGACACATGTGGTTCCAGACTGTCTTTGGGGAGACACTGATAGAAATAGAGAAAAGAGATATTGGAAAGTAGCAGATAGGAAGGGGGAAGTTCGCTCCTCAAGATTAACTTGGTTTCCAGCTTGCCTCCTACAGATTTTGAGTAATTTTCTCTTGGATATGATCAGGGGCTTTTTCTTGGTTGAGTAAGATTTCTGTTTGTTCCCATCTGAAGAGTTTGGTCGCTCTGCATGTTCTGGTATATTGTATTCTGTAGAACTTCTCTGATTTCTGTTTGCTCTCTGATTGGATAAATGAGTTTACTAGTTTCTTGCTTCTTGTGGTTGAGCAGCTAGGTGGCATAGTGGATAGAGTGCCAGGCCTGAAGTCAGGAAGATTTATCTTCCTGAGTTCAAATCCTGGGTAAATCACCAAACCCCCTTTGCCTTAGTTTCTTCATCTGTAAAATGAGCTGGAAAAAGAACTGGCAAATCACTCAATATCTCTGCCAAGAAAACGCCAATGGAGTCATGAAGAGTTGGACACAATGGAACAGCAATAATATTATGCTGACCTTTTATGTAACTAGCATTTGGTGGGCAGGGTACACCCATAGGTGTAAGCTCAGAATACTCTCCTTGGAAGCTAGTGGTTTTTGAACCTGAAAACATTGTGTCCCTAGACCAGCAATATTTACTAAAGGCCAGATAAATATAATGTTAGTTTTATACCACCTCTCTGAGGAGAACAAAATAACCAGCCATGAAGTTTCTTCTGCTCTCCTCCAGGCAAGAATCAAATTCTCTCTTGGAAAGGGGTAGGCAAGATTCCAGAGATATCTATCAACATCTCTTCTCAATTTTATAGAGCTAGAAAAAATAACAACAAAATTCATCTGGAAGAACAAAAGGTCAAGAATATAAAGGGAATTAATGAAAAAAAAATGCAAAGGAAGATGGCCTAGCCATACCACATCTAAAACTCCATTATAAAGTGGAAATTATCAAAAGTATTTGGTACTACCTTAGAAACAGAATGGTGGATCAGTGGAATAGATTAGGTACACAAAAACACAGTAGTAAATGACTAATCTACTGTTTGGTAAACTCAAAGACTCCAGTTTCTGGGAAGAGAACTAGAGTAGACCAGCATCTCATACCATATACCTTGATCATAATAAGGTCAGAATGGGTGCATGATTTAGACATAAAGGGTTATACCATAAGCACATTAGGAGAGTAAAGAATAGGAAAGAACTGGACTCTGAAAGCAGATCAAAGCACACTATTTTCACTTTATTTTTGTCATAATTTTTCCCTTTTCTTCTTTCACAGCATGACTGATATGGAAATATTTTTTTCATGATTATACAGATATAACCTATATCAAATGGCTTACTGCCTTAAGGAGGAGGGAGGGGAAAGAAGAAAGGAGAAAAATTTGGAACTCAAAATCTTATAAAAATGAATGTTAAAAATTATCTTTACAGGCAATTGGAAAAAATAAAATACCATTAAAGCCTGGCTATACATTTAAATATCCTATGTGAGTATATAAATCATGGGCAGCACATACCCAGCAAAAACCCTAATCCCTCAGGGTATCTCTAAGAGCAGTAGCCAGTTGCCCTTTGGGAACCCAACCTGTCAGTACAAGTAAAGATTGTGAAGGAGTGCAGGGACTCTGTTAAACTTGTAACAAAGAATTTTTAAAATATAGATGATAAAAACAGTTTAGCAAAACCAAATGATAAAAACAGTTTAGCAAAACCAACCCAGTTTGTGATGACTCAACGATCATTAATTCCTTTTCTAAGTGTTCATAAACCATCCCTTTTAACAATGCCTGCCAGGATCTTACCAAGAATTAAAGACAAGCTCGCTTGTATACAGTCTAAAGAATTCACCTTCTTTTACTTCGTCAAAATTAGAGACATTTGCTTGTTTGTATTCCTGTGGTAGCTCTCCTGTTTTTCATTTTTTTTCCCTAAAAATCGACTGGCTTAGTGACCATATCCACCAATTTTTTTATTACCTTGAGATGCAGGGTATCTGGGTCTTGTGACTAACTGAATTTGTTGCCAACAGCTAGAAGATCTATTTCCGTGCCCATTAATCTTTGTTCTCTGTTTTTAGGGGCCAGCTAGATGACACAATGGATAGAGCATTGGCCTGGAGTCAGAAAGACCTGGGTTCAAACCTGACCTCAGATACTTACTAGCTATGTGACCCTAGGAAAGTCACTTAACCGTGTTTGCCTCAGTTTCCTCATCTGTAAAATTGTCATGAAGATCCAATGAGATAATAGTTGTAAGATACTTAATATAGTGCCTAGCATATAGTAAATACTGTATAAATGTTCGTTAGCTATTATGATGATAATTAGTTTTCTTTCTCTTCCTCCCCTGGTCCCTGGCATTGCTTTATTATCCTCAGATTTAGAGCTGATGAGAATCTCAGCTATTATCTAGTCTAAACCCCTCATTTTACAGATGTAAGAAGTGAGGTCCAGAAAATAGAGGTGAGATTTAAATCCCAGGCGTCTGGTCATAAATCCAACACCTCTCCACCCCACACATTCAGTGTCCACTGCTTACTGCCTAGGCCATTAATCCTGGGATCCTTAGAACTAGAAAGAACCTAAGAGAGCACCTAATCTATTTTCCTTTCCTTGCAGATAAGAACATGGGCCCAGGGAAGTGAAGAGATTTTCACAAGGTCACATAGCTAGTAAGTAGCAGAAGTGGGTCCTCTGACTGAACTAGGTTGTTTCTGGTAATCTTGGGGAAGGTTGAGGAAGCATATACTATAGAGAGTTAAGGGTCATGTGCCTAGGGAACGGTATATTTGTATTCCTGTGGACTCTCTATGCCGCCTCCTCATGCTTAGGCTTCTGTCTAGCTATTCCTGTGTCTGAGCAAAATGATATTTCTGACCAGCAATTCCCACCCTAACCTATTTCTAGTTCTAAGCCTCCATCACACTTAGTCCTTCATTCTGAGTCTTAGCTTTCCCTATTTCATCTTCTCCTCCAGGGTTGGAAATATTTCAAGATCTTTCTAATGCAGTAATTTAGCACTGAAAAGAAAATTTAACATAATAATCCATCAACAAGTCTTTGCTGAATATCCTACTAAGTACCCAGCTAACAGTTTAAAAGCTTAAGACCAGCACTTAGCCCAGGGCTAGGACCACAGAAGTCACTCCCAAAGCCCAGCAAGGTTGGGGAACTCCTATCTTTTTGGCAATCCAGATGAATAAACCATTTTCTGACTTCCTGATTATAGGAGAAGTAGAACCCCAGCTCAGCCCAGGGCATGCCCTCAAATGTGGCTCCCATGAGTAAAAGGGAGACAGAACTAATTCAGAAATGAATCCAAGTGTGGTTCTCCTTGAATGCCCTCCTAAGAAACAGCTGTTGGTAAAGAAATACAGCCTGGCCTCTTTCTGTCAGTCAGACATATCACAGTTATTGAGCACCCACTATGGGCGGAACCCCGTTTATAGACAGACCAGGCAGGTTCTTTCCTATTTGGTGGTATTGGAAGGGTGCCATAAGACCTAGCCAAGGCCAAGTTCACCTTTGGAACTGCCTTCCATTGTGTTATCCTGCCTTCTCAACCTCTACAGTCCTACCCCTAAAGTCACTGGGAATTATATGATAGAAGCCAATAAGGCAAATGTATCATGGGAAGATTAGGGTTAACATGAACTTATTGTTGGAGAGGAAGAAGGCTCCAAGATCCCAGCCCTTTATTATTAACACATTGGTAAAGATTGAGTGCTCTGTACATAGGAAGCACTAGTAGTGCATTTTTGTTTATTAATTTGTGCATTTAGCAGATTAGCAGTTACCATTTGGACCAATAGATTCCTGTCTTCTGTCAGTGAGTTATAGGACTCTGATATTCTGGGATGGATGTAAAAGGAAGAAGGCCACAAAGGATATGGCCGCATGCTTGAGTAGATAAGTAGAGGAATGTATGGGGCACTAATCAAAGAGGGCAGGCTCAGAATAATGGGGTAACCAAATGAGCTCCTGAGCTGAAAGGATGGGAAAATTGCCTGCTTCACAGTTTTGCCTAGGGTCAACTCAACAGGACATTAAGGAGAAATAGAGGATGAGGGTCCTATCCATGGGGAAGCTCCCAGTATAGTGGAGGAGACAGATATACACTCAAATTTTTTTTGAAAATGATTCATTTTACTTATTTATTTTTATTATTAATCAACAGAATTTATTAAGCACCTACTATGTGTACAGGAAGAAATAGAGAAAGGAATCATGTTAAAAGTATACCTAAATTAAGTATAAAGGATATATGAAGAAAGACACTATCTGCATCCAGAGAGAGAACTGACAGATACAAGTTATGTACAGAATAATTTATATATATGCCCATTTGTTTCTAATGGTAGCCATCTAAAACTGTGCGGAGTAGATTTGCAGTTTCATGTGCAATCATTTTTTTTTTATTGTACTTTTATGGAAATGCTTGTTTTATTCCATAAATTGAAAATAATTTTTTTTTTATCATTTTTGCCTTTATTCCTTCTTTTACATCCTTGTTCCCATCTTTCTTTTTTTTATATGTACATTTATTTATTTGTTTTCAACATTCATTTCCACAATATTTTGGGTTCCAAATTTTCTCCCCATTTTTCCCCTCCCCACACCCCAAATTGCCAGGCATTCTAATTACCCCTATCACCAATCTGCCCTCCCTTCTAACATCCCTCCCTTCTCTTATCTCCATGTTCTCTTTAGTCCTGTAGAGTAAGATGTTTCTATACCCCATTACCTGTATTTCTTATTTCCTAGTTGTATGCAAGAACAATACTCAACATTTGTTCCTAAAACTTTGAGTTCCAACTTCTCTTCCTCCCTCCCTCCCCACCTGTTCCCTTTGGGAAGGCAAGAAATTCAATATAGGCCATATCTGTGTAGTTTTGCAAATGACTTCCATAATAGTCATGTTGTGTAAGACTAACTATATTTCCCTCCATCCTATCCTGCCCCCCCCCCATTTCTTCTATTCTCTCTTTTTTAAAAAATTTATTTATTTAACTTTTAACATTCATTTCCACAAAATTTTGGGTTCCAAATTTTCTCCTCATTTCTCCCCTCCCCCCACCCCAAAACACCAAGCATTCTAATTGCCCCTATCATCAATCTGCCCTCTCTTCTATCATCCCTCCCTTCCCTTGTCCCCATCTTCTCTTTTGTCCTGTAGGGCAAGATAACTTTCTATACCCCTCTACCTGAATTTCCTATTGCTTAGTTGGAAGAACAATACTCAATAGTTGTTCCTAAAACTTTGAGTTCCAACTTCTCTTCATCCTTCCCTCCCCACCCATTCCCTTTGGGAAGGCAAGCAATTCAATATAGGCCATATCTGTGTAGTTTTGCCAATGACTTCCATAATAGTTGTGTTGTGTAAGACTAACTCTGTTTCCCTCCATCCTATCCTGCCCCCCATTGCTTCTGTTCTCTCTTTGGATCCTGCCCTTCCCCAAGAGTGTTGACTTCAAATTGCTCCCTCCTCCCATTGCCCTCCCCTCCATCATCCCCCTCACCCTGCTTATCCTCTTCTCCACCACTTTCCTGTATTGTAAGACAGGTTTTCATACCAAAATGAGTGTGCATTTTATTCCTTCCTTTAGTGGAATGTGATGAAAATAAACTTCATGTTTTTGTCTCACCTCCCCTCTTTTTCCCTCCACTAAAAAGTTTTGTTTGACTGTTTTATGAGAGATAATTTGCCCCATTCCATTTCTCCCTTTCTCCTCCCAATATATTTCTCTCTCACTGCTTAATTTAATTATTTTAAGATATGATCCCATCCCATTCAATTCACCCTGTGCTCTCTGTCTCTGTGCGTGTGTGCATGTGTGCGTGTGTGTGTGTGTAATCCCATCAACTACCCAGATACTGAAAAGTTTCAAGAGTTACAAATATTGTCTTTCCATGTAGGAATGTAAATAGTTCAACTTTAGTAAGTCCCTTATGACTTCTCTTTGCTGTTTACCTTTTCATGCTTCTCTTCATTCTTGTGTTTGAAAGTCAAATTTTCTTTTCAGCTCTGGTCTTTTCATCAAGAATCCTTGAAAGGCCTCTATTTCATTGAAAAACCATTTTTCCCCTGAAGTATTATACTCAGTTTTGCTGGGTAGGTGATTCTTGGTTTTAGTCCTAGTTCCTTTGACTTCTGGAATATCCTATTCCACACCCTTCAATCCCTTAATGTAGAAGCTGCTAGATCTTGTGTTATCCTGATTGTATTTCCACAATACTTGAATTGCTTCTTTCTAGCTGCTTGCAATATTTTCTCCTTGTCCAGGGAACTCTGGAATTTGGCCACAATGTTCCTAGGAGTTTCTCTTTTTGAATGTCTTTCAGGAGGGGATTGGTGGATTCCTTGAATACTTATTTTGCCCTCTGGTTCTAGAATCTCAGGGCAGTTTTCCTTGATAATTTCATGCAAGATGATGTCTAGGCTCTTTTTTTGATCATGGCTTTCAGGTAGTCCCATAATTTTAAAATTGTCTCTCCTGGATCTATTTTCCAGGTCAGTTGTTTTTCCAATGAGATATTTCACATGATCTTCCATTTTTTCATTCTTTTGGTTTTGTTTTGTGATTTCTTGGTTTCTCATAAAGTCATTAGCCTCCATCTGTTCCATTCTAATTTTGAAAGAACTATTTTCTTCAGTGAGCTTTTGAACCTCCTTTTCCATTTGGCTAATTCTGCTTTTGAAAGCATTCTTCTCCTCATTGGCTTTTTGAACCTCTTTTGCTAATTGAGTTAGCCTATTTTTCAAGGTGTTATTTTCTTCCACATTTTTTTGGGTCTCTTTAGCAAGGAGTTGACCTGCTTTTCATGCTTTTCTTGCATCTCTCTCATTTCTCTTCCCAGTTTTTCCTCCACCTCTTTTTGAGGTCTTCCATGGCCTGAGCCCACTGAATATTTATTTTGGATGTTTGGGATACAGAAGCCTTGATGTTTATGTCTTTCCCTGATGGTAAGCATTGTTCTTCCTCATCAAAAAGGATGGGAGGAGATATCTGTTCACCAAGAAAGTAACGTTCTATCATCTTATTTTTTCCCCCCTTTTCTGGGCATTTTCCCAGCCAGTCACTTGACTTCTGAGTTTCCTCTCCACACCCACCTGGCCTCCAGATCTGCCCAACCAGAGCTTGGGGTCTGAGATTCAAATGCTACTTCCTAGCCTCAGGGCTTTGGGTGGGGGCAGGGCTGCTATTCAGTGTGAGATTAAGTTCTGGTGCTCAGGTAGGGGCAGGGCTGCAACACGGGGCTTAGTTCCCTCAGGGGTTTTATGCGGAGACTTTCAATAATGGATCTGAGCTCCTGCCTGCTTTGGGAGCCCTTGTCTGCTGCTGCCTCTGCTGCTGCCTCCTGAGGGGGCCTGAGTTATGGAGACACCCCGCTCCTCTCTCGGCAAGCTGAAGAGACCCTCTCACTCACCTTTGGGCCCTGTGGGTGGAGGGGCCTGCGCTGCTGCTGGAGATTCTATCCCTGAAGCCTGCTTGGATCTGCTCCCTTCGGTGCCGTGTGGCCAAGGCAGGGCTGGGCTCTGCTCTGGGTCTGGTGCATGATGGATCTTTCATGTCAGTTTTTCAGGTCTCTCTGGAACAGAAATCTCCTCCACTCCATTGCTGTGTGGCTTCTGCTGCTCCAGAATTTGTGGGGAGTTCTTCTTTACAGATATTATATGGGCTGTGGGTTAGGAGCTAGCATATGTATATCTTTCAACTCCGCCATCTTGGCTCCTCCACCAATCAAAATAATTTTTTAAAGAAAAAACTATATAGAAAAAACAGTCTAATATTAACTGTACAGGGATCTAGCAAGATTAGAGTGAGTAGATACAGTGAACAAAAATTAATCAAATTGTCCAAGGAAAATTTGTTGGAGAAGGTATGTTTTGGGTAAAGTTTTGACTGAGGAAAAGAGACGTAGTTGGGACAAACAGGAGACAATTTTGGTTCCTAGAACACCATTGCACCCATGTGGAGTCTGGACTCTTTTGATTTGTTGGGTGACTGAAGATCACAAGAGCCACCATATCCTGCCCTGGTGACCAGATGAGTTTGCAAATGGAGTCATCTATAGAAGCTAACTGCTCTATAGCCTTATTACACATTCTTGCTATATTAGGACAAAGTAAACCTCCTTTTGTTAACAGCTCAATGAATTACAAATCACTCATTTCATTCTAACATTAAACCTAAACTAACAGGACGCTGGTATCAGGTTCACCCCAACAGACTTTCACAAAAGTCCTAAAGATGACTCTTCATGGCACAGAGATGACCTTGGTTCCTCAAAGGTTATGCCAATGGAGCACAAGCTCTGTCATGTTGGAAAGGCTTGGAATAAAACAAAAACAGATTGTTTGTGCTGCAAGAGGACTAGTATAACTGCAGAACTCTTCATCACCAACATGCTGGTCATCTGATGATCACTATACATGAGATTTTGAGTTGCCTATGGATCCACACAAGGTAGTGATTTCACCAATTAACCAATCAATCAATCGATCAACAGTTATTAATATTCCAGGCATTGTGCTAAGCACTGACTATATAAAAAAAGGTAAATGATAGTTCCTGCCCTCAAGAAGTTTATAATCTAATGGGGGGAAACAGCATGTAAACAAATATATACAAAATGAGCCATAGACAGGATAAATAGGAAATAAATAACAGAGGGAAAGCCTTGGAATTGGGAGGGGTAGGCTTACAGGAGTAGGCTTCCTGTAGAATAAGATTTTAATTGGGATTTCAAGGAAGCCAGGGAGGTCAGTAGTTGGAGTAGAGGAAGGAGAGCATTCTAGAGATGTTCCCCAGCCAGAGAGAAGGCTCAGAGCTAAGAGATAGAATGTCTTGTTCTTGGAACATTCAGGAGACCAGCATCATTGGATTGAAGATTGTGTGGAGGGTGGGGGACTGAGGGAGGGGAAAGAGGAAGATGTAGGAAGACTGGAAAGGTAGGAGAGGGCTATGTTATGACTCTGAATGCCCTTCTGGCATTTAGAACATTTTTATCTTTGATCTTGGAGGCAAAAGGAAGCCATGGATTTGGGAGGGAGGGTAAGGGGCAAGGGGGAGGAGATATGATTTATCTAGGAATAGCTGGAGTGGGGTAAAATGAAATTTTTTTTTTTCCACAAGCTTTGTTTAGGCTACCCTAAAATTGCATCTTTAATCATGGCTACCTCTTCGGCCTTGTGTTTCTTTTCCTAAGTGATCTAACAGCAATCCTAAAATGGACGTTCCTAGCCTCAGTGCCTGGGTTAGGAGTGAGCTTGTGAGGTGGAAAGATTCTGTATCCAGTTGGTTGCCTAAAGGGGACTACTTCCTGTAGCTACTACAATGATTCTCAAAGGAGAAGCTGACTGTTGGTAGATGGCCTTGCTTAACAGAAGAGACAAACCACTAAGGGGTTATTCAGACAGTGTAGAGCCAGCTGAAGATGAGATGCTCACTCAGCAATCACACATTGTTTCATGGTCTAATGCTTTTAAGTACTGACCTCCCTTGGGCAGCTATGTGTCAAAGGGGATAGAGCACAGGATTGGAAGTCAAGAAGACCTGAGTTCAAATCCAGCCTAGGATATTTACCAGCTCTATGACTTTGGGCAAGTCACTTAACCCTGTTTGCCTTAATTTGCTCTTCTAGAAAATGAGCTGGAGAAGGGAGTGGCAAACCACTCCAGGGTCTTTGCCAAGAAGACCCCAAATTGGTTCACAAAGAGTCAGACATGGTCAGTCATAATGGTAATTATTAAGCTTTGTAAACTTTAAAATGTATATTAATGCTATCTGTCATTATTGATGTTGTTATTACTGTTATTATCATTATATAGAAAGGTCCCAGCATGGCCAGGATTCACTGCCTCCTCCCTGCCTTCAGGAACTATACGCTAGCACTAGCTACCTGGTACTCTGTTTCCACCCAATCCCTTATTAACAAATCCTTCCATGATGTAAAAAAACTCTTTGTTGCCTGTCTTTAACCTGTGCCCCAGATAAGCCTCCCCAGGCACAAATCCCTAGGTACAGCTCTGATTAAATTTACCATTTTAACTTTTTTTCCTCTCTTAGACAGGCAGTCCCTGTTCTTACAATTACATTTACCAGGCCTTGTATCCACTAATTGAAGAGGAACAGTAGCCCAGTGTATCCTTTTTACTTCCTTGTGAATGTGCTCTATAAAATTCCACGCAGGAGGCCATAAATATTTCCATTTCTTATATATGCTGATCTTTCCACTGCCTGTACTGCCTAGGTAATCTACAGCATGATCTAGTGCTTGGTCTTGGGTTTTTTCCTAGTTATTTCATGTTTCATGGTGTAATAAAAAAAAAACCCACATGGGTTTGAATTCTACCTCTGCCACTGTGACCTTGGACAAGTCAATCAAGCACTGAACTTCAGTTACCTCATCTCTAAAATGGGAATAAAAATAATAATAATGTCTACACTACATCACAAGATTATTGTGAGGATCATAGCAGCGAAAATGCTTGGTTAAATTGTAAAGTCTATTCATTTAAGCAAACATTGATTATACAACTGTATTGCGCAAGACTTAGTATTAAATTGAGGACATCTAGAGTGCTGGCTCTAAAGTCAGGAAGACTCATCCTCCCTGAGTTCAAATCCAGCCTCAGACACTTACTAGCTGTGGGACCCTGGGCAAGTCACTTTACTCTGCTTGCCTCAGTTTCCCTTATGTAAAATGAGCTAGACGAGAAAGTGATAAACTGCTTCAGTATTTTTGCCAAAAAAACCTCAAATGTAGTTATGAAGAGTCAGACATGACTGAAAAATTACTGAACATGTAGATATAAAGATACATAATGATATATAGGTACAAATGATATGTAATGATAGATATAGGTATAAATATATCAATACAGATATAGATGATGTAGATTTTATTTAATCTCTATACATATATACATATAAGCAAACACAACTTGTAAATTTCGTGAAAATATTCTTGTGGCATTCCAAATTACTTCTAAGATTTGTAATGAGAAAATCCATTGCCTTGGAGGTAGTATGGTGTAAATAGCAAGAACACTAGATCTCAGGTGAAAGGATCTAGATTTAAATCTGGTCCTGCTACCTTCCTAACCTTGAGCTAGTTATTTAATTCTTTTGAATCTCAATTCCCTCAAATGAAAGTGTTGCACTAGAATCAAGGGTAGGGAACCTGTGGCCTTGAGGCCACATGTGGTCCTCTAGGTCCTCAAGTGCAGCCTTTTGATTTAATCCAAGTCATAGGTCCTCAGGTGTGGTCCTTGACTGCCAAAGGGCTGCACTTGAGAACCTAGAGGGCCACATGTGACCTTGAGGCTGCAGGTTCCCCACCTTTGCACTAGATAATCTCTAAGGATCTTTATAGGTCCATATCCATATCCTATAGATCCAGAAATAGCTTTCCAATCATTTTGCTTTTCCCATACCCTCCTCCCCCAACCCTTTGAGAACAAGGCATCTACCACAATGGAGGGCTACCTCAGAGAAGGAGAGAAGGTGGAGATGATAGCAAGCACACTCACACCCCCTCCTAAAGATCTTTCTTCCTTTCTAGGACTGACTCTGATGGACTTTTCCTCCCCTCATTGTGGGAAGGAAGCTGTGTTCCTGGCTTTGCGTCAGACTTGTTAAATTGTCTTCCTGCTGTGACATTATCAATTTCCTCAGCTCTGCCTCAGAGATTAATCAGCCCCTGATAGGGGTTTGGAAGAGATGGGCCTCTGGGGACTTTCTGCCCCACCGCTGGGCTCTGCAGAAGGCAGGACAAGTGCATGTCCTAGCTAGGAGGAGACCCTGAAAGTGGGGCTCCTCCAGTGGGGAGGTGGCCTTAATAATAGCTTTATTTATATTAATACCTCTTCTTCTTACATCACAACTGTCCCTTACGTGGCAAGCTATATACCCGGTGACAGAGGTGAAAAAGAGAAAGAGGAAGAGAAGCAAGCAGCTCAGTAAAAACCCAACAAACACATCAGGGTCATAGCAATAGCTAATATTTATATAGGTCTTACTTCATTGTGCTAAGTGACTTGTAATTATTATCTCTCTCTCTTTTGTGGGGGAGGGAGAAGGGAAGGTACTTGGGCTTAAGTGTCTTGCCCAAGGTCCCATAGCTAGGAAATGTCAAGTGTCTGAGATCAGATTTGAACTCAGGTCCTCCTGACTCCAAGGCTTATTTTTGGTTTTTTGTAATTATTATCTCCCTTGATCATTACAACAGCCTTGGAAGGTAGGTACTGTTATGATCCCCATTTTACAGATGAGAAAACTGAAGCAGACAGAGGTTAAGTGACTTGCCTAAAGTCACACAGCTCACAAATCTCTGAGGCTGAACCTGTACTCATATCTATATTGACTCCAGGCCTGGTGATCTATTTACTATGCCTCCTGCCATTCCCCAGGGGAAGAAGGTTCTGTCAGGAAAAAAAAATTATAAGGACAAAATCCATTTGCAAATTTTGCCTTTATACTTTTTTATAGGACCTGCAATTTTTATTGGTATAGGAAGCTCAAACCAAGAACTTCATCAAGCTGCTTGGGGAGTACTGAGTATGTGTCAGAGGCAGTGTTCTAACCTAGCCGTTCTTAATTACAGGGTTCGTCTATCTTTAACGCCATGCTGCCTCTCATTTATCATACTAAAAGATAGAGACCAGACTTGGGATTTCATTAGCATAGGAACTTCTCAAATGAGTACAATTCCTCTACATATCCAGATTGGAGTCTTCTGAATTTATTTTTGTTAAGTTGTTTTTCAGTCATACCTAATAAAGTGCCAGACCTGGAGTCAGGAAGACTCATTTTTCTGAGTTCAAATCTGACCTCTGACACATCCTCACTGTGACCTTGGGCAAGTCACTTAACCCTGTTTGCTTCAGTTTTCTCAGCTGTCAAATGAGTTAGAGAAGGAAATGATAAACTGCTTCAGTATCTTTGTCAAGAAAATCCCACGGACAGTATTGGAGTTCCATGGGGTCATGAGGAGTGAATAAACAACTGAAGAATGGTGACGTGCTAAGTTATTTATAAACATCATCTCATTTGAGTTTCACAACAACCCTGGAGAAACTGAGGCAGGGAGAGTGACTTGTCACATAAGAAGTGTCTGAGATGGAAAACTCAGGTTTTCCTGAAATTCCATCCACTGTATCACTTAGCTGCCCCCTGTTAGATCTCTACTTCAAAGCAATCAAAGAAGAAAAAGGGGGGGCTATGTGTTCAGAAGTATTAATAAAGTCTCTCTCTCTCTCTCTCTCTCTCTGTAGTAGTAAAGAACTAGAAACTAAGGGAGTAGCCATCTATTGGGGAATAGCCAATTAAATTATGGTCCATGAATGCAATGCAATTTATTGTACTATAAGAAAAGCTTGAAAATGGTTGGTTTCAGAGAAACCTGGAAACAATTGTAGAAACTGATGCGTCAGAAGAACAAAACCAGGAGAACAATTACAACATAACAAAAATCTTAAGAAGAAAGACATGTTTGAAGACTTGCAAACTCTGATCGATGCATTGACTGACTATGATTCTAGGGGACAGATGATGATGCATGCTATTCACTGCCTGACAGAGAGGTGATGGACTCAAGATGTACAAGAAGATGGAGCATTTTCAGAAATGGCCAATATGGGGATTTCTTTTGCTTGACTGCATATTGTTACAAGGGATTTACGTTGGGGGTGTAGTGGGAGGGCAAGAAAAGGGGAAAGGATGGGGTAGGGCAGCAGGAGGGATGGAAGGAAGGAAGGAAAGAAGGAAAGAAAAAAAGGTCATTGAAGCATCTTTTGCAAAAATTGTAACAAAGACAACAGAAGGAAGGCCGGAAAGAAGCACAGACAATCAATTACAGATTGAACTTATGTACTTTTAAAAATAAAAGTAAGCTAACAAATCTCTTTTTCCTTTTTACTGGGTATATGGAAATGCCATTTTATTTGCAATATGGTAAGCATGGAATAAAAAGAAATTTAAAGAAAAAGAAAAGCAGCAGCATCTATTGTCCATTTCCTTATTTCTCCTACTGGGGCAGCTAGGTGGTGCAGTGGATAGAGGACCAGTGCAGGAGTCAGGAGGACCTGAGTTCAAATCTCACCTCAGACACTCGACACTCACTAGCTGTGTGACCTTGGGCAAGTCACTTAACCCCAATTGCCTCATCCTGGGTCATATTCTGTCATGAGGCTGGTGACCTGCACAGCCATTCCTCACTCAAAACAAAGTGAAGTGCAAGTCATGTCATTATTTCTCTGATGGCATGGTCTTCTTTGGAAATGAAGGATGAACACATTTCTCTTACTCTAAATCTCAAAAGCCTTCTTCATCTTCACTCATCCTCTCTTGCTTTAAGAAGAAGCAGGTGGTCCTTCTTGCCAAGGCTAGGCCTTCTAGTTTTTTCTTTGATCTCATTCCTTCCCATTTTCTCTGGGACCTTGTCTGTTAATCACTCTCTCTGATATCTTCAGTCTCTTCCTAATTACTGGCTCCTTCCAAGTTGACAATGAATATTTTTGGACCTTCTCTCTTCTCCCTTTTCTTGACCCTGCTATCCCCTTCAAGGTATTTTCCTTGATCTGTCATCCCTTTTGCTTTAAACTCCTAAAAAGAGCAGTTCATGCCAGCTGCCTCCATTTCTTCACCTCCCACTTCCTTGCCATCTGGCTCCTGAACCCACCATCTTCTTGAAACTGTTTACCAATGCTCTCTTAATTACTAAATACAATGGCCTTCTCTCAGTCTTATCCTTCTTGACATTTCTATAGCTTTCAATGCTGTTGACTAGCCTCTTCTCTAGGATACTCTTTCTTCCCTTGGCTTACAGGACAACACACTCTCTTTGTCCTCTGTAGAACTACTTCTTCTTAGCATAGTTGTCCCCCAAGGTTCTATTCTCCTTATACATAGTCTCTTCCTTCGTGGTCTCAGAAACTCTCATGGGTTTAATAATGATTCCCATCTCTAAATATTCATCCTTATTCTCCCATATCTCCAACTACCAGTTGGATGTCCTGATAGGAACTCAAACTCAACATACCTAAAACTGAACTCATAATCTTTTCTCCTAAATCTATCCCTGTTCAAAATTCTTTCTATTTCCACTGATATCTCCATCTTCCCAGTCACTTGAGTTCCATAGTCACGGTCATCCTTGATTCCCCACCACCCACTTATCTAATCAGTTGTCAAATCTGTGAAATCCTTCCTTCACAACATCTTTTGTACCCATCCCTTTAACTGCCACTCACACACTACTACTAGTAGTTACTACTAATGGTTACTAGCACAGTTCAGATCCTCTTTCCTAGATTACTGTCATAGCCTCCTAAGTGGCTCCTCTCTCCTATCCATCCTCCTAATAGCTTCAATATAACCTCCCTAGATCACTAGTCTGATCATGTCACTTCCCTTCATAAGAAACTTCACAGGCTCCCTCTTGCCTCTAGGATAAAACACAAATCTTGGTATTCCATCCCTCCAGTCTTGCTTCAACCTGTATTTTCAGCCTTATTTTATATTACCTCTCTTCATAGTACTATGCATGTCAGACAAACTCAACTACAGACTCTTTCCTCAACCTGACATTTCATTCTCCATTCTCATCTCAGGCTTTTGGAATCTTTAGTTTGCTTCAAAGTCCTATACAGGTGCTTCCTTTTTTTCATAAAGCATTCCTGATCCATTCATCAGTATTCTCAATAGTTAACATAACCTCCTTCTTAAAATTATTTTATATTTATATAGTAAGGGTGTCCCATACTCTTCAACACCCATAATGGAAGTAACAAGGTATCTTATGGCTCAATACTTCTATCTAAAGTTATAAAGTAGATATGAATAATTCCCAGGCACTTCTGTTGAATCAATCAATCACAGGTATAAACTTGGATAAACAAGTCCTTAATTAATTCAGAAGAAGTGAAATATCGGAATCATTCAAAGAAAGTCTAAAACACCACACAGAAAATTTCTTGGAATGAGTTGAAGAGAATGAGTTGTACCCTTGTGGGGCTTGGATAAAACAATAAGCCAATTCAGAACCCAACATTTCAATAGCAGGCCAAAAGGGTTTATTGATCCTCACAACAAGCCCTGTGAGGGAGGGCCTATTATTTTCCTTACTTTATAGATTAGGAATTTGAGACCGAGAGGTTAAGAGTCTTGCTTATAGTCTCACAGCTAGTAAGTGTCTGAGCAAAGATTCCATCTCAGATCTTGCTGGTTCCAAGTCCAACACTCTCTCTGTGCAGAGAGAATGGTTTCAGAGACACAGAACAGCAGTCAGCAAGAATAATTTGATAAGAAGTCGAGTACTTGAGATATCCAAGTAGAAATGTCTCCTCGGTACAAGGTTGGAGATGAGAATCTAACACTTGGGAGAGATGTTAGGGCTGTAGACATAGATTTCGGAGTCATCTGTGTAGAGATAGTAGTTGAAGTTCATAGCATGGAAGAAATACAGTGTTCAAGACCAATTTACTTTCTTCAATACTTTCAAGTCTTCACTTGAAGTCTTCACACTTTACTGTGCTGATTTGGAACTGTTAAAGAGAGTTATTTAGTTTTGACTTCTACCTGGCTGATTCCTAGTCCTCTTTTCACTAATAGAGCTCAGATAAAAGACACACCCTGGGGTCAATGAGTAATTACACCCTTGTAGTACTGGTTTTCCAGTTCCACCCACTTTCTTGGGTTCCCAGGTAGATGAGTCATTGCTTACGTCCCTTCTGGAAACCCACCTTACAGTCTTACAATACCTTCTGGTATTAAATTAAAAGTATTAATAAACAGGTTAAGCATAAAGTACTCAAAACAGATAATCTCCCCTAACGGTGAAGGAAAGGTCATTCCTTGACCACTCCTTCATAAAGTTGCCATGCTCGGAGCTTCCTCTCTTTGTTGTTTCTTCTTTATTACCCATTATTTTTGACTTATATCTTCAGGACCTGAAGTGTAAGACAGGAAGTCTTACACAGATTAGGGTGTGATGGGATTAGATAAAATGAAGTGAGGGGAGGTGAAATGAGATGAGATGAGAGAAAGGAGATGGGAATTGCCATCTATGTATTTAAAAATAAATAAGTGTATTGATCACTAAAATTGTACAAATAAACATTCAAATATCTTAAATAAATGTGGAAAACCTCTGATGTGACACACTAAAGTTTACTTCGGCCCTGAATGCTTGCCACCACTTTCTAGGAAAGAAGACAAAAAATTATAATTTGATCTTCCTGACACAATGAGATGTTATAAATTTCAAAATCACTGGGAACAGGGACAGACCTCTCATACCAACAGGTTCTGATCCCTTTCTTTTCTTGACAGATTCCTTTACAGAAGGCTATCTATATGGCTATGTCACACAATACCGCCTACTGTGTGATGGATCATTGTTGTTTTATTTGTTGAACTATCTAAAGACTACTGGGCAATGGCTACATCTAAAAAAAATGATCAAGTTTCCATCAAGTATGCATCAAAACCATGTACTTCTTTTGTACTTTCCAACGATTTTTTTCCCTGTCCAGTTTGGTCCACTGTGATCACTTTTTGATTCTAAGATTCTAAGCTTATGTTTTAATTGATTCTAAGCTTATGTTTTAGTCAATTCTAAGTTTATGCTTTAATTAATTATAAAATCTCAAGGAACTAAGATAATAGCAATAACTAGTATTTATATAGCATTTCAAGGTTTACGTAGCACTTTACAAATATTAGCTCATTTTATCCTCACAACAACCTTGGGAGGCTGGTACTATTATTATCCCTATTTTACAGAGGAAAAAACTGAGACAAACAGAGGTTAAGTGATTTACACGGGGTAAGATGACTGGTAAACATCTGAAGCTGAATTTGAATGAAGGTCTTTGTGACTCCAAGTCTAACCCTACATCCAGTACTACCAAGCTATAGAGAAGGATTGAATTTACTCCTCTTTTTTTCTAGGGTGGTAGGACCTGAACCTACAATTCTTTTCAGTGTAATAAAGCACTAGCAAACGTGTACACATTTATATACACATATATAGAGAGAGAGAGACATACAATATTCATATATATGTATATATACATATAGATATATGTGTGTATATACATATACATACACACACACACATACACACACACACACACACACACCATAGGACATAGATCTATAGCTGGAAAGGACCTCCCTCAGAGAATATCTAGTCCGATCTCTAATTTTACAGATGAAGAAACTGAGACATTAGAGTCAAAATTGGAAGTCAAGTCCTCTGTGTTCAATGTCAGTACAAGTACTTATTCCATTAAATCTCCCTAGAAAACACGAATAACATATAGCCCAATTAAAGTGAACAAACAAGAATCATGAATAAAGGAATTGGGCAGCTAACATATCAGAAACCCTAGATTTCTTTAGTCAGTCATTGAAAACAAAAGTCAAAAGGTTGAGATGATGCAAAGTATCCAAGTTCAGCCAAAAACTTTCATACCAAGTCTTGAGTGTAGAGTAATTAGAGTCAAGAGAGAACATCCAAAGGAGGATGTTTTGACATTTCTGGTTACGTGAATGGCCGAAAAATTTCTAAACAATGAACATGCCAATTAGATCAAAGGAGGAAGAGAGAGCTTGGAGGGCAATATAATGAATGGCAGAGTTGACATCGGGGGGGTGACTGAGATGACTAAAATTCTAGTTTCTCTGCAAAACTTGAAAGCATTGGGGTTGGATAAGATCCAGAATTATGAAGTCCAATGCTTCCCAGTGGTCCATAAATTCTTAGCAAAGCACTTTCTTGGCCTTCCCTCACAAGGAAGCTTGGTACCACTTTTCTTTATAGAAATCATAATCCTATTCCCAAAACATGATAATCCCAGTGACCCCTCCAAATACAGGTCAACTACATATTTATGTACTTCATATAAGGCATTCACAACTTGTATCACTAAAAAATTCTATAAATACAAGAAACAATTTGTTGGCTAAGGAGAAAAAGCGGTGCTCAAAACAAATCCCAAAGGGATAAAAATAATTTGTTTGGTTAATCAGGGAATTATGGAGCTAGTAATTATTGAACAAATTGGTTGGGAAAAAACCAACCCAACAACCTAGCATTTATAGTATATTTGTTGATCACTTCCGAGTCTTTGACTCCATTTGACACTCATACTTTATTCATGTGTGCCGTAAATACAGTCAATCCTCTGCTTTCACTGGGAAAGGTTCCTAGGAAACGGCTCAAAAGTAAAAAATGTGAATATTGAAGTGATGGGAAATAGGGGATTAGGTTCCCATGACCACCAAAAACTTGAATCTTTTGCTAGAGATTGCTGAGAATACACTTTTTGGTATACATTTTCTTCATAAGAAAACATTAATTTCTGATAAATATGTACTTTTCCTAACATAGTAACCATGAAATAACCCATAAAATGTAGGGGAGAAGGGAAGCAATGCTGGACTGGAGGGGTGAGCCAGGGGCAGTGATGTCAGAAGAACCCCGAGGTAAGAAAAGGAAAAGGTCAACCTGCCATCTCTAACCTCCCTTTTGGCTCAGTGGTTGAATTGTTCCCAGATAAAAAGCACATGCATCGGGGTGAGCCACTCCCCCCTCGCCCCACCCCTGCAGCTGGGAGCTGGTCAGGATGCTCAGGAACCCAACTGCATGGGACGTAGTAAGGTGGGAACAAGACTCTCACTCAGCTGTGCAAGTGCCAGTGAGGGGGTACATTTTCTCTACTGTGAATACTGGTTGCCAATGTGAAAGTGAAAATGAGGTTACTAACAAAGTCATGGGAATGGTAGAAGTTCAACACCCAAATGCTGAGGATTGATTGTATGTATCAGAACTTGAACTCAGGTCTCCCTGGCTCCAAATCTGTCTGTCTAATAACCTATGCTACCTCTCACTTCTCTACTGAGATGAAAAAAAAAAATCACACAGTATTAGGACCTATGACTAAGATTATAGATGGTTTGACCAGGAAGGACCATAAAGTTTGAATTGGAGGGAATCCATGGTTATTTTAGTCAATCTCCCTCATTTTACAGATAAGAAAATTGAGACAGAGAGAAGTTGAATGACTGTTCTATGTTCACATATCTAGTAAGTGATAGAGGCAGGATTGGAATCTAGGTGTTATGGTATTGAAATCCAGCGCTCTTTCTACTGAAACACACTGCCTCTTTAACCATGTGGGAATTGATATCATTTTGTTATTGTTCAGTTGTATCTGACTCTGTGGCCCCATTTGGGGTTTTCTTGGCAAAGATACTATAGTGGTTTGCCATTTCCTTCTCTAGCTCATTTCTACAGATGAGAAAACTGAGGTAAACAGGGTTAAATGACTTGCCCTGGGTCACACAGCTAGTAAGTGTTTGAGGTCAGATTTGAACTCAGGAAGATGAGTCTTCCAGACTAAAGGCTATCCACACTATCCACTGTGCTACTTACCTAGCTGTCCCAATCTCTATCATAACCAGTGGATTCAGTGATGAACACTAATACCTGGGAAAATTAAGAAAGGTTTTTTGTCTGAGGCAGATCTTGAATAGGATTTTGAAAAAGCTAGATTCATCAAGGAAAAAGTGAAGAGGGAATGAATTCTAGCTAAACGGAATCCCTTGTGCAAACCACAAAGCTAAGAGATAGAGTGGTACAGGAGGGGAACAGCTAGCAAACCAGTTTGACTAGAACTGGAAGATGGGAAAACAACCCTGTGCAGATTGGTAAGGTAGGTGGGAGCAATACTGTGGAGGACTTTAACTGCCCAGCTGTGGAATTTGTATTTTATCCTAGGGGCCATAGTGAGTTATTGAAGATTTTTGAGTAGGGGGCAAGAGTGATTCTGAAATATCAATTTGACAGCTGTATATGGGATGGATTAAACAGGGAGAACCTAGAATGAGGGAAACCAGTCAGGAAACTAGTCAAATAACCCAGAGGTAATGAAGACCTGGACTTAGGTAGAGGTTTTTTGACAGGAAACAAGAATTTTGTATGAGAGGTACAGGTAAAAACAATAAGAGAATGAGTTATTAGATATGGAAGGTAGGGGAGTGGAAAGTCTAGCATAACTCTGGTTGCAGACCTGGGTAACTGGTAGAAGAGTAGAAGGAAGGAAATAAGTATTTACTGAGCTCCTACTGTGTGCCAGGCACTTTGCTAAGCACTGGAGAAAAAGCTAGAAAATCGAAACTTGCAGGCTTTTGCCTCTAATAAATAGGCTTCCAGGGAGATGTCCTCCATTCCAGTCGGGGCCATAAGCTACATCCCCTCTGGGAAGCCCACTTCTATTTAAAACAGAGCTAGGTCCCTGAGCAGAGCTGTTCCCCTCCCCGCAGTGCTCTATTATCAAACTTGCCAAATTTCCTTCTTGGAAGCCACCCTTCACCCCCTCCAAAAAATGGAAAGGAATTGAGGAGTGGACTTTCTGATTTGAAACTTTGCCTAGTACTCGTGGTAGGTTTTCTGTTTTCTTGAGCTCAGAACCAATTTAAAAGCTAAATTTTACAGATGCCTCTGTGCCAAAAAAAGGGGGGGACGCGTAGCTTGTTTCTCTCCCCTCAGCCCTCTTCCTCTAAAGGACCCAAAGCAACAACATAGAATGGAGAGCAGATTTTTTTAGGGCTGCTGCCAAGATTAGGGACAGTGAAGAAACCATCCCAAATCTTAGCTGCCTCATCAGACAAATGATATTAAGAACCAGTCTCACCAGAAGTAAGAAAAAAATATCCCCTTTGCTCCTCCATACCCTGCTATTGCTGTTTGAACTAGCCAAACTAGCTTTTTGCCCAGAATGACTTGGCTGCTTCTGCACAGAAAAGCAGAACATGGAGAATGCAGAGAAGCCTTCCATGCTTTCCCCAGACTCCTAAGGAGGCAGCCAAGAGGCCACCTTTGCACCTCCTCATTCATCCCCCCTTGTTGCCAAGAAGGGTCTTACACGTACAAAATGCTCTGCCATGGAAATTAGCATGCTCATTCTTCCTCACCAAAAAATGGAAAACACCAGGTGGGAGTGATCTTAACAATGAAAGAACTTTTCTCATTCTCAACAGGATTTCCCTTAATGGTCCAGGGCTGGCAACCCTGCCTCACACAAAGGACTTGTTACTTCAATATTTCAAAATAGTGCTCAGGAAACAGAGAGCTAATGTGTCACTGAGCAGCAATGTGGCATAGTGTCCTGGATTCGGGGTCAGGAAGACCTAGGTTAAAATGCTACCTATGACACTAGCAGTGTGAGCTTGGGCAAGTTACTTAACAACCTCTCTGGATCTCAGTATTCTCCTCTGTAAGATGGGCTACCTATGGGAGTGGGGGAGGGTTTCAATACAAAATTGAAATAGTTCCTGTTTTTAAAGTGTTTGCCTTCTGTTAAAGGGGGTGGAGAGGTGGGAGAAATGACAAAAATACGCATATAAGTGTAACTCTGCTTGGCAGTCTGATCCTACAATAGCACAACTATGGAGAAGGAGACTCTTTCCCAGGATGCCACCAGCCACTCACATCATGGACCTAGAGATTTTCTGGGTATATTCACAAAGTAGGGGGAGAAGAAGAAAAGATGAAGAGGGGTCCATTAAACTATGAACTCCCTGAAAACTGAAAGTTTATTTGGTCTTTTTTCCTCTACCTTTAGCATTTAACAGTGCCTTGCACATAACGGGTACTTAATAAATGCTTCTTTGACTTGATTCCCATCATCCATCTCAATGCTATGTAAACTTGACTGACTCGAACATTTGTGTCCCTTTTCCCCTCTCTCTAAAAATTTTGGCAGCTGCTGTTTGGAGTTGCCAGCAGTGGGACAAAGAGAGTTATTTGCTGTACTGAGGTCTGGTTTCAGTCTGAGTGATGATTAGATGAGATGAACTCTCTTCCCTTCTTTCCTCAGAGCTGGAAAGTACACTCCCCCCCAACCAAACTATGTCTCTGAAATCACTTTGATCTCTTCCCCATAAGGGAGAGACTGAGTATGGTAAACTCATCCTCTTGTGGCTGCCAGAAACACTTTTACATAGGCTGCTCCTATTTCTGGTTGTATCAGTCTGATGTTCTGTGCCACCTCTCTTTTCTTTTCCCTGTCTCTTTCCGTCCTTTCCCTTGCTAATGCTTGTTCCATGATTACGTAACAACCTTTGTCTCATATTTGATATCAGCTCTGCAGTGATAGTTGGGAAAGTGGGAAGCCTTGATAAAGGCAAGAGATTCATGCAGTAGCTAGCATGACGTATGAGATGACAAGCTACAGAGTGGAGATTCCTCCCCCAAGGGATCCCAAACCTGGTGGGTGCTTGCTGTTGTGCTACTGTATTCTTACCAGCAAAAATGGAAAAATGGAAAACTCAGGAAACTCAGGAGAATCAAAGAAATGACCCCTCAGCTAATAGATGAGATTTTAGTCATTTGTTTGCTCATTTACTTGCTCATTTTTGGTGAGAAGCCTGCAGTGAAGAAAGAGGAATGTTCTCCTAGTACCAATTAAATCCTATCTTAGATTCCTTGTTGACATGGAAACTGTTGCTCCATGTATAATGTTAATTAGATCTTCCCCAGTCATTAATAGGCCTCAAGTACCTTTTGTTAATTGCTATTGAGACACTTGGTCGAGGGTCCTGTCCTCCAGCTCTGAAAAGTGTGTAAGTATTCTGAGGTGAGGTTTTATTTTGGGCTTACTCATTGGAAGTATTTGTTTGGCCAGATGAGACTCTAGGAAGCCACTAAGGAGCCCCTTGGCTTTGAAAACCTAGATGCTGATGTTTCTTTCTTTGATAGGTATGTATGTATGTAATGGTCAGATACTTGGATGTGTCTGTTGATCTGTGATGTATGTATCGTTTATGGTCAGATAGTTGGAAGCCTTATCTGTTGGTTCATCTTTGTTTCTCTGCATTTTCTCTGAAGTTCAGGGTGCTGACTTTTGCCCCTGAACTAAGTGAATGATATATGTGCTTGATTAAAGAGATTGTTGACTCCTCAAAAGTTTCTTTCCTTTTAGAAAAGCAGATCTAAGAACCTGTACAGCAGGCCCTTGCTGATACACCATGTTATACCCATCTCTCATGGAGTTATTATATGTCTTTCCCAAGGAGACTAGTCTCTGTAAAATTATGTGTAAGGAACCAGGGTGAACCTAAATCCACATATCTCCTCATTTTATATTTCACATGGGGATCAACCTCACTTACTTCTATATTATACACAATAAGGTTATTGCATAGGTTTCTTTTTTGAGGCAGCTAGGTGATGCAATGGGTAGGGCACAAGACCTGAGTTCAAATGCAACCTCAGACAACTACCTCAGACAAAATTGCCACACTGGGCAAGTAGCTTAATCTCTGTCTGCTTCAATTTCCTCATTTATAAAATGGAATAAGAATGGTACCTACCTCCCAAGGTTGATGTGAGATAAGATGTGAGATGTCAAAGAAGATTTGTAAAAGTCCTTTGCAAACCTTAAACACTATATAAATGCTAACTATTAATATGTAGTTTTATAACATAAGTTTAGACAAAATGACATAATTTCTATGAATCACTTTACAGACTTTAAAGTGCTCCATAAATACCACATATCAGGAAACTGCTAGAGGGTGGCAATTTTGTTAGCCTGTCCTTTAGGGAGTCGTACAGTAGATCTATAGGAAGTGCTCTCATTCCTTAGGGGTGATTTGAGTAAGAGATGACTGTGGAGATCAGGAAAAGTTTCATGCAGAAGTTGGCACAGTGCTAGAGCATTATAGGGTCAATGGGAAAATAGGATATAAGATCTTCCTGTCCATTAATGGGCCTCACATAGAGCCCTGAAGCAGAGCAAATTGGGCTCTGGACCATGAGGATGCCTTTCCATTTAAGTATATTTCCAGGCTTCCTGGTGCTGAGCCAGTCCTGGTTTGGAAACCTTATATATTGTGTTGCTTGGAGTGGGGGACAGGGCAGAGAGGCAAATACGCTGAGGGAGGAACTTGCCTAGGGAACTTGCTTGCACATGTGCTCCCTGGATCAGTGATGAGTACCTTGCTAAATCTTGCCTTCTGGTATCCCCATAGTGATGCTTCAAATAAATATTTTGGTTTGGTCTTGGATGAAGAGATTTTATCATTTTGCGAACCAACCCTGGAAATACATATGTATATTCTTAGCGGTATTGTTATTCTTGTATATTCTTAGCCTGTATTATTAATACAGGCATATGGTAGGTACATAATAAATGTTTATTGAATTGAATTGAATCCTGAAGGAGACTAGAGATTCTATGATGTTGAGTAAAGAGAGAGGGCATTCTTGGAATGAGAGACACCTGGTGCAAAGGCATGGAGATGGAAAATGGAGTGTAACGTATGAGGAACAGTAAGAGGGCTAATCTGGTTAGATCTTGTGGTACAGGAGAGAGAATAATATATAAAAAGCCTGGGAAGGTAGTTTGGAGGCTAGTCATAAAGAGCTTTAAATGCCAAAAGACTTTATGTTGGATAGTGGAGTAATAGGGAGCTCCTGTAGTTTTTTGAGAAGATAGTGACAAAGTTCTATCAGCACTTTAGGAAGAGCACTTTGCAAGCTGTGTGGATGATGGACTACAGTAGAGAAACACTGATAGACAAATGAAAAAGGAAGCAAAGAGAACAATCAAGGAGCAAATGCAGACAAAAGGTGATGAGGCTTAATAGGGCATTAAGGAACTAGAAATGACAATATTTTGTTTATTATTGTTGTTATTATAAGTAACTCTATTTCTTGATTTTTTTTTTGGACTTTAGGAGGCCAGTGTTGAATGACATCAGTTGGGATACAGAGGCAGCCAATTCCATTCTACTACCAGTGAGTGCCAGACATTTGTCAGTGTTCTGTCCTGTCACAGGCTGGAAGTCTTTCTCATGACTAACATTGCCTTATTAAATGGTCTACTGATACAGAAATAACTTTCAGAAAGGAGCTAGAAGGGAAAGGATGGGAACACAGCAAAGATGAACTTCAGAAATGGGGAAGTAGCTTGCCTATGACATACTAATTTCCTCTGGTGTTCACCATGTATGTTAAGCAATGAAGAGAACTATGAAATACTTGTATAATCTTGGTATAAACTGTATACCAGAAAAAAAAAACTGGACAGTGTAGCTAGAAATATTTAATTGGCTTAGATTGAATGACACAAAAAAGTCATACTGAATGAATAAGATGAATGAGTTGCTATCAACATTATTGGTGGGAACATGCAAATTGTTAAGATCCTTTGGTGGATTAAAATAAATGATGATATATCCCAACTTCTTCATTTCCACCTATGAATTTTGAATAAATAGATATTCAAAGTCTTGCCATAACCAAATTATCTGTCTTTCACTTTTTATTTTATTTTGATTTTTCCAGTGAACAAGCATTTTTTTCTTTCTCAAGTCCCATTGAAAAAGAAAAAGAAAACCCTTTTAAGAAGTATTTGTAATTAAGCAAAACAAATTCCCATGATTGGCTAGGTTAAAATATATGTCTCATTTTATAGCTTGAGTCTATTATCTATCTGTCAGGAACTGGTAGTATGTTTCACCACTGGTCCTCTGGATTCATAAGTCTTTGCTTGTCTCTACATTTTGTTATTATTGTATCCAAAGTTCTTCAGGTTCTTCTTACTTTACTCTGTATCAGTTACTACAGTTTCTTTGAAATTGGTTTCTCTGCAACCATCCCTTACATCATTTATTATGACACAATGATGCCCCATTAGATTCATATAACATATTTTGTTGTCATTCTCCAACTGATGGACACCCCCTTAGTTCTGAGTTCTTTGTCACCAAAAGAGAGCTGCTATAAATATTTTTATACAAATAGGTTCTTTTAAAAAATTATTCTTTGGAGTTATTAGCTTAGCAGCATTGCTATATTAAAGGGTATGTACAGTTTAGTAAATTTGGGAACATAGCTCCAAATTACTTTCCAGAACCAATTCATAGCTCTACCAACAGTGCATTAATGTGTCTGTTTTCCCACAGCCCTCTACATTTATATTTTCCTTTATTGCCAACTTTGCCAAACTAAGGGATATGAGATGCAACCTCAGAATTTCTTTAGTTTGCATTTTCCCATTGCATCCTGGGCCATCTCCAGTCATCCCGATGAATATCTGGCTACTGGACCCAGATGACTTAGGAGAAGAAAGTGAGGTTGGTGGCCTTGCACAGCTCTCCCTCATTCAAAACAAAGTCAAGTGCAAGTCATGTCATCATTTCTCTGATATGATCTTTGGAAACTAAGGACAAACACAACAACAACAACCTCTCTAAGTATTAGTGATTGGGAACATTTTTTTTCATGTGGTTATTAAGCATTTTTATATGGTTATTGATAGTTTAGATTTCTTCCTTTGAAAACTGCCTGTTTGTATCTTTTGACTACTTACAATTAGGAAATGGTTCTTATTCTTATAAATTAATCAGTTAGAAATATGTGTATATATAATATACACACGTAATATGTTCAATGCACATATGTATAAATTTTTGTCCATATATACACATATGTGAAATGAGATCTTTATCAGAAAAAGTTGCTGCAAAAATTTTGATCCAGTTATCTATTTATCTTCTAATCCTGGTTACATTATACCCTCTTCTTTAAATTCTTTTGATGAATAAAAATCCTGCTTCTCACTTCTAAGTCCTGCCCCAACTGAAAAAAAAGAAAAGTCCTTGTAACAAATATGTAACAAAAAAATTCTTTCATTGACAATATGTAAAAAATGTCTCAGTCTGCACCTCCCTATCAGGAGGTAGGTGATGTGCTTCATTATGGATCCTCTGGAATAGAAGTTGATCATTGAACAATTGGTTTCCCATCCCTCTTTTTATGTTTCTCTTGTCTTCTGTGTTTGTATTTCAGTTTTTACTCATCTCTAGTGTTTTCATCAGGAGTACTTTCATTGCAGATTCATATTTTTTTCCTCTGGTAAGATTATAGTCAGTTTTGCTAGGCAAGTTATATTTTATTGTAAACCTATGTCCTTTGCCTTCTGAAATATCTTATTCCAAGTTCTCTATTCCTTTTCAGTGGATGCTAAGTCATGCATGATCCTGACTATGGTTCCTTGGAACTTAAATTCTTTCTTTCTGGCTGTTTGCAATATTTTTCCTTTGACCTGGAAGCTCTGTATTTGGGCTATGATGTTCCTGAAAGTATTTATTTTGGGGTTTCTTTTGGGTGATGGTTCCTTTCTACCTTCATTTTGTTCTCTGGTTCTAAGATATCTGGGCACTCTTCTTTATGATTAAAAGAAAACAAACCATGATATCTAAGCCCTTTTTTTGGTAATGACTTTTAGACAGTCCAGTGAATCTTAAAGGATCTCATCTCATTCTGTTTTCCAGGTCAGTTGTTTTTGCTATGACATTCCTTATAGTTCTCCTTTTAGAAGTCTTTTTATTGTTTAATGTTTCTTATTGTTATGTGAAGTCATTAACTTTTATTTGGTCCATTCAAACTTTTAAAAAGGTATTGCTTTGGAAGCGTTTTATGCCAAGTTGTTTTCTTTTTCCAGTTCTTTCTTCCATAGCTCTTATTTCTTTCCCATTTCCCCCAAACATTTTCTTTTCCAATTATTTCCTCTAGCACTCTCATCTCATTTCATTTTTAGTTTTCTTTTAAAAATAAAAAGAACTCTTGCTTCATCTCTTCTGATAAAGCTAGTTGAACTTGTGACTAAGCTGTATTTGTCTTTGAGGCTTTGCTTGTAGATGTTTTGAAGTTATATTCTTCTGTGTTTGAGTCTTGAGCATTCCTGTCACCACAATAATTCTTAATCATGGATTTTTTTGTTTACTAATTTTTTCCAGTCTTTCTTCCTGACTTTCGACTTTGTGTTAGGATCACGCTCTATTTAGTCTTAGAGAGAATGACTAGGTTGTCCTTGGTCCTGTTTTGTGTTCTCTTGTGTCCTGCTGCTACTTTTGGGGGGCTATTTAGTATTGTATTATTCCAGGATTTCAGAGACAGCTTAGGTTTGGGATATGACAGCATTCAGTCCTCCCAAAGTGGTCTGATCCAAAATGAAATCTGAGAGCTGCCCTTCTAGTCTAAGTTACCCAAGTTTGTGACCTGGTTTTGAGTCTGAGGAACACTACTTGTAGGTTTGTCATTGGTTGGAACTCCACTAAACTGCTATTGGACTCAGATACTGAGAGCCAGCAGGAAAGCTGTGTATATTCAGAATGACAGAACTTCACGCTCCACTTTGGTGTGGTATTCTTGTCCTAGTTATTCCATGGTTGGTTTCAAATAGGTTAAAAATAGAATCTGAGACTCTGCTCTACTCTCACGGTCATAGTCATAAGCTCCTGCTTGCTTCTTCACTTGCTTTACTCAATAAATGACCTAGGGTCCACAGTCACTTCTTGGACTTGACTATCTTCCTACCTAGGGACAGATTCCCTTCTCAATCCACTCTTAAACTGTGACCCAAAAGGGGGTAGCGAGTGACAGTCTTGACAGCTGGAACCTGTTCCTATTCCCTACACAAGCTCAGGTTCCTCTTGTCTGAATCTGGGACTTCTTCTGGCTTAGACCTAGACAGGGCTTTATTCATTTTCTGAACTGGAAGACTCCATGTGGTGTACTCCTGGCTAGATCCCAGCTCAAGTGTCCATGGACCTCTTTATCTGTCTTCCTAGGCTGACTTGGGCTGGAAAAATGGCTCACTGTGAATTTTTTTCTTGAATTTTCTAATCAGAATTCAGTCTGTTCTAGGTTTATTTTCTAGATCTTTGTAGAAAAAAATGCAGAAAAGAGATCAACTATAGTACTTCTTTCTACTCTGCCATCTCAGTTGGTCTCCCCATCACCTATTTATTTTCTCCAGTGTCTGAAATTCTTGTCACTAGAGTTATTTTGTTGGGATAAAGCATTGTTTCCCAAAGTTCTTGCTATAATGTGCATGTTACTTGGGAATGACAAAATATTAACCCAATAATAGCCATTAACACTTTAGGGTAGATTAATTTTTTTATTAATTTATTTGTTTTCAGTTTTCAATAATCACTTCCATATGTTTTAAATTTTCTCCCCCTTCCTCCCCCCTCCCTCCCCAAGAAATCATGAAGTCTTATGGGTTCTACACATACATTCTTATAATACACATTTTCACATTAGTTATGTTGCATATAAGAATTAAAATGAATGGGAGAAACCATGAGAAAAACCAAAACATAACAAAAGAGAAAATAGTCTGCTTCATTCTGTGTTCCAGTTCTCTAGTTCTTTCTCTGGATGTGGATGGCATTTTGCATCAAGAGTTCTTTGGGAATGTTTTAGGTCCTTGCATTGCTGTGAAGGGCTAAGTCTATCAGAAACAATCCTGGCACACTGTGACTGTTACTGGGTATAATGTTCTGGTTCTGCTCATTTTATTTAGCATCAGATCGTGTAAGTCTTTCCAGGTTTTTCTGAAGTCTGTCTATTTGAGACTAATTTTTTATGTTACATTGTAGAGATTAAGGCCTTGTAGAAACAGAACATGGGACCAGTAATCTTTGATATAGAGTAGAAAGTTGGTAAAAGCGTAAGGCATGGAGTCTCTCTCAGGGAAGCCTGAAATTGGTGCCTTACAAAACCAGAAGGAAGCCTAAGGGTGCTAAGCATTGGAATAGGGCAAAGGAAAGGCTGGGTATAACTAAACAGAATTCATTATCATACCCAAACCCTTTCCTTATCTGAACTTTCCTATTACTGGGAAAGGTACCACCATCCTGTCCAGTCAACCAGGTTTACAAACTCCTCTTTCTCACTCATTTTATGGATGGAATGAGTTGCCAAATCTTGTAGTCTACATCTCTCACATGCATTTCCTTTTCTCTATTATACAAGCCATCACTCTAGTAGAGGCCCTCAATTACCTCTCACTTGGACTTTTCCAATAACCTTACAGTTGGTCTCCCTGACTCATTCCCTCAACTCCAATCCATCTTTCACACAGATACTAAAGTGATTTTCTTAAAGTTAGCTCTAACTATGTCATTCCTTAACCACCCCCACTCTCTGAAATAAACTTGAGTGGTTCCCCATTACTTTCTGGATCAAAGATAAAATTCTTTGTTTAGCATGTAAAGCTCTTTGTAATCTGGCCCCTTTCTACCTTTCCAATATTACATTCTACTCTTCTCTGTACACCCTACAGTCTAGTCATCATGGCCTATTTGCTGTTCCTCCATTGTCAGTTTCCTTGCCTTAATAGAAGCTGGTCCTCATCCCTGGAACGCTCTCTCTCCCAACCTGACTCTTAGAATCCCTACTCAAGCACCATATCCTCTGGAAGGCCCTTCCTGGTCCCCCTAGCTGCTAGTGTCATCCCCTGTAAGGGGATTTATTCTATAGCTCTTTTGTGTGTTAACATTTATGTTATCTCCTATATTAGAATGTAAATTCCTTAAGGGTAGGCACCATTTTTGTTTTCTCTTTTGTTCCCCAATCTTTAATTAATGCAATACCTGGAATAATAGATCATAGATGTATACTGGTTGGTTGTTTGGTTGGTTAGATTGGAATATAACCAAAGGTGGACTTGTAAGTGGAAGGTCAGAATGAGCTCCTTTAAGGATCAGAAGTGCTGAACCAGTAGAGGAAGAAGCTGAGTCTTCAAAACTCCTGTGCCCTTAGAAATATCATTGTCTTTGCAGATGTCACTATCTGGAACTCATGACTTCACTTGGTCCTATGAACACTGCCACCTATTCCCTGTTTTTACATAATTATTCCTGGAACCAGGTTCCAGGGTGGTGACTTCACATATTATAACAGCTCTGGTGGCAAGTCCATCTACAGAGAGAAATTTGCTGATGAGAATTTCATCCTGGAGCACATTGGTCCTGGTCTCTCTTGTCCATGATCCACAGCCCACTACAAATGGCTCCCAGGTTCCTATCTATACTATTAAGACTGGTTGGTTGGATGGTAAGCAAGTGGTCTATTAGAGAGTGAGAAAGGGTCTGAGAAATGTGGAAGCCACAGTGCATTTTGGGTCCTGGGGTGACAAGCCCAGCAAGAACGTCACCGATGCTGACAACAGATGACTCTCATTTGTTTTTTGGTTGTATCTTTATGTCTGAACCACCAAACTATTCCTCTGTACCTGGAGAAAATCGACCTTCTCCCCTTCCCTCCCACCAACCCAAATCTGTGCTTTCACACCCCAGAATCCTTGTCCTCTCACTTGTTGCAATTCTTTTTGAATTTTCTTTCCCTTTAATTTCCACAAGTTCGACTACAATTACAGAGTAAAGTTTATGATTATGAAATAAAAGGTAAACTACATCCATACACACACACACAGATATAGACAGAATCAGAGGAAAAGAGAAAAAGACAAACACGGGCAGGGGGGAGAGAGGTAGAGAATGTCAACATCGTCAGTGTCAATTGTCCCTGAGCCTGTTCAGGCATGCTGGACTCCATGCTTCTCTGTCCTTGCTTCTGGCCTCCTGAGCTCAGTTTTCTCCTTTGATTTATTTCTCAGCTTTGGTGATTTGAATGCCTCAGATGCCACCTTCTCCTCTTGGACCATTGCAGTGGAAAGTGATGCCTCCCTCCTCCTGTTTCTTGTAGGATTTGCCTAGATGCTTGCTCCTGCCACATTCTCTATTGCGGTGTATTTATTAGTAGGTAGATTAAATTTTTTTTTGTCAGACCTGTAATTTCTTCATTGTAGGGAGACCCCAATAAGGTGACTGACTCCCTGCGCTAATAAAGATGGACAACTGTTCAGCAGCCTGTAGACTGAGAGAATTAACCGAGAAGTTAAGCAACTTGCCCAGGGTTGCTCAGGAAGGTTTATGTCAAAGTTAAAACCTGAACCCAGGTCAATCCTTGCCCCAATACTGGCTTTCTATCCAGTACATGCTGCCTCTCATACATGTTTCAGGAAAGAGAAGTAGATATACAGAGAAATAAGAGACAGCAGCAATGAATGAAGAACTGGATTTGGAGTTAGAGGACCAGTTCTAGGTGGCCCAGTGGACAGAGCTCTGAATCTAATGCTAGGAAGACCTGAGTTGAAATTCAGCCTCAGACTCCTTCCTTCCTCCCTTCCTTCCTTCACTTTGGGCAAATCACTTGACCCTTCTGAGTCTTCTCAATGCAGGCCCTCCCCAACCCACCTATTAACAACCAGGTTGTATGCCTCCTCTTGAAGGGTGGAAGGAATTTAGAGATGGATTGAAGGGCCTAGAAGCACACCCCAATCCTTCCGCTCTATGATAAGATCTTGGGAGAGTTTGAACCTCTGAGTAAGTCATCGTCCAGCGACTCAACCTTTATGGAAATCTAACCTGTCAACTGCCTCTGCAGGTGCCACGGCTGTTGAAAACCAGGAAATAAAAAAGTTCTTACCACCACTGTTAAATGGTTCAACGTCAGACATCAATATGGTTTTATCTGTGGAAATAACATTAATAAGAAAGATGTATGACCATCTGCTTTGCTACTACAACCTAATGGCTATGAAGCCTTTCAGTTTGACCTGTAGCTGAATGCTCCCACACTGTATGTCTTGTCTCCCCCATTAGAAAGTGAACTCTGCGAGCTGGGACCCTCTTCATTTTCTTTGTGTATACCTAGAGCTTAGCACAGTCCCTAGCACAGAGTAGGTGCTTAACAAATGCATTTTCATTCATTTATTCAGCTCCTTAACATCTGGAGCTCACTTATAGCCTCCTCCCCACTCTCTTCCCATTTACATAAAAACTCTAAGTGCAAGAACTACGTTGCTTTTGTCCTTCTGGTCCCCAGGATTTACCAGAGGCAGGCTCTTAATTGGTATTTAATAAGTCTGTAAATTGCATTGAACTGATTAGTGACCTTATCTATGAGGTGCCCAAAACAATAGAAACAGCATGCAAGCCTTGAGTCATGGAAACTCTTTGTTAGTGAAAGCCAGAGTCTTCTAGAGAGAGGACAGCCCCCATAGTGAATGAGCTGTTCCTATAAAGCACTGAACCAAGCTGGGCTTCCTGAGCAAGGGATAAGCTCCTGGAGCAATAGGGTTCCACTCTGCTGGTCTGGGCTGGCAGGCAGAAGACAATCCAGGTGGAGAATGAATGTGGGACGGAGACAAGGGGTGACATGGAGAAGAGAAGGCCTTCCTTTTCCTCTTCAGGAAAATGGGACCTATCCTACAAATAGGACATTCTTCTTGGGTAGTTTATCTCCAAGCATAAGACTAAGAAATATAACTTCATGAAAGTCTCATTCACACTGTTTCCCCCATCTCCTGTTTTCCCATGTGACAGTGGGATTATGGCTCCTGTTGTGGCAAAGCAGAAGGAAGTTCCCCCATAAGATAATGGGGTGAGAGGGATGGAGGTGGCATCTCCTTTAATCCCTGCACAACCAGAATAGAGAACAAAAATGACAGAGAACCTTTCCCCTCTGCCCTGAAGGTAGAACCTTTGCCTGGCAACTGCGGAGGAAAGGCACTCCGCAATGGGAAAGTCCTGTCTAAAAAGAGGAAGCCAGGTTGCTTCCCTGGAGAACAGTTTTTTTAATGTCTCACTCCACCTACCACCAAATTTGCAGCTTTAATGTAATAGAAGAAATGGAGGCCTTCTTTTTTAAAGCTGTAACAACAAACATTGCCCTAGGGAGCGGTTCAGAGACTAAGGAAGGTCCTTTTTTCACAGAGACAACTAAGAGAGAACTAGCAATTCTAAGATAACTGTGACCACCCAAAATTTTAATGCTAAAGGAAACCTTCAGGGATTGTCTATTCTAGCCCAAACTTCCCATTTGACAGAGGAAAAAAACTGAGTGAGGTCCATGGAAATCAGATAAGTAATAAGTGGCAGAATTATGATAGCAACTCAATTTTTCTGACTCTAAAGCCACAGGGGAAATTGAGGGTAGGAAAAAGAACATGTGATTTGAAGTTGGAGGATTTGGATTCAAATTGTACTTTTGTTGTTTTTACTATTTGTATAACCTTGGGCTACTTCCTAGATACTCCCTAGATTCAGCTCCCTCCTAGGTAAAAAGAGAGGGTTGAATTATCTGGATTATCTCGAAGAGACTGTCTTTAAATTTCAGCTAAGGTCTCAACACAACTCAAAATACCTTGATCCTCCCCCTCTTCCTCCCCAAAGTGAGGAGATCTAGGAAGGGAGCAATCTTTCCTATAGTCACTGGTGAGACATAGTGTAAGGTAAATCAATTACTTCCTGGGGTTCCTTCATCCTAAAATGGCCTGGATGTGGGCATGAGGGTGGGGTGCAGTCTATGAAGAAAGGAAAGTGATTTTTGTGGTGGCAAAGAATTGGAAATTGAGGGGGTGCCCACCAATTAAGAAATGACCACAAGTTGTAGTATATGAATGTAATGGGATATTATTGTGCTATAAGAAATGAAGAGCAGGCAGATTTCAGAAAAACCTGAAAAGACTTACACTAACTGATGCTGAATGAAGTGAGCAAAACCAGAAAAACATTGTACATAGTAACAGCAACATTGTGTGATGATCAGCTTCGATACACTTGGCTCTTCTCAGCAACACAACCATCCAAGACAATTCTGAAAGACTGATGATGGAAAATGCTATCCATATTCAGAGAAAGGACTATGGAGTCTGAGTGCAGATTGAAGCATATTATTTTCACCCTTTTCTTGTTTGTTTTTTTCTTTCTCATGATTTTTCCCTTTTGTTCCAATTCTTCTTCACAACATGACCAATATGGAAACACATTTAATATGATTGTATATGGATAACCTATATCAGATTGCTTTTTGAATTGGAAAGGGGAGTGGGAAGGGAGGGAGAGAGAAAAAAGCTTGGAATTCAAAATCTTTTAAAAATGAATGTTGAAAACTTTATTTACTCGAAAAGAATACTATCAAAGTAAAAAAAAAAAAAAAAGGAAAGTGAATAAAACCTGGAAGGCCCAGCTCAGCCTTTTCTATTACTCTCTTCTCTTTTTCTTGTTGTGGTTTATCCTGCTTTCAAGTTCTATTGACATTTTTGCCTGGACCGTTGTTGACACTGGCTACTCTCCCTTATTTGTTTTTGCTCCCCTTGTAGTCTGGAGCCCAGCAGAAGGACTTTAAAACCAGAGCACTCAAGTGTGGCTCCTGACCAAGGACCTATAAGAGCCAGAGAGCACACAAAGGAGGGACTGAGACAATGGGGTGCCAAAGAGAGGCTGCTCTTAGAGGCTGTATGTCCATCCCAAGCACTGAGGAGGGATCAGAAAAGAATTGAGCCATGATGGGGATGCAGTCCCTGCTTCTGGGGTTTCTGAGGCTTGATAGGTCTCTTAAATTTGGCAGTTCTGCTGCAGCAAGCTAAGCCTGTCAGGTATCTTCACTAGCCACAAGTCTTTCTAAAGAAGGTTGAGCTAGTCTAGGTCAGAAGTGGAGCAGGTCAAATCTCCCATATGGATCATTAATGGGATGGGCCCAGGAATGGCTGCTGAATTTCCAGCCTGAACAAGATAGGAGAAACCCAGTCTCAAAAAAAAAACAAAACCAACAAAAAACCACCAAAAAACAAACAAAAAAAAAAACCTGACCTTGGGTTGTGCAACAGAACTAAACGTAAATATTTAACCTCTTCTTTATTTTTGTTTTAAAGCTAACTTTACCACATGCTCATTTACTGTTTTTATGAATGTCTCTCAACCTTTTCCTTATCCCATCCCCACAAACTGGTCTAGAGAAGAAAAGATTTGAGTTCAACTAACCATTTATTTAGAACTCTCTATTAGTAACCAACTGTCTGGATCCAAAAAGTGTTGTGTTTTTTTTTTCAAAACAGTCTATGTGTGTCAATACAATCTTAAGCTGACAGAACCCAGAGGCAAAACTGGGGCCCAGGTAGTTTTTGTATGGTGGCAGACATAGACCAGAAAGGTTCTTAACTGAAGCTATGGGCTTGGCCAGTTAATTCTGCTGAACTGAGTACCCTGTTATGCTGATATCCCACTTCTTGGCAGGGAAGGGGAATGTTTGGGACTTATTAAACAGGCTCCATCTCCTAGCTGGCAGAGGGAGGGTTCATGCTGGGGCACAGACCTGAGACTGGAATGATTCCAGGCTTCCACTCCATTGATGGACACCTCCCAGGCCTATCTCTTTCCTTTAAATGAAATGAACTAAGTAGCAAAGTAAAAATAAAAAGTAGAGTCAGACAAAGAGCAGACCTAGAAAGACAGAAATAGAAAACTACATGCACACACAAGGGAGGTGAAAAAGACAGGAAGAAAAGAAAATATTCCCACATCATTACTGATATATGGGGAGCCCGGATTTAGTTTTAAATCCTAAGAATCTCCACCTTCTAAAAATGGTCTTCACTTTTATAATTTAAAAACTGAACATTTATCCACCACTGTCAACTAGCCTCCTTTGACAAGGTGAATTTTTTCACTTCAACTTTAAGGATTTAGGTCTTGGAGGAAAAGGCACTGGAGAGGCACTGAGTTTCATCCCTCTGAAAGCTGCAACTTCCCGTAGTGCATTGCACATAATAGGTTCTCATTATGTGGGTGTAATGACGAAGAAAAAGAGGAAAATCTGGCTTATGATGGGCTTGGCTAATTCAGTGGAACCAAATTAAATTCAAGAAGTTGCACCGTGCTGGGTCTATAGGGAGTTAAAGGAAAGAAAAGCCATGAGCGTACCGGTGAGCTCAATGAACGGGGATTGTCAAGGGTTTGAATGCCTGGTCAGAAAGAGGTTCCAGGGGATTCTTGTGCTAGCAGTGGACACAGAATCAGGAGTGATTTGGCAGCTCCATAGCCTATTATTCAGTTCCTGGTTTCAGGGTTTGAGGAAAGAGGGCCTCCACTTAGGTCAGGACCAGAGTGCAGATCAGGAGGACAGTGACCAGACCAGGTCACAGTACCTTGGAGGTACATCCAAGCCCCCAGATCAATCTGTAGCAACTCTGACCAGCTATCTCTGCAACCAGAGGTTAAGTAGACCCCCACATCTCTGACATAAAGTCCAAAATCAAGAAATAAGATGGAAAAATGAGCAAACAACAGAAAAGCCCTCTGATCCAAAGTGAAAAACACTAGACTTCAGTGTCTGCAGACTAGATTTTGAGTCCCACCTCTAGTACCAGTACTCCTAAATTATTAAACCTCTTTCAGTAGTTGCTCCCTCATCTGTAAAATGGGCATAAGAGTACTTGTTCCTGCTGCCCATTGATGTTGCTAGCTAGCAGATGCAGAGCACAAAGTGCTTTACAAATATCTCCCATTTGTTCCTCAGCAACAATTTTGGGAGGTTGGAGCTATTGTCATATTCATCTTATGAATGAACTGAGGTAGATGGAGGTTAAGTGACTTGCCCAGGGTCACACAGGTAGTTAAGTGTCCCAAGCTGGATGAGAACTTAGAACTTCCTGACTGCTATATTACCCAACTACATCCAATAATATGTTCACTTGTTTCAGTCATCTCCAACTCTTTGCGACTCCTTTGGGGTTTTCTTGGCAAACATACTGGAGCATTTTGCCATTTCCTTCTCCAGCTCATTTTGCAAATGAGAAAACTGAGATTTTTGAACAGAATTAAGTGACTTGCCCAAGGTCACACAGCTAGTAAGTATCTGAGGCTGGATTTGAACTCAGGTCTTCCTGACTCCAATCACATTGTGCCATCTAGCTACCCTTCCAATAATAAGAATGTGTAATAATAAATTCTAATATATATGTATATGTGTGTTATGTATATATGTGTATATATATATATATACATATAAAATAGCATTTTAAGGTTTCAAAGCTCTTTATATATCTCATTTGGTCCTTATAACTTAGAAGTAGAAGCTATTGTGAGCCCCATTTTATAGATGAGGAAATCCATGGTGGAGAAAGGTTAAGTGACTTGACCAGATAGTAAGTATCTGAGGCAAGATTTATTTCTGAATTCAAATTCAGGTCAAATTCAGCATACTATACCCTGTGCCAAGTAACTGCCTCTAAAGGGCTTCTCTCACAGTTTTGTTTTGCAGAACGTACTTTGTAAACTGCTAACAGCCAATTTCCTCCCGAAAAAGCCTATTTCATAGTTTTGGTCCTTAGTGAACTTACCTTCTCTTAGGGGAAACAAGATTGACATCAATGAAACACACACACACACACACACACACACACACACACATACACTTTGTATAGTATAGATCATGAATACCATGGCGCATTAGGAAGAGAGGAGAGTAGCATTGACTTGTAATTATCCAGGAGGGCTTCATGGAAGAGGTGAAATTCAAATAAGTAGGATTTTGATAGGCAGAAAGGAGGAAGAAAGTTCTCTAGGCCAAAGTCATGAGTATAATATTACACAGAGAAAATATGCCTGTTTGCGTTGATCAGGAAGTGGTCCAGGTGAGAAATCCAGCATAACCCATTCCCACTATTATGGAAACAACTCAAAGTATCTAACTCACTGATAGCAGGTTATCAAGAGTATATGCTATATGGGTGCAGTGAGGTGGTGCAGTGGATAGAGGGCCTGGCCTGGAGTCAGGAAGACTTATCATCTTTCTGAGTTCAAATCTGGCCTCAGACACTTATTAACTGTGGGATCCTGGGCAAGTCACTTAACTCTGTTTGCCACAATTTCCTCATCTGTAAAATGAGTTGGAGAAGGAAATGGCAAACCACTGCAGCATCTTTGCCAAGAAAACCCCACACTGGGTCACCAAGAGTTGGACGTGACTAAAGAGCAAATCTCCTACATAAACAAAATTCATATGAAGGACAGATTCCTCTGAGCAATTCAGGAAAAAAAATCACCTGCCATATTATAAAAAATTTCAGTTGAAAATCTAATGATAATAAATCATTCAAAATGGAGGTCTATATAAAGTATTACACAAGATTTAGCATTTAGCAAGGAAGAACCTAATAAACTAACACTAAGGCAAAGTTCTGTGTTCCCTTCTAGGTCTGTTTGAAATTTTGCTTTCTCTGAAATTCTTTCCTTTTTTAAAAAAAAAAATATATATATATTATACATACTATAATTAGTGTATATTCAATTCTAGTTCTGCTTGTTTTTCTCTGCATCACCTTCTAGATCTTTCCATGTGTCCTTATATGTTTCATATTAATTATTTTTGTAGCACCATAGTATTCCATTACATTAATATGGCATAATTTATCTAAGTATTATCCAATTTGGGGGCTTAAAGATTGATTCCAATTTTTCCCACAGAAAATAAAGCGGTGACAAACATCTGTGCATTGATAAGTCTCTTTTAAAAATTTTATATATTCTAAGGATAGAGTCCTGAAAATGATTGAAAGATATGACCAGCACAGGAACTCTTTTTATATATTGTTCTATCACTCTCCAAAATGCCTCCACCAATCCGCAGTTCCACCAATGGTGTATTAGAGCTCCTGTTTTCCTACAGCCCTGCCAACAATATTAAATTCTATCATTTCTATGGTTATTTTTGCCATTCCAGTGGATGCAGGGTGATTAATAATAAGGTTGTCTTGATTGATATTTCTCTGCTTATTTTGCAAGTCTGAACATCTTTTCATGTGATTTTGGTCAGATTCTATTTCCTCTGATAATTGACTGATCATATGCTTTGATAAGTGTTCATTTGGGCAATATAGAGTATTCCGAAAGTCAGTGCTATTTAAAGCTCTAAATGCTTAATAAATTATACATACATGTAGAGGTATGTGTTTTATATATATATATATACATATATATATATATATATATAATATGTATACACACACACACATATATATGTAATTGCACTTAAATACACATATATACTTGGATAGCACTTTTACTCATTTTTCAGTTATGTCAGACTCCATGACCCTTGGCAAAGATGTTAGAGTACTTTGTCAAATTTCTTCTCCAGTTCACTTTACAAATGAGGAAACTGAGGTTAACAAGGTTAAGTGATTTGTCCAGGGTCATATAGCTAGTAAGTATCTGAGGTTGGATTTGAATTCAGGTCTTCTTGACTCTAGTCTCAGTGCTCTATCTATTGTGTCATCTAGCTGCTCTTAAATACTGTAATACTGTACTCAGTCTTTTGGGGATACCCTGTGTTATTAGTTATAGATAGGTGACATTTCTTAACATTCTTTGTCTCTGACCTTTTTCTAACATACTTAGTAAAAATGTATTCCTAATTTCTTTTTTTTTAATTTTGAAGATATTGCTTCTTTCTGCATAAAATCCTTTTATTTCTGTATGAATAAATCTTTCAGTTTTGTCTCTTGACATTTCTCCTATCTGATTATTGAAAAAATACTCCTTCCATAATTGAGGTATTTATATTTATTTGTAGTCAGGGTTGGTCCTCATATATAGCGTGGAGGGTCATTGTGAGTCTCAAAGGAAATTAGAATGGACATCTCTAGCTTCTTCTCTCCCCATCTTTCTCCAAGAGAGACTTTCATTCCTGACAGTAGGGGAAGCAGGAAGGTAAGACCAGAAGTTGCTGCTCTGCTCTCATCTGAGAGAGCGAGTTATTGGGTTAGAATTATAACTATCTACTCTCTTAAATATTGCTAGTCTAGGGAATGTGATTTGCAGGTTTGAGCTCACTTTTGATCACTTTTCATTAGGGGAAAACTGGACCCCAAGTTTTATATCTATGGCTTCATCTCTTTCCCACCAAATACCAGTTTCACAATGAATATACATAGTGAATAACAAAGAAACTCATTTACCCAAGTCATAGCAAAACAAAAATTAGAGAAGGTATTCATAGGAAGATACAGATATATATGTATATATGGACAATACAGAGTGAAGGACCTCTCCCATTGGGAGCAAGGCAACTCATCTCAACCAAGGGAGACAGTCCCAGATATCACCCAAGGGGAAATCCTAAGTCTCTAGTGTAGCAAATTGGAGAGAGAGACATGATAGAGACTTCTAGCTCCTCTAATATCAGCTTCTTTCCAGAGTCTTATTTTTCCTTTAGTAACCTGAAGTGGGTTTGACATCATCCATCTTTCTCAAAGCTGGAAGCTAAAAGTGCCCAAAGTCCAAAAAACTCAGTGACTCAGAGAGAACTGGAAAAAGATTAGAGACTTGAACTCTCCCACTCTCATCAGTTCTACCCTACCCTTCATACAGGGCTAAGCATTGATCTCCATCAGTAATGAAAGAGTCCTATACCAATGAGTTCTGAGACTGGGCTTGCAAATTATTCCATTTTCTTTTTTTTAAACCATATTCTATATTTATAGTGATGCTTGAAAGACTCTCTCCAGTAAAGTATTCATTCCAATGCCTTGATGGAGGTGACCCTCATTTCTAGGAGGCTATACTAAATGGAGCCAAACATTGGGAGGTCCAGCCACACTAGGCAGTCTGTGAAGGCAAGTCTGATAAGGGACTACACTGTATATCTGTCATCTGAGGACTGGTCTAGCTATGTTCAGAAAGATTCAATACCAGAATGTTGGCCACCAGGGGAGGAATTTCAGGGGTCAAAAAATTCATGTAACCACCTACTAAGGCGCTGAGGAATTGCCATCTGAAGGAGTGGAAGAAATAGACAAATTGATTAAATCATATAGATCCTGTAAATTATTCTATACACTTCACTGAGGCTTGGAAGAGCTCTATTATCAAAAACAATTGTCCCGGACAGTCATCCATGAAACAATCCAGAATCCATGAATGCTGATTGTTAACAGTCTGTGCTAGCCCTGCCCCAAGGGACCCACATGAAGTTAAGGGGCTGGGGTCAGGCAGAAATGTGAGTCTAGAGGAAGGCAGGAATGAGAAAGAAAGAAACATATCTTTTCCTATTCAACTTTGTCAGCTGAAGAAGAAAGATCATAAAAATTTGTCTTTTGGATTTTCCCTGTTCTTTTTCTCTCCACTGCACCTAAAAGGAATAAGAATTAACCAAAGGCAGGAGAGGGAGGAGGTTCCTCTAGAGGGTGAGGTTGGCTGGAGGGGAAAGAAAAAGGGAGAAGGAGGAAGTCCTAAGGGACAAGTTGCATCAGAAGGACGACATACGGACTTTGTGGACACTAACTCCCTGCCCAGGGAGTTAGTCAGTATGGCCCATGTTCTGTTGCTCTGTATTTTTGTTTGGTCCCCAGAGAAGACAATTTCCATGACAACAACCCAACCCATATAAAGCTCAGATAAATTAAAAGGAACAGGAGCTAACTTAGAATGAGAGTCATGTATATGCTTGGTTTCTATTGATAGCAATCGCCCATTGGATGTTCAGGGGCCACACAGACCAGAGCGATACCATTCTGATGAAACAGCTGACAAGTAGCAGGGGTGAACTACTTCGTAAGTGAATGGAGTATGAGTCAGCCTCTTCTCCTCCCCCGTCCCCTGCTGATCCCCAAGGTGAGCTGGGATTCTAAGAGGGATACTGTAGCTACAAAACAGAAAAGCTACAAATAGCTTTTGGGGGATAGTAGTTGAAACATTAAAAGACTTACTATTATGGGGTGGGGTAGGTGGAAGGGGATAATGTGCAGTGGTTTATCTGGTACCTGGATCCCTCTCCCCTCCCTAATCTTTGTAGCTGGGGGCATTTAAATTTCATCTGCAGATTGGACCATGCGTCACACTGCCAGACCAATCATGACCAAAGGAGGGGTCATATAAAGAAGTGGTGGCCAGCCCATCACTAATTGATGTAATATTACTGTTGATTTCACTCTGATCTTGGTCCCACTATGAGTATCATAAGATTTACAGCTGAAAAGGACTTTAGAGACTATCTAGTGCATCATCCTTATTTTAGAGGAGAAATGAGTTGCTCATGGTCACAGGCAGTAGTAGCAGAAGCAGAATTCCAACCCAGCTCCTCTGGTTGCAAATATAACATTCTGTCCACTATGCCATTCTGCTGTCAGACTGCCTTGTCAATAACTGGGCTTCTAGATTGTATTTATTTATTTTTTAAAGTCTGGTACTCCCCATCTCTCTCATATTGGAGGCTTAGGCATTACTTTTCACTACTTCCAGGAGTGGGAGGCTCCTGTTATTACACTATATTATATAATATATTATATATAATATTATCATATTAATGCAGTAATGCTCAATTTATTGCAGATACCAGATCAACATAGCTCATTGTAGGCCAGAACTTCCAAACCCAAGAGATCTGCCAACCTCACCAACCCTAGTAGCTGGAGTTATAGGCCCGTGCCACGGGGTCTAGTACTCCTGCTTGTACCATATTTTTTCAGGATAAATACCTCTGTGGTATAGTAAAAAGGATACTATACTAGCAATCAGGAGAATTGCCTGAATCTTAATCTTGACTTATCCACTGGGTAGCTATGTCATTTAGGACAAATCATTCAAACTCTCTGCACATCTGTATTTTCACCTAGAGAATAAAGTAGTTTGATTTAATTGAGCCATCTTATTATCAAATCAAATGAGGGAACTAGATGGTGAAGTGGATAGTGTTGTACCTAAAATCAGGATTCAAACCTGAGTTCGAATCCTGCCAAAAGACACATAGGCTTTGTGAGCTTGGGCAAGTCATCTAGCCTCAGCTTTTTCTCGTAATTGAGGATAATAATAGCGCCTCCCCTCTCAGAGCTGTTATGAGAATCATGTGAGGTAACATAAGTAAAGTACTTTCCAAACCTTAAAGGGCTATATAAATGTTAGCTATTATTAGTTTCTACTCCAGGCCTTCCCTTAGGACTCCTAGTCCTACTAAAACATAGGAAGGTACAATCTGCAGGCTAGAACTTTTGGGATACTTATACGGATTGTGACTATTTTTAACACAGCTCGTAATATTAAGCAAGACAAATCTTTTCCTCTGGACTCAAGTTTCTTTTTCTATAAAATGAGGGCTTTAGATTAGCAGTTCTCTCAAGCGCTTTCCAGACCTAAGATTCTTGTGTCAAAAAGCTGGAAGTCAACCTGTACAAGGGCACAACATATATGGCAATCCTTAGTTTGTTATTTATGTAAATTCAGAACAGTCTTTCTCCAGTGCCTGAAGCCTGCTGTTTTATTATAGTTAACTAAAACTGTACAGATGGAAGAGGGGCAACTAGGTGGTTCAGTAGATAGAGCACCAGTGCAGGAGTTCAAATCTCACCTCAGACACTTGGTACTCACTAGCTGTGTGACCTTGGGCAAGTCACTTAATCCTAATTGCCTCATCCTGGGTCATCTCCAGTCATCCTGATGAATATCTGGTCACTGGATTCAGATGGCTCTGGAGAAGAAGTGAGGCTAGTGACCTGCAAAGCCCTCCCTCACTCAAAAACAAAGTCAAGTGCAAGTCATGTCATCATTTCTCTGATGGCATGGTCTTCTTCAGCAACGTAGGATGAACACACAGATAGAAGATCAACTCTTTCTTCTCCCCCCTCCACTGCTAGCATAGAGTTTGAAAGAAGCTAGGTGCCCAAATGGATAGAGAGCTGGAGCTGAAGTCAGGAAGGCTTAAATTCAAATCCAGCCCCAGATACTTATTGGCTGTGTGACCCTGAGCAAGTCACTTAACCTAACTAACTGCCTCAATTTCTTTGATCTATAAAATGGGGATGATAATAGCACCTACCTCCCAGTATTACTGTGAGGAGCAAATAAGATAATATTTCTAGAATTTTCTAAAACACTTGCAAAATTTAAAGTGCTATATAAATATTATTAATATAAAATGAAACCATATTAATAGCTTACTATAGCCTCAAAAGCAAAGCTATAAACAAGGGCAGAAAACCTCATTTAAAAGGAAAATGGGAAAACCTCCACAGGCAACCACTAAACATGAGGTAAACTCCTTTAAAACATGCAAATATATTGGCCAGTGGTTTTCAGTTAAAGTCACCAGAGTTTTTCAAAGGAAATATTATCTTCATTCAGAGAAAGAGGTGATAAAATAGAAGTATGTCTAGAATGATTTTACATATATATGCATATTCATGTGTCAGGGTAGCCATTGTGGGGGGGAGAGAAAAAAAGGAAGAAAAGAGAAAAAAAGAAATGTAAATGATAACTTTAAAAAACATAACAAGTTGTATGAATAGATAGGCAGTTTCATGTGCAATCTTTTTTTTATTATACTGTAATGGAAATGCTTTGTTTATCCCATAAATTAAAAATAAATAAATAAATTTTTGAGGCCTAGAGAAAAATATAGCAAATTTTACAATTTTCTACTATTTAAATTGGATCAAGGTAACTCATAGGTCACATCCTTCCTCCTCTTACTCAGCCAGTACTAGAGAATGTCAAAGTGTGTCTAAGACACAGTCTCCAACTTGAAGGAGTTTACTATCTTTTGATGAAGACAAAGATGATTTGCAAAACAATTAGAGGGGGAAAAACCCCACTAAATTGTGTGGTACAAATAGCACACTGGAAACATCAAGACTTTGCCTCCTACTTCACCAATCTCCTCTACTTAAAATGTTTCAGTATTATCATTCACTCTCCTCTTTCTCTCCTGCCCCAGAGGAATTAGATATCCCAGCTCCTCAACAAAACCAAACCCTCTTCTCTGTCCTTGATACCAATCCTACCCATTTATCCCAGGATATACCTTCTCATATACTTTCAGTCTCTCTTGATCCATAAACTTTTAATAATCAATAAAAAATCCTCAAATGACTTTTTAATTCAACATTTGAAAAACAATCCTTTCTTTCCTTCACCCTTCAAACCCATTTAGCTACAGTCCCATCTCATTGTCCTCCTTCACTTATCAATTTCTTGAAAAAGTTGTGTATACTCAATACCTCAACTTCTTCATTACCATTCCATTATCAAGCCCTGAGAATCTGGCTACTGCTCCCATCCCTCTGTAGAATTGATTCTATTAAAGATCACCAATGACCTCCCTCCTAAATGTTTAATCCAAAAGCCTTTTTTGGGGTCCTCATCCTGTCTGAACTCTCTGCATCAGTTGACAAGCTTAAACATCCCTGTCCCTCTGGATTTTCTCTCCTCCTTTGACTTTAGAGACAGTATACTCTCCTGGCTACCCTCTTACCTTCTAACAAGCCCTTCTCCCTGCTGTCATCCTCTTCCTGATCCCTTAAATTGGGTGTCACCCAAAGTTCTGTCCTTCACCTACTTCTCTTTCCTTTCTGTATTCTCTCCCTTGGCAAACTCATTCATTCCCACTGCCTCAACTGAGATTTCTATATAAATGATTCCCAGATCCATAGGTCTAGCTCCTGCTTTTCTTCCAAGCTCCAGATACATATCTATAGTTGCTCATAGGATGTCTGTATGGATATTCTACAGTATTTTTAATTTAACAAGTACAAACCTGAGCTTTTTTTCCCCTCAAAATCTAAATGCTACATGTAGCGATAACATCATTGATCCAGTCTCTCATGTTTGAAACCTTGGTGAGATCTTTGACTCTTCCCTCTTTCTCATCTCTTATTACCAACAAGTTGACAAGTGATGTGTAGACTATCTCCTCAATATTTCTTAAAAATAATTTCTTTTATTCTTTTCCCTCTGCCATCACCCTGGTACAAGTCCTCATTGTGACCTACCTGGTCATCTCCTGCCAGGTTTTCCTTCTTCTGCTCTCTCCTCTCTTCAAGCCATCCTTCTATACAATTCCCAGTCTTACTTTCCTTATCCATTCATCTAGTCCCACTCAGATCCCTATAATGACTTCCCCTTCTATGGAGCAAATTTGAAATTCCTTGGCTTGTCATAACTGACCTACCCACCATCTTCCCAACAAGTGCCAATCCTTATCATCTTAATGCATTTGCTTACGATATTCCTTATATCTGAAACACCATTCTTCTTCTGCCTCCATCTGTCAAATTCCTATCCAAACTTTAAAGTTCAGGTCAAATTCTCACTCTTCTTAGAAACTTTCCCCAACCATTATGATCAACTGGTCTTGGAATCAGAAAGCTCTGTGTTCAAATCCTGCCTCTTAAATACACTAGTTGAGTGACCTTTAACAATTTTTCAGGTCTCCCTCTCCTAACTATTTAACCTTATCAGTTTCAGAGAAGATGCCAATCTTCATTGGCAGGGGTAATCTCATCATAGGGAGGTCTTTGTAACAATGGAATCACAAATGCAGATGTAAAATACTGGTCATCGTCATAATGAGAGACCATCAAAGCTAAAAGGGACCTTAATTACAGGTTATCTAGCTTATCCCCTCACTTCACAGAGGAGGACACTTTAGCACATGAAGGGAAATTGACTTGCCCATTCATGTAAGAGTGACAAAGATCTTTGCTGCAGTGGAAGGAATGCAAGGATGTTTCAGGCTAAACCCTAACTTTCCAGTTCCTCATTTTATTCATTCCCCATCTCTGACACAACTATTTCATGTCCATATTCATGAAGCTTTTACAAATCTTTTCTCACCCCTCCTTAAGACTTCCTTCCAGGACTCTCTTCCTCTCACCCTCCTCAGCTGAGAGCCTTGTGTTATACTTTACTGAAAAAAAAGTGAGATATTATTGGTCATTTTCTCTTTTCTCCCTTCCCTTCGTATTCATCTCATATCACTTACCTGCCATCTCTTGCTACCTTTTCTCCTGTTTCATATAAAGAAGTTGCCCCTGTTTGCATAAAGGCAAATCCCTCTACATGCGCACATGCTCCCATTCCATCCTATCTTCTCCAAAAGACTGATGCCTCCATCAAGCCTACCCTCTCAGTAATTTTCGATCTCTCCTTGTCCTGGTTGCAGCTCTGATGCCTGTCTCATCAAAACAAACCTTACTTGATCTAGCCAAAGTTGAATGGGATCTTTGATATAGTGATTTAGTTGCTAGGTCAGGACTAGAATATATAAGTACCCTAACTATTTGAGGCTATAGAAGTTGGGCTGTGAGAGAGAAATATTTAAGCTAGAAAGATTCCCCATTACTCTTGCATTGGAGTTCAACCACAAGGCTCTTAACTTGGTAACAGGTCACTGGACAGGATTTCTTAGAGATGGAGAATAATGACGATTGTGATGGGCTTCTCCCATGTTGTTATGAAGAGACCAACTTGAGATAAGAAGAGTGAAGATCTACAATTGATTGCCACTATTCCTTCCAGTTGAAAAGTGAGGGCCACATATTAGCATGTCCACATCAGGAGTGGGGAACCTGTGGCCTCGAGGCCACATGTGGCTCTCTGGGTCCTCAAGTGCAACTCTTTGACTGAATTCAAACTTCATGAAGTCAAAGGGCCCACTTGAGGACCTAGGTTCCTCACCCCTGCTAGAGAGTGATCTGACATAGGGAGAAAACACTCTGCACACTGTTTTAACTGGCTGACTATAGGGATCTTCTACACAATAACCTTGGTTAACAGGCATCCGAACAACTAAACTCCTTAAGCAGTTGGCACTGTGGGACAATAGGAGACTAAAAGTAAAAAATGAAGACCAGTAAGAGATTGTTCCTCCTCAGATCCCAAGATCTGAACTCAGAAGCTTCTTATTTCTGAAGCTTTTAAATAAGCAAGTGAAAAGCCTCCAAAAGTCACTATGGATGACTGCATACATTAATTATAGCCACCGATGGTTACAAAGTCTACTGTAAATTAGTGGGGCTACAGTTGAGATGAACTCAGTGACTCTAGTTAAGAGTAGCATACCCTACAGGGATTATTATCCTGAGGCAATTAGATATTTTAGGCCAAGCATTTTTTTTAGACCAATCACATCTAGCTATGTGACCGAAGCAGCCTCTGAGTCACTTGGCTAAGGAAAGGGATTGCAGAATACAGCCTGGGAGAAAGGCCAGTGATGAACCCTGGGGAAAGTGTCCAGGAAAGGGAAAGTTAGTAGATACCAAGATATTTTGTAGCTTCCTGCTTTCCACCTCTGTACTTTCAACTTATTGGGAAGGTGATTTTGATTTGAGGGGAAGGGTCAGTCTCTGATATAGTTTTACTTTTAATATTCGCAAGAAGCATCATCATAACAACAACTTATTTTGTGTCAGTTTGTAAGGTGTTTAAGGCATCTTTAAGATTTTAAAGCACTTTACATGAGTTATCTAATAATAAGAATAAATAGAAAATAATAGTGAACACTTACATAGCACTTACTATATGCCAGGCAGTTTGCTAAGTGCTTTCCAGTTATGATCTCATTTGATCCTTACAACAATCCTGGGAGGTAGGTGCTATTATCATCCCCATTTTGCAGATGCAGAAACTCAGGCAGACATATATTAAGTGACTGGTCCACAGTTAGTAGGTTAGTTATCTCATTTGATCCTCACAATAACCCAATGAGAGAGGTCCTATTTTTATTATTTTTCCTATTTTATACATGAGAAAACTGAAGTTTAGTGATTTGCCCAGGATCACATAACTACTAAATATCTGAGGCAGAATTTGAACTCTGGTCTCCCTGGCTCCAAGTCTAATATGTTAGCCACTAGACCACTTACCTGCCAGCAATTTAATATTTCCACATTTATTAATCAGTCAACAGATCAGTAAATATTTATGTATAAACAAGAAACTGTAGTATACTATAAAGAACACTAGACTTGGAGTCAAAAACCTTGGGGTAAATCAGATCTTGGCCACCATCAATCTGTGTTCTCTTAGTCAAGGCATGTAAACTCTCCAGGTTACAGGAAAAACTTTTATCAGTAGCATAGAAGTTTAACCAATATTAATCAACCATCATAAAAAAAGAGACCCAAAAACCCACAAAAGTACCTTAGTCAACAAACATTTGAATTCCAAGACAAGCAAAGAGATTTGATAGCCAAGGGCAACTAACACCAAGTTTAGAATAATAAACTTAATTGTAAAATCTTACAGGAAAGGATGTTAGAAGAATATATTCATTATTGCTCACAAAACAAAAGGAAGGAATGAAGACTAAATCTAGCTTTAGAAAAGCTTAATGAGAGATCTGACTGAGCAGTCATCAGAAGGCATTTAACTAAGAAAATAGAAGGACAGCAAATGAAAGAAAACTTTTTTAAAAAGCCCTGCAGCCTTTTTATGAATGCAAATATTTTAATAAAAATAACTTTTCACCATCAAGAACAGTATAGTCACCATGTAATTAACAGATTAATCATCACTCAGCCTAGGCTTATAACTCAAGTTCCAGAGTGGAATGAAATGAGGCATTTGCAGAACATCTGACACTTAATAAAGTGAGTTTACTTTTCCAAGGAAAGGAAATTCAGCAAGGATACAGTATTGATTCAGCAAGGTATAGCTTCCTTGCTTCTGTGTTGCCCACAGTGGTCCTCAGTTAGAGGCCTGAGGGAAGATCAGGTTACTACTTGTGCCCTGTATTGTGTACTTGGGGCAGTGAGAAAAAGCTAATGCAGTAGCTCAAGTATTTAGATCCAGAGCCAATTAAGTGAAGAGAATGGTTTCAATTCCTTTTAAACGAAAATTGATCAAGTCTATGTGGAGCAGGGACCGAGGATATATTGCTTGCATCACCTTGGACTTTAATATGGCAACACCAGATTCATTTACAGAGGAAATAGGACTAACACTAAGGGAAAAAGATGGGAAAAATAGCTGGATACATGTGTACATAGAGTAGATCCATACTGGAAGGGACACAATTGTGAGAGCACCAGAGAATCAATTCACAAGGTATCTGAAGGAAGATAAGATACCCAAGGGATATACAAAATCATGGACTTTATTAATACTGAAAAGCAGCAACTGAGAGAACAGCAATTACCAACCTATAGGCCTCCTTTCTCAATTATTTAAATTTTTATTGGAATCATTGACACGAGAATTTTCAATAAGAATATTAATAGAGAATAGGCAGGCATTTGCAAGCAATGTTCCATAGCAGAACACATCTTAACCATCACACAGTTGGTTGAAAAATATAGAAAATATGAAATCCTATTATACTTATTATTTGTTGTTTATGAAAAAGTATTTGATTTGATAGAGCAACACACTCTGTTCCTAAAAGGTGCATCCCATTCACACATCAAAATTATTCAAGATTCACTGAATCCATAATAGCAGGAATAACTTTATTTTGATAATACTTGTTAACATCAAAGCATAAGCAAGGAAATCTATGTTTAGCAAATGTGCTCTCCACTGCCATAGAGGAGATATATATATCACAGAGTTCAAGTTGAAGAGGCATTCCTTCCAGACAATAAAGTCCTCCAGATGATTTTGTTGGGTATGATAGTATGCTGGTTGTATCAGTTGCTAGACATTGAAGAGCCTGTTGGAAGAGAGTTAACTAAGGAGAGTTAACCATCCACGTGGGTAAAACCAAGTGGACAAAGAATGCCATTTTCCAAATCATGATGCGCAGTTAGACCAGCAACCCTTTGAATTCATTCAACAATATATCTCAGACAAATAGTACGAGTGAACAATAACTTGGGCATAAAATGAAATATGAGAAAAGATAGCTGGATTGCCTTGTAGAAATGGAAAAATTCCTTTAATGACCTTATTCTTCTCCAATAAATGAAAGCCCATCATTTCAATTCCAATATTCTACTATGGTTTTTGTCTATTTCCTTATGGAATATTGTAGTCTCCAAAGAATTAAAAATGAATACCACACAGATGGCAAAGGAGATGCATCTTATTGCAGGTGTGAATAGGTTGCAACACATAAATAAAAATGGAAACTATGACAAGGAATGAGAATAAAGTACTTCATCAGAGAAAAGGTTAATCAAAAAGGCAATGTGCTAGTCATGTGGAAAGAGCAAGAGATAATTTACTAGTGGATAGCCAATGGGTTCCCCTACTGATGTTAGGAGAAGCTAGTTGGATGGACTCTCTGTGGTGAATTTATAGTAGGGCACACACAAGAATTCCAGAAGATGGATTCATTTGGATGGGACTTCATCACCAGAGGAAACATTTGCTGCTGCTGCTATTACTGTTATTGCTACACTTTGTTGAGGTCTTAGATCCAGCTGAGTGTTTGAATAACACATCCTGGACTCTTGGGTTCTTTCCTCTCCTGGCTAAGTAACTTAGTGGCAATTCAGATCTTCCTGTCACTGGCCTATCTAAGCTTACTATTTTTATTGGTTATCTAGGTGGTGTATAGTACTATAATAAACTAGAAATTGCATATTCAAGTTGGTTGTTGCCCTTTGTCTTCGAAGAGGACCAAAATGACATCACCATTGTAAAGTGAAATTTCAGTGTGTCCGACTGTGACTGATCAGACCAATACAAGCTCGAAATGCTGTACCACAGGTTGAGCACAGATAGTCCGTATGAATATTTGGGATGGATACCCCAAATTTGTGCATCCTGCATTTACTTTGTGCTGTCTCAATTCTGCTTTGCTCAAAGAGCACAGCACCTTTTCTTATGTGGGCACGCCACGTTGAGCAGTCCTGTGCCAATCAACAAGTATTTATTAAGAGACTGCAATGTACCTGGTACTCCAGTAGGTTTGCATACAAATACAAAGATACAGCAACACACCGTAGAGCCACACACAAAGAAGGAAACAATTCCTATTCTCCAGGGGCTTATACTCTATTAAGTGAGTAACAGAGATGAGACAGAACTAGGAGTTTTTAGAACAGAAAAAAGAATTTGGTGGAACATAATAGCTTTCTTCAGGGCATCTAGGTGACACAGTAGATAGAACATCAGACCTGGAGTCAGGAAGGTCTAAATTCAAATCCTGCCTTAGATATTTACTAGCTGGGTGACCCTGGGCAAGTCACTTAACTCTGTTTGCTTCAGTTTCCTCATCTGTAAAATGAACTGGAGAAAGGAAATGGCAAACCACTTTGCCAAGAAAACTTCAAATGGGGTCATGAAGAGTCAGCATCAATCCATTTATCTATTTATCCAATTTATCCATTACCATATAATAAGAGTGGGGCTAATTTAAAAACCGTTGATTACAAGTATCTAATATGTTTAAGGCACTGTGCTAGGTGATGAGGATACAAGATCAGAAACTTAACTTACTCTCAAGGATATTAGATTCTAAGGGATGGCAACAGATTCCACCATGTAAAAACAAAACAACAAGAAGAAAACACTGTGGGATGGGGAGGGGAATCCAAAAAGACTTCAGTTAGGACATGGTGTCTGAGCTGTCCTCCCAAGGAAGCAAGACTGAGAAAGGAACAACTTGTCCAAAGTCACACCTCAATTTAGTATTGGAGTTGGGACGAGTATCTAGGTCTCCAGAATCTAGGTCCAATACTTAAGTGGTTTAGGAAGGTTAATTTGTCCTAGTATGCCAGAGAGATTTGGTTTGGCAGAGGGAATGACCCGGGCCAGGGAGTTTAGTTCATTGGACCCACACCTTTAAATTTGATTACTTTAACAAATACTTTCCTATTACTCCAGTGCCTCATTCAGAACCACCTCTGGCTTTGTAAGTGAAACTTAATTTTGGAAATACTTGTCATTTCTCAGGATTTCTGAGGTTTCCTGTTAGAACATTTTGGAAAGTTTTTTTTTTTTTTTAAATTTCCCCCTCCATTTATTCTGCTTAGCTAAAGTCATCAGAGACAACTTGAACTTTATATCTTTACAAGCCTTCTTTGAGAGTGTGCTGAAACTGCCTTAGATGGTCTGGTTACTAGACTGAGGGGATGTCATTAGGAAAGTGCTGGATTTCTCAAAGTTCATAAGATCAACTAAAACAACCATGCATAATAAGAAATTTCCTTCCCCAGGAGTTAGCTGGTTCTCATTTCCATGCAAGTTCTTTTATTTATTCCCAAGGGGAGGTTCCCTGCCCTAGTCAGATTGTTTACAAAAAATTGTTAATCCAGAGTAAATGAGAACTACTCTCCATTCTCTGAGGCTGTGGGAGAGCTGTGGCATTGCTGCCTTAGAGATCTCCCCTTACAGAAGAGCAGGCTTTGTAAGGAATGGGCATTAAAGGAAGAGATTTGTTTCACTGCCAAGCTCTAGGGAATTTGGTATTCACAATGTTTGATGCTTGACTTTTTACATGATTTCTCCAGCTCTTACATTTCACCCCAAGAGCAAAGGCTAGCTACAAGAAGCAAAGGCTTGGGCCCTGAACTTAACATGCCTGCTATTGACCAATAGCAAACCACTTGACTCTAGCTTACTGACCAGCAGGTCATGTCAACTTTCAGACTTGTCAGTTTTGCCAGTTTGCAAGGCTGGTTAGTTCAAGTAGTTGGAGGAAAGAGAGAATGAGGCCAGGGTCATAGGTTTCCATCCATACAAGGGTCATTTAACATTGCACAGAGTAAAGTCCTATTTCATTATAAAATGCAATAAATCTATAAATTGGACCAGTCAATTCCTAAATACAAACTGTTGTCTCAGAAGTGAGAGCCTGGTCTTGGAATTAGGAGACTCGGTTCCTATCCCATGTTCACTATTTAGGATCAGAGGATGTTTTGCTATTCAGTTGTTTCAGTCCTGTCTGACTCTTCCTGACCCCATTTTGAGGTTTTCTTGGCAAAAATACTGGAGTGGTTTGCCATTTTCTTCTCCAGCTCATTTTAGAGATGAGGAATTGAGGCAAGCAGGGTTAAGTGACTTGCTCACAGTCACATAGCTAGTAAGTGTCTGAAGCTGCATTTGAATTCATTTCCTGATTGCAAGCCCAGCACTCTATCCACTGGGCCACCTAGCTGTCTCCATAGGATGGCAGATCTAGAATGGGAAGGGACTTCACAGAGGCCATCAAATCCAACCCTTTATTTTGCAAATGAGGATTTCCTTCATTTTATTGATGAGGTAGTCTTGGGAAATTAAGTATCTTCCCCAAGATTTCCAGAGAAACAATTCATTTCAAATACAGATATCATTTTCATATGTATGTCCCTCAATCAGTACATCCTGTGCTTCTCAAATTTTACTCACTGTTTCCAAAGCCTGGAATATCTTCTTTTCCCCCTTTGCTTGTTAGTGTGTTAAACTTCCAACTATTCTTTAAAGTTTAACTCATGTCATAGGAACTCTTGCCCAATTTTTAATTTGTTCCCCCCAAGTTGGCATCTTCATATTGTTTTGTCTCCCTCTCTTACACCTAACAGATCACGTAAGATTATATAGACTACCATTCTAGGTCCTGGGAGATATACTAAATTTCCAAGTCATGTCATTTCTTTTTTTTTTTAATTTTAATCAATAAATATTTATTAAGCACTTATAGAGTGTACTGTATTGGGGATACAAAGACAAAGCTGAAACACTTCCTCCTCTCACCTACTCGTGAGAAAGCCATGTCACATCACAACATCTCTCATTGGTAATCCTCTCTGTTAGCATGGCTACCAATTAAATTTAGGATCGGAAACCCTCTTTACTGGGCTACAATGGTCTCCTAATTAAACTGCCCCCTCCCAGGGTATCTCCTTTATAATCCATTCTCCACACAGCTGCTAAATTAATCTTCTTAAATCATAAGTCTGACTACATCATCCTCTGCTCTACAATCTTCAGTGGTTTTCAATTGCCTCTAGTGTGAATTATAAACACCACAGCTTGACCTCTCAAAACCTTTCACAGTCAGACTCTAGTCTACCTCTCCAAACTCATGTCATTATTCTCATTGATGAATTCTTGATTCTAGTCAAACTGATCAATTTATTGTTCCCTCAATTCAGTGTTACTTCTCCTGTCTCTGTGCCTTACGCAGACTGTAGCATATGTTGGTACTCCCTTTCTCTTAACCTCCACCTCTTAAGATATCATGGCAGCTATTTCCTACAGGAAGTCTTTGATCCTCTTCATTGTTGATGTTTTCTTTTCCTCCTTAAAAATATATAACATCTGTTTAAATGCTGTATCTTTGAAGTAAGCTCCCCAAGGGCAAGGGCATTTTTGTCTTGGTTTTACATTTTCTTCATATTTACATACTTCACATTTGGGGAAGGGGAAGGCAGAGAACTGACCTTTAATTTCTTTGGTGTGGGGAGCTCCCTATACACACATAGATGAACATCTCCTTTACAATTTGTAGTCTTAGAGAGTTGTTCAGGGCATTTACATATTAAGTGACTAATCCATCATCTAGCAGGGTTTAACACTCAAGGAAGTGGAAAATATTGGGATCTTACAGTAATCAGCTTACTTGTGTGGCTGCCCCACCTTGGCCTTACACTACTCAGAGCTTGACTACTAGTAAATTGCCTCCCTCCTTTCTCTCCACCATTATATCCACTGTCAACACATAAACTCACTGAAAATTTTTTGTCTAGGCACAGGGGCAACCAGCAATTTTATAAATTATAACTTTATCCAATGAGAAAATGTCCCTATATAGTCCTATGCCACCATAGTACTGGCAGAGATAAAGGATGGCCAACCTCTCTGTCTCACTACAACACAAAAGCAGTCTCTTATAGGTCCAGATAAGACTTACTATAAAATAATTTCCTTCAATATCATGGGTTTCTGCTTGTTTCTAGCAGATCTTGGGATTATTTGTGTGATCCTGTATCATCTCCATATTTTCTAGTGGTCTGAGAAAATTGCATTTTATTACCCTAACAGCAATACCTTCTCCTTCTTCATCAGGCCACTGACCAGCCAACATCATGCATACTAGTCAGTCCCAGGGGTTACCAAAGCTAATACAGTACTCAGTTTTTCTACCTCAACTATGATTGTGCAATTGATTTAGATCTCCTTCACCATTTTCCAGAATTTTCTGAGCTTTGTTTTTCAGGACCTGCTAGATCCCAGTTTAGGTCCCTTTTTATGACATCTTAATTTACCCAAGATTCAGCTTCGTGCCTAAATAACCTATGCAGTCCATACCTGTCTTTATAAGTACTGCCTCTAAATGTGTACTGTTAAAAAAAAAGTTCCAGTTTGTAAACAAATTATGGCAAATGAGTGTAATAAGATACTGCTGCACTGTGAGAAATGACAAATACTGTAGAACTGAGAGAAACATGAGAAAATATATGAGCTGATAGAAGGACATATGCATAACTAAGAAAACAGTTTATACAGTAACTACAATGATATAATGAAAAAGAACAAAAAAGCCCCAAACTCTGTGTAATGACCATGTTTGGTCTTGGAAAAGAGTTGAAAAAAATGTGCCTTTCCTCCCTTTATTGTGGGGGAGGGGGAAGGAAGGGGAGAAACTATAGGTGTGTCATATTACATATACTGTCAGATATTGGTTGATGAATTGATTTTGTTGAATTGATTTATTTCTTTTTTAATCTTTATGATAAGGGTTGGAATGCTAGGAAGAGGATGTGGTAAATCTGTACTTGGCAATAAAAGTGACATGAAGACAAAATACATCAATAAAAACAAGGTAGTTAGATGTGTGTTCATCCTTCCCTGCGAAAGAAGACCATGCCATCAGAGAAATAATGACATGACTTTCACTTGATTTTGTTTTTTTTTTTTGAGTGAGGGAGGGCTGTGCAGGTCACCAGCCTCACTTCTTCTCCAGAGCCATCTGAATCCAGTGACCAGATATTCATCAGGATGACTGGAGATGACCCAGGATGAGGCAATAGGGGTTAAGTGACTTGCCCAAGGTCATACAGCTAGTGAGTGTCAAGTGTCTGAGGTGAGACTGACTGCTGCACTGGTGCTCTATCCACTGCACCACCTAGCTGCCCTCTAGTTAACAGATACAATTTTTCAAAAGAAAAAAAGAAACATATCAGTTTGACAAAAAGGAAATAGAATTTCTTGGGTACTTAATAAGCTAGAAAGCTGTTAGGATGGATTCCTGCAAAGTGAATGGGGTGCTGCTGTGGGAAGACTTCCAAGATGAGAAAAATCCAGAGATTGTGGGATTTGTTGTTCCATTTAGATAGTCTACTCAAAAACCAAAGAGGAAGGTATTTCCTGTCCTCTTCTTTCCCTATACATTGATTCCAAACATCCTTTTATGGTGGAAACTAAACGAAGTCATCAATAAAGATAAAGCTAGATGACTATAATGACTCGTTGCCCATGACTTCAGAAAAACGTCTAGGACAAAGTGCAACTGAAGGTGGGCAGGGAGAAGGGGTGGGAAGTACTGCTTGTGTCCAGAGCAGTCATTGACACATGGTTATCCTCGAGGACTCTAGCTATGCCTTGATGAAGCACAGCCCCTAATCCCCATGTGCAATGCTCCCCAGAACGCAAGTTTAAGCCTCTGCAGTTTGCTTGCAAAACCAGTTCTAGCGTGAGGGTTGATTCAATTTTAAAATCTTATACTTCCCTGGAAACCTGATTTGACCAGGAACAAACACTCTATTCTGAAAAGTAAGTCCTATTAGCATGCTGAGAACTTCATGCCCATCCAGTCTTCCCTTGACTGTCCTGAGTTTAACTAACAGCAATAACTGACACTACTACTACTGCTTCTGTCACAACTACTGCCATCACCACCACCATTATTACCACCAACACTACTACCACTACTCTACTACTATCACAACCACTATCACTACCACCACCAATATTATTACTGACTACTACTACCACCATTAATACTATCAGTACCACTAACACTACCACTATTACTACTACTACTACTACTAATGTCTTAATTATTCAGTCCTTTGGGTATAAAGCTGTTTTATAATGAATTTGGTTATGAAAAAATTTTAATTATGTGAAGCAATATTGCTGAATATCCTATAAGTCAGTGGTCATGTTTCTCCTAGGCTATAAACAAAGGCAGGCACTAGGCATCTATTCCAAGGGGGTCACTGACAAAAGAAGAAAAGTTCCATGCACAATGAAATATTTATAGCATCACTTCTTGTGGTAGCAAAGAACTTGAAACAAAGTGGGTGACCATAGATTAGGGAATGGCCAAACTAACTGTAGCACATGAATGTAAGAGAATACCACCACATGGGCAGAAAGAACGAACATACATGGATACAGAGGAGAACGGAAAGATCTAACATCAACTGATGTAGAGTGAAGTAAGCAGAGTCAGGAGAACAATGTAAATAATGAGTACAACAATATAAAATTTAATAATGACATTCACGAAGCAATGATAAAAAGTCACAAAATTATAAAGAATAAGCATGGCCCCAGAAGAGGAGCCATCAGAAGACTCTTCTCTGTGCTCTTTTGCAGAGGGAGAGTCCAGTCCACAGGTGTAGGAACACTGCATGTGGTGTTAGACTTTTCAATTAAATTCTTTCCTCTTCTTTCTCATTAAAAAAAAAGTTCTTTGTTATAAGGGATGATTCTCTAGGAGGGAAGGGAATAGAGGAGGAAATCTAGGAGATGCAAAAATAAAATATATTTTAAAAAATCTATCTTTAAAAATACATAGGGCTTATACTTATCTGAATAATTTCAGTTTGTCCTCAACAGTCATAAGTAAAAGAGTCAACCTTGGACAGAACTCTGAAGTCAGAAAAATTTGCTGTTTTCCTTAGTTTTCCTTTTCTGTGCCTCTTCTTTCTGGTTTCCTTCCACCTATCTGTCTTTTTTCCACATCCTAGGGCCCTTTAAACCCCTTCACTGAACTAAAACAAGAAAAGACTTAATCAGTCTTTTATACTTGTCAACTGACTTACCGTACTCAAACTGCAAATTAATTTCTGTTTGTTGCCTAAACTAGGTATTGGCATTTTAAGCTTTGTAAATGATGTATATAATAAGGGGAATTTAAAGCTTTCCTCCCAGTATAATGAAGGTACAGCATACTCCATGGAGCATGTGTGAAGCTCCCCTGGCCCCTTTTGGGGGCACATTGCTCAGGACTGAAGGATCTGAGACTGATGCAGCAATTCATTGGTCTGAGACAACAGGAAGAGTAGGGAACTGTGCCAAAGACAATTGCCCTCTGAAACTGGAAGAGCTATCCACTCAGTAGACTTTAAAGCCAACTTTAGAGCCAACTTCTACTTTTGATTGCTTCTTTCTTTCTCCAGGTCTTCCTGTAAGTGATAGAGGGGCTCTTTTTCTAAACTGCCTCACCCTTTGTATATATTAATGAACACATGTAATGCCTACGTAAGCCATTATGCATTCACCTCAGCTCTGCACTGCACAAACAACTCCATCAAGAACCCTGTCTCCCAGCAAGCCAGAGTGTGATTTGAATCCTTCTTTCTGTCAATTTTCATGTTCTCTGAGAAGGATGTGAGTGCAGAAAAACTCTTACTCCTTCCTATCAATTTCAGCTGAGGAGATTGCCTCCAAGGATGGAAATATCCACCTTAGGATGACTTTTTTTAGACACTATTTCTCAGGGAAAGAAACACAAAGCAGAAGAGGTAACTGGGAGTCAAAGACCCAGACTCAATTCACTTAGGGCAGCACCTGTGCTTATTACCATATGTGAGCACCCACCAGAGGAAGTCCCAGAGAGAAAAACTTCCATGCCATGCATTCAGGAAGAAGAAAGACCAGAGCTTGACTCTCCTTTTAAAGTTTACTATGGAGCCCCCTCTCCCTAATGATGTTATAGAGATGGAGAGATAGCCGTATCATCCCAGGGTCCCTACACTTACAAAGGAAGCTTATTGCTTTTCCACCTTTATTTTGTGGGGTATGACATCCACATTACAACTGGTAAAGTAATTCCAAACTTGGTAGAATTGTTTTTGAATTGAGGAATTTCTGAAATCATATACTAGTAAAGTTATTCCTGATGGTGGACCTAATTTAATTGAGGAAGTGGGAGTGGAAATGTCTTAGAGATGGCAAGATGGCAATTGGTATCCTTTTCTTATCAGATGGTTCCCATTGGAAGACTGGTCTAAACCTCAGCTGTTGGATGCTATGGACTGTTTTTGAGAGTTGCCTGCTGGGCCCTTATCTGATCTCACTTCCTCAAAATTTCCTAATTTGACCATAGTCCTTTACTTTAACCTTTTTCTTCTTATCTAAGATTTCTTGATTCATGTTTTATGTCTCCTGGCATGTTTGACCCTACCTTAGTTGGTATTTGATGATATTTTTCTACATAATAAACAATCCTTTCTCATATTGTGAAATTTGTCCCTGTTTGAATTTTGCTGAAAGGCCTCATGCAGAGAAAGGCACTTAAATAGAGTCTTGAAAGAAACCAGGGATTTTGAGAGCAAGAGGTGAGGAAGGAGATTATTTCCTTTTCATCTTTATATGTCACAGTAGAAACTTAATAGATGCTTGTAGAATGAATAAAGGATCTGTACCACTTTTCCCCACCAGTAGGAATGAATTATACACTCAGTCACAGATTCCTGATGGATTATCCACCCATTCTTTTCCCTTTAGATTTATTAAGCATTTATTAACATTTATTTAATTTATTAACATTTATTGAGCACACCATACTAAGTACTGTGAATACAAATGTAAACCCTTCTATCCCAAAAAGGGAAAGCTGAGTGATGCAGTTATGTGAGTAGAGCACCAGACCTGGAGTCAGGAAGATCTCAGTTCAACTCTAACCTCAGATATTTATTAGCTGTATGACCTTGGGTAAGTCACTTAATTTTTGCCTCAATTCCTGGTCTGTAAAATGGGGACACACTGGAAAAGGAAATGGTAAACCACTCCAGTACCTTTGCCAACAAAACCCAAGGACAAAGTCCAAAGTGGACATGACTAAATGAACAACAATTCTCCTCCCAAATTCCAACTACTCCCCTATAAAAGAGAAAGACAACACGGAAAGGAGAATTGCGAAGTAGGAGGATTGGGAGGGGAAAGTATCCACATGACACCAAGGTAAAAGAGATATGAGTGGAGAGAAAGGAAGTGAACATGGGCCTAAGTGCTTCCTGAAAGGATAGGAACCCCTCAATAGGAGGAGGGGGCCCATAGAACAGAGACATCTCCAGGGTAAGATATTCTTCCCCTGGGTATGAACAATAAATGTAATAGAGGGTAGTTATGGGCAATAGCAATGAGTGGGTGGTCCTAACCTCAGCTCATAATGGAGAGGAAAGCTGTAATCAGGAAAAAAAACATAGGGTTTTTGTTTTCTGGTGGTTTTAAAACTTTGTTATTGAAATGGAGTTTTTTAAAAAAGCATTCTTTGTTGGTCAATGGCTCTGAAATCATTTGATGGTTTAGTTAATCATTTTAAATGAGTCTTCCAAAGTACATTCAGCTTTTCTGTTAATAACAGGGAGAGAAAAATGGAGGGGCCACATTTCAGTTCCTCTGCTTTAAGGAATTGAGGGTTTGTCTTCCACAGGATTACTCCTGAGATGCCTTCACTGTTTTCTTCCTTCTCTGACTCCAAACATTCAATAAAGGTGATTTGGTGTAAGAGGTTCAAAGGCCAAAACCTTCACCCAGTTACAAGGCCACTCTCTATGATGCTAGGCCACTGGGCAAGGAGAACAGGACCAGGGCAAACAGGGTACAGGAATTTTGGCAGGTGGTGATAATAATGACTATAACTTTCTTGGCAAAGATACTGGAATGGTTTGCCATTTCCTTCTCCAGCTCACTTTATAGATGAGGAACAGAGGCAAACAGGGTGAAGTGACTTGCTCAGAGTCATATAGTTAGTAAATGTATGAGATCAGATTTGAACTCAGGAAGGTGCAACGTCATGACTCCAGGCATGGTACTCTATCCATTGCTCCCCCTAGCTGCCTCCTTTTGGTAGACTAGGGCCAAGCAAAAGACATAAGATTAGCGGTTCATGTGAATATACTGTGGCTTGAAATGGAAGGCGAAAATCATTGCAAAGGGTGTTGGATTTGCCATCAGAGAACACTGAGTTTAAATCCTGATTGTCACTAACTATGGTCATGTCCCTTAACCTTTCTGGGACTCAGTTTTCTCCTATATAAAATGAGGGACTTGGTCTAACTGACTTTTAACAGGTCTCTTTCAGCTCTGAATCTATAATCTATATAATCTATAATCTTAATAAGATTAGGAGAAGAACATCTTGTCAAAAAACAAGAAATAACAGACCCTGTAGCAGGCCTCTCTGGAAATGGAAGATTCCTGATGAATTTAGAAATCAATCGGTCAGTCAGTCAACACAAGGGATTAAGTGACAATTTCAAGAAGATCCCTAATCCAGCAGCCATGGGAGATCTGGAGAAAAGAGGAGACACAACACTCTTAGGGACTTTCTGTTCTAATAGGGTAGACATACTCCCTGAAAACAAAACAAAATAAAACTTCAGATCACTTTGGGGACCTTAGTAAGTATAGTAAATAGTATCTAGATTAAGAGTACTGGGGAAAAAGAGTGATTCTTTTGTCACTTCAAGATCCAGAATCTTGTTGTGGGAAAGCACTATTACCCAAACTGGAGAGTAGAGGCCCCAGAAACTAAGGGAATGTATACTCACAATGTAATATTTTAGACATACCTATGATTTCATTGGTATCAGGAACAAGGATGAAGAAATCCCTACATCAATTTAGATCAGCACTTCAGCAACTTAGCATCTGAGAGAGTTGTCCAGGCTTAAGTGATATTCCCAGTCAGGGTCACATAGCCAATAATACTAAGAAATGGAATTGGAACCCAGATCTTCTTGGCTGGGAGATTTCTTTATCTACAATCTCATACTGCCTCTCTTGGCCACAAGATCATTAGCTATATTGAATATATTGAATTATAATTACATTGAATATGTATACATATATAATAACATATTGCTATTATATTACTATATATTATATATTATAATTATATATAATACAACATGTATAATATTGAAATCAGTCTGGTCAGAGATTTAAAATAACATGGAATTAGCCACATACAGTATATTATTTATTATACTTATATATCTTATATGTTATTTATAGTTCACAAATTATTTTCCTGTGTGGATGACAGTTGCACAGAAGTATGTCCCTTGTATTCCTATTCTATAAATATTCATTAAATACCTATTTCCTTAAAATGCACTATATGTGAACATCTCCTATTACTACCCTTTCCTACAAAATGGTCCCTGTGATGGTCCAGCACCTAGCACACGATCTGTAAGTACAATATAAGTGCTTAAAAAATGTTTGTTGATTAATTGACTGGTAACTAACTGGCTTTACCAATGGTTTCCTCAATCTTAAGTTTGAGTCTCATTATTGTTATGTTGCTAATAAAGCTCTTAGAAAATATAAACCTCCCATTATGGTTTTTCCTTTGCAAGGGAATATTGTGGTCATCCCTCCCCCATGTTATCTGTGGGTCACCTGGAGATACAAACAACTCAACAATAATGCATTCCATAGTGCTCTGAGGTTTCTAAAAGTACATTTTCCACAACAATCCTAAAAGGTTGATGGAGTTATATCCCCATTTTACAGATAACAAAACAGAGGTTCAGAGAAGTGGTCACACAACTAGTGGCAGATAAAGGACACGACCAGCGCTCTTTGCATTACATATATATATATCCCATCACCAGAGCCTAATTCTTAGCACACTGAAGAGAGATGGGATTTGCCCAAAACTATTTCACTCCTACATGGGTAGATCATCAAGTCTGTGGGAGTATCTGTAATCAAAAATGAAGTATGTGGTCTCTCTTGAATTTACCATGGGGAATCATGGCATAGGCTAGTGCTGGGAGCAGTTTCAACATCTTTGGCGAGATGTGCTACAAACTCAAAAGAGAGACCTGGGAAGGAAAATCTAATCTTCCAGAGGCCTCCTCAGGAGACAAATTCCAAAGTTTCTTGATTTTCTACTTTTTAAAATTTTAATTTATTTTTGGTTATTTCATTACCTCAAAGGGAAACTACCAAGGATCTACACTGTTTCTTGTAATCAGTTCTGGTCAAAGGTCTCTTGAGGAGGAAAATGAACTTAATGAGTTCTTTGTACTAATATAATGAAGCAGGAGACCAGGCAATAAGGATTCCAGTCCTTAGAGCATGTGTAGTGTGCTTTGCCTGCTGGCCTTCTTAGTGGAGGCTTGATGAACCTGCCTCTCTGGGAATGTATGATTGTGTGTGCTGAAAGTGTATTGCTCAGTTAGTGTTTAGGCCAATATCCTTTGACAACTTTCTATTGGTTTGCTATGCTTGAATTGAGTGCGCACACAAAAGATATAGATTAAAGTTTTCAGTGTACCTGGCAGCTTTTGAGAGAGAAGACAAAAAAGGGAAAGAGGAAGAAGAGGAAGAGGAGGAAAAAGGAATAGGAGTGGAGAGTCAGAGAGACAGAGTAAGAGAGAGAGAGAGAGAGAGAGAGAGAGAGAGAGAGAGAGAGAGAGAGAGAGAGAGAGAGAGAGAGAGAGAGAGAGAGAGAGAGAGAGAAGCCAATGGTAGCTGTCTTATTTCTTCACCCAGACCACCATATGGTCATGAACTCCTGGCCACCTCCTTTTCTTCTGCTCCCGTGTGTTTATTCTTTCCTAATTTTAGGAGAATGAATATTAAAGACTAAATGTTTCACTCTGTGAGCTCTGAAAGGTCAGTAGAGCCACCAGAGGTCCCCTAACATGAGTCCATAGCAGAATTTGATGATAGCTGTAGCAGCCAAGCGCAGGGAAGGAGCCAGCCCTGGAAAATAACTTGCTAGACCTAGCCCAGCAGTGAATCAACCCAGCAGCTGAGATGTTTTGACTTATAAGCAAGGAATACTACACCCAGAAGTGAATTTGTCGAGAAAGATGTAAGTAGTTACCACTTTAAGTACTAGTCCACTGTCCTTAGGGTTTGAGGTGGTAGAGGAGAGATTTTGTTCTTTGTTGTTTCCCAGGTTAGAAGTACAGAGGCTACTCATGGGCCCCCACCCTCTCTGATCAGCTCAGCATATTTGACCTGCTCCGTTTTCTAATCTGGGTTTGTTCTAGCTGCCCTAGGCAAGCTGGTGGCACCTGTTCCCAGGGGCTTACTCTATTAATGCTGAATTTAGTGGGGATACCCAATTCTCTTAGCCCACTGCAGTTCAGAACTCCCAAGTTCAGGAGATCTATAAGATGCAGTCTCACTGATAGCAGGGATTACAAGTATGTACCTGTTCTTGATAATCTTCTTAATATCTTTTGTTAAAGCTTTTATATTTTTATTGCTTTATTATTTATTCATTTTCAATTTATTTTTATTAATTTATATAATTCAATATACTATTTACATAGTTTTGTTTTACTCATCATTTAATTTAGCATTTATTTATTAATTTAATTTTTATTTTATTAATTTAATAATTTATTGTTTACTTATATTAATCCATCAAAATCATGTTGGGCAGTAATCACTGGTTAGATGTTATTGGGGAAATATTAACTGACAAATAATTATATTAGGGGAAATATACCAGTTGGGGGCTTTTATGTGATAATATAGTACAAAAGACCTCTCAAACTCTCAGGGTTACCCATAGAACCCTGAGGGAAAGAATAATAGTAGTTTGGCTCTGGGACCCCAACCTGTTAATGTGACTGCGAGCTGGGAGCCTAAGCCTGGAGCATATATGTGCAACATCTTTATAGTTCAATTACTCAGGCCGCTAATGAGCAGAGAATTCAAAATGAAAAAAAATCTATTTAGAAATAAGCTTCATCTAACGAAGCAAATTGTGTTCCAAGCTATTTTCATTCCTTACGGTCTTTCTGTGTGACCACCTTTTAATACTTTTCCATGGGAGCGTGGTCGGAGAATCCTTAAGTGGAAGATGCTGAGACAGGAAATCCTTCTTTCAAGTAGGTTTACAATGAAAGAAAACTGTTTGTCAGCAGAGAAAGAAAATATTCTTTCTCTTCTCTCAAGAAAACTTCCAATATTTATTAGCCTCCACTGTTCAGAAATTTTTCCTCAATTAAGCCTAAAGCTCCTTAGGTAATCGTTAGCCTATTTCTTTCTGGTTAGCTTTCAACCTCTTTTTGAAAAGTATTGCTTCTGACTCCTTTCTAAGGCCTGTCATAACACAGGAAGGTCTGAATGACACCAGTGCAAAGTATTTGGCAAATGAAGAGTTGGAAGCATAGTTTGCACAGCAAGATAAACTTAATTTCTAACTGGAATTTGCCCCCAAAATTATGAAATCATAGATCTAGAGCTGGAAGTGAACTCAGAGACTGGGGTAACATTGGAAGTATCAAAGGTGGGATGATAAATCCAGAGTGTTAGCCTGCTTTCCCTAGTACCACTCCTTAAGATAACTGTACTTCACTCTTTTTAAAAAAACTATTTGTTTTCAGTTTTCTACAATCACTTCCATATATCTTAGATTTTTTCCCCTCCCTTCCCCTCCTTCCCCTTTCCCTCCTCACTCCCTCCCTGAGACAACATGCAATCTTATATAGATTCTACACCTACATTCTTATTAAATACATTTTCACCCTAGTCATGTGACATAGAAGAATTAAAATGAATGGGAGAAACCATAAAACAAAACAAAACATAATACAAGAGAAAATGGTCTTCTTCATTCTGCGATCCAATTTCATAGTTCTTTCTCTGGATGTGGACAGTGTTTTGCCTCAGGAGTCTGTTGGGAATTTTTTAGGTCCTTGTATTGCTGTGAAGGACTAAGTCAAGCAGAAAAATTCCTTTCACACTGTGGTTGTTGCTGTGCACAAAGTTCTCCTGGTTCTGCTCCTTTCACTCAGTATCAGATCATATAAGTCCTTCCAGGCCTCTCTGAAGTCTTCCTGTTCATCATTTCTTATAGCACAATAGTATTCCTGTACCTCACTCTTAATGATCTATTCTGATAATGGGAGAGTTGAATCCTGAGTGAAAAACAGAGAAGCAAAAGAATATTGATGACCTACACAGTCTGCATGATCTGCCCCCTAGGATTGCACTAGAGATACAGCCAGAAGACCTCAATTCAAATCCTGGTTCCACTTCTTACTAGCTGTGTAACCCTGGGTAAGTCACAATTCCTTGGAGTCTCAGTTTTCTTACCTATAAAATGGGAAGATTCTGTGCCACATCTAGTTAGCAGCAGGGCCTGCACTAGAATCTAGGGTTCCTGGTCTAGTGGTCATTGCACTGTAATAGTTTGCCTTGCGTTGACTCTTACGCAGTTAAATGATGGTAATAATCATACTGATTAAATGTCAGAGCTGGAACAGAGGTCATGTTGGTCAACCTCCTCATTTTACAGATGAGAAATAATGATAGCTCATATTCACGTGACACTTTCAGGTTTTAAAGTTCTTACCTTATAACAACTCTATGAAGCAGTTGGGTGGTGGAATGGAGAGAACACTAGGCCCTGATTCAAGAAGACTTGTGTTCAAATCTGACCTCAGTTATTTACTAGCTGTGTGACCCTGGGCAAGTCACCTAACATCTGCCTGCTTCAGTTTCCTTATCTGCAAAATAAGGATAATAATAGCACCTACCTCCCAGAGTTATTTGTGAGGATAAAATGAGATATTTGTAAAGTGTTTTATAAAACATTAAAGCACCATGTAGATGTGAAATCAATCTTCAATATAGTTTGGTTAACTTCCCTGAAATCCATGACCACTCATTGTGCAAGTATTATTATTCCCATTTTATAGAAGAGGAGGCTTAAGGAAGTTTTCATTTGCTTGGGCTAATTAGTGACAGAGCTGGAAAATTCAATACATAATTGAACCCCAATTACCTCCTAAATGTGTTTATTAGTCACAAGGATGATGGAGAAAAGGTATGGGTGACTCAGCATAGTCTGCTCCCACTCCTGGCCACACTACCAAAAAAGCTCATGTCCTTCAGAAAGCAAGTCAATAGCTAGAGTCTTAATTTGGGTATCACAATTGGATAACAATATGGTGGTGGTGTAAGGGACTTCCTCCCCAAGGAGTTGCCATCCTTTAACCACACACTATGTACCCCAAATGTCTCCCTTTCCCTCACCCAGCACCAGACCACCATTCCAAAATATCCCTACGGTATCCCTCTTCCAAGCTTTCCTCATTGCCATACCCTTCGGCCCTCTTCTAAGGGAGAGGAGATGAAGGATCATAAACCATGATGTAGGGATGCTGGTCAGAATCTCTGGGGAAGGGGTTGCCTCCTCATCCAGCACAATTGTGCCTGAGCATTTCAAACTGAATGTATCCTGTGTGCAAATGTCCCTAGTCATGGCTCTATTGAGAGCATCCCTTTTCTAAAATGATAATAATTCATATCGATGATTATAAGCATAACTCCCATGTATATAATATTGGAAAGTTTAGAAGGCGTTTTCTTCCAAATAGTTCTGTGATATAGAGTCAATTTAAAGATGAATATTCCCATTTTACGGAGGAGGAAATTGAGGTTCAGAAAAGTTAAATGATGTGAGAGTAATTTGTATTAAAAAAAAGTTTCCATAACAAAATCTCATGAGACAGGTAGTATAAATATTATTATTTCCATTTCATAGGAAAGGAAACTTAAGGAAGTTATCATTTACTTGAGCAAATATAAGTAGCAGAACTGAGAAATTCCAGAAATGAAACGCAAAAATTAGAATCGTTGGCTATGGGCAGTTAGACATTTAAGTACTTGCTGATGATGGTGATAAAGACTCCATCTAACAATATAGCTTGGCTTTGTAAACCCACATCAAGCTTGGGAACAGACCAATCAGAGAGCTATAAAATGAAAACAGAACCTAAAAGCAAGAGATTTATGAGTTCATTATAAGCGGAGGTCTGAAACTGGCTTGAATGTTAAGACAAGATGAGACAATTTTCTTATGGTAAGTGGGAGGGAAAGAGAAAATAAGAAGATATCCTTGGACTGTTTGAAGGAGAGTGCTAGGCGAAGCTCTGGGACATCTTGACTGCTTATTTGTAGTATTACCAGGTTCATCTTTTCAAAAGGTGTGTAAGCGGATGAGTCTAAGCCAGGATGATTTTCGTAATTGTTTGACATGGTATAAATGCAGTCAAGAAGTCACTTAGGGAGAGCAATTATTTTCAATGAACAATGACTTGTCAAAAATTACTTGGAATTATAAGATAAGAAGCTGGAAGAAATTTTAGAAATTATTTAGTTCAATCTTCTTATTTTACAGATGAGAAAACGGAGACAAAAGGAGGGTAGGGGACTAGACCAAGGAGGCAAAACTAACCAATCAGGTTTCAAACATGTCTAATTGAAGAGTAAAGAATCTTATACCTAAGGGTCTAAGAAAGATGAAGTCAGACATTCTGGCAGGCGTGAGCTGCTTGTGCTGAGGTTATTATTTTCTTTGACATCTTAGGTATGGTTCTACCTGAAGTTAAGTGTCCTCAAGGTTTCTGTCTGACCAGCTACTGTTAGAGTCACAAACCCTGCTGGGAAACCCTGCTATTTTTTTGTTTCTTTCCAACACTTGTTTTTCCTAAAGTTCATAAAATAATAGTAACTAAAAATCATTGGGATTTGTTGACAGAGAGAGGTCTTCCCTCTGATACACCTGGTCTATGAGACTCATGGGTAGGTTATTCAATCTCTCAGTGGCCTTGGAAACTCTAAAACTGTAAATAGTAACTTTTTTCTCTTCATTGGTGAAGGGAGTTCCCTTGACACATTTCCTCAGCACAGTGCCTGGCATATAGTAAGGGCGTAATAAATACTTGTTACACCAATGAAATCACAGGAGCATTCCCAGCACCCCCAACAAAACAACAAAAACAAATGCACTTGAACGCTTGCTCAATGTGGAAGATTTGTTGAAGCAAACTTTAAGATCTAACAAAAAATGTTATTAACATTTGTAGTTTTAATATTATACAGTGGTGCTATTTCTCTGTCAGAACTGTTGCTAATATAATTAGGACCAATGGATTCAGTCCCTATGGGCATGTGCAGAGGGCATCAGTATATTTGGCTAAGGTGATTCCCCATGGAGAAGAGTCTCGGAAGTCTGCTGCCAGGAAAGTTGTAATGATGTGTAATGGGAGTGCCTTAAAGAGACTTCGGAGAATGTGGAGATGTTCCATAATGGCTTCTGGTCCATTCATTCCAGAATAAATGGCAGCTTCTTTGTTTGGCTGGAATTGGAGGTAACTTCAAGAGACTTCTCTCTTGTTGAACTGCTGCTCTCAGTTTGCTTCTTTCATTGACAGTTTCCGGTGAGAAACAATTCTGTAAGAAGAGAGCCCCTGAGCCCACTCACTTGAGGCCAACATGGAACCCCATGAATGAGGGCCTTTAATGTATACCTACCTTGATGTTTGTTCTTTTTTAAAAAAATGTAAATAATGTTTAATTTTTTCCAATTACATATAAAGACAATTTTCAACATTCATTTTTTAAATAAGATTTTGAGCTCCAAATTACTCTCCCTTCCTTTTTCTCCTCCTCAAGCAACCTGATAAAGGTTATACATGTGTACTCATGTAAAACATATTTCCACATTAGGGGCAGCTAGGTGGTGCAGTGGATAGAGCACCAGTGCAGGAGTCAGGAGGACCTGAGTTCAAATCTCACCAGACCCTTGACACTCACTAACTGTGTGACCTTGAGCAAGTCACTTAACCCCAATTGCCTCATCCTGGGTCATCTCTAGTCATCCTGATGAATATCTGGTCACTGGATTCAGATGGCTCTGGAGGAGAAGTGAGGCTGGTGACCTGCACAGCCTTCCCTCACTCAAAACAAAGTCAAAACTTGCCCTTCAGTCATGTCATTATTTCTCTGATGGCATGCTCTTCTTTGGGAATGAAGGACAAACACATTTCCACATTAGTCATGTTGTGAAAGAAGAAATAGAATGAAAAGAAAAAAATGCAAAGAAACAAAGAAACTGAAAATAGTATTTTTAGATATGCATTCAAACTCCATCAGTTCTTTCTTTGGAGGTGGATGGTGTTTGCCATCATGAGTCTTTTGGAATTGTCTTAGATCATTGTATTGCTGAGAAGAACTAAGTCAATCATGGTGATCATCACACAATGTGGCTGTTACTGTATATGATGTTCTCCTGGTTCTGCTCATTTCACTCAGCATCAGTTCACTCACGTAAGTCTTTCCAGGTTTTCTGAAATCTGTTGACTCATCATTTCTTGTGGCACAATAGTACCACATTACATTCAAATGCCACTGATGTTTGTTCTTTTGTCTTAGGTAAAGGATATTAATCTGGAGGTTACAACCTTCTAAGGTTTCCCCAGAGAGTGAGTTGACTGAGTGGGCATTTAGGAATCCCAGGAGTTCTGGAGTTGGATACATTCTGGGATTTGTAGACAGTTCAGCATTGATTCTCAAATCAACCTTTGTGATCCAGTCCAACAGTAGATGAGAGGAGGATTCATCTGGTAGAGATGATGGATTTAGACACAAACTTGGTAGTACTAAAGTTATGTAGAAACAAACAGCATTAAGCCTGAGCTCACTCTCCCTAGAGCCTAAGGTAAGATAGGGAAGAATGTGCCCCCAAGATAATAGGGAAAATAGTTATACTTTTATTCATGTTATATCTTTAAAGTAAATATCCCTTCATAAAAGTTGATTGCTAATTTGTTAAATAGAGGTAGGAGCTAGTCACTAAAGTGGTTGAGAATGGAAGGAATACATCAGAGGTGCTCAAGACAATGATATTAAAGAAGAGACACTCAAAGCCTTCAGGGGGTACCTCTAGAGGGAGGGGGCTATGTGGTCTACCTTCTTCTGGGAGAGTAAGGCCAGAGAGAGAGATTCACTACTCTACTATCCCCATTTTACAGATAAGTGAGATGAGGAACATAACTGATTAAGTCCCAAAGTATGGTTAAGTCAGAACGGGAATCACCTGAAGCCATACTGCCTAGCAAGCAGAGTATGTTGTGCTATGTGTTTTGGAGGAGGGCAAAGGAGAAAGAGGAATATTCCTGACCTAGGACTTCCTTTATTAGAATCAAGAATTCTCAGAGAAGAACAACAGCTAGTGCAGTCTTATTTAATTTTTCTCTCCCCACTGCAACCTCTTCCCCCCAACTCCCAACCCCCAAACAAAGAAGCTTGGCAAATAATTTTGTTCCCTGGGGCAAGTTCCAAAGTTCATGCTTCCCTCCCCCAAACCCCAATTTTGGAGAAAAGAATTGTGTGGAAAAACAATCCTGTAATTTAAACTATATTTATAAATCTCAGAAGCTTTGTCTAGTTCCTCCCCCCTCTTTCTTCACTTCTCAACCTAACAGGAGGTTCCTATTTTCACAGCAGCAATCAAAGGAAAGAGACTGTCGTTGCAGGTCAAATACCAGCTCAGAAAAACGTGGCAGGTTCTGGGAGGTTCCTGTGGCTCTAGCTTTTAGCTCTGGGCCCCCACCTGGGCTAAACTCAGGAGGGTTTCCCTTAATGTCTTGATCATACTTAATTTACAGGCTCTACTAGGTGCAGGATGGCTCTCTCTTCTTACAGTGCCCACTGCCCTAAAACAACAAGAGGGAGTTAAAAACCAAAAGCCAATGAGTTAAATCTGCGCAATGATCAGACAGGCTTGCCTCTTAGAGATAATTCAAATGGAAAAGAAAAGAAAAAAAATTCAGGTCATTGGCCTTTTTAAACAGACCGCCGGCAATATTTACTCCTCCTGAAATAGCAGTCACATGAAATAAGACTGTGTTCAGTAACGCCTGGAAAACAAAAGGACAATTTATGGACTGCCACGTTCACTGAGAGCCCTCTGTTTGCTGGGGAGGGAAGGCTGTTTTCTGGCCTTGCTCAGCCATCTTTAGCACCGAGCCTGGAGGAGGTCAGGAGAGTGAGACGGATACCTGGGAAGCCTCACCCTGGATTTTATGAACTGGGAGAGGAAACCTGACCGTTTTGGGCAGGGCTGTGAGGAAGGTGTGGCAGGTCTGGTCTCCACCACTCCCTGGGGATAGGGACAACTATGTCATAGTCTTAAATAATTTCAGGTAACAAACCCTAGAGGATAGGAAGAGTCTTATCTAAACTTTCTATCTCACTACGATCTGTCTGGTTGAGAACCATAGAGAGTAGGACCTTCGATTTTTAGAATTGGATGGGATCTTAAGGGAAGTGGAGTCCAAGCCTCTGATTGATTACACAGATAGAGACTACAGATGTAGTAAGTGGGTAGGTAGGCTGTCTTTGGCACATAATGCCACTGAGGCAAAAGACCTTCTAGAATTCTCACTGGATTTACCACCTTTTTCCTTCTTTCTCCCTTATTTCCTCTTTCTTCTTAGTGGATGGTTTAGACCTTTTGTTATCCTGCTCTTGGCCCTCTGGACTAGACTCTTAATTCCTAGACTAGAGAGCACTTGTTAATTGCCTGGGCTAATTCCTACCTGGATTCATACAGCCGTCCTTGTGACAGAATCCAAGTACACCCATTTTGCCTAAATTTTTGAAATCTGTCACAGCAGCTGTCTTCCAAATAGATACAAGATGAAATATATATAAAACATATAAATATATTTGGATATCTTATTGTGTATATATCAGTTAATATATCTTACATATCTATACTTTTTAGAGCACCTTCAAATCTATTACCTCATCTGTTCTCCACAACCACCCTGTGAAAGAACAAGAGCAAGTGAAATGATAATTAATTTAGGAAATTATGAAATAGAGGTAGGCACACCTGGTTCTTTGGGTACTCACCAGGAAAGACCATGATGGCAGTGGGAAATGGGGCTGTAATCAGACCTTGGTAAGGCACAGACAGTGTCGGGGCAAACAGCAAAGAAAGTACAGACACAGAGAGCAAAAGAGACGACAGAGGCAGCCTGCCTGGGGAAAGATGAGAGGGCACAGCAATGGAGAAAAGGGTGGGGAGGAAGGAAGGGCAGCTAGGTGGTGCAGGAGATAGAGCAAAGGGCCCGAAGTCAGGAAGACTCATCTTCCTGAGTTCAAATCCAGTCTCAGACACTTAATAGCTGTGTGACCTTGGGCAAGTCACTTCACTCTGTTTGCCTCAGTTTCCTCATCTGTAAGATGAGCTGGAGAAGGACATGGCAAACCATTCCAGTGTCTTTGCCAAGAAAACCCCAAATAGGGTCACAAAGAGTCAGACATGACTCAACTAACAAAATGAGGAGGGGAAAGGCACAGATGATCACTCATATAACCATGGATTGGAGTTGAGACCACTGGGCAGCCTGGATTGGATGAGAAGGAGTTTGAGGTCTCAATTTTATAGGGTTTTATGTGAGGAAGAGACAAACTTTTATCTGTGCCACCCTGGGGTTAATTCATTAACATATCTAAGTCACCTCAAAGTTGTCAGTAAAACTTTAAAGTTAACATGTTCACACTATGGTTTTATTGTGAGTATCTGGAACTTGTCTGAAGTTTATATAGGACATAGGATTTATGTCATAGGATCAAAAGTCCCTGACAGCAAAGCTTAGGTGGCTTCCCCTGAGTTAGCAGTTATTATCAGCTTTCAGTTTTTGGTTAGTATATAATATGATTTGTAAATTATGCTCCTTTGATCTTTGGGGCCCTTTGTACGTGACTTCCAGGTTTCCCTTTTACAATCTTACTTCCTGCCATTGCCACTTTATACTGACTACTTATAAACTTGTTTATTACACTGACTAGAAGGTGGTGGTGGGAGTGGTCATAGGAACCAGAACAAAATACAATTTTAAAATACCAATTTTTATTTCCGTATATAATATAAACACATCACATATAAAATAAATGTAGATTATATAAAAATAGAAATTGCATATTTATATTAGAAAAGCTTCTGTTTTCCTGCTGATACTGATAGTGAATTACTTAATAGGTATTTGTTAAGTGCATAGGTGACATAGGTTATTGGTGTGCTATCATGTAAAACATATTTCCACATTAGTCACAGTTGTGAAAGAAGAAACAAATAAAAAGGAACAAAAACATGAAAAAGACTAAAGTGAGTGAAAAAATATTCTTAGATCCACCTTCAGAATCTTTCAGTTCTTTGTCTGGATGTGGATAGCATTTTCCTTTGAGAGTCCTTTGTACTTATCTTGGATCATTGTGTTGCTGAGAAGAGCTGAGTCATTTGTCGTTGATTATTAAGTAATGTTGCTGATACTTTGTACAATGTGTTCCTGGTTCTGCTCATTTCATTTTGCATCAGTTTGTACAAGTCTTTCCAGGTTTTTTTGAAATCTGCCGGTTCATCATTTCTTATTGCCCAATTATATCCCATTACATTCACATACCATAGCTTGTTCAGTCATTCCCCAACTGATGGGCATTCCCTCAGTTTCTAATATTTTGCCACCACAAAAAGGGCTGTTACACATATTTTTGCATATGTAGGTCCTATTCCATTTTTTATTGTCTCTTTGGGATATAAATCTAATAGTGGTATTACTGGATGGTTGCCCTTTGGGCATAGTTCCAAATTGCTCTCCAGAATGGTTGGATCAGTTCACAACTCAACCAACAGTGCATTAGTATCTTGATTTCCCCACATCTGCTCCAACATTTGCCATTTTCCATTTTTATTATATTATCCAATCTGGTAGGTATGAAGTGGTACCTCAGAATTGTTTTAATTTGCATTTGTATAATCAAAAGTGGTTTAGAGCACTTCTTCATATGTCTATAGAAAATTTGATTTCTTCGTCTGAAAATTGCCTATTCATATCCTTTGATCATTTATCAATTGGGGAATGACTTGTATTCTTATAAGTTTGACTCAGTTCTCTATATGTTTGAGAAATGATGCCTTTATCAGAGACACTTGCTAAAAAGATTGATTCCCAGTTTTCTACTTGCCTTCTAATCTTGGTTGTATTGGGTTTTTTTTTTTTTGTACAAAAGCTTTTTAATTTAATATAATCAAAATGACCTATTTCATGTTTCATAATGCTCTCTATCTGGCTCTTTTCTGATGCCAGGGGTCACAGTCCTTGAAATAGCTTCCAACCTAGAGTGACTATCTCTCTGTATTAGCATTTGTCTGGAGAGTGTGTCAGCCTAATTGCTGGCTTCTGCCCAGACTCTCCTGAATTCATGAACTCTCTATCTCCTGGTGAGGCTATGCCTTTTAGGGCCAGTAGCTGTGCCATTTGATGCCATCCATAATGAGTGTGTGTAAGGAAGAGGAGAAAATTAAATTCCTATTTCTTTCCCATCCAAAAGGTGAAAAGTTGCCTTTTCCCCACCTTCTGGTTTTGTAATTCACCAGAGCTACTTGATTGTCCAACAGCCTCCAAGGCTTAGATACTGCAAATTCCAAAGGATATGGCCAGATTCTTTGCTTCAGTTTTAAATGTCTTTATTCAGTCCTTTTCTGTAACACAACTTGATTGTCAGGACATATTCTCTTGAGTCCCTATTTCACTGTCTTTTCTTTTTTGTTGATTGATCTTTATTTTTTAATAGTATTTTATTCCCCCTCCCACAATTATATGTCAAGATAATTTTTAGCATTCATTTTTTACAAGATTTTGAGTTCCAAATTTTGGCCAGGATCCCTTAATTCCATCAGAGAAAATTGTTCAAGCTTCATCAAGAGATCACCAGGGGTTAACACCATGTCACTACGTTAATTCACTGCCATGTGTGATTATGGGCAGCTGGGTGGTACAGTAGATAAAGCACAGGAAGATTTGAGTTCAAATTCATCCTCAGACACTTACTAGCTGTATGTCCTTGGGCAAGTCACTTAACTCTGTTTCCTTTAGTTCCCTTATCTATAAAATGAGCTAGAGAAGGAAATGGACAATCATTCCAGTATCTTTGTCAAGAAAACCAATTATTCTCCCTTCCTTTTTCTCCTCCTCAAGCAATCTGATAAAGGTTATACATGTGTACTCATGTAAAACATATTTCCACATTAGAGGCAGCTAGATGGTAAAGTGGATAGAGCACCAGTGCAGGAGTCAGGAGGACCTGAGTTCAAATCTCACCTCAGACACTTAACACTCACTAACTGTGTGACCTTGGGCAAGTCACTTAATCCCAATTGTCTCATCCTGGGTCATCTCCAGTCATTCTGATGAATATCTGGTCACTGGATTCAGATGACTCTGGAGGAGAAGTGAGGCTGATGACCTGCACAGCCCTCCGTCACTCAAAACAAAGCCAAGTGCACATCACGTCATTATTTCTCTGATGGCATGGTCTTCTTCGGCAACAAAGGACACACACTCACACACAGTCAAGAAAACCCTAAATGGGATCATGAAGAGTCAGACGCAATCGAACAACAGCATATGTGATTATATCTCAGGTGACTGCATCAACTGAGCTTTGGTGGAAGGCACCAAATTTCACCACATTTACATCTGAATATTAAAATAATTACTTATGCCACTGAGGAATTCTGTCACTCAATTTAGTCAGTAAATATCTTTGGAATACCAGCTTTGTGCTCAGTCATGCTTAGCACTATAGGGACTGCAAAAGAAATATGACATGTAAGTACATCAGACATAGCTCCTTCATCCCTTCAAAGAGCTTACAATATAATTGGGAAGATAAAATTAACAAACATGATATGACTGTAGAACAATCTAACTTCATGTTAAGTGTAAAACTGCATAATAGAGATAGTAAAGGTTACTAGAGTCTAAGAAAATAGTTATACATTTCAATCTTTACCACAAAACAAAAGTTTGCAAAGACGTCTCCTTCCAAGTCCTCTGCTTTCATCAGACTCCCTGAGTATCACCCTCCTTTCCTGATTCTCTGAGTTAGGGTTGCTGGCATGGCCTGCTTTGTTTAGGTCACTGATCTTGGATGGGGCACTATTCTATTTGTTGATGACCTCATTATCTTTGTTTCACAATATTACAAAGATCTGGGAATATAGGAATGTCTAGCAAATTTCCTGACCCATGACTGAGATATTGAGTGCCATTCATCTTTTCCAGACAGAGAGTAAATTTATTTTACCAGACAAGATCGTGATGTTTCATTTGCCTTTTCAGCTATAGTGGATCCTTTTCTTCCCCTCCCCCAATAGTTTCCCGCTTCAGTTTTGGAAGCATGATCGTTAGCCATTATTCCTGAAAGAGATGTATTATTCTTCTCCTCTATGGCCCCACTTACTATCTATGTAAATTTCTGGACCAAATTGCCCCTCCATGTTTCCTATTCCCCCTTAAATGTTATTCCCTTCATTAGGGTAGTGACTGACTTTCCTTTTGTATTCCCAACTCTTAGGTTTTAGTCCTATGTTGGGCAGATATTAAGTATTTGATGCTTTCTCATTTGTTTATTCATTCGTTTCTGACAGAGATCAAGCTTATTAAGGCTGCCAATTTGACATTGATCTTTATCAAGCTAGATTAGACTCAAGGAATTATACATCTGGAAGGTTCATCTTTTCCAATACCTCTAACTTTTTAGAAGAAACTGAGGCAAGTAAGTGGCACAGTGGACATTGTGCTGGGCCTAGAGACAGAAAGACTCGACTTCCTGAGATCAAATCTGACACTTACTAGCTGTGTGACCCCGGGCAAGTCACTTAACCTTATTTGCCTCAGTTTCCTTATCTGTAAAATGAACTGGAGAAAGAAATGGCAAACAATTCCAGTATCTCTGCCAAGAAAACCTCAACTGGGGCAATGAAGAGTCAGACACAACTGAAAACGGTAAGGCCTAAAGGGGTTATGACATGTCTAATGTAGTTAGTGACAAACCTGCTATGAGAATTCAGGTTCTTTTCACTCAAAGTCAATTTTATTTTTAGATAGGTCTATGAACTTGAACAAATCACTTAACTTCCTTTTACCTCAGTTTCCACAGCTGTAAAATGAGGATGAAGAAAGAAGGCTTCTAAGGTCCCTTCCAGTTTTAAAAATCCTTGGGTCTATGAAGTCCATATTAGGTTAAAGCCTATTTACTGGAGTCTACTCAAAAGTTACCAAAAAGGTGAAATTCCAGAGGTTAACTCTACCCAGACCCCTACAGTAAGTTTTGCATTTCCTAGCCTGCCAAAATGAAAACTTGGGTTCACATGATCATAGATGGAGGGTTAGAAGTCATTTGGTCAACCATCTTCATTTTATAGACAAAGAAACCAAGACCCAGAGATATTAAATAATTAGCCCAAAGTCACACAGGTCTTAAGTGGTAAACATTTTAGCCAATATATCTGATTACAAGTTGAGTTTTCTCACAATAATATCTTCTTTTTTGGTATCCACAGCCTAGAAAGTAGTTACCTTCAACAGTTCCTCTATTAGAGTTTCAAACTGGTTTTGAAGCCTACCCGACTCCCACCTGATCCTGTGAAAGAGATGATCACAACCACATTGCTCCTCTCAGGATCTGGATTTCATAAGGGAATCTGTCTCCAGAGGACCAGACCATGTTGCGTGTTTACTCAGCAAGGTTTGGATGAAGAGGGTTGTCATTTCCTTGATCAGAATCTGGCAGGGTGCCTATTCCCTCTTGAGTGGGCAGGAACCAAAGATGGCCCATGCACTGTATCCTCACTTCCCCTTTCCTTGTTCACAAATGTGACCTAGGATATGGATCACATCTGAGACTTGGGGTTTCTATACCGGATTTCTGCCTTCCAGAAGGAGGGTTGGGTGAAGAGGGAGAGAGGTAGGATGATGCAATTAATGTATTCTGAAGGGCTGTTTTCTGAGAAAAACAAAATTTAGAAGAGCAGTTAATCGGATCTGAGTATAGCAAAGCCTGCTGAGGACAAATCTTTGTGGACTTGGTATTGCTTAACAAGTGTTTATTAAATGAATGAATGCTGGTTCTGGGTTAAATGCTGGTAGAGGAAGGAGACAGATCTAGTCAGTCATAGGCTTTTTAAAAGTGCATGGAATTCTTAACATTGCAGAATGCCATTGCTAGAAGAGACCTTAGGAAATCGTTTAGTTGTCTAACTCTCATTTTACAGATGAGGAAATTAGGCCCAGAGAGATTAAGTGACTTGTTCCACAGAAAGAAATTTTAAAATAATCTTTGCCTGTGGAGCAGAAGCTAAGCATTTGAATGAGGATGGTGGCTGGGAGGGTCTATGCCTGGATTCCATTTTCAGTGTCCCCTTCTTTCCCTTCTCTCTCCTATCTTCCCCTCTAATGGTCACGACTCCTCCCCACAAAAAAGGTTCTACAGTCATTGACCAGATGAGTTTTGTTGGCAGTGGAAGGTGAGAGAAATTGGAAACAAAAGGAGCAAGTCCAAACAACCCAAGTATGGAGGAAAGTCAAGAATTTTATGTGTATATTTTATGTATATTGTATGTGTGTTGGTCCTATATGATTAATGAGATTGCAAGCTTCATGAGGATAGGAACAATGAAGAAACTGAAGATTTAGCCTAGTGGTATAAATAGAAATGGACCACTTATTCAAGGATCTCCTTGGGTTGCACATGGACTTAGTTTTAAAATGCACAATTGTCTATGTTTTATTATATTTTAAAATTCATTTTGTTAAATATTTCCCAATTACATTTTAATCTGGTTCCGGCCACACTCTGGAATACAGTGGAGGGGGATTTATGGTCAGGAAAACCTGGATTATAGTCCAAATTTAGTCAATAGCTTCTTGTAGCCAGGTTTTCCTCATCTATAAAACAGGGATTATGATAATAGCTCTTACCTTAACAGATTGTTTGGGTATCAAACAAGATAATGTGTGAAGCTTTCTACAGTATTATATCTTTTCTTTCCCCTTTATCTGTCCATGGTAACCATTATAATACTCTACACACAACATGTGATCAATAGGCCTTGTTGACAGTCTTCATCAGTTACTTCATCAGTTACAACTGTTACAAAAGGAGGTGACTGTTGTTCACTCATTCCAATCATATCTGACTCTCTGTGATCTCATTTGGGGTTTTCTTGGTAAAGATACTGGAGCGGTTTGCCATTTCCTTCTCCAGTTCATTTTACAGATGAGGAAACTGAGGTAAACAAAGTTATGTGACTTGCCTAGTGTCTGAGGCTAGATTTGAACTCAGGAAGATGAAGCTTCCTAATTAAAAAACTCAGTGCACTATCCACTGTGCTGCAATATAATACAGGAGGCAATGAAAATAGCAAATGGTGTATGTTAAGCATATGATATACACTCAGTACTAGACAAGTCATAAAATTTCAATTGAACATGATTCTTGTCCCCAAGGAAACTGGGGAAGGGAAGGATTCATATAGTCCCCACTACATGTCAAGCACTATGTTAATCATACAGTTATTATGTCATTTGATCCTTACAATAAACCTAGCAAGTAGGTACCATCCTCCTTTCACAGCTGAGGAAACTGAGGCAGAGAGGGGTTAAGTAATTTGCCTGTGGTTACATAGCTAGGAAGTATCTAAGGACAGATTTGAATTCGGGTCTTCTTTCCTCCAAGAAGGGTAGCACAGTGGATGGAGTGCTGGTTCTGCAGTAAGGAAGACTCATCTTCCTGAGTTCAAATCTGGTCCCAGACACTTACTAGCTATGTAACCCTGGGCAAGTCCCTTAACCCTGTTCGCCTCAGTTTCTTTTTTTTTTTTTTGTAATGTTTAACAATCACTGCCATACAATTGCGATTTTATCCCTCCCCACCTACTCCCCACTACCCCCCTCCCTCCCCACGACTGCATACAATTCTGTATAGATTCTACATATACTTTCCTATTGAGTATATTTTCACTATAGTCATGCTATGTAGTCTGACTAAGTTAAATGAAAGAAATTGTATAACAAATCAGAACATGATACACAAACACATACACATACACAAACATGATCTGCTACAATATGTGAGTGACTTCCATATTTCTCTCTCTGAGTGTGGAAGGCATTTTGCCTTGAGATCCTCCATTGGGATTTTTTTTTTTTTTTTGGTAAGAAGTTCTTGTGTTATTACAAAAATCTAAGTCTACCAGAAAAAACTCTCACACACTGTGGTTGTTGCTGTGCATAAAGTTCTCCTGGTTCTGCTCCTTTCACTCAGCATCAGGTCATATAAGTCCTTCCAGGCCTCTCTGAAGTCTTCTTGTTCATCATTTCTTATGGCACAATAGTACTCCATTACATTCATATACCATAATTTATTCAGCCATTCCCCAATTGATGGACATTCCCTTGACTTCCAGTTTTTGGCAACTACATAGAGTGCTGCTATAAATATTTTTGTACATGTGGGACCCTTTCCCATTTTTATGATCTCTTGGGAATATAGTCCTAGTAGCGATATTGCTGGGTCAAAGGGTATGCACATTTTTGTAGCCCTTTGGGCATAGTTCCAAATTGCTCTCCAGAATGGTTGGATGCGCTCGCAGCTCCACCAACAATGAATTAGTGTTCCAACTTTCCCACATCCTCTCCAGCATTTATCATTTTCTTGTTCTGTCATGTTTGCCAATCTTATAGGTGTGATGTGGTACCTCAGAGTTGTTTTGATTTGCATCTCTCTAACCAATAGTGATTTAGAGCATTTTTTCATATGATTATAGATAGCTTTAATTTCTTCCTCTGAAAATTGCCTGTTCGTATCCTTTGACCATTTATCAATTGGGGAATGACTTGTATGATTATACATTTGGATCAGTTCTCTATAAATTCTAGAAATGAGGCCTTTATCCCCGAGCTTAGCTGTAAAAATTCTTTCCCAATTTACTACATCCCTCCGGATTTTGGTTGCATTGGGTTTGGTTGTGCAAAAACTTCTCAGTTTAATGTAATCAAAGTTATCCATTTTGCATTTCATAATGCATTCTATCTCTCCTTTAGTAAAGAATTCTTCCCTTCTCCATAGATCTGATATATACACTATTCCTTGCTTCTCCAGTTTATTCATGGTATCAATCGTTATACCTAAATCATGTACCCATTTGGACTTTATTCTTGTGTATGGTGTCAGGTATGGGTCTATGCCTAATTTCCACCACACTGTTATCCAGTTTTCCCAGCAATTTTTGTCAAACAATGAGTTCTTATCCCAGAAGCTGGGGTCCTTAGGTTTATCAAAGAGAAGGTTGCTATATTCCTTGCCTACTGCATCTTGAGTGCCAAGTCTATTCCACTTGTCTACCTCTCTGTTTCTTAGCCAATACCAAGTGGTTTTGATAATTGCTGCTTTATAGTACAGTTTGAGGTCTGGTAGTGCTAGGCCACCTTCCCAAGCATTTCTTTTCATTAGTCCCTTTGATATTCTGGACCTTTTGTTTTTCCAAATGAATTTTGATATTATTTTGTCCAGCTCTAGAAAGTAATTGTCTGATAGTTTAATTGGTATTGCCTCAGTTTCCTCATCTGTAAAATGAGCTGGAGAGCTCCAGTACAGTAGCCAAGAAAACCCCAAATGGCGTCACAAAAGGGCTGACATGACTAAAATGACTAAGCAACAATGACACAAATTAATGAGTAAGATTCAGATGAGTGAAGGCTTGCTGTTGAGTTTGGTATGTTTAGGAACCAGTGAGGAGATGAGCCTCTTCAGCAGTAAGCAAGCAAAGTTAGATAGGTAGGGTGGAGCTAGATTATGGAGAAATGTCTGGAATGCTAGGCTGATGAGTTCAGACCCTATACAATAGAAAATGTGGAGCCAGGGGAGGAAAGCTTTCTACTGCCTCTCCTCCAGGCACTTAGGAAATCAGTGACTCAGGAAGATTATCCTGTAATCAGTGTGTAGGATGGGTGGAGGAGGTGTCATAGCTGTCTAGATGCGATAAAGTGTATAAGAGGGTGGGGTAGTGACCAGTGGTCACAGTGGACAGTGGTAATAGAAAAGAATATATAGATGCCAGAAGTGTTTCATAGGAAGAAAGAATTTTAAATGGAAGAGAGAGAGAGAGAGAGAGAGAGAGAGAGAGAGAGAGAGAGAAAGAGAGAGAGAGAGAGAGAGAGAGAGAGAGAGAGAGAGAGAGAGAGAGAGAGAGAGAGAGAGAGAGAGAGAGAGAGAGAGAGAGAGAGAGAGGGAGGGAGGGAGGGAGGGAGGGAGAGAGAAGACTTGGAGGATTTGGTGACTAGAGTATTATAACTGACTTCTAATTTGTCCATCGGTCCTTTTTCAGTCAATCTGACTCTTCATAATCCTATTTGAGGTTTTCTTGGCAGACACTGGAATGGTTTGCTATTCCATCTCCAGGTCATTTTATAGTTGAAGAAAATGAGGAAAACAGAGCTAAGTGACTTGCCCAGGGTCACACAGCTAGTAAGTTTCTGAGGCCAGATTTAAACTCAGAAATATGAGACTTCCTGACTCTAGGGCCAGTGCTCTACCCACTGTGTCACCTGGATGCCCCCTAATTTGTCTCTTACTCAAATCTCTTCCCTTTCTAATTCACCTTTACATAACTATTAAAGTGATATTCCTAAAGAGTAGGTCTGTCAATATTATACTCTTAATAAATCTCAGTGGCTTCCAATTTACTCTAGGAACAAATATTATTTTTACCTTTATCATCTCATTTTATTTTTTGACTTTTAAATTTTTAAGATTTTTTTCTAACAAGCATTTAAAAAATTAATCTGTTCCTCTCCTCCTCTAAATTGAGCAAATTTTTTAAAAAAGTGTTCAAGGCATGAGTAATACATATTCTGACATTAGCCATGACTGAAAATTTATGTCTCTTTCTGAATTTTAAGTTCATCACCTCTTTATCAGAAGATGAATGGCATCTATTCTCATTCTTCTGGACTTCTGATTTAATCATTGTGATCAAAGCTCTGAAGTCTTTCAGGGTTGTTATCCTCATAGAGAATGTTCTACTTCTCATCTCACTCTGCATCAGTTCACAGAATTCTTCCTAGCTTCCTCTGAAATTGTCCTTTTTATCATTTGTTATGATTTGGTAATATTTTATTACATTCATATATCCCAGTTGGTTTAGCCAATCGGACACCCCCTTTCATTTGCAATTTTTGGACATCATTTTTAAAAAGCTGCATACATTTTTGTACGTATAGATCCTTTTCTTCCTCATTTAGGAATATGGGCCTAGTAGTAGTAGTATAGCTAGGTCAAAGAGTCTACATAGTTTGTTAACTTTCTGGAGATAGTTTCAAATTGCTCTCCAGAATAGCTAGACCAATTCACAGCTCCACTAACTTTGCACTAGCATCCCTAGGGGTATATGGCCTACTAGCAAGTCTAGAGGTGTATGGGGTATTCAGGGAGCACTAGTGCCTCTGGTATGAGGGCTTGTTGAGCCCTTTTCAGGGCTGCTCACCTACCTTTGGTGTTCACCTGTCACCTAACTGTCACCTGTGGCTCCAAGAAACTATGCACAGTGGCTACCCTCTGTTAAATCATTTTGGCAAATGGGCTAATCCAGGTTAAGGGTAATTGAGGTTAAAAGCCATTGGTGAGTTGGCATGTGAAGACTTCCCCTGGTGAAATGGGCAGATGAAAACAATTTGTTCTAATGTCCCTGAAGATGGCCGAAGCAGGCATTGAAGATGATAAGGACATCCAATGCATTCCAGGCCATTGCTAGCCCTCTTGACTTTTGTCATGCCACCGGACTTTGATGACTTTGGAAGAGAGAGTGAGTCTGTGTGAGTCACCTCATTTAAATACAATTTACCTGAAACTTAAGACCTCACTCTTCAACGTCATTGTTCCTTCTCAAAAACAAAAGATGAACAACAGACTAGCGAGCCTATTTACTACGTCCCCTCCAACATTTATCATTTTCTTCTTTTGTCTTCTGTGTCAGTCTAATAAGTATGAAGAAGAACCTCAAAGTTGCTTTTATTTTCATTCTTCATAAATTATTACTGATTTAGAACATTTTGTATGATTATTGAAAGTTTAGATTTCTTCCTTTAAAAACTGTTTATCTCCTTTGATTGGGGAATAACTTTGAGTCTTATTATAAATTTGAATCTGTTCCTTACATATCTTGATTATGAGACCTTTATCAGAGAAACTTGTTACAGATATTTTCCCCTAATTACCTGTTTCTCTACTATAGTAATTTGTTCATGATCTTCTTTGTTACTTGTTAAGTCACAAACTCTTCCCCATCCAAAGATCCAAAAGGTAATTTCTTCCTTGTTCCTCTAATTTATTTATCATGTGACTTCTTAGATCTAGTTCTTGTATTTACTCTTGTAGTTTATCTTGGTGTATGATACATAGTATTGGCCTAAGCCCAACTTCTGTTAAGTTGTTCTCCATTTTTCCCAGGAGTTTTTATCCAATAATGAGTCAAATTTGTCAAATTATTACCCCTAATAATTGGGGTCTTTGAGTTTATCAAATGCTTTGCCACTGTTATTTGGCTCTGTACTATGTACCTAATCTGTTCCACTGATCATTTCTCTCTTTTTTAACCAGAACCAAATGCTTTTAATGATTATTGCTTTGTAGTACAGTTTGAGATGCTGGGTCTCCTTACTTCCAATTATTTTTCGTTATTATTCTTGAAATTTTTGAGTTTTTGCTTATATGAATTGCTATTTTTTTCTGGAACTACAAAATATTATTTTGGTCATTCTTTTTAAATTTCTTTTTTATATATATGTGATGGTATAAGTACTCAATTTGATGGTCCATATGTAAATAAGTGTGTGTATAGATATGTACATACATACATATATGTTTTAGGGATGATTGCTCAAAAATTTATTACTTTTAAAGGTATGCCGTCCAGAAAGTTTGGATACTATTGCTCTATACCCTAACAACTAGTAGAGACGGGTACCTATATATTTGGAAGCCAACAATGATACTGTGACCAAAACTGTGGATTTCAAGTCAAAGGGTCTAGGTTTAAATATTCATTCTGTCACTGGATAAGTGACTTAACTTCTCTGGACTTCACTTTGCACAGTGCCTGGAACATAATTAGGTGCTTAATTAATGTTTTTTGATGGAGTGACAAGATGACTTCTAAAGTTCCTTTTAGCCCTTAATCTATGAAACTATGACCCTATAAATGTTGCATGCTGGCTTACTGACTTGTCTGTCTCAACCCCATAGATTGTTGGGAAGATTCCTCTAACATGACTCTTTTTATAACTGGAGAACAAGCAAAGGGAGAAAGGTCCAACAGGGGCAGAATTTCGAGAACAAAGTTTCTTCGGCTGCCTGGGGAAACAGTATATTGTTATGCAACAAATGACTTATTGGGTAAAAAAGGCACATCAGCCTTAGTCCCTCAGTCTGTTCAGCTATTTGTAAAGAGACAACCCGTTTCTCTTTCTCTTTTTTGGATCTGTTAATATAAGAATAGTAAAGAGATGAAAAGCTAAAGTTAGCAGTTTCAGATGTCTTTGTAATACCCTAGGAAGCTAGGTTTATTTTTTTGTTCTTTGACTTCATTTTCATCGTGGTTTAAAAAAAAACATCATCTGAAAATGACATTTAAGACCAATTAGAAATGGATGCTTATATTTTCTCAACTGTCTTCCTTCCTGCTAAGAAGTTTTCAAGGTCTACCCTTGCCTTCTTTTTTCCCCTCTAAACTGTACCACAAACCCACTTCCTCTCCCAGAGACCCAGCCCACTCCACTACCCTCCCTTGTGACTTCTCCCCTGCTACAGGTCCTCTTCCTCTCTCATTCTTTTTTTTGGGGGGGGTGGGGGTGGGGATAAGAATATTTTTTTTATTAAGTAAGTTGTTTTCAGCTTTTTACAATTACTTCCATATATCTTAGATTTTCCCCCCTCCCTTCCCTATCTTTCCCCTTGCTCCCTATTCCCTCCCCAAGAAAGTGTGCAATCTTATATAGGTTCTACACATACATTCTTATTAAATACATTTTCACCTTAGTCATGTTGCATAGAAGAATTAAAATGAATGGGAGAAACCATGAAAACAAAACAAAACATAACACTAGAAAAAATGGTCTGCTTCATTCTGCAATCCAATTCCATAGTTCTTTCTCTGGATGTGGAAGGCATTTTGCCTCAAGAGTCCATTGGGAATTTTTTTAGGTCCTTGCATTGCTCTGAAGGGCTAAGTCTGCCTGAAAAATTCCTTGCATAGTGTGGTTGTTGCTGTGTTCAAAGTTCTCCTGGTTCTGCTCCTTTCACTCAGCATCAGTTCATATAAGTCCTTCCAGGTTTCTCTGAAGTCTTCCTGTTCATCGTTTCTCATAGCACAATAGTATTCCATTATACTCATATACCACAACCTATTCAGCCATTCCCCAATTGATGGGCATCCTCTTGATTTCCAGTCCTTGGCCACCACAAAGAGAGCTGCTATAAATATTTTTGAATATGTGGGACCCTTTCCCATTTTTATGATCTCTTTGGGATAGAGTCCTAGAAGTGATATTGCTGGGTCAAAGGGTATACATGTTTTTGTAGCCCTTTGGGCATAATTCCAAATTGATCTTCAGAATGGTTGGATCAGCTTACAACTCCGCCAACAATGAATTAGTGTTCCAACTCTTCCATATCTTTTCCAACATTTATCATCTTCCTGTTTTGTCACGTTAGCCAATCTGATAGGTGTGATGTGGTCCCTCAATGTTATTTTGATTTGCATTTCTCTAATCAATAGTGATTTAGAGCATTTTTTTCATATGACTATGGAGAGTCATACAGAGGATTTCTTCCTCTGAAAACTACGTGTTTATATCCTTTGACCATTTGTCAATTGGGGAATGACTTATATTCTTGTACATTTGACTCAGTTTTCTACATATTTTAGAAATGAGGCCTTTATCAGACACTAGTTGAAAAACTTCTTTCCCAGTTTTCTGCTTGCCTCCTAATCTTGGAGGGTTTGTTCTGTTTGTTTATGAAAAATTTTTCAATTTAATGTAATCAAAATTATCCATTTTGCACTTCATAATGTTCTCTATGTCTTGTTTCATCAAAAATTTCACCATTCTCCATAAATCTGACAGATACACTATTCCTTGTTCCCCTAATTTGTTTATAGTATCAGTCTTTATACCTAGATCATGTATCCATTTGGACTTTATTCTTGTGCATAGTGTCAGGCGTTAGTCTATGCCCAGTTTCCGCCACACTGTTATCTGGTTTTCTCGGTAATTTTTGTCAAACAGTGAGTTCTTATCCCAGAAGCTGGGGTCTTTGGGTTTATCAAACACTAGATTGCTATATTCATTGACCTATTCCACTGGTCTACCCCTCTGTTTCTTAGCCAGTACCAAGTGGTTTTGATGATTGCTGCTTTATAACAATTTGAGATCTGGTAGGGCTAGGCCACCTTCCCTACTATTCTTTTCATTAGTTCTCTTGATAATCTGGACCTTTTGTACTTCCAGATGAATTTTCATATTATTTTTTCTAGCTCTAGAAAATAATTATCTGGTAGCTTGATTGGTATGGCACTGAATAGGTAAATTAATTTAGGTAGGATTGTCATTTTTATTATGTTAGCTTGGCCTACCCATGAGCAACTGATGTTTTTCCACTTACTTAGATCTGACTTTATTTGTGCAAAAAGTGTTTTCCTCTCTTATTCTACAAAGCTCATAAATGTAATGCTCCGACTGCCTTAGGAGCTCCTAAGACAGCAACTCTACAGGGAGCCTGTACTAGGGAGATGGATAATCTTGAGAGAAGATTAGCAAGAATCAGTAAGTGTTGTGAGCTGGTTACAGATATGGTCTTGAATACCTTACTGTGAGCCGTAGGAAGGTTGGCGTCTTACCACCTGCTATCTCAGACAAATCATCAGAGGCAAGGAGCTACTTTTAGAGAACTGGTGAATTGGGGCCCAGGGCCAGGCTATCCCAAGAGGTATGTGGATCTGTGCCTGGTCAATTGCAAGGCAATCTGTACTTTCTCAAGGCATCATTTGCCAAGATTCACTTCTACTATGCCTCTTGTCCCAGATCCTGGTTGTTCTAATGTTAATGGGCCCAGTGTCATGGGTTGGTCTCCATGTGGGCCTGTTAATTTTAAACTGTTCTGTCTCAGTTCCTGGCTATTCCAATTCATGCTTCTGATAATTTAGCAAGCCAATCACCATTAATGGAAAGCAACATCAACCAACTGAAAATACACGCCCTATGACACAAAAGACATTATTAAAGATAGGTAAATCAGTCATTTAGCAGGTTGCTGGTTTTCTCTAAATATTAAAAGAATCAGAATAAGTGAAAGTCTCACATGTAACACTTAATGGAAAACACCAAATAGGGTGAGACAGTAGTGTGAGTTGTACCATAAAAGAGAAAAGCTCACAACAATAAAGTCACTGATTGGCTTATGTATCTAAGTATACCCTAATAATGGCAAGTCAGAAGTGTTTTTATTTTTAAATGAAGGGAGCAGCATAATATTAATGATGATTCTATGTATCACTTAACATCAGTCCTTGTAAGATCTGGCCCTAAAACATGCTCATGTTACCCAAGATGCTCAAATTCCCACTGTACTAGGTTTTTGCCCTGATTATAGGTCAAAATACACTAAATCTGTTTCAACTTTTTCACAATTATCTTCAGCTGTTATATAGCAGTCAACTAAAGCATCTTCTATTGCATTGTAAGCTCCCTGAGGACAAGGGCGATGTCTTTTGCCACCTTTGTAACTCCCTGCAGACTAGAGTTCAGGTCACAAGAGAACTTTAATATTTGCATATACCACTCTCTAGTACAGAATAAACATCTGGTTACTGGTTGGAACTGTGAATTATCTCACAGAACTCTTCTATTAAGTCCATTAACTTGGGTTATGACTTGAGTACCTATTGGGGTACTCACTGCAATAGTTCATAGGTTTCCATTCTCTAAAGCTTATTTCAAATACAGCCTTCTATATAAAGCCTACACTGAACTGCCTCACCTTCCCTCCTTATTATAAAAGTATCCTCCTTCCTCAACTCTTCCTAGAGAACTTTATCTGGATTTCAATTTATTTTTAACCCCTTTGTTCCCTACATTGCATTATACTAATCTTTGTACATGTTGGATCCACCTCCCAACACCCCCTGTCACATATACACACACACACACACATACACATTTTACATTTGTAATGTCCTTGAGAACAGACACTATAATTTTTTTTATTTTCATATCATTAGTGCCTATCATAGTGTCATTCACATTGCAGGCATTTAAATGTGTTGTTGAATTTGTTGTTCACAGTTCTCTTTGGAATTTTAGAGACATAGGACAGACAGCATACTTTTTAAAAAGTTGTAAAACTACACACAAAGAAGTAAAGGATTTAATGCAACCAAAAAACCCCATGCTATACACCAAGGTTAAGGGGCATGGAAAAGTGTTGGAAAAATTCTACTCATAAATAAAGAACTGAGAGGAATGTCAGAGGTTTTCTAACCCCCTCATTTTATTTTATTTATTTTTAAAGAATTTTAATTACATATAATATAATACATAGAAGATAATATACAATATAATACAATTTTACAGATGGGGAAACTGAGACCAGAGCCATCAAACAGTTTATAAATGACATAGGTAGAATTTGAACTCAAGTCCTAACTCCAAGTTCAGCACTCTTGGCAAGGCACTAAGCTATATCTTTTAGGAAAAGGATGAATTTGGAGCATTTTTCTTAAGAAAAGAACATAGTTTAAAGAGTTTAAAGAGAAGGCATTTATAAATTACACAGAATTCAAACTAGAATACACCTTAGAAATCATCTAATCTGGCTCCCTTATTTTACAGATGGGGAAACTGAGACACAGAGAATTTAAAAGATTTGTCTAAGGTCATACAGGAAATTAGTGGCAGAACTTGGATTTGAACCCAGGTCTGCTGACTCCAAATCTAGAGTTCTTTCAACTAAACTAAATATTCATGGGCCAGGTCAATAAACTTCTTGGGGATCCTAGACGTACCAAGGAGGATAATGAATATTGAGGAAGCTATAGTTCTTTTCTCCTTCACAACACACCCTAAAGAAAATCCTATAGTTTCTCTTACAGATAAGAGACACAGTGGCTCTGGGCTGGAGAACTTCTTTACTTATGAAGTACAATGAGAGGCAACCTCAATGTCCTTTAAAAGCCACCTTTAAATAACTGAAAAAAGGCAGACTTCAATTATCAGCAGATTAGAAATCATTTTCCTTAAACTGGTCCCTAAAACAACCTTGAAAGTGATAGAAAAGTCCATGCTGCTTTGGATTGTGTAAATCTATCCTGTTTCTGTAGAATTCCTCTTCCTTCTTTAAAAGGCATACCCTTGTTCAGAAAGCCTTAACTTGCACATCTGACTCATTCCCACCAAAACAGTTAAAATACCCACTTTAAATGTCCAGGAAGCAGAGGGGGTTGGAGGAATGATTGCCTTTCTAAATGGGATTGTTTCTTTAAAAACAGGAAGTGGCATTTGGCCAACTTCATAAAAAATCATCACCAGAGAACATTTATTCAATAACTAATTATGTAATATGACTCTGGATTGGGGTAGAAGGAAGGATTTTTTGAGAAAGAGTAGGATAGAAAGATAGACAATAGCAACAACTAACATTCATATAGCACTTTACAACTCCTTGATATGGGTATTACAATCATAATTATCCTGATTTTGCAGATAAGGAAACTGAGGCTCAGAGAATAACTTGCCTATTGGTCTCACAGCTAAGCCTGTCAGAAGTGAGATTTAAAACCAGGTTCTCCTTACTCCCACGTTAGCACTCTATTCACCATGCCATGCTGCTTCTCAGGAAAAGAAAAGAAAGAGAGAAAAAAAGTAGGAACCAGATTCATCTCTACCTATCCTAGCATTTCTCAGTCCCATTCTTTGTGCTTACTAATGGTATAGAGACTGGGATTGACTATTTCCTTGAAGAACCACAGTAAATAGTTTGTTTTCTGAGTTATCATTTGTTGTCCTGAATTGACTGCTGAGTTAGCTCATAAGTCACAATATAGTGCATTAGAATATTGAATTTTGGGGACCAAAAAATCTGTTAGGATTGTTTAGTCCAAAACTTTCATTTTTACAGATATAGAAATTAAGGTCCTGGGAGGCTGTGATTTGACCAAGGTCACACACTGCTAGATAGTTAGAGAGGCAGAACTAGATTCGAGGTCTCATCTTTATTTTCAGTGCCCTTTGCCACTGGGCAAGATGGTTTCACTGACTATTGCACTGCAGAAATGAAGAAACAACCCTGGGATGAGAGTTGAATGGATGCTATCCTGGAGATGGAGAGCACTTGCATGCTTTGTGGCTCTGTCCCCTCTGGGACCTCTGGCACCAACTCGGCAGCTTAAAGACTAACTTGCCCAAGCAGGGGGCAAACCTATGACACTGAACTGTGTGACTGTGCACAAGATAAAAAAGTACTCATTGTTTACTAGAGAGACCAGAATGAGACATTTTGCATTACTTATTCAGAAGAACAGAAAGGCTGAGGGAATGTTTGCTACCTCATTTTTAGCCAGGCAGGAATGGCTTCCTGGAAGAGGTGAAATTTCCAAAGGTCTTTAAACATATGTATGTAGAGAAGGCTGACAGAATGAGGGGAAGGAAATTCTCATGTCCTGGAATAAGCAGACTGGGATGCCAGGGGGAAGACTCACTGATTGTAAAATAAGTTTTCAGATGTATGGGGCAATGTGTCACTTTCTAGAGATGGGTGTGGCTGGAAATAATGACTGTTGGAGGGGGTATGGGAAGAATGAGGATCAGCCATGTCCTAGGGCAGTAGTTTTTATATTTTCCTCCTTAATCCTGGTTCCCATCTTAACAAAACAACTCTTCCTTGCTTCCTACATCAACTCCTTTCTGACCTTCATTGTTATCTCAAACTTTCTCCTACATCTTCCTCTTTAGATGACGCTCACAAGGGATAATTTCCTTTTCCTGAGTTGATCTCTTGCAATTTTTCTAACCACTATGAGGCTCAGATGTGCATAAAACTGGGACAAGACACAATTTGTGGTTTATGATAGTGATGGAATACTACCGTGCTATAAAAGATGATGAGCTTGATGATCTTAGAAAAACAGGGATAGACTTGCATGAAATAATGAAGAGTAATTGTTTTAAGAGCAACTTTGAGTAAGTCATTTTAACTATTATAAATACTCAAATTAACTACAAAGGCCATATGAAGGAAGATACCATCTGTATCCAGGAAAAAAACCTGATAAATAGAAGGGTATATAGAATGGTTTTATATGTGTGTGTGTGTATCCATATATATAATATGTATATGTGTGTACATATGTGTGTATACGTGTTTGTGCCTAATGGTAAAGGAGGCAGGGGAAAGGAAGAAAAAAAGGGGGAAGAGTTACACGATAACTTTATTATATATTTAAAAGGAATAGCAAATTATACATAATAGTTTGCAGTTTCATATATAATCATCTTTTTTTCCCCTATTCTACCATGCTAGGAAAATGGTTGTTTTATTTCTTAAGTTCAGAATAAAATAAATTAAGTTGAAAAATAAAAGACAAGTAAAGCCACAAGCCAGAATCAGGAGAACCAAAGTAAACACTTAGGGTTTGAGACAAGGCAGGCAGGGAGGTAGGACAGAACCTACATAGGACAAGTAGTTACGTAACCTATGTAACCTAGTGGATGTCATCAGAAGATTTGATTTTGAATCTCAACATCACTATCTCTACTTTAGCTGCCTGACAAAAGCAATTCATTCCTCCTTTTTGTGCCTCCTTCCTAATCTATAGGAGGAGTAAGTTATGCTACTTTCATCTTGGAGTTATTGTGAGAATCAAATGAGATCATGCATGTAGAGCATGTTGTACTCATAAAGACTACAAAAAGACAACTATAATTATTTCACAAGTAGAACTCCAAGGTGAGGCAAGACCTGTGCTGCAGAAAATAGTCACACATCAGAAACAGGAACCACAACTTACAGCAAGAAAGAGGAACGAAAGGACAAAAGTTACCAGAGGCAAGGCAGTCTTTAGGATCTGAGATGTCAAACGTAGAGGTTAATGACTGGTCTTCCCAGGTGGGGCCAAGCAACAACTTGCCTGGCCACAGGCTTCTGTGGGATAGTCATTCAATCTTCCTTGGAGTGTTCCAACACTGAAAAGTTTTTGAGGAGAGCTGCTATATGATAATAGTGGTTTTTAGGAAAGCTAATTTGGTGGTAGTATAAAGGATGGATTAGACAGATTGAGATAGGAGAAAAGGGACCCCTTTACTTGACTATGTCATCAGAGGGAAGAGGTCAGTTGGAGACAATACATCCAGCAGACATATATATCAAGGACAAGCATGAACAAACTCAACAAATGAATACAAGAGGATAGTCATCCAAGGGAGAAAGAAGCTTCAGGAAGTATGATTCTCCCCTCCCCACCTCATCTTAATAATGGAGAGAATGCTGGCTATGTATTCTAAAAAGGGACCTATTCTCACAACCCAACAGAGAGCTGCTCCTAAGGGCAACTTTAGTAATGTTACACAAAGAAAGAAAAGGTAGTGCCAGAACTTAATGAAGTATTCCTTTGTCCTGTATGTTCTATATACATGTGCCTCACTATCTTTCTTCTTTATGTTTGAGCCCACTTTCCCCAGGATCCTTAGAAATGCAGGGGGATAATGTACCCTGGGTTTTTGTAGGGGAAATGTTTTGTATCAATTGTTCTTATTACACCCACATGATGAATAACTTTTTCTAAAAGCTAATTAAATTAAACTAAATTGAGTCAATGAAACCAGTTGGGAGGCAGTACTCCTGAGGTAAAGTGATAAGATCCTAGTCTAGTAGTTATCCTTTCCATATCACAACTTTCTCTGTCCTAGTTTCAATATATCATGGGTTGGCAGAAGAAATTAAATGGGAATTTAGGAAAGTTTTGCAGAAGTTACAAATGACACCCAAAGGCCAGAAGATGACACAGAAAAAGTTTAAATACACAGAAATGCATAAATTATATGTGTAGTATTGTATAATGTCAATATATTTTATCTTTTAATATCATAACAATTCAGATGTCTTCTCTGGTACAAAGAGAAAGCCAAAAAATTTTGCATGGATTTTCCAGATTGCACCAAACCCTTGCAGTGTGGAAGGGATAAGTATGTAACAACCTCTGGCAAGGCTTTGGGATGCTCATGAAGATTGGAAGAACTACAATTCCCAAGGTTTTTGTGGCAGCCAAGCCTTTTCAGAGGTTGTTACTAGTATGAAGGGAAAGGGAGACTAATTTAAGAAAAATTACCCTGATTTTTAATTCTTATATTGCCTTCCTATACGTTATTCCCAACTTCTTTTCCTCCAAATTCCATTTTCCCACTCTAATGCTCTCTCCTTCCATCATACTTTTCCCATACTCATCCCCTTACCCTTATTGCACTCCTGGTTTCTGTTTTTCTGCATTCCTGCTTTCTTGGTATCTCCTACTTTTTTTTAAAATCTGCCCTCATTCATAATGTGACCTTCATTCTGTTTGACTTGTGTGTTGATGAAACTTCTCATTCTAAAATCAAATAATCAATTGTCTCCTGGCCAAACCAAATTGTTTTTTCTTTCTAATCATTATTTCACTCATACAGACACAGATCATTTCTTCCTCTTCTTTGCCTCCTTCCTCCCTAGGCATTCATAGAATTTTTTGTTTTCATTTTAGCAACCCATCTGTTCTAGCTTTTTCTGTATCAGTACTTCATTCTCCTTTTCCTGTGGGTGGGCATCTCTCAGAGTTCTGTTCCCAGACCCTTTCTTACCTTACAACTCTTTCTCAGGGACTCTTCCTTCCCTTCAGTGTGATAATCTGATCTATGTATCTGCTGTATCAAAGACTATAAAATATAATATATTTTATAGACTATATAAAGTATATATATAGTATATATATATAAATATATACTAAAGTATATATTTATAGATCATATAAGTATAGACCCAAACAACTTTCCTTTCTGGTCAGGCCTCTATAAACTTTTCTATTTGCTTTACCCACCCAAATTTCTCAACCTCATAATTTCTAAGATGCAGATCCGCCAAGTTGACCAATATTCTGTTCCCAAATTTCTTTTTCATCCTGGCATGTGTTTATTACTCTTATTCCAGTCTGGACAACTTCAAAAAAGCAATTGGGCATTCAACAGTGTATATATATATATATATATATATATATATATAGGAGTAACCTGTTACTTAAAAGAAATTTTTTTTGAGAATAAAGTAGCATGAAAGACATTATCAAGAACAGATGTAGGCAGGAAAGCCAGTCGGTCCATAAGCATTTATTAAGCACCCATTATGTGCCTTAGTATAGACAATGTGCTAAATGCTAAAGACACAAAGAAAGGCAAAAGACGGTCTGCTCTCAAGGAGCTCATAATCTAATGGGGGAGACAATATGCAAACAACCACTAATAAACAAACTATACTCGAGATAAATAGGAAATAATCAACAGAGAGAAGATACTGGAATTGAGAGAGATTGGGAAAGGTTGCCTTTAGAATGTGGGGTTTCAATTTTTTAAAGTAAGTTTTTATAAAGTTTAGAACTTTATGTTTTTAAATGTTTTCATAGGTTTTGTAAAAGTTTCACTTCTGTTTCTTACATCATCATAGTTATCCCAAGTATTCCTTTCTTCCTCCCAAAGAGCCATCTCATATAACAATAATCTTGGGGGAGGAGGGATCAGTTTAATTGATCCATACATTGAAAAAGTCTGAAAACCTGTATAATGTGTAACACCTGTGGACTTTCCATGTCCAGAAACGGGTAGGCTGGGAATGCCTTTTCATATTTCTTCATTTGAATCCTGTTTGATCTTTGTAATTTTGTTATATTCACTTTTGATTCCTTAGTGTGTAGTTCTTTCCATTTAGATTGTCGAAGTTACTGTATGTATTGTTTTCTTCACTAGGTTTATTTCGCTATTCATTAGTGCTCACATAGTTCTCATGCTACTCTGTATTTGTTACACGTATCATTTCTTACAGCAGAGTAATAAAAATATTTTGGCATATTTGGAAACTTTCTTCTGAACAATGGCTTTCTTAGGGTATAACCTAATAAAGGTATCTCTGATTCAAAGGGTATGGACATTTTAGTCATTTTATTTACATAATTCCAAATTATTTTCCAAAATGGTTGTACCATTTTGTAGCTCTACCAACAATGCATAAATGTGCCTATCATTCTACAACCCTCAAACATGAAATATTGCCATTTTTGCAAATATTTAGGATGTAAGCTAAAACCTCAGGTTGGTTTTGATTTTCATTTCTCTTAGTATTTTGGAACATTCTTTTATGTGGTTGTGAAAGCTTTGCAATTCTTCTTTTGATAACCATTCATATCCTCTGACCACTAAACTTCTGAGGAATGACTATTATTCATATACATGTATGTATTAATATACATATATATGTGTATGTATGTATATGTGCATATATATACATAGGAAACCCTTATCAGAGAAATTTGATCTAATTTTTTCCCTCATTCAATCACTTTCCTCATCCTAGGTACATTAATTTTTTTCTCTGCAAAGTTTTTCAATTTCATATGATCAAAGTAATCTATTTTATCTTTTGTAATTGTCCCTATCTCTTGTTAGGTTAAGAATACATCTGCCATCCATAGCTATGAGAGCTATATTATCTGCTTTTCTTTTAAAATTTTTATTATAATCTTTAATATTAAGGTCACATATCCGTTTGGAATGTATTGTGGAGAATGGTGTAACAGTGTGAGCTAAACCTAATTTCTGCCAGATGGCTTTCCAGTTTTCCCAGAAGTTTGCATTAAGTAAGGACTTTTTACTTAGTGATTTCTGTTTTCTGCTTTATCAGATCTTAGGTTATTGAGTTCAGTTGCTCCTGATTTTTCCTTGTCTAGTCTGTTCAGCTGATCTAGCTTAATATTAGATGATTTTTATGACTGTGGCTTTATAATTTGAGATCTGGAAGTTATTCCCAGATGAGATTTCAGGTGGGACTTGAAGGAAGCCAGGAAAGCCAGGAGGGGGAGATGAAAAGAGAGAGCATTCTAGGTATGGCGAGACAGCCAGAGAAAATACCTGGAGCTAAGAAATGGGAGTTATATTAAAGGAACTGCAAGGAGGACAGTGTCATTGGATCAGAGAGTATTTAGTAGGGTATAAGGTGTATGAAGGCTAGGAAGGGGGTGGTGTTAGTTTATGAAATGGCTTTGAATACCAAACAAATGTTGAGGTGACAGGGAGTCACTTCAGCTTAGTGAGTAAAGAGAAGGAGGTGACATGTTCAGATATTCACTTTAGGAAAGTCACTTTGATGGCCGAGTGGAAGATGGACTGGAATGGGGAGAGACTTGTGGCCTGAAGACCAACCAGCAGGTTATTATAATAACTTGGATGTGAGGAGGCACCAGTGTGGTAGCAGAGTCAGAGGAGAGAAGGAGGTGTATCGGAAAGGTGTTGCAAAGGTAATTTGCCAATAGAATGGATATGGGGAGAGAGAGAGAGTGAGAACTGGAGGATGAAACCCATACTGCAAACCTGGAAGACTGGGAATATGGTGGTGCTCTTACTGTAATAGGGAGGTTTGGAAAGGGGGAGTGTTTGAAGGGAAAGATATGAGTCAAGTTTTGGACATTTTGAATTTAAGATGTCTACTGGACATATGGTTCAAGATGTCTGATAAGCAGTTGGCAATGCGAAACTCTAATGGTCATCTGTAAAGGTAGGGCTAAATAAGTAGATTTGAGAATTATTAGCATAGAGTTGATAATTGAATACATGGGTCCTGCTGAAATTACCAAGTTAGGTAGAATAAAGGGAGAAGATAAGAGGACTCAGGACAAAGCCCTATGTGACACCTACAGTTAGTGGACATGATGTGGATAAAGATCCAAAAAAGGAGACTGAGAAGTGGTCAAAAGGCAGGAGGAGAACTAGGAGTGAGTAGTGTCCTGAAATTTTAGAGAAAAGAGAGTATCAAGGAGAAGAGGGTGATTAATAATGTCAAAGACTGCTGAGAGTTCAAGAAAGACATGGTTTGATAAAAGCCCATTGTAATTGGCAATTAAATTGCCATTTGATAACTCTAGAAAGAACAATTGTAGTTGAATGATAAGATTGGAAGTCAAATTGTAGATAATTAAGAGAAAAAGAGGAAAAGAAGTGGAGGCATCTCCTTCTGTAGGATTTTAACCACAAAAGGCAGAAGATATATGGAATAATAGTTGGTAGGGATGGAAGGATCAAGTGAGGGTTTTTTGAAGATGAGGAGGCATAGACAGGTTTGTAGACAGTAGGGAAGCAGCCAGTAGATAAGGTGAGATAGAAGAAAAGTGAGCAAGTAGGGATGATAGAAGGACGTAATCTGTTGGAGGAGACAGGATGGAATGATATAACTTATGCAAGTAGAGGGGTTTGCCTTGACAAGGAGAAGGGTCATCTCTTTGTGCGAGCCAGGAATGAAGGAGTAGACAATGGTAGAAAGCACCTGAATGATATGAGGTAAAGAGGACAGGAGACCGTGAGATCTTTTCAGCAAAATGTGAGGTAAGATTCTCAAGCTGAGGAAGTGAGAAGAGGAGCCACACTGGAGGTTTGAGGAGGCATGAAAAGATCTGGAAGAGTCTGTAGAAAGTGGAATAGTGAGTTGATTAGGGAAATGTAAAAGGATTGCCTAACAGGAATGAGGGCCCAGTTGAGATTATGCAAAATAAATTTATGTGGTATAAATGTGTAGTTGCATGATTTTCTTCACCTTCATTCAGCAGTCCATGTGTAGGAGTGAAGGCAGTAGATGGTGAGAGTAATACAAGACTGAGGCTTGGCAGGGTACAATTGGCATTTTGATTAGGGGGCAAGGGACTCAGGAGAAGGGGTTAGTATAGAGTTGAATTGATTCATCAAGGGGCAAAAAGGGGAAAAAGGGGAGAGTGGAGCTATTAGAGCTAGTTAGTAGCTAGTGAAGTCTTGGGAGAGAAATGAAGGGTAGAGGATTTGTAGGACAGTTAAGTCAAGAGAGCCAGAATGGATATCCTGATATTGTACCAGTAATGACAAAATATTAAAAGATCCAGAGAAAACATTCCAGTGTGTTGGTTGTAAGGGATGATAAAATAGATACAGTTGATCACTGGGCTGATCAGACTTAAGTCTTTTGAAATTCTTCATTTATACAACGTTGTTGTTACAAGTTGTTTTCCTAGTTCCTTACTTAGGTTTTCATGTGGATGGACAGACTGCAAACCCCCCACCCCCCATGTGAACCAATACTAAAACAGGAAAAGGATATTTAATAAGTTAAGATTATTTTTTTCCTCCTCTGGACAAGGGGGGAGGTAGGAGATCCAATCTCAGAAAAGTATCAAAGATAGTACGATCAGCTCCACAAACTTACTCATATGTGCAAATGTTTAGTACTTTAAGGTGAAGAAGCCCCTTCGCATTTGTATCCCCTTTAACCTGCTTTGAACAATGGACAGTCCATCCAATGCAGTGAGAGGGGGCAGTCTAAGGAAGTGCCTAGCAAATTTCACAGTAATACTCTGCTTGGACCAAAAAAAAATACCAAAGAACCCATATCGGCTGTATCACTATCATGCTATCTGGCCCTCCTGGAACATTCCTCCCATTCTTTTCTGTCTACTGAAATTCTATTCACATTTCCACATAAAGTTCACTTGCCACCTTTTCTGGGAAGCATATCCTGGCTACCTCTATGCAAAATGCTTTCCCCCTTCTCTGAATTCCCTGAGTTCATACTGTCTAAACCATTTCTCAGTCATATCATCTATTGCCTCACATCCACAATTATCTTTTCATCTGTCTTAGCTCTTCAATGATATTATAAACTTTTTCAGGGCTGGGACTGCATTCTATGCATCTCATATAAGCCCTAGAATGGTGCCTAATCTAGCATACTCCTTGAACATTGTAGAAACTCAATAAGTATTTGTTGACTAATTTATCTGAGTTGCTTTGAGTTCTCCAACTATAATTCCATCATTTGTCCTCTGAGATATTCCTTGTTTGAGTTTCTTATCTGATTCCAACTTGATTTAAAAGATGGTATATATATATATATATATATATATATATGTCCCTCTACAAACTATAATTTCACTTTTAAGAACCAGACACTGTAGCCCCAAATAAGCAACATTATAGGATTCATGTCACTGATTAAGAAAGGTCTTGGTATTGAAAGTACCTTTCTTTTCAGTTCCATTAAAACAAAAATCTAGAGAAGGTAGCAGGAAAAGGGAATGGAGAGAATATCTGGCTCCCACATTGACCTTTATGAAAGACTAATGGGAAGCACCAGAAGTGAGATTGCAAATCAAGGAACCATTTCTGAAAGTGAAATGGATTATCATGAAAAAACTTCAAGCCAGACACAAGAGAGAACATAGAATTATGGGACTCAGAGAGATCTCAGCGAATAACTCCTTCCATTCTAGCAGGCAAATAAGAACATTTTCTGTGCGAAAGAGCTACCAGGGAACATTCTGTGGATCATAGTGGTTGCTTTCCATGATATCATCCATTCACATTTGGAATGTTGTCCAAACATCCCTACGTTTCCCCTTAATTACCCATTATAGGCCTATCATCCATGAGTCTATGTGCTCTTCATGAAATTCTATTCATACTTTTTGACTTATTCCTTCCCTCACCACCCTCCCTGCCTACCCCCACCCCCATCCCTGGAATCCAAAAGCATAGTGCCTTGTACATAGTAGGTAGGCATTGGTGAATTGAATACATGAATGTTTCAACCATCAGGGCCAGTGGTTGTTTTTTTCTTTTGCTGAATGCTTTCAGAGAGGGAGTCTCCATAAGCTGACTCAGTAGCCCCGTCAGCTGTTTTGCCACCTAACAGGAAAGAAGTTCACTATATCTAACAGCAATATCTTCTGCTTTAAATTAAAGTTCATATCCTCTTGTTTAATATTTCACAGACAAGGAGAATAATTTGATCATTCTCATCAAGGCCTTTTCACACACTGTCCTTGGAAACAGAAATTAAATCACCCCTAAGCTTTCTCATTTCTAAAGAAAAGAAATCTAATTCCTTTAAACTTTTCTCATGTTTTCTAGCTGTTCTCTTAATTCTTTTCAGTTTTTCTGAAGGAGGAAAGGAAGACATAGATATGCATATGTAAAACAACTGTGCAAATTAATATAGCAATGAAAGTTCTGAACATGAAAAAACATTGGAATGTTTTAAAAAATCAAAAAGTACTGAAAATATAACTCAGACTATTAGAACTATTTTTTGATAATGCTTCTTGACATGAGAGGCAAGAAAGCTAGTTAAGGTGAGATGGAAAGGTTACAACATTTCAAAGTTGATGTCTATCTACAAGCCTGGTTTAAAACAACAAAGCCAAAATGAAAGATACAAAAATAAAACACACACACACACACACACACACATACACATTGAAAGATACATAAATGAAAAATATACACACAAAACACATATTATATATATGAAGCAACTCATGGATATTCTTCTCTTTAAGGGTTATATTGACTTCCCCATTTACAAAATGGGGGGGGGCGGTGCTGAAGTAACAGATAAGCATCTGCCACTGAGTGGACTGGGACTAGGGCGTTGTTCCTGCTCCTCTCCATAAGGAAATCCCTCTTCTCTAGATAAAAGCATTCAATAGCACTGGATTCACTTCTGGAGCCTAGGCTCCAATGAGAGGATTTAGATTCTTTTTTTCTTCTGCAATTTTGCTCTTCTGCAATTCAAGTTTCCACCATAGTACCATAGGGATATTATTTTAACTTTAAATTATGGCTCAACTCTAGGTCTACCCAAAGGGGTGAATGAAAAAGTATTCAATGTACAACATGAATCAGGTATGGGACAGGCATTTTATTCCTATGTACAAAAGAAATGCTAAGTATAAAACATAATGACTTAAAACAGAATTCAGTAAAAATTTGTAACTACTGTTAAAAATCTGCTAGGAGGGTGACACTTAAACCTTAAAAGAAGATAAAGAAGCTTTCAGGACTGCTGATTAGGCATTTTACATTTTACCTTTTCAAAACAACTCCCAGTACATATTTGTGGTAAAATGGGTCTGGTCAGGGCCAATCCTCTTCATGTTAGTGGTTATCTTTCTGGATGAAGAAACTCCTTGCTACCAGTCAGCTTCTTTCAATAGATCTAGGACTTCAGACCTTTTGTACTTACAAGGTTATCTCTAAGCCTAGACAGATCCTCCCTGAGGTTGATGCCCAGTCACCTACTCAGAAAAGGAAACAAAGTGAAAAAAGACAGCTATAGCCCAAACTCACTTAGTTGAGTCTGTGTTCCATGTGGGAATGGGGGTGAGAAAAAGAAAGAAACAATTATTTAAGTGTATACATGCCAGACACTGTGCTTAACACTTTACAAATATTGTCTCATTTGATCCTCACAACAACCCCGGGAGATAAGCACTATTATTATCTCCATTTTACATTAGAAGAAACTGAGGCAGATAGTTAAGTGACTTGTCTAGGGTTAGTGTTTGAGATAAAATTTGAACTGAGGTCTTCCTTCCTACAGGCCCAGTGCTCTGTTCATGGCCTAACCTTCTACTTTCTCGTGGGAGTTTAAAAATATTATAAAGTACCTGTCATGGGGGAGAGTAGAAGCAAAGAAACTGAACCAAAAGCAGTCTCTTGTTTCAACTGATGCAGGCTCCTGTCTCCTGGTTGTTGTCATGGGATATAGAGACAATCATGATACTTCTTTGTTTATGCCGTATCATACCAAAATGACAAGTGTTTTACAGTACTGGGGCACTATGTAGTGGAAAGCACACCCCAAAGATCCTGTACTGTCAAAAACAGAACAAAGAAGAGTATCTCTGAGCATGCTCCTTGGGATGACTCTTATTACACAAATACTTGCAACTGTTGTCTCCCAGGGTGGTGTTGCAAATCAAATGAGATAGTGTAAAAATGCTTTGTGGCCACAAAGTATTATACAGATTATCGTAGTTGTTCCATTTCCCTATTTTCAATCTGCCACATATACTGAAATATGCTAGAGGTATTTGCCAACTCTAGCATGGCCCTCCTTCCCTCCACCCTACCTGAACTCCTTTTTATTATCAGAATCAGTATCAGATCTAGGGGAAATGTCATGTGTAATGGAAATCACTGAAATACTTCTGTTACAGAAGCAGATATCCTCAAAGTAGACCAAAAAACATGTGGCTGGCTAAATGGGGGAGGGGTGCTGGAGAGTATTTTTCCTTAACGTGCTTACACATGTAGGCACATACACATACCACATTTTCAGTTTTGTCCACAGGGATTATAATTTCCTCTGATGGATAATTACTAATTTATCCAATAGAATCCTGACTTTCTCTGTCTGGAACATACTCTCTTCCTTTAAAATTCTACTTTAAAATCATCTCTTCCAAAAAAGTTTTCCCAGACTAATTCCAACTCATTTCTATTTACTCCAGTTTTTCCAACAACTCCATCCCAACACTTATAAATGTAGCTTTATACATCTGCAACTAGTTATGTACTATATTTGTGTGTTTTCTGTTGTATAACAACTCAGATTAAGACAGTGCTTGAACATTTACAAAGCAATTTCCTCAGAACTACCCTGAAGTAAGTAGAACAAATATAATTTCCCCATTTTAAAAATGAAGAAATTGAAGTTCCAAGATTTTTAGTGACTTGCCTATATTTACACAGCTAGTTAAGTGACAAAAGAAGGATTTAAACCTGGGTTTCTTCTAAGTGCAAGACCAGTTTTCTTTCTACTGAACCATATTCCCTCTCTTAAATATGTTTTGTCTCATATTCTATTTAAGTATAATAAAATTCATGGGCTTAAGAGATCAGAGTTTTTAATAAAAATGAGGTACTAGAGGGGGTAAGTAACTTGGCTAACAGCTAATAAGTGGCAGAACAGGGACTTCTGACTCTTTGTAGAATTCTCCTTCAACTTTGGTGGTATAGGGCTGAAATGGAATCAGCCCCTTACTTTTGTGACCATGAGCAAACCATTTAATCCCTCTGGGTCTCAATTCTCTTATCTATAAGGAGGCTGGAATAAATGGGATCTAAGATCCCTTTGTTCTAAATTCATGACAATGGTTCTTTCTTCATTACCAAAAGATAATATTACATAGCAGTGATCTTGGAACTGGCATAAAATAATATCCAAAAAGCCCTAAATGAAAATAGATATTATAAAGGAGACCAAGAATCAGACATTTTTTAAATTATTAAATACAATGTGTAAGAAATTAGATCATGATAAAGAAAATATGAACATCCTCTAAGACTTCACAGTCTAGAAGGAAAAAATAAAAACTTTAGATCATAGGATTATATGGCTATAGATCATATGGCTTCCTTAATGTATGGGTCTCATTACCATTGTGCTGCAAGTGTTAAGCCTATTTTTCCTGTTGAAGCTGGGTGTATTTGAGGGGAGAGTATGCCCCAGATTTATGGAGTAAATGTTTTGTAGGTATAATTTTACTTTATCTTCTTAGTAAATGCCTTTGGCTAAGAGTTCATTGTATCTACTGGCTTACTGTTTATGGGAAGCATACCAATGGGGGCTCAGAAATTATATTTGTAGGAACAGTCACACATAGGGTTATCCCTAGAATCCAAGATAACAACCACCCTCTAAGGCTCTATTCCTGGAAAGAAAGTGTTAAATTAGGAAGTAGCAAGTGAAAGAACTGAGACATTCAAGTGACTTGTTCAAGGTCTGAAAAATAGTAAGTAACACAGCCAAATTTGAACTCAGGACATCTTATTCTGGATCCAGTGTCTCTTCTACTATATATCCCAAATCTTGATAAATACAACACAAGTCAATTTTTAACTGCTATATGAGTGTGATAGCTGTGTGCAATAGATGGTCATGAAAGGTAGGACTGGGCTCAGTGGGGAAGACATCTTGGAGAGTTTGATCTGGGTCATGAAGAAAAGCAAGCATTTTGAAATACCTCATAAGATCATAGAGTCACAGATCTAGAGTTGGAAGAGATCCTAGAGTCATAGACCAACCTCACTCATCTAACAGATAAAGAAGTTTAAGCCTAGAGAGACTGGCCTAAGATGATACAGGAAAGAGGCATAACTGAGATTTGGTATGAAGAGGAGTAAATAAACATTAAATATCTACTGTGTGCCAGCACTGTGCTAATCACTTTACAGTTATCTTAACCGATCCTTGCAACAACTAGGTTGTGAGGTACTATTATTATCCCCATTTTACATTTGAGGAAACTGAGGTGACAGAGGTTAAATACTCACCAAGGGTTGCAGAACCAGCGTCTGAGAATGGATTAGATCTAGGTCTTTCTGACTCCAGGCACAGCCTTTTATCCACTGTACTATGTGCTGCCTCTGATTTGAACCAAGTCCTCTTGCCTTCAGATTCAGCTCCAATGATGCAGACTGGGGGAGTAAAAGCAGGTTCTAGGCCAAGGATTATTAACTTTTTTTGTATTGTATCCTCTTTGGTGTTGTGGTAAAGACTTTGGACCCTTTTTCACAACAGCATATAACATAGGATCACAAAAGAAACCAAATATATTGAAATGCAAGTATCAAAATATTACAAGAAAAGACAAGTTCACTGACCCTAGGTTAAGAACCCCTATATTGTTGGTGAGTCCTGTTTGATTTGTCATGAGACCATTTGGGGTTTTCTTTGCAAAGATGCTGAAGTGGTTTGCCATTTCCTTTTCCTATTCATTTACAGATGAGGAAACTGAGGCAAACAGGGTTAAGTAACTAGCCCAGGGTCGCACTGCAAGCAAGTGTCCGAGGCCAGGTTTGAATTCAGGTCTTCTTGACTTTAACCCAGTGTTCTATCCACTGCACCACCTAGCTGCCCGTACCTTAAGTAGAAGGAAAATCAGAGGTGGGAAAATCAAGGGTACATTTTGGAAAAGGGAATAGATTGATCTATTTAATGGATGGATCTGTCATATCAGGGGTTCTTAAACTTTTGTGTGTGTGTCATGGAACCCTTTGACAATTTGAGGAGTGAAGCTGTTGCATCCCCTCTTAGAATAAAGGTGATTTTGTGCATAATTGAAGGAAATGCTCAATTTCAGTGAGAGGTTAGTGAAAATAAATGTGCAATTTTTTTCCATCCAAGTTCACAGACTCCTGAAATCTAGACACCTGAGGGAAAGAACCCCTCCCAGGGGAATGATACCACAAGGACTAGAAAGGTCTTTAAAGGTCAGGCTTTGAAGCCCTAGCTAAAGAGTTTGTACCTTATGGAGAAGACAGTTTGGAGAGAAGGTGTAGTGAGCTGGAAGCAAGGTCGGGCCAAGGGTATACGGCAAGTTTGTGAATAAACAGGGCAGTTTTGTGTTTTTAAAAACTCTCTGGTTGGTTAGTATTTGAGGACCTTGAGTTGGGGAAAGAAGGGGAAAACTTCTAGTACGGTCCAAGAGAGCGGTTCGGGGGAGGTCAGCCTGGGGGCTTTTCTGGAAAGATGTGCGGTGGCTTCAGAACCTAGCGCATGTGCTCCTAACGAGCCCGAGAAAGGGGAGGCGCCTGCATTCCCCAACACACATAAAAACTTTGGGGAAGGCTTTTATGTCCAACGCCCGCCCTTAGAAGCCTTCCTTTCCCTCCCCTCGCGTTCCCCCAGGATTCCCCGCAGGCTGTCAATCAGTGCCCGCTCCCGCCCCGACTGGACCGTGAGGCTGCCCTTCTAAGTGACGGATCACCGGGCGTTCTTTCCTCCGGGAGCCCGTCCCTATGGTTGCTGTCAGTCGCTTCAGTCGCTCATTGGCCAGCGGGCCTAGGAGGTGGGCGGGAAGGGGGTGAGGAGAGTGTCCGGCAAAGCCAATCCCCCTACCCCTTTCTAGTCTCCCTGTTCTTTCATTGGCTACCGGAAAATTAACACGCGAACACACGTGTGTATGTGTGTGTATGTGAGTTTGTGTGCGTGTGTGTGTTGGGGGGCGACAGTACCTCCCTTCTCCCGCTCTGGAGTGTTGGTTCCACTGCTATGACGCTGGTAGCGCGCCTCCCTCCCTTCATCGGTCATTGGTTGAGAGAGATGTCCGTCACACAGCGTCCCCTCCCTCTTTCCCCTCCTACCCTGCCCTCCCTAGTCCAGCCTTAGTCTCTTTTCAGCTTTTCTAAGTGCTACCCTAAGCTGTGTGATTGACTGTTAGGCGTGCCCCGCCTCTCTCCAGTGGCTTCGGTTTGCATTGGCGGGTAGCGCCTGTCACTTCTGTTTAGTTCACCACCCCTTTATAGGTTCTATCCCCTATTAGCCCGCTCCCCGCCCCCCACCTCCTGGAGCCTTAATTAGCTTCGCGGTTTTCGTCAGTGACACAAGCTCCTCTTCCTCCTCCTCTTCCCCTCCCCCGCCGTAGGCCCCTCCCTCCGGCCGAGCGAACTCCGGGCTAGGAGCGCGGGCGCGCACACCCTCCCCAGTGTCCGCCACCCTCCCGAGTTGTAGCGGTCGCGGCGCTGCGGGGGTTGGCCGTGGGCTGTGGACCGGCAGGCGGGCGGGGTGGGGGAGGGGGGGTTTGAACTTGGCGGCGCGGAGCGGAGCGGCGGAGAGCTGGGAGCGGCGTGGAGGGTCCGGGAGCGCGGGTCCACCTCCCGCTCGGGGAATGAGGGGCCGCCGCTGAGCAGGAGCGAGGAGACACCGAAGGGGTGGGGGGGAACACCGCGGTAGCGGCGGCGGCAGCAGCAGCTCGGGCCGTGCGGAGCCCCGGGATGGCCGCGGCGGGGGCGCCTCCCGGCAGGAGCACCGGCAGCGGCAATTGAGGCGCTCTCCTGGACGGCTCTCCGAGTCCTCTGCTCCCAGCGCTCCGAGGAACTTCCCTGCAGCTCCGCCCGCAGCCCCCAACTTGGAGCAGCCCGGGAGGAGCGCGTGCGGAGCTGGGAGCCCGGCCCGGGATGGGGCTCTGAAGATCTGGGGGGCAGGCGGAGGGCGGCCGGCCGGCCCGGGGCAGGAGGAGCGAGAAGACAAGGAACGGGGCGCTTAAGCGGCGCGGGAGCCGCTTTCCCTTCTCCCGGGAGCCGAAAGCGGGGAGGGTGCGGGCAGTTAGGGGGAACGGGGCCGGGAGGTGGGGGCTTCCGCTCCTCCTCCTCCTTCTCCTCCTGCCGTGACTGCCGCCGCCGCCTCCATGCAGCGCCAGCCTGAGCTGCCGAGCTCGGCGGCCGCGATGTCGTCGTCGTCCCCGGCCAGCACCGCCATCTCGGCCTCGGAGAAAGTGGACGGCTTCACCCGGAAATCGGTGCGCAAGGCGCTGAGGCAGAAGCGCGCGCAGGGCTCGTCGCAGTTCCGCTGTCAGAGCAACCTGCCCGAGCTGCAGCCCTTGCCCCAGCTCAAAGGTAACCGCAGTCCCCGCCGCCGCTGGCCCCCGGGCCCGGCTCGCCCTTCCTCCTCCTGGACACGGTCACTCCCCCTCCCGCCACCTCCAGCTTGTGCCCGGCTCTCGGGGTGCAGTGCAAGAAGCGTAGGCTTCACTTCCTCGGAGGTGCTGAGATGGTGGTGGTTTTGTCCCTGAATTACCTCCTCCTCCCCATCCAATCTCAGAACCACCCTTGGTATTGAAGGCCTCCGGGGGAGGGGAGTGGGGGGAAAGTTACACCGGCTTTCCCTTTCTCGTCAGCCAGAATTTGCAGCCTCCTGGGTCTCGGTTCCCCTTTTCCACCTGGGACCCCTCGATGGCCAGAGGGTCGGATTTGAACTCAGGTTAAACTTAGGCACACTTCTCCAAAGCTCATCTGCCTCCTTCTTGCTTTAACACCCGCCCCGGTTCCTTCTCCTCTTCCGACTTTAGCTTTCCTCGGGTTTCCTCACTTTTCTCTGCTACTTTAAGCCTTTCCTTTGACTTTTAGGGTAATGAGTAGGCTGGCAACACACACAGACACACACACACACATACACACACACTCACGCACACATAGAGACACACGCAAACTCCCCCTCCCAGTGATTACTCCTAGAGGCCATATTGATGAAGCCTGCTGATGTAAACAGCTGTCCTCCTAGTTGGGCTTTAGGAAATTACTTAGATATTTCAAGTGGAACTTTTCACTGGATAATGCAGAACAAACGCATTTTCCTAACCTGGGGACCAGGAAGACTTTACAACCCCTGTGGGCTCCGAATGCACCGAGGGCAAAATGGGAAAGGCATAATGAAGACAATCCTTTTCAAAGTGCTATGATAATTTTTTCCTGTGAGTGCGTTGTCCCAGTTCTGTAGCTTTTCAGAATGAGAATTCTGAAATACAGCAATTCAGAATGAGATTCTATCCAAAGCTGTGCAGAGGAAATTAGCAATCCCATTGGATTTTCCTCTCACTTTATAAGATTTTGACGGAGTTGTTTCCCCGGTGTTATTGGGAAATACTGTAATTTTCCTCTTTCTTTAACAGAAATACTTTGCGTTTGTATAGTTTTGACATTTAATGGATAAAGATGCTGTCTGAGATTGAAGTGGGATTCCATTTGACAGTTTTAGAAAACTAGTCAATAAAAGATACAAACACTAGCCAGTCACCATGGAAGAAATTCAGTAAAAACTTAGATTTTTTTCAAGGCCTGAAAAATAAAAGGTTCACAGTCATATATTTGACGATGAAATGCACAAAGTACATTTTAAAATCTTTTCTCCCTGCTTTGCCCACTCCTAAAACCAATCTGGGTCCCAGCTGTATGAATCTAGTAGAGACTGAAAGAAGAAGCCCCAAAGAAAACATTTATAGTATATATGAAATCTCTAGAACTGTTTCTGCTTCTTAGGCTCTAAACAGAAGACATTCTTCTAGGAAAAATAAGGCAGGTACTGAATCAGAATCAAACTAAATAGAGGTGGAACTTGTGAAATGTTGCCTCTGCTATCAACTTTAAGCTTACTCCTTAATATGTAATAAAAATTAATTGGAACCTAGATATCCTGGTCACTTGAGTTCAACTCACTAGTAGGCATTGCCAAGAAATATTTGAGAGTGATGTCATTCACATCTATAAGAAACTTGAGTTGTTTGGTCCTTTGTTTAGCCTAAATAATCAAAGTTGTGGTTTTTAAAAAGCCTTTTAATTCTAAATTATTAATTTGATTTGTAGTTAGAAAAAGTATGAAATAGTTTTCATTTCACTGTGTTAAAGGCAAGTTTAAAGTACAGCATAAATTGACTTCAGACTTTTAAGTATTATATCTACTTTTTAACTTAAATAAAAAAAATAAAAATGGAGAATAAAGGCTCTTAATTATCCTGTAAAGTAAGGAACTCTATCTTTATAACTTCCCCCTCCCCCAAACCCTTTCTGCTGTTCATACTGTCCTGAAAGGTAATTGGAGAGATGTTTGCTCCATTTCATCTGATTGGTGCTACCTTACTGCCCAAGGTCAAATGTAAGTGTGTTCTTTATAATGGCATATAGTTTGAACAAGTGGAAAGTTAGTCATTTTATTTAGTGTTTGGTCTTTGTGGAAGGGAACAACAAAATTAGAGTGTTGTAGCGATAAATGTTGCAGTTAATGTATGTTTGGCTCTTGGACTTTTTAGTGAATATCACCTTTTGGAAAACAAACATTCCTTAGAAAAGTGCTATTTATTTAACCAAATGAGCATATGCAAATTTAACCTTTCTTTGCTCTTTTTACACCTATGAGGAAAACTAGGTTAATTTTAATAGAATTTCGAAAGTGCTAGGAAAGCACATTTTAACCGATTGCTTCAATTAGCGTTACTTGTGCTTAATTAATGTGAAAAATTCGTGTATGGCATTGTAGGTACCCAAATACAATATTTTTCCCCATGGTTGAGTGCTACTGATTTTCTCATATGCGTAGATATATTCCTAATAAACAAAGAAAGAGAAGATGGTAGTATATGTGGGAAATTGCATATTCCTCTGTGCCCTCAGATTTTATCCTACTATAAAAGTGAAATAAGTATACATATGCATTCAGAAACTGTCATGTGTTTGTACCAACCTGCTCATGTTACAACTTTGTTCACGTAGGCCCAGTGTTGGCAGGGTGCCAGCTAGCTTTCTCCAGTATACCATGTGCAGGGATTACTTAACCAAATAATCCAATCTTTAGTCTATCTCTATAAGAAGCTCATTTTTGTAAAATGATTTCCATAATGGATTTTGGTGCTTTATGGGGAAAATGTAAGTCTTTAGCAAATCTGTTATCCTGAAGAGTAAGCAAATGTTTAAAAAATAACATGGGGCCTAAAAACCACCACTACTTTGAATTGGTATAGCACTTAACTTTTTTTCAAAACATTTGTTGTTTCACTTGAGCCTCCCAGACACCCTAAATAATAAAATAGGATAAACTTATTCAATTTTACATTGCAATAATACACAATTTTTTTTTGTTTATTTGAATTTACTTCAGGACAAGGTGTAATTAGTTTTCCATGGAAAAAATTCCCCTCTTCTCCCCAACCTAAGAGTAAGGAGCCACTTAAAGTTTTCCATTCTTTATTGCAGACATTGTTATCAGGTATGTTGGGAGATCAACCTTGAGTAGGTATGAAAATATAGCAGACAAATGTCTATATTAACATAAATGTAACTTCCATTAAGGCTGGGATTCTAAACCTTTTGTGTGTCATGGAACCCTTTGATAGTCTCTTGAAGCCTGTAGACCTCCAACTCAGGATATTTTTAAATGATTGAATGAAATGCTGAGTTTTAGTTAGATGTTAGTAAAAATATATAATTTTTTCCCCAATCCCCTGAAATTTATCCAGGGGATGGGTGATTAAGAACCCCTGCTTTAAGTAGACTTGTTATTTTAAAACTTTTACAAAAATATGTTAGGAAATTATTTGCTTTTCAAGAGGATTCACATTGTAATTTATTTAAATAATAAGTTATTTAAATTTGTCATAACTTCTCAAATAAGGATTCAGATTTATGTAATTACTTAAGTCTGGTTAATTTACATAGCTTACCTAGCACTTCTAAAATATGACTTGGATGTACATTGAATTTTTGTAAATCAAATACATTGTCCATACAAATGCCACATTCTTTAGATACATCTGCATAGAAATGAGTAAGGTAAAAAGTAAGCTCATAAAAAGAATGCCACACTTCCAGGCCAAGAAAAAAGCAGGTGAAACTTACGAAAAGCATGGTGACTTAGCACTTGGAGTAGAAGGAAATTGATAAAATAAGAAATTGGACACTGGAGGGTCACTTGCTCTGGTAGAAGTTGGGGATACAGCACCTGCCCAACTATCGATCCGAGACTATATTTTGCCCCTCCCCCCCATCTTGCAGATCAGAGCATTTATTATAATAATGACTATATATGTTCTGCTTACTTTTAGAAAACTTCCAGAAAATGCAGTCTTCCAAGACTGATATTCTTATCACCTGAAATCTGGAAGATTTTCTTAGAATTTTACTGGCAAATATACAACCCACCCTTCCTTCAACTTTTTTCTGAAGTTTTATATAGTCTACTAACCTTAGTTTTATTTCATCCAAATTATTCATTTAAATTACTGTAATGTTAAAGAATAGGAATGTTTACATTTTGTCTGTTTTTTAAAAAATTTTTTTATAAATGGATATATGTGCATATATATATGCACACTCACATGTATACATACATGTTTGTTCTTTAATTTGATCATGTTAGAAGCTTGTTCTTGAAGATCTGCCATGTCCCTAGAACATAGTGGTTTTTGTTTATTAGAATATAGATCTAAAAGTACTCCTAAATATAGTCTTTGTTGCTAGTCTTCACACACAGACTTTTCTATTTAAGTCTTTCGGTCTTGTACATGCCAATTTAGGATCAAATTTCTCTTTTTCCAGTTCATTGCCCTTTCCATTCCTTGATGAGAATTATCTTGTAAATGTCTAATTGAATAGAACAAATCACATTAGAAATAAAAATTTACTTTGAGAAACAGCAGGTTAGCTAGCCTGGGCAGTGAGAGACTTCATTCCTGTCTCTATAAGTTTTCTTTTCTTTTCTTTTTTTTTTGCTTTCCTTCCCCCCCCCCCCCCAAGTGTTTCAATGTCATCTCAGACAAGTTGTCTTTGAACTTCAGCTTCTTCTTCTGAAATTTATCATTCTACTCATCCACCCCCATCCTACCATAGGAGCTAATGTAATGAAGTATTATCATTTTGGGACTGAAATTATTGCTTGCTGACAGGATTTACTTTGATTAATTAAGAATAATGGAGAAACTTGTGGAATTATACTTAATTTTTTATTAGCTTTGAAATGATTTTCAAGTGTATGAGAGAGATAAGGTTCATTATTTCATTTATAGAATAGCTTATGTCCATAACTAAGATATTTTCCTATTGATCTTAACCTCTTTTGACACATATGTCATTTTTTGTTGTTGGTGATTATAGCATATTTGCTGTTTCTATTACTTTTACTATTCTCTACCAAACCTCCTGTATTCCATGTGGTTCATTAGCTACTTACATGCTAGTTTTTGAAATAAGGAGAGCTTTTGCTAGCTCTCAGCTTTGATGTGGTGGAAGTGATCCCAACCCTTGGTTTTGTTTTGTTTTGTTTTGTTTTTTTTGCCTCTACTTCTTAGGGTTTAAGAAAAAAATCCAACTTTTTTTTCATTTGGCAGTCATGTTAGTTATTTTTAGCTCATGAGGTTTGGTAGAGTCAGGGCTAGGAGAGGCCAGATGGTAGAATCTCAACTGACTTCAGCTTTTTTTTTTTTTAAACTATGTAAGGTGCAGTGACTATGGAACTAACTCATTCTCTTGGAATGGAACTGGTTTTTTGTCACATATTCAAAACAATTTTAATATCACAAATTTATCTGTGATCATTATCCAATAAGAGTCTGTGGCATATTAGATGTTAAATAGATAAAGTTCCTCTTATGGAACTTAACTGTTGTGTTATACAAATACATATAATTCTTCCTGTCACCCCTCCCCACAATATGTCTTCATATCTCATTTGATCCACATTAGCAGAATAAGGAAGAGGGTGCAAGCTGAAACCAGACCCAAGACCCTTTCCCTGACTATATAATACTAAAGAAATTAAAGCAAACAAAAACTCACCACCAGTGATCATTTCTACAAGAGTTTTTGAAATGTACTTCTTATCAGTGTATTTTTGTCACATCATGATCATATTTAGTTTTTAAGTTTTCTATTGGTCTAGTTTGAAAGATGTGAGACCTAGAGTCCTTTACCTTCAGTTAAACTTTTTGCATTTGTTGCTCTGTAAACATATTCTTGTTTTATTGAATGAATTGGAGTATTCATTTTGTTTCCTTACTTTGACTGAAAGATCCTTAGTTTCATCTTTTTAGACATTTCTTCCACCAACATAGTAAATCTATCACCTGGTTCAAATGGCATGTACCAACCTCCTCAACTTCTTGAAAGTAGGAACCAGGTCTTCTACTGTTGGATCACATAGTTCTTTTTATAATGTTCTGCAACACATTTTAACCTATTGGATATAGCAGGCAATTCTCATGTACTGTTATCATCAGTTGATTTCACATAGACAAGTTGAATATTTCATTTATAAAACTACCTGTTTTGGTAGTTTTATCAAGTTTTATCCCCTCTCCCCAAAGTTTTTTCACTCTCTTCATTGTCTTTGATGCTACTATACCCCTGAGGGATCTTTATTCAAGGTCTAAATAAAGAATACCTTGGAAAAAACCCAATGAACATCAATAAGTTTTAGTGTTTAAAACCAAACCTCTACTGAAGTCACCTCTCAGCATCTCATTGTGATGTGAAGGGTGTAATCATGGGGTTTTGAAACGGTTATGATAATTGAGTTATGCTCCAGTATTTCCTACTAAAGTGAAAAGACTTCCAGTATTACCCAACAATAGTGTTGTATTTTTTGTCTTTTAAAAATCAGACTAGAAACTGTGTTGGTGGAAGGAGTATGTATTTCCACTGAAATCACCATCCTTGAGGTAAAGTCAAGCACTTAAATTCTTGATGATATTAAGAAAATGAAGTCCAGGTTTATGTTACTTGAGTCCAGATTTAAAGTAAGAGATTGTTGACTCCTTGGTTCTCTGTCTGAGATAAGTGGCCAGTGATATTGATAAGGATTGATTTGTTTCGTCGTGGCTGAAAAAGGATAGAGCACCTTTGTTAGGCAAATACTTTATTTGTGTTGTGGTAAATTTGATTCTGAATGTGTATCATATATTTATGATTAGACTGACTAGAGCAGTATGCACTGATTTGTCATATTTAAAGTGAATTCTTTATTTGTCAGAATGTTCTTGGGAGAACAGAAAGAGCAGAGTTAAAATATATAATCACTTGTAGTAAGTTCACCATTATGTAACAAAAACTGAGTGCATTTTCTCTTAAGTTTTATATGACAGGCTAGGCTTATGCAAAATGGGCTTTACTTGTCTGTGCAGGATACGGACTAATAAGCAGTTTGAAGCCCTACTCATTATGCATATCTTTTGAACTCTCTTTTCTGAAGGAAATAGTGTAATATTTCACATGTATTTTGGAGGGGAGGAAAATAACAAAGAATTTTAGAGACTTTCTAATATCAAGCAAGTTTTCCAAAGATAAACTTTGATGCACAGTCTCCATGCAGTTTTTTTTTTATTGCTGTGAAATGACATATTCACAGATTCAAAGTCATGGTTCTATTACTGACTTGGATACTTAAGGTGAATGAAAAATTTCTTGGGAACAAACTCCTCCTGGTGGAATGATGCTGTTAGTTGCATCCACAGTAGCATTACTAGCATACTTTGTTATTTCAGATATAACTTGAAAATTGATTCAATAATTTTACTTGTCAATAAAAATGTATTTTCTTATTTAATAAAAATAGTTTTCAAGATCTTTGGAAAAGAAGGTTTTAAATCTGTGAACTCAGGCACTCTACAAATTTTATCTTAGGTAGTAGATCCAGAGATTCAGCTAAAAAAGATTTATTATTAAGTTTTTATACTAATCTTTTATTTTTTTTTTTGGATAGTAGATATTTATGGTGGTAGGTAGAACATAGGAATAACAAATCTCTGCTTAAATCATATGTTATGTTTGTAATATGTTGTAAAGTTTGAATTGTAACAATAGTTCAAAGCTCTTCTTTCCTAATCAAAGAAAAGATTAGATTGTTATTCAAAGTCCACTTTGTTCCTGTCTTTAAGACATATGACAAATGGGTCAGAATAGAGAAAGTTTCTTATCCTTGCCTGAATTAGCAAAACAGGATATTTCTTTCATTGATTGCATGTCTATTAAGCAGCTAACTGAAGTAACTCTCCTAAAAATAGGTATTTATTGTTTATTACAAAGAACATCTGTTCAAGATAAAAGTAAAGTGTAACTTATAGCAGAATAGGATCTACTATTTTTTAATTGTACTTTCAGGATCAAAGTGGGGAAATTGGTTCAAGGTTTTGAAACTCGATGTGCTTTTCTTTCCCTTTTGAAACCATAATATAGTAATATCTTGTTCTGTAAGTTATGCTTTTTTGAAATATAACTGGAGGTACAACATAAGCAAAGTTGTAAATAAGATCTTAGCATAGAATTGTAACTTTAGAACTAGAAGGAACCTTAGAGGCCATCTAGTCCAGCCACCCTCATTTTACAGGTGAGGGGAGTGAGGCCTAGAAAGATTAAAGAAAGATTTACCTAAGGTCAAATATGGAAGTAAGTAGCAGAGCCCGCATTTCCACCTAACTCTAAATTCAACACTTTTCACTGCCCGGTTCCTTCATCCATACCATGCTTTTTAAAAGCATGTGTATTTCTCAAATTTTGCAAGGTTGATTCTTTAGATTTGTAACAAATATATTCAGTATTTTAAAAAAACTTTCTGGTTGATACTCATCTATTTACTAAAATTATAATTTTGAAATTTGAAACTATTTCCAGCTGAATAGAAGGTAGATAGTATTTTTTTTAGAGAGAGAAAGATCTACCTATATGGAAATTTTATTCTTATGAATATCATTTATTGATTTAATTATATCTGAAATATCAGTCTTATAATCTGTATTGATTTTATCCTTTAGAGTTGTTGTTGAAATCATAGCAGCATGAAAATGAAGAGCATTTGCATTTCCAACAGTAATGTAAATTGAATGGCTTCTTTTCTATGATATAATAATGAACATAAGAAATATTTATTACTGAGGCACCATCAAATGAGATGTCTAGACCCAGTATATTTTCATTATTACATATGGATCTCTATTTTGTAAATATCTTTGAAATTTTTCTTACCCCAAATTATAGTTAAGATATTTTGTGTCTCCATTTTGGTCTTGATTTATTTTGTTTACCTATATATTTACTTTTTTCCATGTTGAAATAACCTGAGTTTTATAATCAAAACTGTTTTATAAGAGAAGACATTATTCAGTTTTAAAATGAGAAATAAGACAGATGTTCATGTGTTTTGACTAGGGTCACCTGGCAAATTAAGAGCCACTGAATTTAGTCATCAATAACTAAGAATTTTGATTTGGGAAAATTAAATGGATTGAGTTGTAGCTTTGACTGCTGTCTTGCAGAAACATAACGCAGTATCAGAAGGACTCTAGGTGGGAGCCCAAAAGACAAATTAGAAAGACATTAAATTCAAAGATGTTTTGATTTTCTCTTCTTCCATACTCTACTGGTTGAACGGGTGGGTGAGTGGGGGACAGGAAACTGGTTCCTGTGGACCATGTCATGCTTCTAGTCTGACTACTATTTTTTCCACCACACAAATAGGTATTTAAGTAGAAATTGGATGGTGACTTCACAGAGATGTTCTTGGGGGGTGGGTGGAGGGAGAGATTCCTGTTTTAGATTGAGAGTGGATTAAGTAACCTCCAAGGGCTCTTTTAACTCTTAAGATTCCATTTCTATGATTTTAACTTTTGTTGGGATAGAAGGTGGGGGAAGGGAGAAAGGGGTGAAGAAAGTAGTGACTGTAAGCTGACTGGTTCTCTAGATTGGTGGTAGGAGATTGATTCCTGGACTCAGTATAAGTATACATGAGTCAGTGATCTGCTACTGACTTGTTTCCAGAAAGTATTGAGTGCTTACAGTGTTTAAGATACCATGCTTGTTTGGTGCTAGAGGTAAAAAGGCTAAATGAAAAGTTAACTCCCCTTCAGAAGTTTATATTCTGTGGGGGTTTGGGAGCATAGAACATAAGTGCAGGATAATGTGAAAAATTAGCACTGACAGTTTGTGTGTGTGAGTGTGTGTGTGTGTGTGTGTGTGTGTGTGTGTGTGTGTGAGAGAGAGAGAGAGAGAGAGAAAGACAGAGAGAGAGAGAGACAGATAGAAAGAGAGAGACAGATAGAGAGAGAGAGAGAGAGAGAGAGAGAGAGAGAGAGAGAGAGAGAGAGAGACACTAGGGAAAGAAAGAGGAGGAGGGAGAGGGAGTGAGGAATTATGAATGGTGTCAATTGGAGGTGGCCCATGAATTGACCCTTGAAGGAAACTAGAGATTCTAAGAGGTAAAGATGAGTGTATCTAAGCATGAGGGGTAGCAGTGTCCCACATGTGGGATATGTGGAATGTGGTAGATAACATATGAAGTTCTGAGAAAAGTAGACCTATTGGGCTGGAACATAATGTATAAAATAAGTCTAGAAGGGTCCATTGGAGCCAAATTGTGAAGGAATTCAAATTTTAAAGTCCAAGTTCAAGAATTTGTGCTGTCAGAAATTTAAAGTGCTTACTGTACACCAGGCACTGTGCTAAGTACTGGGGCTATAAAGAAAGGGAAAAGATGTTACCTGTTCTCCAGGAGCTCATAGTCCAATCAGAGAAACAACAAACAACCATGTGCAAACAGGACAACTTGGAAATAAGCAACAGAGGGAAGGTACTGTTTTGGAGCACCACTAAAAATTATTGAACTATGGAGGATATTGTGAAACTTGTGCTTTAGGAAGATTTTTTTTGGTAGCCATGTGGAAGATCTGTTGGAGAATGGAATAGAAATTAGAAGATCAAGGAGAAAACCCATTTTGGTCATCCAGGGGAGAGGTGATAAGTTCCTCAACTAGAGGAGTAATCATGTTGTTTGAAGATGGATGCAAGAGATGTAGAGATAGTCAAGAAGAACTAGACAAACTGATTGGATTTGGTGGAGAAGCGGAAGAGGATGAAGGGGCTAAGATAGCCCTGAGTTTGTGACTAGGTAATTGGAAGAATGACAGGTAAATACTTAGGAAGGGGGGAAATACCAGTTCCATTTTGGACATGAATTTGAGATGCCTATAGGCCATGCAGATGGATATATTCAGCAGGCAGTCAAGAGAGAAACCAGGCTGGATATCTATCTAGATATAATGATAGCTACAGGTCTATATTTATATGGATCTTGATATCTAACGGACCTGATGAAATCACTTAGGTTTAGCAATAGAAGATGCCAGGGACAGAGCTTTGTGGTACAAGGCAAGTTATCTTTCAAAAGCTCAGGTCTGACTAGGTCATTCCTTCCCTCCCTCCCCCCTAGCCCCCCAGTAAACATAAGTGCCTCCCTATCTCCTTCAGGATTAATTATCTAATCCTCTGTTTGGTGTTTTCTCCCCTCCCCCACCTGTCCAGGCTTCTTATATTCTACACCCTGCCTTTTTGATCCAATGACCTGGCCTCCTTGAACCAGACACTTCGAACATTTTCACGGGCTATCCTCAATTTCTGGAATGCTCTCCCTCGTCTCCATCGCTGGCTTCCCTGGCTTCCTTCAAGTCCCAACTAAAATCCCACATTCTATAAGAAGCCTTTTCCAGTCTCTCTTTCTTTTTTTTTCAGTCTCTCTTTCTAGTACCTTCCCTCTGTTAATTATTTCCTATTTACCTAGTACATAGCTTGTTTACAAGCTTATAAGTTACTTGAATATTACCTACCCCATTAGATTGTGAGCTCCCTGAGGGATAGGTATTGTGTCTTACCTTTTTTTATTTCCCTAGTACTTACTACAGTGTTTGGTACATATTGTTTTTCTGTCATTTCAGTCATATGTGACTCCTCATGACCCCATTTGGGGTTTTCTTGGCAAAGATACTGGAGTGGTATGCCATTTTCTTTTTGATGCATTTTACAGATGAGGGAACTGAAGCAAACAGGGTTAAGTGACTTGCCCATGGTCTTGCCCAGTGTCTAAGGCTAGATTTGAACTTGGGTCTTTCTGACTTAATACTCTGTTCACTGTGCTGCCTACTTGTCCTCATCTGTTGCATAGTAGTACTTAATAAATGTTTATTGACTGACTTTGATGGTTCAGAGAGACAAAGACCTGAGTAAAAGCTATTGGAATTTAACAGTAAAGAGATCATTGAAAAACTTTGGAGAAAACAGTAATTGAGTGATGATAGTGGGAGTCCCATTGCAAAGGGTTGAGATGTGAATGGGAAGAAAGAAAAGGAGACAAGTATAGACGACTTTTTTTAACTTAAAAATAAATTTATTTATTTTAGACATTCTTTTTTTTTAAATTGCTAGTTCCAAATTTTCTCCTTCCGTTTCTCCACCATCCATTGAGAAGGAAGGCGAGCAATGTGATATCAGTTGTATATGTGAAATCATGCAAAACATTTCTATATTATTCATGTTGCAAAAAAAGGAGGGGGCAAGAAAAATAAAGGGAAAAATATTTTAATCTACATTCTGAATTGATCAGTTCTCTTTCTAGAAGTGAATAGTATTTTTCATCGTGAGTCCTTAAGAATTGTTCTAGATCATTGTCTTGATTAGAATAGCTAAGTCTTTCACAGTTGATCGTTGTTACAATATTGTTGTTAATGTATATAATATTCTCCAGGTTCTCACCTCACTTTGCATCTGTTTATCTGTGTTCCCAGGTTTTTAGGTGACTTTTCTTACCCATTTAGCTGGAAAAGGGTACAGTGGCTTGGTATAATGATTAGGGTCAAGTGAAGGATTTTGTTTTGATTTGTATTTTTAAGGATGAGAGAGAATTGGACATATTTGTACGAAGCAGGGAATTCATCAGTAGGTGGGAAGAGGCAGAAGATGAGAGGGATGGTGGTTGAAGAGACAGCGTCTCAGAGAAGAGGTGGAATAGAATCAAGGTCCACCCTCTTTTAGAAACTGTAACAAAGTAAGAGACAGCTGGGGGGGGGTATTGTTGAGGAGTTTTACTAAGGTTGAGAACAAGGAAAAAGGATCTTGGGATGAATGTCTTGAGTTTTTTTCTTAGTAAAGTAGAAGGTGAGATAATGAAAGGAGAGATTGGGAATGTGTTTGTAGGAGATGAGGAGAAAAGAAAATTTGGAACAGCAGCTGTGGGTTTTGTAGGAAGTCAGTTAAGGAGTAATAAAAGGATGAAAGTGAGGGGCCTGAAATACAATTCGTATTGGATCCAGTCTTCTTACTGTCTATAGTGTATTGAGCACAGAATTTTTGTAGCTTTGTAACCAAAGGCTATAATGTTATAATATAGCCAAGATGGCAACAATGTAATAATAACTAAGGGAAAGTTTTTTTCCTGTCAGAACACTAGTAACTTTTTTGGGAACTTTAGGCCTTCTCTTATTTGAGTAGATCTACTTTTCCATGGTTACTTTGTAATAAAATTGTACTGATACTTTTTTTAAAAATTGCAATTGAGAAAGCTTATTCTTACAGATACTATTTCTAAAAGTAAAATATCAAATATATGGAAGAGGGCTTATTTCTCTTTAGGAAATACTGAACTAATTCTTTCAGAGGCAGTGTTGGAGTAGTAGTGTTAATTGGGAGTCATGAAGAAACAGGTTCAAATCCTACCCTGCCTTAGATACTTAGTAACTAGGTGATCACTCTTTCTGTTTGTTCATCTGTAAAATGGAACTGGGCTCCATGGCCTCTAAGATCCTTTTCTACTCAAAATTCATGATGCTATTACTTTGATCTCAAATTCCATAAATCAATGGAAAAAATATTTCCTAGAAGATGTTAATAACCATTTTGCCACTGGAGTAATGTCTTTTAACTATAGTAGCAGATCTTTATTTCAAGAAGAATGATTTTTTTATGTGAACATAAACTGAGGCATTTATTTTAATTATCCTATATTCACATATTTTGCAATCCATGTCAATTTACTGTTTCTAAAAAGGCCTTACTTTCTTTACATTGAAGTTGGACCCCTGGCTTGACTTTTTAAAGACCATTTTTAAGCTGAAGAGACAAAGGTGGGAAGTAATCTACTTTGTGACTGATTCCTATGAATTCAACATAAAATTTTCTTTCTATACTTATTGATCTGTCAGTAAGAATCTAGAACATATATTTCTAGGGTCACATTTTTCTATTTTTGTGAAGAAGACAGTCTCTTTGTAGAATCTGAGATAGCTTGTTCACTTTTTCCCTTTCTCTTTCTTCCTTTTTAATTCCCTGAATTTCAACTTTCTCTCATATAGAATAAAAAAACCTGTTAAATTCTTATTTAGTAGTCATTCCACTCATGAATAAGTTATCCTTTGGTATACTATTTCTAGTAAGTTAATTTAAATATGTTAAATGAACTGTCATGATTTTTCAAAATGTTGGTATATTAGGTTTCAAAATGTTGTATTTAAGGATTCCTATTCCACCTTGCAGGGCAACTAGATGGCTTGGTGGATAGAATGTTAGGCTGGAAGTCTGGAAGACTCATTTTCCTGAGTTCAAATTTGGCCTCAGACACTTAATAGCTGTGTAACCCTGGGCAAGTCTCTTAACCCTGTTTGCCTCAGTTTCCTCATCTGTAAAATGAGCTGGAGAAGGAAATGGCAAACCACTTCAGTATCTTTGCTGAGAAAAACCCAAATGGGGTCACAAAGAGGCGAACATGATTGAAATGAATGAAGAACAGCTTCCTGCCCCCACCCTTTGACCCCAGAGAGATTAAAGAGTATTTTCTCTGGTTTCTGTAGTTCTCTTAATATTCATTCTGGTCATCACTGCAGATTTCTTAGGCTCAAGAAGAATTAATGTTTTTGGGAGAGGGAGAGTAATGGTGTCCCAGATGTGTTAGAGTAGTTTGGTTAGGGGAAAGGGGGCAGTAAGAGAGTCTGTCTGTTTAAGAGCAGGGATTTTTGGTGCAGGATAGAAGGAAGAGTTTATGGGAAAAACAGAGCAGCTCTTAGGGTAGTTTTGGGTCAAGGACAAAAATTAAAGAATAGTGGTAGAGGAAGGGAGTGATAACTAGAAATCTGGACTTTTTATCAGGTGAATTCTTTAATGAAATGTCAGCTCCTGAAGGGTATACTTAAGACTTTTTACATCCCAGTAGAGTATTTAATGCAATATGTGTATACTGAAGAAATCAGTGCAGAAAAATGATAGGGTAGAGGAAGGTGGGTGGAAGTTTAATTTGTCACTTGGATCCAAAGAACCTTGATTTCATTAAGACAACCTTTGTTAGACTTCATTCTGTGAAACTTTAGGGTTATGTGAAGCCATCCAAGGGGTTCCTTGAGAAAAAGTTATGATGATTGATGAGTGTGTACAGGAAACTAATTTGCTTTGTGGTCTGTGGTTGTGTACAGTATGTGTGTTCAGTCAATGTTGTTAACTGCCAGAGATTGGTAGAAAAGGCATCATGTGACAAGTTTACTTTGTGTTGATCTAGAATCAATCTTTGAGCAGATCCAGTAACAGAGGATACATAATCAGTTTTTTGTTCTGAGTTGGCAGGGCACATATGAAACAACCAGTGTCCATTTGTATTCTTATTTTTCCCTATAAATATTTTTCCATTAATATCTATGAATCACCATGCTAACAATGAAAAGTACTGAATTTGAGTCAAAGACTTGGGTTTGAGTTCCGCCACTACTTCGTTGTGATCTTGGGCAAGTAACTGCACTTCCTCAATTTCCTCATCTGTAAAGTTAGGGAAATGGACTAGGTCTCCTTGAAGATACTTTCAGCTCTAAATCTATGAGGCCCCATTGTGGAGGACAGAATGCTTGAAACAACTAGAAAGCAAGTGTTAATAACCAAGATAGACTGAGAACTAAATCCAAATGAAAGAGAAAGAAACACAAATGTGAGTGACCATAAAACTACATTTTATGTTTATTTCTAATGATCTAAGGTCCTTTTCAACTCTGAAATATCTTATCTTTGAAATTATATTGTATATATTTGTCTCTTTACATGTTGTATCCCTCTCAATAGAGTATAAATAAGCTCCTTGAGGGCATGAACTTTTTCATTTTTTCTTTGTACTTCCAGTACCAAACACAATGCTTTATGCATGAATTTTTAATTCAAAGAATTTTTTTTTTGATTGGGTTGGACCAGGTCACAAACCACTTATTCCCATATGTGTATTACTAATAGAGTTGCCGTAGTCTCTGAGAGCCTGAGTGACTTATTCATGGTCACACAGTTCAGTGTTAGAGGTGGGATATGAACCATAGGTTTTCAAGACTCCAAATCTGATAAACTATCCTTCATGCTAATTCACCTCTCAGTCCAGAACAAAAATGCTCTTCAGTGTTCCCAATAACCTTTCTTTAAAGATATATAATGAAAGGGAATTTGCTACCTCCCTCACCAATCCATTTTCCTCTTAGAAAGACCTAATATTTAGGGAGGCAATTTGGAGTAATGGAGTCAGGAAGACCTGAGTTCAAATCCTGTCTCAGACACTTGATAGGTGCTCTTTCTTAAGTCATATTAACTTTAACTCAATTTCTTTGTCTATAAAATGGCAATAGCAATATCACCTACCTTGACATGAGAATAAAAAAAAAAAATCTGTAAAGGACATTATAAAATATTAGCTATCACAGGAAATTATCCCTTAAATCAAGCCTGTCCACCTGTAAACCTTTCATCTTTGCAATGTTAAATAATATTTCACAGCATAGGGCTAAGTGCAGATCACTGGAGGATTTTACTAATAAATTGACATTTGACACCTTGACATTCACCTATTGATGACTACCATTTAGATTCAATTGTTTAGCTAGTTCTGCCTCATCATCCCTGAAAATTTTCTAATGCAGCCAGGATGACTGTGTTTTGAGGATGTCATTGGTAAAAGGAGAGAGAGTTCTATTCAGGTACAGTTTTTACCAGACCACTGAGGCCTCTTACAAATCTTGAGATTTTAGGATTATTTCTTTCTTCCCAGTGTATAAGGAGGGTGGATAAGGGAACCGCATGATAGAACCTTGTGTGGCACCCACTTTTAAGATTGGAAGGAAACTATGAATTCATTGTCCTGGAACCCAAGGGAGAAGAGAGTTCCAGAAGATCAGTCAACAGTGCCAAATGCTGCTGAGATATCAGAGAGAATGATTAATGAAAAGAGTCCATTGGACATAGCAATAAGGCTGTCGCTGGTGACCACAAAGCTAAGTGGTTTCTGTAGATTAATAGACAGGAAAGCCAGCTTGCAAGATGTTCAGGAACCACGGATGGTAAAGAAGTAGAGTTGTTGAGTCAATGATTCTTTCTAGATGTTTGGTGGTGAATAGTATAAAAGAGGGTGATAAGCCTGAAGGAGCAGCACAGCATACAAGAGTATTTAGGAGAGGGCAGATCTGAGCATGCTTGTTGACTGAGAACATGAATCAGTAGGCTATGAGAGAGACAGAGCATAGTTATAAGCATCCTATCTCAGTGAGTCTGAGAGAGAAGATAAAGACTGTGGCAATAAAGCAGGTGATTGGGGTGGGGGTGGATGGTTAGAGGTGAAGAAAGAAGAGAAAGTTTAAAACAGTTTCTATGGATAAATTTAATGTAGATTTTGCTAGAAATGAATAACAAGTAAAGCTCTTAACAGTTTTGCTCCATCTGTCTTTCTAGCCTTCTTGTATGCTATTCATCTTCATGATTGAGACTGGATGGCTTGCCTTTCCCAATCTCACTCTTCCTTCCTCTGCCTTTGTGCTTTGGTGTATATATTGTCCCATACGAGGAACAACCTCCCCCATATCTCTGTCACTTTTAGATCTTTCTTTACGTTCAAGTTCTAGCTCAGTTGCCACGTCCTACATTTTAATTCAATCAGCATTTTGAAACTGCTGTATATAAGCTATCATATTAGGTGTGTGTGTTCATCCTTCATTGCTGAAGAAGACCATGCCATCAGAGAAATAATGATATGACTTGCACTTTGTTTTGAGTGAGGGAGAGCTGTGCAGGTCACCAAGCCTCACTTCTCCTCCAGAGCCATCTGAATCCAGTGACCAGATATTCATCAGAATGACTGGAGATGACCCAGGATGAGGCAACTGGGGATAAGTGACTTGCCCAAGATCACACAGCTAGTGAGTGTCAAGTGTCTGAGGTGAGATTTAAACTCAGGTCTTCCTGACTCCTGCACTGGTGCTCTATCCACTACACCACCTACCTGCCCTATCCATGTTAGGTACTGAGGACTGGAAGGAGAGCGTGTTGTGGAATGCTGGCCTCAGAGTCAGGAAGACCTGAGTTCAAAACCCTTATATTAAACTTACTAGTTGTGTAACTGTGAGTCAGGTTTATCTCTAAAAGAGGAAAGTAAGAAGCATTTATTAAGCATCTACTGTTTGCCAGGCACTGTGCTAAGTGCTTACAAATTCGTTTGATCCTCACATCACTCCTGGGAGGTAGCTGTTATTATTTTACATTTGAAGAAACTGAGGCTGGTAGAGATTAGGTGACTTGCCCAGCGTCACACAGCTAAACTGGTAAGTGTTTGAGGCTGGATTTGAACTTGGAGCTTTCTGACTCCAAGCCTAGTACTCTATCTATTGTGCATCTAATTAGAAATAACAATACTTTGCATAATACATACATTGCAGGGATTTTGTGAGGCTCAAATGAAATTTTATGTTTTATATATATATATGCAAATATATGTAATCTAAAGTATGTTTTTGCAGACTTTGAAGCACCATGTAAAACTAGTTACTATCCTGAAGATAGGAACTATGGCTCAGAATTGAATTTCATGTTTCAATGTCATGGACCTGTGGCAATTTCAAGTACTTATAAGGTTGAAGGCATGGCTACTTTGGTCATAAATAGAGTGGAGAATTGTGAGAACATGGGAGTTGAATTTAGGTAACAAAAGAACTGAGATCATAAATGAGACTACTGAAGTCAACCAGGAAAATGACAAGGGAAGGGAAAGAACAGTAATGTTTGTGCCAAGGAACTGGTATTCATAGCTCAGGAGATGACAGTGACAATGAAACTACTCTCAAGGAGCCTATTTTATATCATGGGAGACAATTGTACAAAGGGAAGAAATACAAAATTAAAGCAAAGTAGTAAATTACCAGGTAACTAGGGAGGGAGGGAACTGATAGTGGGTGGGAAAGGAATCAAGAAAAACTTATGTCAAAGGTAATGCTCGAACTGCCTCTAGAAGGAAGAGAACAATTCTCTGATGTAGAGGTGAGAGGATAGAGTTTTCCAGGCCTCAGGGACCATTTAAAGGCACAGAGATGGGAGATGGAAAGGAAATGGATTACTGTGGGTGATGAGCAGAGAAGTCAGTTTAACTGAATATAGAATATGAGGGAGGGAGGAAAATGAATATTGTGTCTGAAAAAAAGGTTGGGGACAGGTTGTAAAGGACTTTAAAAGCCTACCAACCAGAGGATAATGGAAGTGGATATCTAATAGAATAACATCATACCCTAAAAGGGGAAGGAATAAGCATTTATATAGCACCTACTATGTATATATGCCAGTTACTGGGCTAGTTTTTGAGTCTTACAAGTATCTCATTTGAGATCAAGAGCAAAAGGAGAGATTCTTGAATGATGGTGGCAGATCCAGGGTCTGGAAGACCTAACAGTAGTCGTTTTTGAATACAGCTGATATGGAATGCTTAATTTCTTTAAACAAACCATAGAGTGGGCCTTCCTATACTGTGATAGTAGTAAAGTTAGAATAGAAAGTAAATGAAATAATGATTTATGATCTGGCAGATTTGTTCAGTGGGATTCCACTGCCCTCATGTTTTCTTATGGTTAGGTACCATCAAGTTAATTACCAAATTGGTGAGATTCAGTAGTTTTTCATTTGTGATGATTTTGAATTCTTGTGAAAAAAAAGCTGTAAAAAGCTAAGTTTCAATATTAGTCAAAACCATGGAAAATATCTGAGAACTGAATGTTTTCATTAAGTTACTTTATAATAACCTGATCCACCAAAGTATCAAATAAAAGCTGATTTTAGACTCTTGGTTATTAACGTTCTAGGGGTGATGCCAAAAAAAGCGACATGTCCTATATTCCATGCCAGTTTCTTAAATTAGAATCTTGGATTGCATCCTCAGCGTGTCACTGTGGTGGGATTGCTGGGTTGCTATGATACAGTGCTTGTTCTAAAATTTGTAGCATGAATCGTATAGGAGATCCTACTTCAAATTTCAAATATGTGAGCAGTAGCATTTGGAATATTTGGTACCTTTTTTTAAAAAGTAAAATTTTTCTTGTCAAGCAGTTAATTCTCTTACCTCTATCACATTATTATCATGAATCAAATTTGTCAGTTATTCTTAAATGTAAAACAGAATTAAGCAAGAACAGTTTTGAAAAATTATCAGTAATGTTATAATTCTTTGAAATCAATCTAGCTAACTTTTTAAAGAAGGAAATGAGTTTTATTTCCTAATGGCCTTCATAGAATCTGAATGTCTTTCTACGTTAGTGTATTTAAGGTTTTGAGAGGTTCTGTATATTAGTTTTTTTGCACATGAAAGGGATGGTTTTAATTTGTAAAGTCGTTCTTTTCTGTGTCAGGTAACAGTGTCCCAAGACTCATTTAAAAACTTCTGAGTTCTTCATTGTATTAGACTTTTAAACTCTGTTTCCCTAAACCATCTTTAAGCAGCTGTATTAATAAACTTGTAAATGTAAAAACATTAATTTTTAGTTAGATTTTCTAATATTTGACATATATATATATTTTTAATCTTCTGTGAATAAGGTCCCCTCTGTCTTGTATCTGATGGGAGGGAATGATGAGGGAAGGTGACAGGGATCTTCTACTGTATGGCAGTCATTCATATTCCTTTTAAAGTAACTAAAGTTTATCTAAATGGACAGTGAATGAGGCAGGTACAATACCTTTGGCATCATTTATTTGTTCTTTTGAGTTTTTGCAGTCCCTCACAACAATATACTCCCTTTCCTCATTCTCTTTCCCCCTCTCCCCACTTTATTCCCCGTTCTTTTGCCCTGTCCCTCCTCCATAGTTATTATCATAAGCATAAGGAATTATGGCTAGAGTATGAAATTTCAGTATTTACTATGAGAGAGAGAGAGAGAGAGAGGAGAGAGAATATTTGATAAAGATAAGAAACTGGAATGCCATGTTTAATAAACAATCACTTTTGACTATCAGTTGGAGGTGAGAAACTCAGTGGAAATTTTGTTGTAAGGATATTAATTTAATGAAATGTATATCTTTTATGTCTAAATGAGATCATTCTCTCTGCTGATTGTTGTCTATTTCATTGCTTTTTGATATGTTTATTTTCAGAAATTAATTGGTATAAATATTAAGAATTCAGCAAATTTGATTAGCTATGTAAAATTTAAATCTAAGGATGATTCCTGATCCCCAAATTTCTACTGTATCTGAAAGTTGAATTTAAGGCATTTATACTATTTTCTGAGAGTTCTACCTTGATTGATCCTCCCAGCCATCTTGAGAAGTAGGAGAAGGACTTTCAGAGAAGTTGTTACCTGCTAGGTAGAGCAGCCTATTTGTCATTGTCTGAAGCTAGACTCAAATACCCGTGTTATCATTGTACTTGAGTTCTTTCCAAATAAATGAAGGAATAGGCTTTAGCAAATCATCATGGGATTGTAAAATGTGAAATTGGTTGTAGATTTTTGTTCTCATCGACCTATTAACTTACCACTTCATGTATCATTTGGTGATACCCCTTGTCCTCTTAGCTTTATTTTCTTGTATTTTTTTTTTTGCCTCTTCTCCCTTCCCTCTCCTCACCCCCCAATTCAGTAGATGATTTGAAATTTTGTCACTTTTGAAAATAAAGCAACCATCCATATTAAATCTCTGGGTTTCTCAGAGACTTCCTGGAGAATTAAGGATGGAAGGGAGGGTATCCAGGGATTTTATGGTTTTTTTGCTGAGACAGATCTTGTAAGGACAATTGTAATTGACCTGAGCTTCTCTAGAACTAGGGTATCTAGCCCTTTTACTACATATAGTCTGTACCCAACAGATGATTTCAGAGTTTCTGTAGATTACAGTTATACACATACCCTGGGCCCCTATTACTATGAATAATTGAGAATTGGCTGCAGTCAGACTAGAAACCTTATTATAGCATAAGTGAGTCCTAAGAAATTTAATGTGAGAGATTGTATTTGCTATCTCCTGTTGCTACCCCACCCCCACAATATCTTAGAATGTGTTTAAAATAGAATGTTCAGAAACTTTTTCACCTATATGCACAATTGGTATTTTTAAGAGTCTGACTATGAAGATAAGTTCCAAAAAAGGCCTATGAGAAGTTTCATTTTCACACAAAATTTTTGAATAGCTCTACTCAGACTTGTTAAAACCTCCCTTCCTCCTATGGTTAAATACACTCAGAGCCATAAATTATAGTTCTCATAATATCTTAACAAAAAAGAAGTCCTTGAATGACTTCTTTAAAGTACATTCTCATTTTCATAATTTCTATTAAAAGAAAAAACAGTCCTGTAACCCATATTGCATAGCTGCCCAAGGAAGAAGGGGAATCAGATCTGAAAGTGTGTGTTAGGCTTCCCAACATTTCAGTTAAAAACACTCACTATTTCATCTTGTCAGGCCTGTAAACTTGGGGGGGGGGGGGCGGAGTGTGATCTAGTCATTTCTCCCCTCCTCCAAATTTAAATATCTTGAGAAAGATCTAAGAATTCTTCAATCTTTGAACAGGCAAGGGGTGGGAGTGGGGCAAAGAATACTAAGAGGGAAGTCCTTGGCTTCCTGGGAACTATGGGGAGGATGTGATAATATTGGCTTTTAACTATTTCCCTCCCCTCCCTACTAGAAATGATTTTGAAGGAGGAACATTTTTAATGATTATTTCTTTATTAACATGATTAGTTTATAATCAAAGTATTGGGGACCCCTCACAAATAAATGAATAATTTTAGCTGATTTGCATTGTTAACATATAAAGGTGTCAGAATGCTAGAATTGGTAGGATTTGTTTTTGAAGAAATAATCTTTGTTTTAGAATTTCCTAGGATAATATTGTGGTGTAATGAATACCTTCTCACCAAATAGCTAAAATTACTATCTCTCTAGAGAGAAGAATTGCAGAAGCCATGAAGTGAGGAGGGGATAACTAACACTTTGGATGCAAGGATTGGGATTCAAAAGAATCTTGACAGGCCAGAACATTGGACTGAATTGCCTAAAATGTGGCAGTACCTGAGTACAACAGTCCAGATATAGGATGACTAGAGCAGAACACAGTAGAATTATCACCTTTCTAGACCTCAACAATAGATCTCTCTTAATAAAGTCTAAGACCAAAATAATATAAACTAAAATGATAAAATTAATTTTAAATATATGACTTTTGGGGGTACAAGTGTAAAGTTTTACATTTGGGTTTGAAACATCAGTTTCACAAGTATGAGACAGAAGGGTCTTGACTAGATAGCAGTTAGTGGATTATAAACTAATTATAAATCAGTAGTATAGTATAGGAACCCCATAAGCCAGTGCTATCATAGGCTACATTAAAAGAAAAGCTTTATCAATTTTTGGGGGGGAGAGAAATCTAGCCATTTCTGATTATAGTCCTCCTTCCATTGAGCCTTCTCTTGTAATCAAAATAAAATAAAATCCTATCACATGTTAGTTTATGAAACATTCCATACCCACAGTTCCCTGCATTCCCAATGAAAGGAGGGAGGTGCGTTAACTCATCCCTTAAGACGGGTCAGGGTTGTTCATTATTATATACTGTTCAGCTTAATTTTATCATTTTAATTTACATTATTGTCATCTTAGACTCTATGAAGAGGTTTTGTTGCCACATTTTAGGAATAGCACTGATAAGCTGGTGAACATTCAAGGGAGGGCAACCAGAATGATGAATGGCCTTGAGATCATGTGATATAAGCACTGATTGAAGGAAGAGGGGAAAAGAACAGGAACTTAAGAGCTCTCTTCAGGTATGTGAAGGGCTGTAGCATACAGGAGAAAGATTAGACTTATTCTGATTGACTCTGATCCTGCTTTGAGAAAAATCTCTGTTTTAGAGTGTCCTGGGAGGGTACTAGGTTCTAATGAATACCTTTTAACCAAACACCCAAAATCACTCACTGTAGATGAGAGAAAATGTGTGGCAGTCTCTTGAGAAGTACACTTGGAAAGTTTTTTTCTTATAGCAAAACTCATCAGAGATGTCCCAAAGTGGAACAGATTATATCTCAAGAAAATCTTAAAGCAAAGGCTAAGTAATTACTTGCCAAGTATATGTTAGAGTAAATCTTGTTCATGGACTTTGAGGAGCCTCTAAATCTTGAGATTTTGTGATTTATGGACATTTTATGCTAACACTAGAAGCTAGCAGAATCATTAAAAAATTGGGCAAAGAGATAAAAAAATATGAATTTTGTTTCACTTTCTTTCCCTCCAAATCTTTTATTTTTCATTATCCCTGTCTCTGTCAGTGGTATCGTCATTCTTCAGGCATTACCTGGATGAAGTTCTCTAATGGGTTGCTATAGGCCACTGTCTTTTGTGCCCTGATCTATTAAATATTTTTTTATCAATAATTTGAATAAAAAGTATAACTACATGCTTGTTATTAGATAATGGGAAGTTTGAAAGAATAATTAATGCATCAGATGACAGGATTAGGAGCTCCTAAGGTCTTGAAGACAAAAATGATAGACTGAATCTAAGGAGAAGATACTTAAGTAAATATGCATTGCTGTACTTGGATTTTTTAAAAATCATTTTCACAAATACAGAGTGAGGAAGACATGACTAGACAGCAGTTCATGTGAAAAAGTTCAATGAGGGTTAAAGGACTGCAATCTCAATGGATGTGACACATCAAGAAATTAAGATTCCTCTAGGCTATATTCATAGAGTCCAAAATAATAGGTGATGGTCCCCCTGTATTCTTACCTGATAAGACCATATCTTGTGTCCAATTCTGAGTGCCATATTTTAGGAACGGCATTCATAAGCTGATGTACAGCTAAAGGAGGGTGACAGAAATGATGCATGGCATCCCAAGTTTTAGTGAAAACAATGGGCTTATTGATCCTGAGTTAAGAGAGACTTTCACAGACTTCAAATATTTGCTGTTTTCAAATATTTAGAGTTGTCACTTTGAAGACAGCTCTTTTAAAGAAGAGAGATTATTCTATGCGTAGTCTAAGAGGACAGAACTTGGACCAGTGGGAGCAAGTTCTAGGGAAGCAGTTTTTTTACCCTAGTGTGACAAAGGTTCCTAATGGAGCTGCACTGAAAAGGGATACAAATTGCCTTCTTTTGGGGTAGGCAATGACTTCCTTGTCATGGGATGTCTTTAGGAGGAGCCTGTATAACCACTTTAGTTGTAGAGGAAGCAATCCCTGTTTCAAGTAGAGAACTGTGCAAGATATTTTCTCAGGTTCTTTCCAGTTTAGATTTTGATGATTTTGTTCCATTTTTAAGGCTCTCCAACTGTACTGTATACTTCTCCCACCTCACGTAGTCTATACTCCAAACAGGCTGAACTATTTGCTATCTACTAAACATGTTTTGCATTTTTATACTTCTTCTTTTGCTTCCATTATTTCCTGTCTCTTGAATGCCTTCCTTTCCCTCACTCCAACTCTGACTTTTGACATGCTATTACTGTTTTTTGAGATCTAGTTCAAATATTTCTCCACAAAGCCTTTACTATTCCCCCCAACTCAATAGAACACAGTATAAGGAAATAAACAATATTGTATCACATTTATCTGTATAAATATGTCTTGTCTTCCCCTACTAGACTGAAAGAGGATGGAGATAAATGAATGAAAAAGCATTTACTAAGCACTTAGTATGTGCAAGCCACTGTGCTAAGTGCTACTAACAGAAAAATAAGACAGTCCTTGCTTGCAAGTAGCTTACATTCTAATAGAAGGGAACACATATAGAAGGTTTCAGCTGCTAGTCAAATAGAAAGGTTCCATGGCTTTTATGATTCAGCAGAGCAAAAGATAACGTATTGTCTTGAATGTCATTGCCACTGATAAAATGAGAACATTTTCTGATGTTGAACCATTTGCCAGTGCCAAGGACTTCAATGAGAAATTTCTTTTCTGTTACTTGAGTAGCTGTGGCTGCAACACCTGCAGGAGCACTTACCATCTTATTTAATTTTACATCTCTTCTGGCATCTAGCCCATTACTGAATGAAGGCTGTCTTTGTTGAAGGCATGTATGTTCCTTTAGCGTTTGGAATTATTTTTCTACCTAGCAGTTTGTGAGACCCCAAAGGAGTGACGGAAGATCTCTGAGAGACTTAAGTGGAAATAAAAAGCTATTTGGCAAATTGAATGCTTTCACTGACTTTTTGTTAGGGTTGAAGTTAAGTGGAAAAGGGGCCTGATACAGCTTCTCAATTCTTTGCTCTACACTGCTGAATTTTTCGCTTACATTACACTGTTATTAAATTTCTTAGTCCAGCTTAACTAATAATAACAGCAAAAGGAGATGATGCTGATTATTTCTTCATTATTTCAAGGATGTGCAATTTTATCAATGTGGATTCTCCCTTCATTGATGCAGATTGTAAGTTATCTGTGTCTCAGATGGTTTTTTTCATGAATTTAGATGGCCAGAAAAATTCGTCATCTCATAGCTAGCTTGATTATGTTAGTTAGTTAGCTGGTTACTCCTTAGATAATAGACACTAAATTGCTGAGCACATCTACAGTCTTTCTAAATTGGTAGAACGTTTTAGAGTTTGCATTCCATCGGCATAATTTTCAGGAACCCAGAGATACCTTTCTTGAGGCATCACAAAAGTACTTTAGTGAAAGTGTAATATAGATTAGCAGAAAAATATAATTAGAAATGACTTTGGCTTTTTTTAAGAATAATTCTTGAATGAATCAATGAGATTGTTGTAAGTATTCTCAATATGGGTGAAGATCACAACTTTTCTGTTCCTTCTTATGTGACTTTTGTTTGTATCTTTCTATAAATCTGCCATAAAGGAGCTAGCCAAAGTGCTAGAAACCTTCTTCTGGTTCTTTTAACATTGACAGGCTACCAGTGCAGGACTGAGATTCTCCATCTGTTGTCCTTCATTCTTGCTCCATGACTGACCTAGCATGCTCTGATTTATACCATGCCCGTGAGGATTTCTTATGCCATTTCTTTGGAATGTTGAATTTTACAGAGTTTCTGCATATAATGTTACATATGTAACAGAATGGCAGTGGTTATTTTCCATTCACTTTGTTTTTCTTATGTATATGGTTATGCCAGTTATTTAAATGCCTGTCAAGTGTTTTGATCCCATTGAGGAGGTTTGTAGAGTTTTATGCATGTTATCTAGAGAGTATTGCCAACTATGAAGAATCCTTCTATTTGGACTCTGTACAAGAAAGCTTTCATAACACTGGTCTGGTATATACCTTAGAAGACATTATCTTTTTCTATTTTATGCCTTATTTAATTTTTATACTAAATTTTGTTCAAGAATCAGTGATATCCATGAAAATGCTATGAAATTTGTCATGATGATAACATGTCAGAGACACATTGAGTGAGGCAAATGAGTATATGCTTTGGTCTGTATTAAATGAATTTTTTTAAATCAACAAGCAATAAATGTAGAAATCTTATTTTTTATAACTCAGCAAGCATTTATTAAGAAATTAGTATTTACTATATATCAGACATTGTGCTAAGTGCTAGGAATAAATAAAATAAAATGTAAAAGTAATCCCTGCCCATAAGGAGCTCACATTTTAATTGGAGATAATCTGTATATAAACAGGTACATACTAGTTGCATGTAGATGGAAAATAATCTTAGAAGAGAAGGTACTAACTGCTGAGGAGATTGGTACAGGTCTCTTGCAGAGGGTAGCTTTTGAGCTGAGTCTTAAAGCAAGCCAGAAACCCTTGAAGAGGCAGACGTTAAGAGGGACAACATTCTGGGTGTAGAGTTTAGTGCAAAGTAGGAGAGTAGATGAAGTTTGATGTTTGAAAAACAGCAAGTAGGTCACAATGACTGAACCACATGGTATGTAGAAAGGAGTAATGTATAAAAAGACTGGAAAAGTAAGAAGGTAAGAAAGAGCTCTAAATGCTGAAGTTTATATTTGATACTAGAGTTTATTGAGTGGGACTGGGGGTGACATGGTAAAGCCTGCACTTTAAGAAAATCATTTGGTGTAGAAAATGGACTGGAGTAGAGATACATTGAGACAGGGAGACCAATTGGGAAGTTATAGAAGTAGTCAAGGCAAGAGATGATAAGCACCACCATGAACTAGGGTGGTGGCTATGTGAGTGGGGAGGAGACTACATATAGAGACAGAACTAACAAGATTTGACAACTCTGTGGATAGATGGGGTGAGGGGGAGTAAAAAAATAAGAATTTTGCCATGGTTGTGAACCTGCGTGATTAGGTGCAGAGTGGGGCCTTCACCTATAATAGAGAGGTAGGTTTGGGGAAAATGAATTCTGGTTTGACATACTAAGTTTGAGAAGCTTATATCTATCAATGATGTGATTGTAAAGGTGGCTGTTATAGAAAAAATCTCTTCAGACTTGATCTTGAAGGAAAGAGAAAAATATGTCCCTCCTTCCTTTCTTTTGTAGAAGTAAAGGCCTGTGATATGGAACCTTGTGTATATGTCAGACTTAGTTGATATATTGGTTCCTTTTACTGACCTGCCTTTTCCATCTTTTTATTCTTTGTGACAAGGGTTGGCTCACTGAGTAAGGGAAGGATATAATTTGGAAATGAAGATGATGTAAAAACAAAAGTATCAATATAAGTTTCTTTAAAAAGGAAAGAAATAAAAATCTGCCTTTTTCCTTATTCTCATGCAGCATCCCTTGAAGCATGGATAGCCTTGATGCATAGCATAGACTATTCTGACAAAGCTTCTATGAAAATGGAAAAGTATTCATATAGGTTAGTAGTTGCTGACATCTTCTTGATTTGCTTTTTGAGTTAGAATACCATCTGGTCTTTCCAATTCTTTTGGAATCTTATCCTCTCTGTGAGAACTTGAAAATCACTCCTCGAGTACCTTTAAAATTGTGTCACCTTCTGCAGAGATTTTTTTCCTGTCTATATCTTGTTAGATCTAACTACTTTTTCCAACTTCATATTTAAATGTCATTGCCATTTTCTCACATTGTTCAGAGTACTGAGACAGTTAAGAATCCATATGTGATTCTACTACCATTACTAATGTTACTAGATCACTGTAAAAATGCCATGAGAGCTTGTGTTCTGAGAATGAATGGATTTAGCAGGGTCACGTGACATGCAATTAGTTCATTCTTCCCTCAACAATTTGGTGCTGTTTTGTGAGACATTATTTCTGCTAGTCTTCCGTGAACTTCTTCTGTAATGTTTTGCAAATGAGTTTGTATGCTAAGCCAATGTTGCTCTTGACTGCCGTGGTTTTCCTTTTCACAGAGAAAGAGAGGAGAGCAAATGACTATTGGCTGAGGTGGTTTTGGGCTTTTTTGGCCACCTCACTACAACTGTTCTATGTTTCTAAGTTTCTCCAAAATATGGAGAATAACTTGTTCATGGTTTGTTTCCTGCTTTGTGGAGTCAGCAACTTATTTAAACATGTTGGGTTGGATTGTACATAGAGTCTTCTTATATTAAATCTGCTAATGTCTCCTGAACTCTAGTTGTGCATCACTAACTACCTATTGGATAGGGTTATATAGCCAGCGTTCTGTCTCAGACTCTGTGTGCTCTAAACGACTCCTTGTCTTTACTGCTAAAATTTTCCTGTTTCTCTTGAGGTGCCATGATTCTTCCATTTATCCGTGTTCATAACTGAAGCCATCATTGATTCTTCACTCTTCCTTACCCACACCACCCAAGCAGATTTGTAAGTCTTGCTGATTGGTTGTTCCTCTGATGTCCATTCATGTGGCCAATACCCTAATCAGTCAGTGAGCAAGCCAGTATTATGTGTTTACTTTGCTCCAAGGCAGTGTACCTGGCCCTCGAGATACAAATACAAAGAATGTAACAATATATAATCTTCAGGTCCTCATAAGTACATGCAAGGTCTATGGCCAGCCTCTGAATTGATTTACTTTCCTCAGATCTCTCCCCTTTCCAATCCTACACGTTGTTTCCAAAGTGATGTTCCTAAGCACAAGTCTGACTGTCACTCTCCTACCAAGAAGGTATTTATGGTCTTCTGAGTACCTGCCTTTGGCCTCTTCATTGCTGGATGAAAACCACAATCTGAGAATGCCAATAGTGAAATTGTGTTTTGGCATTTAGGGTCTGTGTGTTTGGGTCTCATTCTTTGTACTAGTCACTGTCAGAGTAAAAGGGAGACTGCTAGTATTGAGAGACTACTTTGGTCTTATTTCATAAATTGCTGTGGCCAGTCTTTTGCCTCTTTCAACTCTTAACTCTGTGATACAGTAAGCCATTGAAGCAGAACTTCTATAGCTGTCAGAGAGTTTTGTTTCTTAAGTCAACATATGTGGGCATAGAGCACTTTTTGCAAAACTTTTCCATGGTTGAGAGAGCCTTGTTGGTCAGTGGGTGTTGATTTATTGTGACATTTTATTTTGGTGATATTTTGGTATAGTCTATAATTCCCATTGTTTTGTAATCTTCCTTTGTTAATGGTCTTAAGAGTATTAAAGATTTTAAAATGATGGAAAAGAATACGATTGCATCAAAATATCACACACACGTGCACACACACACACACACACACACACACACACACACACACCCCTTTTAAGTGCCTCTGTGTGCCAGACGTTATTAAGCTCTGGAGATACAAAAAAAAAAAGACAGTCCCTGCCCTCAAGGAGTTCCCAAGGAGACAACAGGCAAACAAGCTATATACAGGATGGATAGGAATGAAGAGGGACTGGGGTGTGTATGTCTGTATATATGAGAAAGAGGAAAACTTCCTCTTCATTCTCTTTTTGATAAGTCAGATTTTTGAGGCTCTTCTTTTAGTCAGATTAATCTTCCTGAAAATGTTGCTTCAGTTATGTCACTTCTTTGTTCAAAAATGTTAGAATGAGTGGATTCTAGTTGGCTGCAGATAAAATCCAAATTCCTTAATCTAACATTCAAGGCCTTTTATCATTTAACCCCTTCTTACTCATTAAATCTTTTCTCATTTATCCTTTTATATAAACTCCCTGCTTCATCCAGTATACCTTTTACTTTCCCACTTTTGCTCTTTTTCCTTTTTCTTCTTTTCATTGCTAATTAAACCTATTACTCTCCCAAGACCTAGTATTTAGCAACTATTTGGGGAAGGCCTCCTTGTTGCCCTATTTCCCACAGTGATACCTCTCTCCTGAAAAGTTTGATGTCAAGTACTATCTGTACTTTTGATTTGACACTTACCATGCAAAATGTTTTGTTCTGGTTTTACCCTTACAATGGTGGGCAAATCACTTAACCTCTCATTATCTACATGTGTCAAATTGGATAATACTTGGACTAACACAAGATTATAGAAGAAAGCACTTAGATTTACCAGGTCATCCTTCCTTATGTAATTAGGATGTAGTATTATTAATAATATTTTCATGGGTGTTCCTTTCCCCTCCCTACCTGGAGTACAAACTCCTCTGAGGATAAAGAGCTGGATTTATGCTAGTTTATATCCTTCCCAATGATCTTCTCACATTATGGTCTCAAATATTTTATGGGTTTCATCAGGTATTTTTGTTTGCTTTAAACAGTTACAAATTATTCCCCTCCCCCAGCATTTTTAAAAAAAAACTCAAGATAATTTCACAATACCGTTTTATATTGTCAGGTTTTAAAATCTAAGACTTTTAATAACGAACCTGAATACACTGGTCCTAAATGATCTTGAAGTTTGGAGTTGCATGTTTTAAATATCAGACTAATTTTTAAAAATTAGATTAATAACATCTGAATAGCTCAATGCAGTTTGTTACTGTGTTTAAAATACACACAGATGTGTGTATCCTCTTAGTATGTCATATTTAGCCTTTAAAAGATCCAGATTTCATTGGTAGATGTTCCCCCAATGAATGCAGAGTATAACTTCTCCATCATTTTAAAAATGAAGAAACGAAGACTGAGGGAAATTGTGAGTGAACTTGAGTCTCAATAACTACCAAGTATAATCTTGGTATCTACCACCATAGACTTGATCCTTAGTTTTGTCAGTATTCTTTTCCCTGCTGACTCCCTGATGTTAGTTATTACAAAATTCTTAGGTCAATTAGCTTTTTAGGGTGGTTTTGTTGTTGTTTATTTTTGCTTTTGTTATTTCGATAGAAGCCACATCAGTGGCCCTTCTAACAAAGGGTATGTACTTGTCTGTTCATGTATTGGAGATACAGTTTTACTCCTGTGAACATTGTTTTTTGGAAACTTATGTTCCACTTTGTTACGCATTGTCTTACATGCAGTATGCACTCAGTAAATATGTTTTGAATAAAAGTTTATAGATGGATCACATAGTTTAAAAAGTATAGATGTACTTTAAAAAAAATCTGGAATTACAAGAATAAATATTTGTTTTACAAAAGGAATCATCATGCTGTTTTTTATTTGTTGTTCAGTTGTATCCAGGAATGTGCATTTAGTAAATATAATTTGATTTACAAAAAGAATCTAGGAACATGTCTATAACGAAGTAATACATATGTATTCTAATTCCATTGAGTTTTCATCACAGTTACTGTGCATTTTCCCTGCATTTATATATAGTACTGTTTGTATCACATCCTGCACTTGATAATATTGCTTTTTGATAATAACTAATTATTTCTTTGCAGTGCTTTACTTCCTTCACTTCCTTCAATGTCCTTGGGGAAAGGGACACATCTATTTCTTTTTTATGTTTTACCTCCTCCCCAATTCTTGTCATCTTGTGCTCAAAGTGACTGCTTTATAAATGCTTATCTCCTTAACTGCTATAGTTTAAGGGGAATATATGTTTAGCCCATATGCAGTTCAGAATACACCAAATGATTATTGGGTATAGTAAGGGAGTGGAGAGTTCTTTACAATTTTGACAAGCAGCATGATAACTTTCTAGTAACTAGAGCGGAAATATAATAAAAAACATCTATAGCATAGCAGCCAGTTTTTTTTTATTTAAATGTTCCCTTGGGAGTATTTTATATAAAATGAAAGCCATTAGCAAATCTCATATACATAGTGCCAAATATGAAAGAAACTTGAGTTTCAAGCATAGGGAGGCATACTAGGAAATATCAACAGAAAATGAGGAACTTTTTTCCTGTGAAAGAAGTATTGCACTGGAGATCTATGTGCTGGTGTCTAATAAATATCAGTTGATTTTGAGGTTCAGAAAGGCTACTTTAATAAGGCAACATCCCTATCTTATGAACTTTATGGTTATTACTTTCTGTGACCTTACTGCTTCTAGTGATCATGTTTGATGTACTCTGTTTTCTCAGCTATTTGCAAAAATGGATTTAGCAGATATTAATTTCTGCCTTACTCTGGAGTTATTGTTAACAAAATGGCAAGACCAGAGAACTAACATTAGGATCCTCAATATAAGCAGAATATCACAAATGTTCAACACTGTCTTTACTGGGGGAGCCATGTCAGGTTGCATGAATTCAGGTTCCCAAAACAAGTTCTTTTTTTCCTAGTTGATTCAACAAACTACATTCCAAAGGAGAACAGAGTGGTTACTTCAGGAATCTTTCACATACTACATGAAGCATCATTGACATCAACTCATGAGTGACCTTGGACAAGTGACTTAATTTTTGTGTCAGTTTTTATATGTTTCTTTTTCCCCTAATGGCATAATCTGGTTTTCCTATCACCTATAATTTGCCAAATCTGCCTTGTTCAGTATCTTTTCATTTGGAGGAGTAATCTGCTATGTTGCAAGGAATTATGTATTTTCACGTTCTGCAGTTGTGGGTTCTGTTAATATAAAAGCAGACTGAGCAGGAATGACACTCATTCCTGCCTACCATATAATTTTCAGATTGATGTTAGAAGTTCATTGAGTGTTTTGGAAATAGTGAAATGCTTTCTGAATACTTTAATTTTTTAAATTTCATTTTATTTTTTCATGGCATATTCAACAAATGTTGAGTGCCTATTGTATGTCAAGCTCTTTGCTAAATATCAGGACAGGAATAGACCATATTTGAGTAACTGAATGAAGACCTGGACTTAGTCTCAAAGAACTGGGTTCTAAGCTAGCTTCCTTCATAGCAGCTACGTGATCATGATGCTATTTCCTCATCTATAAACACAAATCACGTCTATAATACCTACCCCATAGGATTGTTGCAAAGTGCCATTGAAATGTTCATTTCATATATCAAGAAACACAAGGTAGAAAAAATATGGCTAGTAAACAGTTCCTGTAAAAAGGTTCTAGGGGACGGAGGATTCCTTTAGAGCTTGATATGCATCAGCAGTGACATGGAAGCAAAAACTCCCAAACCAAAGCTAGTCTGTAATTGAGAGTCTCATTGTTCAGAATGAGGATCAAAAGATCTTGAGATCATACTTCTGCTTTCCTCTGCACTGATTAGGTTTCATCTGGTATATTGTTTTCCCCATTTCTGGAAAGACATAAATAAACTGGAAAGGATCCACAAGAGAAAGGTATGAATAATGGAAGGAAAGAAGGTACTATACTAGACTCTATTGAAGCAGCTGGATTACTTTTGGTCTGGAGAAGAAAAGACTTAGGTGGTACAGGTTAGCAATTTTCATATTTTCAAAGACCTGTAAATGAGAACTGATTAGATGGAACTACTTCTTGTAGTTCCTCCTTTGCTCTTGAAGAGGACCAGTGACATCATGGAGGTAGTTTGACTTGCAAGTGAGTTGGATAGAACTAGTAGAGATGTATAGAAGGAGCACAGAGCAAGGAAAAGAGAACTAAGTTTCGAATGTAGGATGCCTGATTTCAAATCCAGGCTCGGCCTTTTACTGTCCACTACACTGGGCACATCATTTTATCTCTCTGGTCCTTGGTTTCCTTATCTGTAAAAAATAGGTTTGGACTAAATGATCTCTTAAGGCCTCTTCCAGCTCTAGGTCTATGAACCTCTGTCAGTGTCAGCTACCCATATGTAATATGCTGTTGAACTGCATTTAAGTAGAGTTATCTTTAATTTTAAGTGACTTTGATTCTACGTATTTTCCCCAGATGGCACACATTTTCTTTTGAAACCATTCGAACTCTAAATTTGTCTCTTTTTATAGTGGCATAGCTTGATTTTAAATTTCAAGATTTTAAGCCTAACATTCAGGGCCTTCTGACATCTTTTTTACCCTTAATAATATCTATTAGTCTCTTAAATCATTCATACAAACTCCTTTAGAAAAATATCTTTCCCCACCATAAAATCTGTGTAGTCTTATTTTGTCCTTGTTGATAGCTGCCATGCTTTGTGACTGTCAAGACTAGGTTCCTTCATGGTTTTTCTCCTAGCTAGATTAAATTATTTGGTGTCATTTCTTTTCCCCTGTTATTCCAAAGTACGGCCTAAAATCGTGTTCTCAGTAAATACTTCACCAAATCTTTTGTAAAAATAAATGTTGGTATGTAATACTGATTTAGCAGAAATTCATGGTTATATTTATAACCTTATATACCTTGAAGTTGCTAGTTAAAATTAAGATCTGCTTTTTTAAAAAAATCATCTATAATTATATAGCTCATATGAATGAATTTTTTGGTGCTTTTGTTTTAGTTTCTAGTAAAGACTTGTTTATGTCACATGAACCCGTATCACAATTGGCCTGTTAGCTGAGACTTTTAAGGGTGCCAAATACTGACAGAGTAGCAAGACTGAATTAACCTTGGAGATAGAGTTACAAAGTCAGGGCACAGGAAACTTGACCTAACTTAGGGTAGCTTTAATTGTAATCACCAAACTCTTGTAGCTTAGGTCACCTGCTATGTGTTCCATAGACATTGAAGCAATGTGGAAAATCAAGAAACCAACTGGAAATTATCTGAATAACAATATATTACACTAACTAATGAAGTAAAAGCAGTTGGATTTTTTTTTAAGTACCAAAGCTAGTTCAGAGAAAGCAAATAAGCTTTTGGTGTGACCTGTAACCTTCAGTAAATATCTGTGTTTGTTTCCAGTAATATTCAGGTTTTTGTTTTTAAGAATAATTAAGATTATGATACATTAAGTAGCTAAGGGATTTCTTTTGGAGAAGGGAGGAATAGATGTTTTGAAGCCACTGAGTCTATGTAAGGTCTTAGGATACCTCAAAATCTGGCACTTGAGGTCATCTGCTTGTGCAGAAGCCTGAATGTTACTTCCAGTTCCCTCCTTGTTTAGAAATGGGCAGTGCTGCTGTGACAGATACTACTTTGCAAAAGAACGGAGGAAGCTCCAAATTCTGGTCTTAAGTTCCTGGAAATAGTCAGGTGAGGAGTATCCCTTTGTGACACAGTGCTCTGCACATAGTTGGGCCTTAATGAATGTTTGACTTGAATTATTGATACATGAAAATGCTGAATTCTGTTTTCTTAACAATTGAAAACAGATATATTCCGTGTTGTCTTATTAAAATAAAGACCTAATGAATAAAAATTTAGGGTCTCACTTCTATTTGCTTTATGATTTTAAGCAAATTACTTTTATTTCATTGATTAGGTTTAGGTGACTCAAGGAACAATTCAGACTCCTGCTCCATATTGCACAAGTATATAATTTATATACTGACATAATCTAGACAGGCCTGCACACCCTGTGGCCCTTGGGCTGCTTGTGGCATGCTGAAGGATTTCCTCAACAAGCAAAGGACGTTTTTCTCTACATTTTTCACCATCTGCCTGAAATTCTTTGGAGTGTGCACGTGGCTCGAGGGCTATAAGTGGTCCACTAACCACAGATTATGCAGCCCTGATCTAGAACACTGATTCACAGAATGTGGCTCAGGGACCTCTGGGGGCCTCCAAAACTTTTTATGGGGGGGAGGGGTCTGAAAGGTCAAAAATATTTTCATAATAATACTAAACCTTTTTAATTTCTAATACAGCAGAAATCAATACATGCAAACCATATTAAAAAAGGCTTGGAGTGATTGGATCCTCAGTAATTTTAAAGACTGTAAAGGGGTCCAAAAATTTTGAGAAGTGCTGAAACTGCAGCAGAGATGTCACTCAGCAGTACTCTACAAGTATAACCAGAACCAAATTAAAATGTACTTGGGTAATATTTAATGAAATAAAAATGCAGTAGAACATAGATAATGTTAATATGTATTTTTCTAATTCCGAATGCTACTGGCAGAAATCTCTACTTTTGTTTTAGTAACCCTGATTGAGTTTAGTGGTCCATTTCTATTTGAGTTTTGACAACAGCTGGCCTAAAGTGTGGAATGTCAGTAAATGTTGCTTTAGTAACTCTAAGCAATCTTAATGGTCACAAGGACTATACTTCTTTCCTCATACCCTTGTCTGCGATCCTACCAGATAATTCAAATTCAAGCTTAGTAGTGATTGTGTCTGTTGAACCTGGAGTGGTGATTAACAGTCTGGTAGCCTGTGCCCTTAACTCTTTTTCAGTCTGATTTGCTCAAATTTATTCACAGTCTGGGTCTGTCTCTCTGTCACAGTTTGTCTTTCTCTTTTAGCCTACTCACTCTTCTGTCCCTCCCCAACCCTTCCTTCTCCCCTTCCCTGTCTTAATGTTGCTAAAATAAAGAAAAGTTCACTTACATATTAAAACTCATGTGGTTCTATTTCTGTTTATAACCACTCTTAAACTAATTGTAAACTAGGGAAAGTCTGTATTCAGCCTGATATAAGTGTAGTTTCTGGTATTACATTTTTTTCCAGCAAGTAAATGTTCACAAATATGAGGAGAATACTAAGAAATCATATAACACTTTCCCAGTCTTTAATCTTACATTTAAGAGAGACAAGACTACTTGGTTAAATAATTAGAGAAATAATTTTAAAATACTAAATTGTGTAGTGCAAGTGGTACTGTAGAAATTCAGAGAAGGGAAAAATCAGTGTGTTACTATCCAAGTTAATGGACAATCTACTGAGGAAGTGAGAATTGAGCTGGATATCAAAGGTTCCCATATAGGGGAATAAGAAAGTCATTTCAGGCATCATTTTATGATTTTCTTTTAAATAATTCTTTAGTCAGAAAGTATTTTACATTTCAAAAGATGTGTGAGGCACGGCATGTTTTGTTGGTTTTCATCATATTTTTTGCACCAAAATTTTTAGAGGGGAACACAACTTCATATTTATAATGAAACATTTCTTTTAAAAAGCAGTTTTTAAAAATTATCTTCTCAGACTTTTCAATATCTTAAAAAAACAAACCTGCGATATAACTGTACTTTAAATTAAAATTCCTAGAATATTCAACATTTTTTATTGTCTTATGGCCAAGTTCAGGTTTCTTCATATAATGATGAGCCTTTGATGAAAGTACCTATTAAGTGCCTTGTATATAACAAGCTTCCAAATATATATGTTGAATGAAGAAATGTTAACTTCTTGCTGATATTAGAATATAAGGTCGAGCATGTAATTCCATTATTAAGCACTTGCTATGTGCCTGATAGTGTAATAGGAACTGGGGTTACAAAGACAAAAATGACAGTCATTGCCCTTAAGGAATTTACATTGGATCAGTAGGAAAAACATATATATGTAGTTATATACAAAATATGTTGCTATATAAATGCTGAGAGAGAGAGATACCTATTTTGTGTCATGGACCCCTGTGGCAGGCTTGTGAAGCCTGCAGACTCCTTCTCAGAGTAATCCATTTAGATGCATAAAATAGTCCAGGACCAGGAAAGAACAGTCCTATTGTGTTGCCTGAAAAAAAGGTCCAGTGGGACTGGCTTTGTTAGATCAATGTCTTAGTGTCTTCTAGCATCGCAATCCTTTGAGGTAGAGGCAATGCTAATAAGTCCTAGAAATTTATCAGGATTGAGAAAGCCCCCTTTAGGTCTGATTCCTTCCTCAAATTGGCCATGAGAGTCCCTGACAGTAGTGGTTTTTTGTTTGTTTGTTTGCTTTTTAATGTTGTGGCTTCAAAGTAGATAGATAACTAAATGCAGCGTCTGGTTAGATGTCAGAGGATCATAGCATCTAGATCTAGATTAAATATGTAGAACACTTATGTTAGAGGTGAAAAAATATCTTTTAGAGATGATACCTTTATCAAATGTGATAATCAGGAAATATGATCACAGTGTTTTTTCATTAATACCAGGGTATCTACTTGTAGCACATCAAATATTCTTTTTGTGGTATAGACATAATACTGGACTTACAGTTCTACACAGGGGTCTTACCATTACCAAGAGAATATGACTTCTCTGATTCAGGACAAAGAATTCGAATACAGATGGTTTTTCCTGATTGCCCTTAAATTTTTGCTTTATAAATCATTACCATGGGGTTCTTCTAAATGGTAAACTCTTTGGATGTATGTGACTTAAAGAAAAATAGAAATCCAATTTATATACACTTTTTGAAGAATATGTTCATGAGGTAAATATGAATATGCTTACACAGAAATAGCAGTATTAATTTTTACTAGTAATATATTCAGAGGCTTCAATAATCTGTGATTTCATCCATGGGTGTCCTTTCTTTTTGAAGATAACAGTCACAGTTTCTTATGGTTTTTGTGGGCTGTTATAGCTAAGACAGTTAGCCACTGCTGTGGTGATCATCCTCTCCAAACTTTATTGCCTTTCTTACTAATCTTTACTTAAAATCTTTTCAGCTTTCTAGTGTCCCCAAACCTTGCAATCTGATGGCACCTTCAGGACCTCAGGGAGACCTGTAGACTCTGCTGAAGTATCTAGAGTGGTACTTTGGTGGAGGAAGCAAGTGATTTAAGTTGAAGAGGAAATTATACAAATAAAGTGATTAAAATGTCCATACCTTTGGACGCCAAAATTTCTACTTCTAGGCTTGTACTCCAAGGAGGTTATTGACTAAAAAGAGAGGCTCTTTATACACTACATTATTTATAGCAGCACTTTTTGTCATAGCCAAGAACAAAAAACAAAGTGGATTGTTGTCCAGGGTTGTTGTTTGACCTCCATTCTTGAAGAGAACCATGACATCAGGGAGGTGAAACCATCTACCTTCAAAGGAAAATGTCAAGAGTTGTTTACAAGGGTCTCTGCTTTTATATCTCCAAATTTTATATCAGTTGGGGAATGGCTAAACAAATAGCAGTCTAGGAAAATAATGGTATATTACTGTGCTATAACCGACAATGAATGTGATAATACTGAGAGCTTTGCAATGACTTAGAACCAATGAATAGAGAACTAAGCAGAGTCTGGAAGACAATATATGAGTACATAAATAGAAAAACTTCAAGGAGTCAAAACTAAATGTTGTAAATTACAAAGATTGAACTTGACCCGAAAGAAGAGATAAGAAGATACACCTTTGCACTCTTTTGTAGAGGTGGGGGTCCACAGATGTAGAACACCATATATAATGAGGTGGGGTTTTTTTGATGTGTTGGTTGGTTTTGCTGAATTTTTTTCCTTTTATTCCTGTTTTTTAAAATTCTTTGTTATAAGAGAGGAAGCAGAGGAATAGAGTGGAAAAGTAGACAGTGTAAAAAAGAATAAAAGATATCAATAAAATCTAATTTTAAAAATAGGAACTGCCACCATAACAATATCTTCACATACAACAGAAATTTTCCGTTCACAATTTAAAAGAATCCTGTAGTGACGTTTTGTAAACAAACAATTTAAGGACAATTAGGAAAATCATCTGTGTTCTGATTCTTTGTTCAGATCCAGGAAACTTATGGTTTCTTGTTAATGGCCAGACCTGTATCTATAACCTCACTTCCAGTATTATATCCACACTGTCTTGTATACACACCTTGAACCTCAGAGAAGTATTCCCAACTAGCAACAGTTGATAGCCTTAGGAATCTCCCCCCTCCTGAAATTTTATTCTTAAAAATTGCCAGTGATGCCCTAATTACAACATGCCATGTCCTTTTTCAGTCCTTGTTTTCTTCGACTTCTCGTGGCAATTGTCACTGTTGAGTAACATCCATCTTTGAAAAACTCCTCTTGGTTTCGGTGACATAGTATCTGTTCTTCCTTTCTCTGATTATTCCTTCTTTTTCTTTTCTGGCTCTTACTGTAGACATCACCCAAGTTTCAGCCTTGGCCTTCTGTTCCCTCTTTATTTTATCTTCATTGATTTCAGACACTGTCATACTTAACACGATCCTTTCTCTTAAATCCCTCAATGTATAGTATACTTCAAGTCCCTCACCTCAATGGAAAGGTCATTGCATTTGAGTTGTCACCTGCAGTCACCTTAAAATACTGTCTAAAACTGATTTCATCTTTGTGTTTCCTAAACTACTTTCATCTTCCTGAACTCATTATTCCATTAATGAATGCTACCACCATTCTCCCAGTTACTCCTCATTGAAACTGTGGCTTTCTCTTTGATTTTTATCTTTTACTTGTTACGATTGTGAAATCTTCATTGTCTTCCTCGTTGCCCACAGGCAGAAGTCCAGACTCCTTACTTAGTCAAATGTTAAGGCTCTCCACAAATCATAATCCTGACTATCTTTCTTCCCATGTAAACCTTCAGTTCTAGCCAGACTATTGTACTTATCATGCCCTGAACATTCCTCATGCTTTGGACTCCTGCCCATGCTTTTTCCTTTCCTAGAAATGCCTTCTCTGCCCATCTGAATCTTAATCAGTTTTGAAGCCCAGCTCACATTCTACTTTTGTGAAGCCTACATTGTTTCAATCAGAAGTGGTTATCTCTTTCTAATTATACTAATTTTGTTTATCACTAGTAATTTACTACGTGAATCTTTTCCCGTGCATGTACCCCCTCAACTAGACTTTAAATCTTAAGAACAGGGATCACTATTCTTACCCCTTTCCTTTGGTGTGTCTAGCATTACAGCTTGGATATTTTTGGTATTTAATAAACATCTCTTTAACTTATAAGATGGGACGCATAGGAAAAGGTGCTGCATTTTCGTAGCAGAAGAGTTGGCAGCCTTTCAGAGGTGACTGCAAAGTCTTTATTTATTCACTCTACAGTTTCAAGTTATGGTTAACAATAGCCCCTTTCCAAAATCCTTGTAGATTGAAAAACTTCCATTTCAGCCTAGGACCAATGATGTTGGAATGTAATTTCTTTATAGGTATGCTTTATTTTTCAGGAGAAGACACGTAGACTTGGATATAGGAGATAAGACCTCTGTGACACTTAGTTCCTACTATTGTAGAGGAAGAATTTGGACCTTTTAAGGGAACCTGTGTATGTTGGGATGGAAAAAGATGGATGAAAAAGCTATGCAAAAGGAGCACTTGAATAAGGAAGCTGACCTCAGAGGCTCAAGGAAGGAAACTACATAGGAGGCTATCTGCCCTGAGATTCAGATTTATTGCTTCTACTCTCTCTTTTGAACTGTATCATAGCTTCCACAAATATCTCAATTTGTAACGATTATTTTTAAAACATTCACTGTGTGAAATGCATTGGTGCTAAGTGCTGAGGATAGAAAGATGAAAATATTGTCCCTATTCTAAAGAAATTGTAGCATGGGAAATAAGAAACAGATAAGTATAATACAAATTAAAATAGTATAAATAAGAGTGAAACAATGCTATGAGAGGGGAAAAGAAATCACTGTGGGAGAGTGGTAGATGAATTAGGGGAAGCTTCATAGAGAATGTGGTACCTGTATTGAACCCTGATGGAAAAGAAGAAAGTTCTTTAACCATCAAAGATAGGGATGGAAAGAATCTATTCTAGCCAAGCACTTCACAAAATCTGCCATTATACCATTAAGGACAGAATGAAGAGATGTGGACTGGATAATAGTAGAGTTAAAGTGGGTTCAGAACTAGTTGAATGACCAGCCCAAGGGGATGATTAATTTAATGTTTATTGAACTCCTTTGATAGAAAGTGCCAGTGTTCTCAATCTTTTTAATTAACTGGATGAAGATATAGATAGGATAAAATTAGGATAAAATTTGCAGATGACAGGAAACTTGAAGGGGTGGCTAATACATTGAACAGCAGAACTAAGATCCAACGGGCCAGGTCCGAGAAGATGAAATGTTTAAAGGGAGAAATGTAAAATTTTCTGCATGATTGTTTTTTGGACCCAAATGCAGGATGTGAGGATGTTGCTAGGCAACCATTCATAGGGAAAATAAATTTGGATTTTAATGGACTACAAGCTCAATATGAGTCATCAGTGTGACATAGCAGCTAAAATAGTAATGCCATCTTTGTCTTCATTAAGAGAGGTGAGGCATCATAATATCTAGAATGAGGGAAGTGATAGTTCCACTAGATCCTGCCCTGGTCAGCACCATATAGTATGCTGAAGCTCTAGTTACTGTATTTTAGAAAAGACTTTAATAAATGGGAGTGCATCCAGAGGAAGACAGCAAGGTTGGTGAGGGAACTGGAGACCATGTCACATATGGATCCACTGAAGGAATTGGAGATGCTTATCTCAAAGAAGAGGAGACCTCTAGGGAACATGGTGGATGTATTCCACTATGTGAAAGGCTGACATGTAGAAGAGTATTAGACTCATTTTACTTCATGCCAGTGGGTGCAGCTTGGACTGAGAGTTGGAACTTTGAGAAATGAGGTACAGAGCTAGAAAAAACTTCTCAGCTAGTAGGGTGATTCAAAAGTGAAAACTTAAATAGGAATTTGTTGGGAATTTTGTAAAGCAGATTCTGGTTGAAGAATACAATGACTTAAATGAAATTGTAGGTCATGTTTAAGTCTTGTGTTGAATCAAGAAAGGATACTTATGGTATGGTAGAGATCCCTACCACTACTCTGGTAGAGTAAGAAGACCAGATTTTGAGTTTAGCTTTCCAACCATAGGCTTGTAATGGGGCATGCTATTTCATCCTTCTGGGCTTCATTTTCTTTATCTATAAAATAGAAGGATTGAATTGGATTATTTCTAAGATTATTTTAATTTAAATAATCTACGATTCCAAATACAAGACATGATCCCTTGCCTCCAACTTAAGACATAAGAAAGTTAAACAACAGTTTAAAAAATTTTAGACTGTTAAAAGCAATAGACCTCTTTTGCTAACTTAATTTTTTTGTGTGCATTAGTAGGAAAAATCTTGCCTTTGTAGGAAGACAATATGAAAATAGTACCTTTTAAATCTCTGTAATGGTTCTGTCTATAATTGGTTTACTTATGATCTGGAGATGTCCAACAATTAAAGAAACAAGTCCCTTGAAAAAACTTTAGCCACTGAGCTGATTATTTGAAGTCCTTATTAGGTATGAAGTTCAGAATTGAAATTCCATTTTCATTGAAATATCAGAAAGAATTTGATTTATAATATTTGTAATCATGCTATCATTTGTCTCAGTAAATTTTTTTGTGATGATAAAATTTCCTTCATATATTCTACTTGAAATGTGGTTTTGGATCCAGGTTTTCCTTCCCACACTTCTAAATACATTTCTTAGTATATTTCCATTGAGATACAAGTACTTTTGTATGAGACTTTGCTTAAAAAAATAATTTGCTTTAAATATTTTGTCAACTTTTGAATTGATAAATAATAGTCATGTTTTCCCATATTTTTGTTTGTAGATGCCTCTTCAAATGAACAACAAGACCTTTTCTTTCAGAAGTTGGAGCAGTGTTGCATACTATTTGATTTCATGGACTCTGTTGCAGACTTGAAAAGCAAAGAAATTAAAAGGGCAACACTGAATGAACTGATTGAATATGTTTCAACAAATCGTGGTGTGCTTGTTGAATCAGCATATTCTAATATAGTGAAAATGGTAAGCTTCTAGATTTATGTTCCTTTAGATTTACCCTGATTAAAATTAGGTGTGACTGTATAACTGTCCAAAGTGATGAAATTGCCTTTTTTAAAAGCAAATATCTCAGAATTTATATATCCAAACAGTCACCTTGGAAACTGGCTACAGCTACAGAAGAAAACAGAAGGAAGACCAGAAAGAATCACAGACAAGTAGGACAAAGTTACATATTGAATTTATTTTAACAATTATTAAGAAAAGCAAGCTGTACATAATAGAGACATAGTTTAACATACAATCCTCTTTTTTCATCTACTATGTATATGGAAATACCTATTTTAATTTTAAAATTAATTTTAAATTTTAAAACTAAATTTTTAAAAAAGCAGTTGAAGATGAGTTAGTCAAAGTTAACTTCATTTGGTAAGCATGTTTTACTTCCATTTATTAAATAAAAGAAGAGACGCTCAATTCATAATTTACTTGTGAGAGATATGATTTCCTTTTTATCACTTGGAATTTAACTAAAACTTTGGCAGGGACCGTTTTGTTTATAGGTGCTTAGGCCAAAAGTTTAAAAAGAGACTTTCTGTCCTCAGTGTCCAATTCGGTAAGCGTTTATCAAGCTTACTATTTGTTTTCATATTCCATTCAAAGTGGCCTATTGGTTGTTCCTCCATTCCATTCCATCCCTGGGCCTTCTCTCATTCAGATGATCCTCCACATCTAGATTACCATCCTTCCTCACCTGTACTTCATGGAATCTCTGGGGGGGTTTTAAGTCACTGCTCAGCTGCCACCTTCTTTAAAACAGCTTTGCTGACCCTCTTTTTTGTTGGTGCTTTCTCTCTTGAAACTATTTTGTTTAACTTTTTCCATATTTTGTATGCACTCCATATAACCTATTGTATAGGTTATATTTCCCCCATCCCACTAGTAGAACTGCATATTTCTTGATCCCAGAGTCTGTTTTCTTGAGTCTCTGTCTAAAGAATCTTTGCATGTTTTTGAATATTTGTTGAAATGAGCTGAAGTTAAAAAGATTGAATAAGACTTGAAGTCTAGGACGTTGAAGAAAGGGACAAAAATAACAAATCAAAGTATATGTAACAGTTATAGTGGATGAAGATCTACTTGTCTTTTGGAGTTAAAAAAAAAAAAAAAAGAACCTGGGTTCAACCTTCCTTCCACATATCTGAGTGGAGTCAGCATGCATAGTTCAAGTCAGACCCCTGGCTGGCCAGCTCGGGATGCATCTGAGCTGAGTGTCCACAGGCAAGTGTTACTTAATCTCTTAGGGCTCCCAGGCAACTACATCTGTAGAACCAATTACATTGTGGGTCTGGCTGGAAAAAAGCTACTATGAGATCTCACTGAATACTTTAAAATTAGAAAGATCTAGTCCAGTTCTTCCATTTGACAATTGATGAAACTCAGGCCGAGACAAGGGAGGAAAGAAAATCATTACTGAAGTATAAAGCTTCAAATTAAACTTTGGATTTTGTGAAGAAACCATTTTACTGCTTTTACCAGAGGTAATAAAGTTAACATATCCAGATTTAAGTGATGCCTATTTGTTTTATGAAACTGTGATTACAAATGCAAATGTAATCTTTAGATTCTAAGCCTACACATAGGGAGTTTGCCAAGGTGGTCCAGTTCATTCCATATGAAGATCATTGAAGAAATTGAGGATGTTTAGCCTGGGGAAGAAAAGTACTTGAGGTAGAAAGAAGGAAAGGGAGAGGAAAAGGAAGGGGGGTGGTGAGGAGAGGGGGAGAGAGAGAAGAATATATAGAGTAAGTATTCGAGTATTTGAAGGTGGTTGACTTCCCATGGCTGTCTGTTGGGAAAGGAATTCCCTTTTTTGTAGTTGGCCTCTGGGGACAATATTAGCATATAGAGAAGAACTTCTGACCTGTTGGGTATGTGTGGAGGGGAATTCTTGTTTAGCTCTTTGTTGGATTATGTAACTTCTAAGGCCTCTTGCAACTCTAAGACTGTGCTTCTCTGAAGTTGTTTATTCTAAATAGTATTAATCGGTAGCTGACAGGAACTAAATCAAACCAAGAAATCTATTTGAAAACCTGCAACTTAAAATGTCAAACTCACAAATTGGGTCACTGCCTGCTTTATTAAATGAGTAAAAACAACAAAATGAGATTTTACTTCTGTTGTTATTGAGTATCTTATTTAGTAGTGACTGTTAATTACCAGTGAAATAGATGTGCTTATTAATCCTACATTCAAATCAACAAAAATATTACCCAAATATGGCCGATGGGAGGTATCTGGACCCCCAAAAGGAAAGGCCCTTGAACTTTCCCACAAATTTCAGGAACTGATCCCTGGCATTTGCTTGGGGCATCTGGCCCGCCCCAGTCCACCTGAATTATTTAATTAGTTTACTTGACATTAGTTAATCCCACCCAGGCCCCTTTCTCTATTATCCAGGCTACTTGCCACTGCTTAATCCTTTTCAAATCTTCCCACAGTCTTTCTGTATAAAAGTGTAGATCTTGCCCCCATTAAATTGCTCACATTCTTAAAATCTGTCCCACTTCTATTGATCTTACACTAAACTTGCTACATGGGTTGAAAGATGGCTTGAGTGTTTGAATTCTTTGGAGGAAGACCCCTGTCCTGTACCCTTGAATTTCAGGGTGCTAGGAACCCATAGACTGGAACACAGCAAGTAAATATAAATAAATTAAAATCTAGACTATTCTTAAAGGGTAGTGCTTCTTCTACCTTCTGATTTAATTCAGACTTCTCTATGTTTTTGGCAAAGGCACTATGATGTAATGAATCTTCTTTGAGACAAATGATATGAAATACATGGCTGGATGTTAAATTAAGCACCCATTAAATGCCTCTTTTGTAAAAGATCTCTATCCCCAGCCTAGTAGGGAACAAAGCAAGATGGTAGGAAACAAGCACGAAGTAGTCTACAAAATCAATATAAATGCATCTGGAAAGTATGAGTCAGGTGTGAGAACTAAGGAGGGAAAGAACCTTGGCTTGAGATTTCTGTGCCTGAGATAAAGGAGCTAGAAAGATAGGATAGATAAAATTTGTGCCAATCACCGTGCTTAGGACCGGGAACACAAAAACACCAAAACAAAATCATTTCTTCGCTCCAGGGTCATTATCTATCCTAGTCTACTCTAGGGTCCAGTAATTGGGTGTGAGGAAGAGCAAGGCATCTGGCTGGTCTTTAGATGGGGCAGAGGGAAAGAAATGAGCAGCCTGGCTGGGATTTTTGATGGTGTGGGTGGATAGAAACAATAGTATGAGCCTTCAAATCAATTTGAGAACTTTGAAGAGAATATGGAATCCCCATACACCAGCTCACCTGGGCAGCCACTCCTGAGGAAGGGAAAGGCCAGTTAGAGAGGAGTTTATCTGAAATGCTGGGAGTAGGAGGTGGGGTGGATAGGGTGAGTAAGAAAGTCAATTCTTTCCTATTTAACCTTGCCAACTAGATACTAACCTGTATTGTTTAGGTATTACTGTCAATGACTTAAGGCAAAGTCTTCTCCTGTTTTTCCATCCTAGTTAATCTGTGACCAAGGAAGGTTTCATGAAAGAGGTGGCATCAGAAATGGATCTTGAAAGATGGGTACAATTTCAACAGTTGGAGATGAGAGATAGAATAGAATGCTTTGGACTTAGGGGATGGTATGCTCAAAGGCATAAAAAGCAAGACTTCAGGAAGTTTTGGTGCATGGTGAATTTTAGTACAGTTTGGCTTGAGGGGCAACAATAGGAAAGAGTTGGATAGGTAAAGTGCCACAGATTTTGGAGGTCCACACACACACAGAGGTTGGATAGAGAGATTTAAACACAGGAGGATCCTTAAAGGCTAATACAGGTTTTTATCTCCCACTTGGATGACTGAAATTGTCTAAGTGGTCTTCTAGCCTCTAACCTCTTCTTTCTAGTGCATTCATCTCTTTGCCATTTTAATCTTTGTGTGTGTGTGTGTGTGTGTGTGTGTGTGTGTGTGTGTGTGTGTATGTGTGTATCTGCGTATCTGCGTGTATCTGCCTTTTGGTGGTCATGGGGTACTTTTGTGTCATCAGAATACTCATTGACCATCTAAAAATTGATAGATGTTTTTATTGTAAGAAAGAACACTATTTCAGTATGAAGTGTGCTCTATAAAAAGAGGTTATTAATGTCCTAAATTCCTGTCAGTGTCTATCATAAGGAATTCATTCTAAAGCTTAGTCTAATGCAGGGGTTCCTAATACATTCTTTTTTTGTCAAGGATCCCTTTGGAAGTCTAGTAAATTCTGCAGGCCCCTTTTTAGAATAATGGTTTATTGACTACATTGATAATTGAAGGAAATGTTAAATTTTACTTAGAGGTTAATGAAAATCAGGATGAAATCTTATCTCATCCAAATGGATAGACTGCCCTTAGACCTCTTTGGTCTCCATGGACCTCAAGTTAAGATCCCTTGATCTTCACTCCTGCCTTACAGCATGGTATCCCAGAACATGTTGGCTTTTGTTTTGGAGGACTTGGGTTTAATTTCAGACTCTGCTAATTACTGCCTGTGTGACTGTGGGCAAGTGACTTAATTTCTCTGAACCTCATTTCCTTACCTGCAGAATGAGATGGTGTGCAGTGCTTAGAACATTGGGCCTGGAGTCAAGAAGACCTGAGTTAAAATCCAGCCTCAGACTGTAAACTGTAAACCACTCCAAGTATCTTTGCCAAAAAAAAAACATCAAATGGGGTCACAAAGAGTCAGAAACAACTGAAATGAATGAAGAACAGCAACTTATTCTTATTTTTTTTTAAAAAGGGGGTTAGACTAGATAGATCTGGGAGGTGTTTTCTGCCTCTAAATCTTATCATCTGTAATATAGCCTTTGCTTACATTTATATTTGCTTTTCTTTAAGTCTCTAGTGAAGAAAATGAAAATTTCTCCCTCGTCTTTAGTGACTTAAAATATTTCTTGATTTGGAAATCTTTGTAGCTTTTAAGAAGACAGCTATATTCTCCATTAACAAAATTGTTGACTCTAGGGACAAAAGATATGTTGTTGTTGTTGCTGCTTTGTTGTTTTCAGTCGTGTCTGACTCTTCATGACCCCATTTGGGGTTTTCCTGGCAAAGATACTAGAGTGCTTTACAGTTTCCTTCTTCAGTTCATTTTATAGATAAGGAACTGAGACAAACAGGATTAAGAGACTTGTCCAGGGTCACAAAGCTAGTAAGCATCTGAGGTTAGATTTGAACTCATGAAGATGAGTCTTCCTGATTCCAGGCCCATTGCTCTATTCCCTGTGCCACAGAAAACACTCTTCAAGTCCGATTGGCTAAGGTACCATGCCCTAGCCTAGTAAAATGTGATTCGGTGTCTTAGATCAAGTGAAACTTAGTTTCTGCTTCTGAAAAGTAATGAGTATTTAATTGAATTTCTGGGTAAGAATGGTTTTTCCCAACTCTGTCAAGACAAGTCAAGCAATCATTAAGTGCCTGTAAGTGTCACACACTGTGCCAAGTAATTACTAGCCTTACAAAAAATGGCAAAAGAGGCTCCTTCCTCAAGGAGCACCAAATGGAGGAGAGAGCATGTAAAGTATAAACAAAACATAGCAAGGATAAATGGAGGTAATCTCAAAGGGAAGGGGTATCAAGAGAGGCTTCTTGCAGGTCTTTAGCTAAGATCTGAAGGAAGCTAGAAAAGCCTAGAGACTGAAATGAGCAAGGAGAGAATTACAAGCATGAGAGGGAGACAGCCTGTGAAAATGCATGGAGTTTGAGAAATAGTGTATTGGGTTCTATGAACAAGGAACAACAGGGAGCCAGGTTTCATGGAGGGGAATAAGGTAGAAGACTGAAAAGATAAGAAGAAATCAGGTTATGAAGAATTTCAGAGTTAAGCAGGATTTTATATTTGAGCCTGAAGGGAGGTAATCAGTAACCTTGTTATTTGTATATGAATAATATAAGCAATGTAAAACCAACTGAGCTCTTAAATTGTAATGATGGTCTGCTTTGTGTCTGACTTGAAAAAATATTTGGTTATTACTTTATTTTGAGGTATGACATTAACGTTAATTTAATTTTAGATAAGAGCAGGTACATCCTCATGATATTATTTCAGAGAACCTGAATATCCAACAGTTTAATAATTATATGTGACATAATATCTTACTATTCTGAATGTTTTATAGTTTTAAAAAACTCCCAAGGTATCACATGCTAAAAACCAAATTTATAGTTCCTAAGGTTGACAAACCTTATGATGACAATTGATATCTTCTCTTTCCAAGTGTTTGCCACATTATTAGGTGTAAATAAGAGCCCTCTGTTCCTTTTCTAAAGGAGGTCCAGAGGGCTAGTGTGCCTAACCAACGACACTTGTCACTTTATTGAATGCTGCATCAGTGTAATAGGGACCTCTTGCTTTATTTATGATACAGCTGAAATTTTAGTGAAACTGGCATCCTTGGCCCTGTCCCTTTCAAGTGTTCAGTTTCTTTTGTCTGTATTTGGGAGTTATGACTATGTAGCTTTATCAGCCTACTTAAGCTAAACTGTAAGACTTGGGTTTTGTTTGTTTGTTTTTGGGGGTGGGGGGGGTGGAGGTGGTAATGTTTAGTATACTTGCTATTTCCAAATACTGTTTCACTAGAAGGCTTTGTGAATGTAGAAGTGAGATACAAAATAAATTTTCCTGAGGAACTGTTTACTATGTTTAATAAAGATTGAATTCAATTGAACAAATTAAGTACCTCCTATGTTATGTTAGGTGCAGGAGAGACAGAGGAAATGAGCCAGTCAATCCCCTCAAAGAAATAGGAATTAGACATCTACACAAATGAAGAATGATACTGTCCAGTGCAGAAAGAATTTGCCAAATATTTGAGAGGTAGGAGCATATTGAAGAATTATACCCATGTTTTAGCAAGCGCTTAATAAAATAAGCTTGTTGACTTTTCGGGTTCACATTATCTTTTGCAGGAAAAATAAAGAAGTAATAATTCAGGGAATAGGAGGGAAAACCAGCCCTCTTTGGGTCTGGGATCTGAGATCTGATGAAATCAAAGGGAGAGATTAGAAATAAGGAAAGAAAGCAACTTGTTTTGATTTTCAAGAGAAGGGTTTTTTTTTTCTTTAAATCTCATTTAGAGTTGTGGAGTTAACACTGAGTCATACTTTTTAAGATGTGCAAAACACCTAAGGAATATTACCTTACTTGGTCCTTACAATGACCCTGGGGGTAGGTGCTTTTATTGTCCCCATTCTGGGGATGGGAGATAGAATGACCAAAGTTAAGTGACTTGCCCAGGGGCAGATAGTTAAAAAGTATTTGAGGCTCAATTTGAACTTGATTCTTTCTGACTCCAATTTCAGGGCTCTATCCGCTGTACCACTAACTACCTCAATTTCTGAGTTATCAAAAAATAATCTTAAAAATAAGTGCCTTTTGATTGTCAGACTGTCCTTATCTAATAGAATTTAAGTCTATAAATGTGTTTTTGTTCATAGATCAGTGTCAATATCTTCAGGACTCTTCCTCCAAGTGATAATCCAGACTTTGATCCTGAAGAAGATGAGCCAACTCTTGAGGCATCATGGCCTCACATACAGGTGTGAAACAGAATTGTGTGTTGACTATTTATGGATCATTCAAAGTGAAGATAATTCTCTGCTCATGGTTGTATCTTTTGGATTCTGATTATTAAATCCATAGATAAATTTATTTTAAAATGTACCCACTTAACAGTCTCTTACTTTCTAAAGAAACAATTAAAATATTGAGAAGTCTATTCCTTAAAGTGTCCTTAACCACACCCCTCCCTCCTGCACCTCCCCTCCAGTACTGTTATTTTTTTCCCCTTGAGTAGGCTTGTGAGACATGAGGCAAATATTGAAACTGAAGGATTTTGATCTGCACAGAGTTCATTTTTTTTTCAAATATAGAGGGATCTTTGATGTGCAAAAAACATAAGTAACAAGCAGCTAGATTTCACAGTGGATAAAGTACTGGGAAGACTTGTATTCCTAAATTTAAATCTGGCCTCAGACACTTACTAACTGTGTGACTTGACCAGTCACTTGACCTTGTTTACCTCAGTTTCCTCATTTGTAAAATGGGCTGGAGAAGCAAAAGGCAAACCAATCTAGTTTCTTTGCCAAGAAAACCCCAAATGGGGTCACAAAGAGTCAGATGTGACTGAAACCACTGAACAACAAACATCCTTACGTATGTCAACTTTAGCAAAAGACTAAATTTAAAATTTTGACACTGCAATTTGATCACAAGAATGATACAGATAAGGTGATATACTGGCTTAAAGTATTAAGAGTCACAAAATCATATACACACTATAGAGGTTCTCTAGATTTTGTATTTTTACTTGTTCAATGTATCATCTTCCTGCTGGCACACAGCTTGGGAATGCCTAAAGTCTGACTATCTTAAGGACTAAGTATCTTCAGTAGGCCTGAAGTAGGAAGGATTGCCATTCTTTGTCTTAGTTGATGCCCCCTTGAGGTTCTATGGTACTTAAATAACTCCATTTTATCTTCTAGAATTGTTTGGTTCTCAATATTTGCAACAGATGCTTGTTAAATTTACATAGCTTTTAAGGTGACAGTAGGAAATTATTAGATTTGCTCAAAGCACAAATCAAACTGAAATTACAAATGTTTAGTTTATAAATTTTGTTTGCTTTTTACTTCGGACTGAAACTGAATTGTATAAACTGAAACTGAATTGTATAAACAAAATTTTTGAGGTAGCTGGGACTTGTTGCCTCTGAACTAAATTAAATTATTTTTTAAAATCTGTAAGTAGAATAGCAAGCAGAGTTTTGAGATGTCAAAAAAACAGATCACAAACCTGCAACTTAATTGTTAAATAAATTGCCATTTTAAGTTCTACTTGAAAAGCAAAAGCAAAGTATTATAGGCAGACTTCCATTCAGATTTCCATGATTCTGGACTCATGACCCTTCTACAGAATTGAGGCAAATTTTAAGAAAAAGATGTTTATTTAATTTTAATTTATTATTTTTAAAGTAGCACCTATTTGCATATAAACTGAATTTAATTTAATTCAGTAGCAATTTAATATGATTCTTTCTATTTAATCAAAACTTTTATATATAATTGGATCCTTGCTTGACAAATTTACCCCACCCCAAGAGTAATTTTTCCACATAGAGAGTAAAAACTAATCAGACTTCTTTACAAATATTCTGTATTTGAGACTTAACCAAATGATCCTGGCCTTTCCCAAAGTAAATTTGAATTAATAAAACTCTACAACATAAAACAAAGAAATTCACATAATGATTTAAATTAAGAACGTCTGACTGGGCGTCTGGAGACCTAGATTTTAGCTCTGCTGTTAACTAAGCAAGACAGCTAACCTCTCGGAGCCTTTGCTTCCTCTTCCTATCAAATGAGGTGACTGAACTATAGATGATCTCTTCAAAATCCTTTCCAACTCTAGGATTTTACTTTGTTTGTTTGGAAAAAGACCTCAGAATACAAATTTATTTCTTGGGAAAAAAAAAGAAGAAGCAATGAAATCTTGCAGTTGGAAAGGAACTTGGAGAAGGAAGAGGAGAGGAGGAGGATAATCTTTAACTAGTCCTATTTGTGCCTGAATAGGAATCCCATCTCCACTTGTTCTCTACAAGTGATCACCCAGCCTTTGCTTAAAGATCTTCCATGAGGGGCGAGTCTACACGGTGGCCCATTTCACTTTTGTGTTGTTGCTATTTATCTGTTTCAGTTGTATCTCCATTTTGGGGTTTTCTTAGCAAAGACACTGGAGTAGTTTGCCATTTCATTCTCCAGTTTCTTTTACAGATGAGGAAACTGAGGCAAACAGGGTGAAGTGACATACCCAAGGTCACACAGCTAGTAAGTAAGTGTCTGGTGCAGTATTTTGAACTCTGGTCTTTCTGACTCCAGGCCCAACACTCTAACCACTGTGCTACCCAGGTGCCTTAATTCACTTTTGGATAATTTTAGTAGTTAAGTTCTTTTGTTTTTCCAGATGTGAATCCTAAATATAATCTTTTGTAACTTCCACCCATTCTTCTGGTTTTGGCCTCTAGGGACAAACAGAATAAGTCTAATCTATCTTACACATGGCAGCTGCTCATCTGCTGAAGATAGTTATCATATCCACCTTGAGTCTTTTTTTATACTGAACAGCCCCAGGTGGCTCAACCCATCCCCACATGGTGTCAACTCAGGGCTCTTGCCCTTCCTCATTGCCTACTTTGCATGTGCCCTCAAGCTGGTCAATATCTTTCCCAAAACATGGCATCCAAACTGAGGACAGCACTCTAGACACAGTCTGACAGCTGAGTGTATCTCGTCTATGGGACTCACTTTTTCCTCCATAGACTAATATATTATCTTGGTAGACTGGACCTATTCCCCACCTCCTCTTAGTTGACTTCCTCCCCCTCGGGAAAGTCATCATGTGCATTTGGGAGGAAAAGTACACCTGAAAAGCTCTAACCAAAATAATAATAACTGTACTGCTTAAAAGTATTAAGTCCCTCTACATTCCCTAATCCTTGAGTTTCAATTTCTTACATTATCCTACTCAAATAATCAAATTCACTTAACTGCTGAAGTCATATTGTGCCTTAGGTAGAATTTTTTTTCAATTAAAATATATTTAAACTAACTAGCTTTCATTTTCATTTATCTGATATGTATCTTTTGGTGGTTTTTCTGTTGGGGTCATTTTAAATGTTCATGGAAAGGAGTGAGTAAAAATTCAGTACAATAAAATATTTGCTGGGCTTACTACATGTAAACCAACTTTGGGTTTAACTTTACACTATCCTTGGTCCTTGAAGTCCTCATCCCAGTGCTCTATTGCGATTCATCCCTTATTAGTTGCAGCCCTAGATGGCCTCCCCCCTACACACACACACACACACACACACACACACACACACACACACACACACACACATATAGACACACACCCACACATATAGACACACAGAGAGACATACATCACACACATATACACATACATACACACGCAGACATACACACACATACACACACATATACACACATATAGACACACAGAGAGACATATATCACACATATATACATACACATGTACACATGCAGACATACACGCACACATACCCACACATACATATAGACATACACACACATATAGACACACACATCCACATACACATGGACATCCATACACGTGCATATAGACACACATATACACACATAGATACACCCACACACATACACCCACACATATACACACACACATGCATGCACATATAGACACACACATATACAAGCACATATACACACATATAGACACACACACATACACAGACATACACACACACACACACACACATACACACATCCACCTTTTCTACTCCTCTTTCTGCATCAACATTCAGCATCGAAGGCCGCACAGCTACACTGAACATGTGTTATCTAGTCTCCCTTGGGCCCTCACTGTGGTGGCATTCCTGTCCTTTTGCTCTTCTCTGACACATGCTACATTACATTCTCTTAAGTACATGTTCCAGATGTTTTCTTCTCTTGTCCTCCTTAACTGGGGATGTTGGGGTCGGGGAGAAAATGTCATTCATGGCAGACTCCATTTCTGGGCCCCCACTCCCCGTTGCATACTCACATTACTTCAGCATCATTCTCCAGAAGCTTCTGCATTGCTCTAGTCTGGGACAATGAAGCTGCCCTTCTCCTTGCTAGTTCCCCCACCCCTCGGTCCTGCTGTCCTTGATCTCATCTCTTTCCTCTGGTAGCTTGCTGCTGTCTTTGATCATCCCTGGCTTCCTAATTTTCAGAGCTTTTCCCTACTGGCTTCTCCCTTGCTGCCTGAAAATATGCTCACATATCCCCTTGACCTTCACCTTGACCTTGACCCTCTAGCTATATGCTTCTCCCCTTCACAGCAGAATCCCTAAAAACCTACTGTCTGTATTGCATTGCCTCCACTTTCTGTCTCCCAGTCACTTCCCTCTTACCTCCCATATTTAATCAGCTCTGTCTCCCATATTTGTGCTTTGTCTAGGTTGTCTCTTCCCACCAGTGCCTGCATTGTTCTCCTTCATCTCCCTTAAGTCCCTTCTTTCAGAGGACTTTTCTGATTCCTCCAGTTGTTAGTGATTCTCCTTCCATCCAATGTAGATTTTTCCTTGTATGTATTCTGAATTTACTTATCTTTGACCATGTTGTACATATATGCCCCCCCTTTAGAATATAAACCCCTTGAGGGCAAGAACTGTCTTTACAGTTGTATCCCCGGTGCCTAGTACCTAGTAATCATTTAATATATTTGATTTTTTTTTTCAAATTTGGACTGTTACAGCTTAAACAATTCTGTTTTACTTCTCCTGGAAATAAGCATATAGGCAAAAATCACACAAATTATTAATAAAAAGCTGAATTAAAATTTTGCTTTTTAAAAATATAGTCTTTTTTTAATAGTTATATTTATTTTTAGATTTTGACATTCATTTCCACAAAATTTTGAGTTCCAATTTTTCTCCCCATCTCTCCTGTCCCCCCACCCTCCACCTTGCATTCTGATTACTGTTTCCCTCAATGTGCCCTCCCTTCTGTCACACCCCACCCTTCCCTTATTCCCCATCTTCTCTCTTTTCTTGTAGGGCAAGATAAATTTCTATACCCTATTACCTGTATTTCTTATTTCCCAGTTATATGCAATAACAATTCTCAACATTTGTTTCTAATACTTTGAATTCCAACTTCTCTCCCTCCCTCCCCACCCAACCCCACTGAGAAGGCAAGCAATTCAACACAGGCTATATATGTGTCATTTTGCAAAAGACTTCGATAATAGTCATGTTGTGTAAGAGTAACTATATTGCCCTCCATCCTACCCTGTTCCCCCCTTTTTGTATTTTCTCATTTGATCTTGTCCCTTCCCAAAAGTGTTTACTTCTAGTTACTCCCTTCTCCCATTTGCCCTCCCTTCTATCATCCCCCTCACCCTACTTGTACCCTTTTCCCCTACTTTCCTGTAGTGTAAGATAGATTTTCATACCAAATTTAGTGAGCATGTTATTCCCTCCTTAAGCCATATGTGAAGAGAGTAAGCTTCACTTTTCCACTCTCACCTCCTCCCTTTTCTCCTCCATTGAAAAAGATTTTTCTTATCTTTTATGAGTGATAGTCTGCCCCATTCTATTTCTCCCTTTCTCTTCCCAATATTTCCCTCTCTCATCCCTTAATTTTATTTTATTTTTTAATGGATATCATCTCTTCTGATTCAACTCAACTTGCATTCTGTGTGTGTGTGTGTGTGTGTGTGTGTGCACACACATAATCCCTCCACCTACCCAAATACTGAGAAAAGTCTCAAGAGTTACAAATATTATCTTTCCATGTAGGAATGTAAACTGTTCAGCTTTAGAAAGTCCTTTATGATTTCTCTTTCTTGTTTACCTTTTCATACTTCTCTTGATTCTTGTGTTTGAAAGTCAAATTTTCTATTCAGTTCTGGTCTTTTAATCATGAATGCTTGAAAGTCCTCTATATCATTTAATGACTATTTTTTCCCTTGAAGTATTATACTCAGTTTTGCTGGATAGGTGATTCTTGGTTTTAATGCCAGTCCCTGTGACTTCTGGAATATCCTATTCTAAGACCTTCGATCCCTTAATGTTGAAGCTGCCAGATCCTGTGTTATCCTGATGGTATTTCCACAATACTCGAATTATTTCTTTCTAGCTGCTTGCAATATTTTCTCCTTGACCTGGGAACTCTGAAATTTGGCCACAATATTCCTGGGAGTTTTTCTTTTTGGATCCCTTTCAGGAGGTGATTGGTGGATTTTTTCAATATTTATTTTGCCCTCTGGTTCTAGAATATCAGGGCAGTTTTCCTTGATAATTTCAAGAAAGATGATGTCTAGGTTCTTTTTTTGGTCATGGCTTTCAGGTAGTTCCATAATTTTAAAATTGTCTTTCCTGGATCTATTTTCCAGGCCAGTTGTTTTTCCAATGAGATGTTTCACATTATCTTCTGTTTTCTCAATCTTTTGGTTTTGTTTTGTAACTTCTTGGTTTATCATATAGTCATTAGCTTCCCTGAACTTCACTCTCATTTTTAAAGAACTGTTTTGTTCAGTGAGCTTTTGGAATCTCCTTTTCCATCTGGCTAACTCTGCTTTTTAAAGCCTCCTTCTCCTCATTGGCTTTTTGGACCCCTTTATCCAATTGAGTTAGCCTCTTTTTAAAGGTGTTATTTTCCTCAGCATTTTTTTGGTTCTCCTTGAACAAGCTGCTGACTCACTTTTGAATCTCTTCTATGGTCTGAGTCCATTTCATATTCATTTTTGGGGTACTGGAGGCAGAAGCCTTGGCTTCCTCTGACAGTATGTTTTGTTCTTCCTTATCTGAAAGGATGGAAGGAGATACCTGTTCACCAAGAAAGTAACCTTCTGTGGTCTTATTTTTTTTTTTTCCCGTTTTGGGCATTTTCCCAGCCAGTTACTTGACTTCTGAATCCTTTGTCAAGAGGAGGGTCCTAGTGCTCCTCCTCCCCCCAGGACTGTGCTCAAGGCTGAGGTTCAGATCCCCTGCTCAATCCCCCAGAGGCTTTAAGCTGAGCCGCTGGGACAATGGACCCAGGCTGCTTCTCTGGCCACCGTAGCTGCCTGCTGCTGCTGCTGCAGCTGCCTCTGCTGCCACCTGGGACCAGTCCTGGGGGGAGCCCACTCCCCTCTTGCCCAGCTGGGAAAGCCCTCCCACACTGACCTTAAAAGCTTTTTTTGGCATTGGTGGGTTGAGGGATCTGGGACCCTCCCTGCTGGAGATTCTGCACCAGAGGCCTGTTCCGGTCCTGTTCATCCCTGTCGGCCTTCCAGGTTACATTTGTCTAGAGATCTCTTTCACTCTGTTGTTCTGTGGCTTTTGCTCCTCTAGAATTTGTTGAGTCATATTTTACAGGTATTTTGTGGGCTGTGGGGGAAACAGTAGAGTATATACGTCTTTATACTCTGCCATCTTGGCTCCACCCCCCTAAAAATATAGTCTTTATAAGGACTATATATTTATAAAAGTCCTGTCATTTAGTGTAATTAGTGAATTAGCTTACTGATGTTCAAAAGGTACATGCATCTGCAAATTTCATTTGGGATGGAATGAAAGGCTGCTCCTTTAGAGTAGGTCCAATAGTACTTCTGTAGTAGATCAATTTCATAGCATTTTTGAGAAGTACCCATTCTGGTTCACCTGCCAGCCAGCTTGCTCTTTGATCTGGGCAAATTCCATTGCTTCTGTGACAGCTGGTAGGGGTGGTAGAAGAGGAGAGTAGGGCATAACTCCAGCCTAACTAGTCAGATCTCTTAATTGGAATTTTGGTCATGCCTCCAGGGGACTAATGACCTAGATGACCTTCAGGTTCCATTCATACCTGCGGCTAACTCTAATTGCTTCCTGGTATGTCTATGCTGGTAGCCTCTGTTCCTCTATTCTAGAATCTGTAAACATTTACTCTGTTTTATAAAGTTCACTCCAGGCTATGTATGTTGCATGCATATCTATTGTTAAATAGAACATTAGTGGAGTTGTACAACAATTTCTTTACTTGCCCTTTAAACTTCTGTTGTAGTTGGTATACGAGTTCTTTTTAAGATTTTTGGAGAGTCCTGATTTCCAGCCAAGTGTTGCCAAGCGATATATTGACCAGAAGTTTGTACAGCAGGTAAGGAACTCTTGTATTTTAAATTATCTGATAATTAGAAATTAACATTGTTTTATTAATTATAAGAATAAATACATATGATAGAAAATTTACTTCATTTGCTCCATGCTTCTATACATATTCTTGGACATTTCAAACTTACCCCCACCCCACTCCCTGTCCAGGAAGATCAGCTTAGTTTCTCAAAGGCTGTCTTTGATAGTGACTCTTGTTTGGTGCAGCATTTGTTATTCTTGCAAGACTACCACGATTATGTCCATTTTTCAGATCTGTGTCCAGACATATTCCACCATCAGGACAGACGTAAAATAGCTTCTGGCAATGCAGGGATTTTTGAGCAAAGGGTGAACTTCTTGTAACATGAATCAGATTAACTCAAGTTCCCATAGTTCTTTCAAGTCTATGACAAGACTCAGGTTCTGCAGGTGACAGTGCTAGGCTGTGGTAACTGTGGGTCAGTTTTACTTCCCAAGCCAGCATGTCAGAAAGCATTCCTTTCCTCAAATGCAGAAGTAACCGGAACCAAACAGTATACAAACACCTTTTCTTTATTATGCAGGTAGGTTGGGACTCTATCCAAATGAAAACTTTAATGTAACCTGAAAATTACTTAAATGCATTTTGTGGTCAGCCCCACCTGCCTCCAATAGCTTTCTCTCTCTCCTTCGCCCTTGCTTTCTCTCTTTCTCTTCCACTTTGTCCCTTTTTCTCTCTTCTTCTACCCTTTCATTTTCCTCTCATCCCTTTCTTTTCCATCACATAGCAAATCTTTCCTCCTCTTCACCTAGACCTTTCACTTTTGTAATGTCTGGTGTGTATCCCTGTCTAGCTTCAGGCCCCATCTGTATTTCTGAACTCACACAAATCCTGGACCCATGATGGTACAGTGAGAAAAGCACCAGATTTAATCTCAGAGGACCTGGGTTCAAATCCCAACTCTGCTACCTTAGAACTTGTGTGATATTGGGCAAGTCACATCCCTTGTCCCTGTTTCGCTTTGCCCATCTCTAAAATGAGGGAGGTGAGTTAAATGACTTCTTGGTTTCCCTTCCATTCTTAAGTCTGTGATCCTGGAATCTGTACAAGGTAGCTAGACTTCTGTAACATTAACTAAGGACTTTATATTTAGTTTTGAGGCTAATCTAGGCCTGTACAATAGGCAGCCAGCCAAAGGTTTTCCTCTACATTTTTAGAGGGTCACCTGAAATCCTTTGCATGCCACAAACTATCCAAGGGCTGTATGCAGCTAATGGGCCACAGATGGTACTGTCTTGGACTAAAGAAAGATTTTGAGTTTTATGTTCTAGAAACTAGATAGATAAGTCTGATAAGTGAACAGATTTAGGAACTACCAGTAATATAAAGGTATTTAAATGTTCAAGCCCTAAGCAAAAAATGAGATTGAGTGCTTTTGTTTTCATTATGAAAGATTTTTTTGATTTCAGAGTTTTTAGGGGGTTTTTTGTTTGTTTCATTATGAAAGATCCTGACATTAATCTTTTGGTGACCTTTTTATCCTTTCCTGTGAGCTCCTGTCTCCTGACTATGAACTCATGAAGTTCTCAACTCTTCTAGGTTTTTCTTTGTTTTAAATAAAATCATTCACATAATTTCATGTCATCCTTTGCAGGGCTGTTTGTATTATATCTATAGGATACTGGGAGAGGTTCAGTGATTAATATGAAGGAGTTGGATATTCATAATAGAATTTGTGGCTTCATTTAGGGGAGGTACTTTTTGGTCAGATTTTCACCCTTCAAATTACTGGAAGTTTCTGACTATTGTGTTAGAGATTAAACTTTATTTAATTTGTTTTTTTTGTTTGTTTTTTTAATCCAATTTTTTGTTTTTCTCCAATAGTTATCCAAACTCCTTTAAAAAAATTGAACAAATGCTATGGATAAAGAACATTGTCAGCTTAAGATAACTCATTTAATAATTGCCTGAACTTACTGTATTTGTTTAGCCCTTCAAAAAGCACTTAATAAAATGTATAGAATTTACCATTTTATTTTAAACTCTTAACACAGTAAAGTTATTCAGTTTAAGTTAATGAAATTGGGCCATTTAAATAGTTAGGAGACTATACATTGTGTGTGTGTGTGTGTGTATGTGTGTGTGTGTGTGTGTGTGTTTGTGTCTGTATGTGTATTTCCTTATATGGATGTACATTGTATGGTATATTTAAGGAAGAAAAAATTTAAGACTTTATGAATGTCTAGGTTTATGATACCATCTTAAATTTACTTGATACAGTTTATAGCTGGTTTTCATTTTATACATTCTTTCTTTCTTAGTTTAGGCATCTCTACAAAGGCATCCCTGATTTCTTAGCTATGACCTTTGTGAAGTATTCTTAGTGAATCTCTCTACAACAAAGTACCTATTCTAGGTGAATAGATTGGGAAGCTGAAGCAATGTTTTGAAATAAATATGTGGGAAGTTTTAAGATCTAGGACTTTATAAAACTTAAAAAGTGTAAATAGGTAAATGTTTGAAGAGACATAGCTCATGTTTGCCATATTATTTATTTTTTAATAAATAACTGGGCTGAGGGAGGTTGGCTTGTTTTTTAAGTGTAAGTGAAATAATCTACACTTGATTTGGGAATAATCTATTTATGACTTTAGCTATTATATTAGTAGATCCTTCTGTTAAAATTTAAACACAATTTAGTACCTTAAATATAAAATACAGAATCAGGAACTTGAGTTTAAAAATGCTTATGTTGAACACAAATTTAGCCATTTTGACCTTTTTCTGTAAAAACTAGTATAATTCTGACAGCTTTTAGAGGTAGTATGACTTTCTCAAGAGAAAGCCAGCCTTTGCAGTAAGGAAAACTTAGGATACATACTGGCTGTTTGTCTCTGGCCTCATATCCTGAACTCTCAGTACTTCCTAATGACTCCCTAAGTTTCAGAGCAGGTGCTGACCTGTTCCATACCAGTGAAATCTTAGGCTGGGCCCCCTTTAAAAAAAAAAAAAAAGCTCAGATGTATGAATCTTTCCAATAAACTTGATGTTTGAATGTATACATTTTTTAAACTTTAAAACAATTTTATTAGCGATTTTAAATCTATAGTTTTAATTTATCTTCAAAAAGCACATTAAAAAGTTTGCTTACATTTAAGTATTGTATATGGGAGAAAACCATATTCATATAGAAAGATATATAGATAACAAAAAATAAAAACAGTGCTAACCTGGAATTTGGGGAGGTTTTTTCCCCCTTTCTTGAGAATATATAGTTAATTAACTTTGCTTTTAAACATTTACGTTTCTTCACTTTTCAGTTACTAAGAACAGAATTGAGCCCAATAAAAAAAGGAGTGGTGGTTCTACTTAGATAGTAGGATTTGGGAATTAAAAGTAGAATGAATTTTTAGTTTGATTATTTTTAAAAAGTAATTTCTCAGATTTTTTTTAAAGCTCTTGGAGCTTTTTGATAGTGAAGATCCCAGAGAACGTGACTTCTTGAAGACAGTTCTGCATCGAATTTATGGGAAGTTCCTTGGATTAAGAGCATTCATCAGAAAACAGATTAACAACATTTTCCTCAGGTAAGCAGACTGGATGTACAACTTATTCTTTCTTTTTCCACACTATTTGTTTCACCTAGGCTTCATTGAGGCTAATTTTTGGGCATTAAGAAATCTACAGATTAATTAATAGCTTCTAGGTAATTTTTTAATAAAATGAAGACTACTTTGTAGTGTGATATTGACATTTAGGTCATATTTGGGATTCGCTATAGTGCTAATATTTACCCAGATAATGCACTTTCAACTTTTTAGTAGAATAGTCTCATAAATATTTGCATTATGTGTCCTAGCCCTAAATACTTAAATTTAGTCTTTTTTCCTTTTGGTTAAGAAATATTTATGTTAATACAAAAAAAAAAAAAAGAAATATTTATGTTAAGTGTTAGAGACTATTGCTGGAAAGAGAGGGTCTGCAGAAGAATTACCCTCATTGGCTGATGGTGAAAGGCTTTGGTTCATTTAATTGGTGTATTTAATGGAAGGCAATGGCATAAATGGAGTCAACACAGGGAATCTAGATGGTCCAAGGGAAAGAGTTCTGACTTTCCCCCTCAGCGTGGGGGATGGGGACAGGGACAGCGACTGGAGCCTCCAAAGTGGAACTAAGAGGGACAAGGAAGGAATACAAGCAGGGGCGGTGCCAGGCAGTCCCCAACTTCGGGGCAGGAGGAAGCCCATGATGCTCCTGGATTCCTGGATGGCTCCTCACTCCATTCTTTAGGACATGCAGGATCTGTGTAGAGAATCAATCACAGAGTCTCTTTGATCTCCTCTCTCTAATGTTACAGATAGGGAGACATACTGGTCAGTTAGGAAACTGAAGGTTTCAAGGCTGGAAGAGGAGACTCCAGAGAGAAGGAGTGAAGTGGAAAGTGGATACCAAGCAGAAGATGTGGCTAGGGCATAGATAGCTTGTCGGACAGAGAGAATTGGGTCCACAACAGAAAGTTTTTGGTATTGTCTCTCTAAGCCACAAGGTATTCAATAATTTATTTTGATACAGTTTTTAAGAGATTTAAGATGATATCAAGAACAGTATCTAGTTTGTTATGTAACTGAAACCAACCCCTTATTGAATTGTACAATTGAGTGGAAAAAAGTGTAGGTAGGAGAATTTGTTGCGAACTTTATACTCTTATACCCTGTGTGGTTTTTGTTTTGTTTTTAAAGAAGACTTAGTGTTTTATTTTGGGCTAGTAGTCTAAACAAATAGCCACACAGAATTCAACTCTAATTTTTCTAATGTAGGTAATGAAATATATCAAAAGTTTCTATTGTTGCTGTTTTAGAAATGGAAGATGGGTGATGGGTAATTTATTTTACTAAAATAGAATGTAAGTAGAATATCTGTTCCTCAAAGACATTCTTAGGTTGGATGCCTATCTCTTCTTGTGAACCTACAACATCTTAACAAGCACTGAGGGCACTCAATAAATAAATGCAGGTGAAATTGAACTTCACTCCTAAACTAGGAAAATGGAGGTGGGAGTGGGGTGCAGATCATCCTGAGTCATAGAAGAGTCAGACCAACAGGGCTTTACAATTCCATTGTTACATTGATATTATTTCCTTACCTGTTTTGAAAATTGTTTTGAGAAAACCCATACTTCCTCTTCATTGTTGATTGAGGTAGAGTATTTCAGTTAAAATGTTCTTCTGAACCTGACATGATTCTCTTAGAATCATGATCAAAGCAGATGTGATTTAACAGAAAGTTAGGCATTCCTTAACCAAGTCAGGAATTCTTGCATATGTCAGACTGGAAAGAACTTAAGTTTGAATATTCTTTGATAGGGAGAGCACCATTGGTTCCTAACTGATCTTAAATCATGGTCACTTAAGACAAAACATTTGTTTTAACTGATTGTATTTGGTGAGAGATTAATTTCTTCCCTCCTCTTTTCTATCTTTAATTTGACTTTGCTGATTTACTTGACTAACATTGCCTCCCTTTTAATTATTAAAATGCAGGTTTATATATGAAACAGAACATTTTAATGGTGTTGCTGAACTTCTTGAGATATTAGGAAGGTAGGTCACTTTTTGATCCATTTTATTAATAGACCTTAAATACTTTTTGCATTATGATTTTGAGTTAAGTTAGGGGGATAATTTAATGCTTCATGTTTAAAAATATAGCACAAAATATTTTTCATTTGAAACCTTATAGCATCATAGGAGGTCAGACATTTGAAACATGGCCATGTAAGAAAATCCTGCTTTTGGAGTTGTGGCATGTTTCCTGCCTGAGCCCTCTAAACTGCCACACTCCTTCCTATATGCCTTTATTAATTTGGAGTTAGGGCATATGGGGAGGAGAAGGAATTAAATTAACTCTAGAGAATAGTGATGGAGATTTTTACAATTAAATTGTATTTTTAAAAACTTAACATCTGTTTTCTCTTCCCACATCCTTATTCCATTGGTGAAGAAAAAAATCCTTGTAACAAATAAGCATAATCTAGCAAAACAAATTTCCTCTTTGGCTATGTTCAGAAATATGTCTCCTCTTGCAACTACTAATAATAAAGATATAATAAAAACCTATATTAATCCATCTTTCTTACAGGGATATGGGTGAGTCTAAAGTCATAAATTTCAGTATCTTACCCTATTTTCATTACAAAAATACTGTAACTCTTTTCATTGGGGGATTTTAGCCATATATTTGGAGATAACTATAGCAGCTCTTTTTGTGGTGGTGAAGAATTGGAAACGGAGGGAGTGCCCATCAAGTGGGGGAATGGCTGAACAAGTTGTGGTATATGAATGTGACAGAATACTCCTATAACAAATTATGAAGGAGTCCCTTTCAGAAAAACCTGGGAAGTCTCCTATGAACTGATAAAGAGTAAAATGAGCAGATCAGGAGGACAATTTATATAATAACAATAACATTGCTTTTTAATTCAATTTTATTTTCAGTTCCAAATTATCTCCCTCTTCCTTTACCTACCCTTAGCTATTAAGAAGGAAAAAATCAGAAACCATTAGAAATACATACAGTCAAGCAAGCAAATGACCAAATGAGACAGAGAGACAGAGAGAGAGCTTATGAAAAGTGTGATTCATTGTAAGTCTTTTAGAATTATGGTTTATCTTTGTGCTGCTTAGAGTTTCTAAGTCTTTCAAAGTTGTTGATACAGCATTGTTATTATATATATTCATGCAAGTCTTCCCAGGTTTTCTGAAACCATCCCCTTTATTTCTTACATCACCATAATATTCCATCACGCTCATATGACATAACTTGTTCAGTGATTCCCCAGTTGATGAGTACCATTTCAGTTTCCAATTCTTTGACACCACTAAAAGAACAGCTGTAAATATTTTTATGCATATGAGTCTCTTTTCTTTTTCTTAGACCTCTTTTCAGGTAAAAACCTAGTATGGTACCATTGTTTCAAAGGGTAGACACAGTTTAATAGCATTTTGGGTATAGGTTCCAAAATACTTTCCAGAATGGCTGGGCCAGTTCACACCTCCACCAACAATGCATTACAGTACCTATTTTCCCACAGCCCCTCTAGCATTTATTTTCCTTCTTTGTCAACTTTTTGTCAAGGAGGTAGTCTTACAGAAACAAACAACTTTCAAGTACTCAAGATCACTGATCATTGCAGTGACCAAGCACAATTCCAGAGAACTCCTATGAAACAGGCTACCCATCTACTATTAAGAGGGAATCTGTAGATGAGACATTTTTTTTAGACATGGCCAACATGGCACTTTGTTTTGCTTGATTATATATGTTTGTAATAGGGATTTTGTTTGTCTTGCTTTCTCAGTAGTGGAGGGAGGAGAGAGAAAGATGAGAGGAAGAGAAGATGAATTTTCTTTTGAAAAAAATAATAAAATTTATCTAAAAAGAAAAGAAATACTTTGGCATTTTTGCATCTTACTGCAAAGTGGAGGAGAATTTACCCTACCTATTTATTTCTGAAGAAACCTAATTTGTATCCAAGTAGAAATTAGGTTACAAGTTGTCCTAAAAGTTTAAGAAAAGGAAATTGTGTATAGAAAGTGTACTTATTTGACCTTGGGTAAGTCATTTCATTTCTCTGACCCTCATTTTCATCATCTGTTAAATGAAAGTGATATATATGTGATGATAAAATTTTGAGTCCCAATCATCTGAACATTAATGAATGACTTAAAGGGAAAGTTAGTAATAGTCTTTCTAAGGTAACTTACCAGTTCCTGAATCACAGATCTATAGACTTAAAAGAAGTTACTTGGGAACACATGGATAAATATTTTAACCACATATAAACAAAGACAGTAATTGTGTTTATTTTTCAGTATTATCAACGGTTTTGCCCTGCCTCTGAAAGCAGAACATAAACAGTTTCTAATGAAGGTTTTAATTCCTATGCACACTGCTAAAGGATTGTCTTTGTTTCATGCTCAGGTAGGTTCAGAAAAAAAAGTGAATGAATGAATAATATACTTTTAAAATCCAACATGGATAGAAGAGAAGTGAGAAATGTTAAGTATATTTAGCTAGTTTGTTTTGTAGTATTACCCACACATATTATATTATATAGAATAAAAGATAGAAAACAATTAATTTAATTGCTAGTGAATAGAGCCAACTTTAAAATGAGAAAGATTTGTATTCAAGACCCGTCCCTGATGGGATCTCTGTTATATAACTTTGAACAAGCTTAAACCTTTTCCTGAACTTAGCTGCTCAGATAAAAACTGGATAAATGTGCATTTGGAAACACATTGGAAACCAAACTATTTGTCTCATTAAAATGGCCTGTAAAATTGTGATATTGACTTAAGAAGAAATGTATTTTAAAATCTTATATTTGCCTTTTTTTGTATGTTATTATGTTGTATGTTCTACATATTGTCACAGAGACAGTAAGTCAATGTTTCCTATATAATATGAAGACAATAATATATTTTTATGTATTAATGAAAATGAATCTTTGGAAATAGTATAAGACTCTTCCATTTCCAAGTTGAGAATTAAGTAGCTAGTTTTATTAGAAGTTTGCATATGTCAAGACAAAGTAGCATCGGTTAAGACATAATTTCTAGTTATTCATGTTCTTAAACTACATCATAAAATATTTCTGCACAATAATATTCATATAATTGTCACTTGTGTTTTAGCTAGCCTATTGTGTTGTACAGTTCCTGGAGAAAGATATAACACTAACAGAACCAGTAAGTGTTTCACTTATTTTTGCATGTTCAGTTATGATAGAATTTATAGAAATGGTATTTAGTGCTAGTGATGTACATGAAACTTACTTTTCTGGAAGGTTGTATGTAAAGTTAAAGACCTTCCAACAAGTAGTGGGAATAACGAAAATGTAGATGTTTAAAAATAAGGTATTTTAGATGACTAAATCAAGTGATTGTGATATGGTATATTGGAAACTAGTGAAATTAAGAGTTTTAAAAGACTTGCTAAATGAGTTATTTCCTAAGTAGCTTTTAAAATGTGGTATTTTTTCCTACCTTAGTCATCAGAGCCCAAGATTCTAATTAATTCTTCAGAGGCAAAAACTTTTCTTTTGTCCTTGACAAAGACAGTATTATTCTATTTCAAATTGTAAATTAAACAGTATTTACTAAGAAATCTCAATTACTACTTGCCACTAAAATGAAACTAATGCAAATTGATGGTAGAATGAAATGTCATGGGATTTCATAGTACTATATTACTAAATTTAAAAAATTACTTCTAATTGAAGAATTATATAAATAACATGAAGTAGAGAAGTAGACAAATATAAAGACAAACCTTATATTTTTAACTCAAGTGAACCCACTTGACTTTTAAGTCTTGTGTTTGATTTCCAAAAATACTTTAGATAAAGAGTTTTTGGAAAATAATAAAGTATTTGAAATACTAGAATTTCTTTATGTAATATGTCTTCTGGAGGCATTTTTTGCAATGCTCTTTTTAAAAAAGTGCTGAATATTATCACTTTAACACTGTCAGCATAAAGCAACAGGAATCATTTCTCTACTCCCCTGCCTCTTTTTTAAATTTAGAATTCTTCTTGGAGACAGTTAAAAGCAATTTTTTAAAATGACAGGTCAGAATAAAAAAATTAACAAATACACTTAAGTCCACATAAACTAAACAAGGTGAGCATAAATAAAATTCAGCGACCAACTCTGAGGCTTATGCCTTACCCAAATCCACAGGAGCATTCCTAGGATTCACAGTAAGAAAACCTTTTAAATAGCTAGTCACCCACTCATGCATAGTCAATCATGCTTTGTGCTGCATTAGTAGTAAAGAAAGCTGATTTCATTTAATATGTGTAAAAGCTCTTGGGGAGGGGGGGAGGATGGGGTATGGTTTTGTTTGTTCTTAATGTGTTTTAAAAATACTTAATATTTACTAGGAGCACTGCCATCTGTAGTCACAGACTTTAATTAGATTTCCTTCCTTGAAATTTGTAGCAAGCATTTGTATAAATTTAAAAATTAGTTTTCTTGTCAAAATTTAAGAACCCATTGTCAGTTGCAAAATAGAGCCCTTGCAAAAAAGACCCCACACCTTGGTGCCTATTCTCATAACCCATTATTTGCAGGGCTTAGATAACATTTAGGTACAGTTTGTACAAAATCTGAGTTAGAGAGTTCCTCCGGAACCATCCATTTGGTACCTAAGAATCTCAAACCTAACCCAACTAAATTCCAGTGAGAAGGTATCACCTCTCTCTCAAGGCAGCCATTCTGCTTTTGGACAATGTGGGTAGGAAATTTTCCTTTTTACAAGACCCTAAATCGTCTTTTTTATAATGTTAGCCCCTCTGGAACCAAGGAAAACAAACTGAATCCTTACACATGACAGCCCTTCAAATGCCTGCAGACAGATTTGTGTTCACACCCCTGGCCAATCCCCAAACCTTTTCTACTGCATATTATTAAAATTCTTTGGTTCCTTCAATCCATTCTCATATGGAAAAGCCTTAAGGCCTTTTATCATCATTTTAGCTCTCCTGCAAGCTTTCCAGCTTATCAGCATCCTTCCTAAAAGGAAACATGTTTTAAACAGCATAAACTTCCCAAAATATAGTTCAAGGTAATACCAAACAGTAACTTCTAGAATCTGTTGGAATTTGGATGCAGTATTGGGTAGTGGATGAGAAGAGATATATTCATATATATATATAATATATTCATATATCCATAAAATTTTGTTTTAAATAGAGGGTTTTAGGCCTATTTAATTTACCTAATACTATTTAAAAGTTTACGTGATTCCATTCCCTTTTCCCATTAAGGTAAAGTTTTCTGATCTAAAAATGCCAGGAAGGCCACAATAATTTGTTTTACTCTAAGTAGATTATGGCCCAGGGCGTAATCCTGTGTGTTTTTACACCTGAACATTTCTGAATTAATTCAGATAATGAAAAGCATCCCAACTGTAAGTTTTTCTTTCATGCATAAAATATTTGTGATTTTTACCTCAGTATTATCTGTCTTCCTTGGCCTATAATTAATACTTATTTCTTTAAGACCTACTTCACAAGCGCTAGTGTGAAGTAAGGTTGTCGTAGTATCATACGTGGACAGCTCTACAACAACCACTTTAAAGAAAAGCAAGTTGAAACTTTGTTATTCTCATGGTTTTTTTTCTATACATTTCATGGGAACTTAAAACTAGAAGGCCCCCTAGTAGGTCATTTAATCTAACTTGTTTTACGGTAGTATTCCAGTATTAAAGAAAATCATTTTCTATCTCCAGGAAGTGTGATTTCATAACCTTTATCTGTAGGCTGTCCTGTTGTCTTAACAACCCCTAAGGCGAAGTTTTGGGGTATACATTTTCTCACAATTTAAACTCTTTTCTTCAAATTATATCTTCTGGAAATATAAAATTCTATATGCCCTCATTCTTTTATAATTTTTCACATGTCTAAAGACTTTAGGTGATGTTCCATTGGAGTCTTTAGTCTGAAGTTATACATCATTCCATATGCTTAATGACTCATAATATCTGAGTGTTAGACAAAGCGGACTTTAATTGGTGAATAAGATACACTGAGAAAGTTAGAAAGTATCACTGTAAGAGTTTTGTGAACCAAAATCTCATTGTCTCTAAAATACGTATGAATCTCTGATAGACTGAAAAAACGCATTCTTATTTATTATATATTTAATTTTAAAAATATATATTATTTGTTTTTTCCTTAAATGTATATTAAAGTTTGTTTCAAAATGAAGTTCCATTCATTTTTATGCACTTCAACAAACATTAACTTGCTTGCTGCTGTATATAGATCACTGAAGTAGATACTAGGTAAGGCATCAAAATAATTTAGAATGAGATCTCTCTCCTCTTGAAGCTTAGAACTGATTTAGAGGAAGGGGGAATACATGTATATACAAACAGCAGTGATATTTCTAAATCATTCTAAATAATTAAAAATTATTTTGTACATAAAGAAATAAATGTACGTTACTCTGCTTTCAAGTTATGTTTATGAAGCCTTGTGCTCAATAAAGTCTTCAAATGTGTATCATGTATTTAATGAAAATATGTCTAATAGTAGTTGATTACATACATGGCCTGTTTGTGTAAATTAAGACTTGAGAAATTGACTTCTTGGTACATTATGAAACTCAGGGGGAGGTACATACAAAGACATGAAAGAAAACCATGTCTGGTTTATTATGATAATAGAAACCGTCCCAACCCCCCCCCCCCCAATCCATTGTTAGTCAGGAAAAATATGAAAGGCAGAATAGATAATTTATTAAATTTAATCCTTGGTAAAGAGCTTTAAAATTTTAAGGAAAATTACAGAAAAAAACAGTGTGTTAATGTTATTTGAAATTAATATTTTGTGAATTGCCAATAAATCTAGATACTTGTTTTCAATTAATTTTGAGCCAAAAAATGAGAATGAAGTATATTGAAATTGAACGAACTCAAATTTTTTTCTTAAAATTAATCTTAATTTCTATATCTTTTTAATAGGGTCATAGTGGTATTTTATTAGAAAGTGAAGATGTGACATATTAAGTTTTCAATTGAGATATGCTTGTCCATCATAAGCACTAATACAATAACCATGATGGTAGCATGTTTGGTCATCAGAAGGGTAGTGTGGTATAATAGAAGAGAGAGTGGAAGCTTGGAGTTAGAAAGCCTTGATTTAATTCTATGATTTGCTCTTTATTTGCTTAGGAATAATATTTAATCTCTTGAGTTAATAGCTGCCCTACCAAGTTTGCAGAATTGTTCAGAGTACATCAAATGTGATTTTATATATATATATATATATATAAGCATATTAATTATAAATTACCAAGCAAATAGCGTTATCATTAGTCAGATTTAAGTTCCTAAGTATATTTAAAAAAAAATTTTTTATGATTAATTGGTACTAATATGTCATTATATCATTTAGAAGCTTAATTATGTTAGGTTAATTTAAAAAGCAAATTTTGCCTGCTAGTAAAAATTTTCTTTTTCTTAGGTGATCAGAGGATTGCTGAAATTTTGGCCAAAAACTTGCAGTCAAAAGGAGGTAAATCTTAGAAAATATATTTCAACCTCAATAAAGTTTGTCTTTATTTTAACAAAAAAAAATCTATTCTCCCTTCTCCCACCCCCACCCCCAGTAGTTGTATCTTCCGTTATCTAGTCTTGGATTAGTTTCAGTGCTTCATAAAAATGTCTCTTTAGGATTTGTATTTCTATACCCCTCTATTTGGACATAAAATTCAAACTTTTTTTCTGTATTTGATAGGTGAATGCTGTCAGTAGTATGATTTCCAACTGTCAGTATATGTTTTATCGTAGATTTTTTATTGTTTTTCTCATAGGTGATGTTTTTAGGAGAAATTGAAGAAATCTTAGATGTAATAGAGCCAACACAGTTCAAGAAAATTGAAGAGCCTCTCTTTAAGCAGATATCCAAGTGTGTGTCAAGTTCTCATTTCCAGGTTTGGTAGCCTATTTTCAGTGAATCTATTTCATTTAAAAATTGGTCCTTTTTGTTTCTTTCTTGTTTTAATCTCGCCAAATATCTGTTTCAGGTTGCAGAAAGGGCATTGTACTTTTGGAATAATGAATATATTCTTAGTTTGATTGAGGAAAATATTGATAAAATTCTTCCAATCATGTTTGCCAGCTTATACAAAATTTCCAAAGAACACTGGAATCCGTATGTATTTCTTTTTAGACTTTTTCTCATTCAGCCTCTAAATTTTACTTAAAACCTAATCAAATTTGGTACTCCTCTAACCACAGCCTATCCTAGTCATCATTCCTTTCATCCCCTTGACCTTATCTTTGTAAAATTTTGGATATTATTATGTATGTCTGTTTTTAATGTGTTTTAGTTGTCATTCTAGCTACAATTATAATTTCCATGAGGGCAGGGATAATTTCATACTCTCTAAGGTCATAGGATCATGAATTTAATGGTGAAAGGAGATCATTTAGTCCAACCTCTTAATTATCCAGATGATAAAACTGAGACCACCTCAGAGGACTTGCTGTGTGTAAGGTCACACAGCTAGTAATAAGCAGAGCTAGAATTTGAAACCAGATTATCTGAGGAAGCATAATATAGTAGAAAGATCCCTGGAGTTGAAGTCAGAGGACCTGGTTTAGATATTGGCTCTGCCATTGATTACCTGTATGACTCTGGACAAGTCATTTCATCTATCTGAGTCTCAGTTTCCTCATCTGAGAAATTGGGATTTTAGTTCCAGCAGACTGGATGAGATGACATATAAGGTCACATACAGTTCTTTAGTCTACGATCCCCTGACTTCAAATTCAACATTCTCTCCACTGTAGGTAGTAAGTGCTCAAGAAATATTCAAGCTTGATGGATGGACCCATGATTTCTTTGCTGAGTATGCTTATTTCTTCAAAGTGATAACAAAGTTTTATTCTATTTAACGCACCGGGTAGATAGAGCAGGAAACCATAATCACTTTGAATTGGTTTTATGTAGACCTACCTCTTACACTAGAAGCAATACTACCTCAATACCAAAGCTAAGTTCTGGGCACACATAAGATGTTAAAGATCCCAGGATTGACACTAGGCTTCTTGTTGATTGTATAGTAAACTTCTTGACTGCAGTAACCCTTGCAATACTGCTACTTTCTTCCCATTGGCTGCCTTGCGGGTCAGAATGAAAGAATTCTAAAATGCTAGAGCTAGGGGGCACTTTTAATTCACCTCTTCCTCCTTTATTCCTGAAAGTTCAGTGTCTCAAACAGAATGAAATAGAGCAGAAATGAAAATAACTGTGCTTAACTCAGCCAAATGATCTATCAACATCAGTAACGGTCTGAATTCTTTTGTTCTAGGACCATTGTAGCACTAGTATACAATGTGTTGAAAACATTAATGGAGATGAATGGCAAGCTTTTTGATGATCTTACGAGTTCATACAAAGCTGAAAGACAAAGGTATTTATGATTGTAAATGACCTGAGTATTCACAGTCTGTAGTCTTGGTTGTTTCATATTGAAAATATCCATGTGCTATTCAATCCCAACCAAAATGAGGAGTGAATTCATGAAGATATAGTTTAGAATATTTATGGAAAAATTGCATTTTGAGCTTTACACTAAGCAAAACTATCCAAACAGCACCCACAAGTCATCCTCACATGCCATCTCTTTGTAACAGATTTATACTAAGCAGAGACAGCAAAAATATGTCATATCTTGGAAAAGACAGTATATAACTTCAGTGGTATAGGTCAGCATTTCTCCAGATGAATTTGTCCACAAAACACTAGGGTTTAAAATATAGGATGGAATGCCCCCCCCCCCCCTTTTATGTTCTAATTTACATAAGGAAATGCTTGTTTTATTTGATATTTACTAAAGTTCAGAATTTGAAAAAAAATAAAACATGTGATAAAGTCACTAATGCCATTCCAGGAGGATAGAGGGATAGAGGGGTCTATGGAAGAATTCTGGTCCGAAGTAGAGGAAATAAGGGCAATTTTCTAACCTCAAAATTGCCACAAGTAATATTTTTGATGCAGATATAACATTGTTTTTGGAAAAAAGACTAACATTGACTAGTGTTGAATGTTTTTATGAAATGCCTTTTCACTTTGTGCAGAACATTATGGTTTTATGAAACAGGCATAGATTAATGCTAGTAATCATCAATAATGCTTTTATATACATTACTCAAATCTTCCATTCACCTAATGCTGACCATAAATTTTAGAAAATTTCATTGGTTTGGTATATATAGTTAAATAAAATGTGTCCAGGAAGCTAATATCCCTATTTACCTTCCTGTTGATGGAAGTTAATATAAATTTACTTTTATAATTTTCCCCCCAATTTCATGTTAAACAATTTTTAACATTTCTTTAAAGTTTTGAGTTTCAAATTTTATCTCTACACTCTCCCTGAGACAGTAAGCAGTCTGATATAAGTTATACATGTACAATCATGTACAACATTTCCATATTAGTTATTTTATACAAGAAGACTCAAACAAGGTAGGAAGGAAAAGTAAAGGGGGTAAAAAGTGAAAAAATAGTATATTTCAGTCTGCATTCAAACAATATCAGTTCTTTTTCTGGAGACAGGTAGCATGTTTCATGATGATAACTTCTAAAAATGGTGTTTGTTTTCATTGACCCTTAGAATTTCAGTTGGAAGACACGTCAGAGATCATTTAACACAAATTATATCTTAGCAGAAGTTACTTTTACAACATCTGGAGCAAATGGTCATCCTGCATCCACCTACAAATCTCCACAATTAGAGGCAGCCTAACCCACTTTGGGGCTATTAAGACATTTTTCTTCATATCAGCTGACCTCTTCTTCTCTGCCCACTGGGCAAGTAAGACAAGCCTGATCCTTCTCCAGGTGATAGCACTTGGGCTGCTTGGAGTTGATGTTGTTCAGTTGTTTCAGTCATATTTCCTTGGCAGAGATACTGGAGTGGTTTACCATTTTCTTCTGTAGCTCATTTTACAGATGAGGAAACTGAGGCAAACAGGGTTAAGTGACTTGCCCAGGGTCATACAACTTAGTGTCTATGTCAGTATTTGAACTCAGAAAGGTGAGCCTTCCTGACTCCAGGCCTGGAGCTCTGTACACTATGGTGCCACCTAGCTGCCCCTACTTGATGATACCTAAGCCCATTAAGTCCTCTCTTCTCCCAGCTAAGAATCCTCAGTACCTTAAACTGATGCTTGCATGACAAGGTTTCTTGTCCCTTTTCTGTCAAGGATGCCTGTCTCTGAATATGCAGCCACTTGTACTCTGTGGAAGTGTGAGCTGCCAGAGTAGTAGTATAGAATGAGAATATTTCTCAATCTGGAGATTCTGCTTCTATTATTACAATCTACCTTTTGACTACCATGTGTCACTATTGACACTGTTGACTCATGTTGAGTTTCTGATCCATTAAAACCTCCAGGTCTTTCCTGTGTGACCCATTGATTTGCCAAGTATCTTTCTTGGCCTTGGCATTCCCTTGATCTACCAGTCTAGTAACATCATTACCTTTTTTTAAAGGATTAGTTTGGCATGATAAAATCAAGTTTTAGAGCTTGAATAAATTTTAGCTCAACCTAGTCTAATTCTAATTTTATAAATGAGGAAACTGAGGCACAAAGAAATTAAGTAATGTCTTCTCAGTGAACCCATAGTGGCTCTTTTTTTATTTTAACCAATGATTTAATATTTAATTTAATATTTAATATTTTCCCACAATTGCATGTAAAAATTTTTAACATTCATTTTTTTAAATTTTGAGTTCCAGATTTTCCCCTTCCTTCTCATACTGGCTCTTAATGATCACCTCTTTCTTTGGAGATTACAAACCTTCCCTTTAATATGTTCTAGAATTTTGATAGGAATCAAAGTCAGACATGTGATAATTTAAAGAAACTATTTCTCCCACTTTCTCAGCTGCAATAACTTAATACTTTCTTCCCTCAAAAAATTATTTTTAGCATTCTTTTTTTTAAAATTTTGAGTTCCAAATTCTCTCCCTCCTTCCCATCCCTCACCCACCCATTGAGAAGGCAAGCAATGTGGTATTAATCATACAGTCACGCAAAACATTGCCACACTTTTTATCAAAAACAAAGCAGGAAAAATCAAATAAAAAAGGATGCTTCAAACTTGACTCATACTTCATTAGTTCTCTCTCTGGAAGTGGATGCATTTTTCTTTGTGGGTTCTTTGGAATTGTGTTGGATCATTGTCTTGATCAGAGTACCTAAGTCTTTTAGAGTTGATCATTGTTCCAATATCCCTGTTACCGTGTACAAAGTTGTCCTGGTTCTGTTTATGCCGTTTTGCATCAGTTCACGCAAGTCTTCCCATGTCCTAAAAGTATCCTGCTCATCATTTATTGTAGCACAAGGATAGTCTATCATAATCATATACCACAGTTTGTTTAGCCATTCCCCAATGATGGGTATCCTCTCAATTTCCAATTCTTTGCCACTACACAAAGAACTACTATAAATATTTTTGTACATATAGGTCCTTTTCCCTTTTCTTCAATATCTTTGGAATATAGACCTAGTAGTAATATTATTGGGTCAAAGGGTATGCACAATTGTATAGCCCTTTGGTCATTAGTTCTCTAATCAATGGTGATTTGGAGCATTTTTTTCATGTGACTATTGTTTTGATTTCTTCTTCTGAAAACTGCCTGTTCATATCCTTTGACCATTACAATAACTTACTTTCTAAGATTTTTCAGAGATCACCAAAAATAGTTTAGCAATCACATCTAAATCTTTGATTTAAGGTTGTTGAGAGCAACTTTTACTATATACTCTTGCCTTTCAATTTTCTGTGAACCATTTTTGTTGTCCTTCCAAGTCTGAAAAACATTATTCTTAGTAGAAAAAGCTGGCACAAAATTAGGTCTTTGAGTAATTTTGTATTCTTTTATTCTTCCATTATCAATGATCCATCCACTCTCAGTAGTTGTCCAGTCTTTTCTTTGATTTCCCTCCTTCCCTCATTATCCCTCTTTTCCATGGGTCTTAGAATTCTAGGTTGGTTACTAAGTTTCCTTTAGGTGCCCATCCATCTCTTTAGACAGTTCCCCCATTTCTTCTTTATCAGAATTATTTGTGTTATGTCATCAGGATTTTGTTACTCAGAGTGGGACCCATCCTTCTTCACCCAACACCTTCTGAGGCACTGTGATCATCCTGCCTGTGTTTTTCATGATTTAAAAAATAAAACTTTTCCATCATCTGGGAGGTACAAATATGATTATGCTCCACATTTCCTTATCTGTCAGTGACCCTAGGACAGCATGCTTTTATTCTCATTATTTCTGTTTTGGCACCTAATGTTTCCTTAGTGGCTGGAAACACCAGAAGGAGACCGCTCCGCCTTCATTGCTTCTTATCTTGTGAAGCTTGAAATCATCAGTGAAGCAAATCATGTCTCAGTTGCTTTGCTTTTTTTTTTTGAAGCAGAAAACAAGCTCTCGATGCTGCCCAGGATGCTGCCCAGATAGTTAGTGCTTTCCCACATTTCTCCTGGCCATACTGTGTTTGTTTTACATTGATCTTTTGGATCAGCTTCTGTTTCTTCTTTCCTGCTGGATGTCCTGTAATATCCTTGCACAAAGTTGCTTCTGTTTCTCCATCATCTGTGGTTTTCAGTGTTTGATGGGGATATTTTTGCTTCTGAACTATTCTTGCACAGTTATTTGTAATTTATTTCACCAATCAAAGTTATTAATGAAGACAGTATTTTTAAGTCAGCACCATTCTTTATTGGGAAGTTGGAGCTCATATATATTATTGATTCTGAGTCAGCTAGTCAACACGCCACTTATCAAATGTCTGCTATATGTCAGGCCCCGGGGTTAAAGCAAAGTCAAAGCAGCCCCTGCGCTCACAAGCTCACAGTCAATAAATGGCTATATACAAACAAGTCATAGACAGGATAGATTGGTCAGTAGATGTAGAGTAGATGAGCATTTCCTATAGAAAAGACAGTCTCATAAGTCATTGCCTCCAAGCCTTCATTTGGGAGCTATCAAAATGAAGGGATGGGGCACCCATGTTGGTTTGTTGCTTGAGATGAGGCAGATGCATTTTATTTGAGAAATAATAGGAATCAAATGCTTTGTCAAAGAATGGTTTAGTGAATGTGGTGAGGTCTGTTCTCCCCATCAGTGTTAGGATGCATGGTATAGTTCTCTTAGCACTGATCCAAACACTTCTGATTGCAATTCTTTTCAATCTTTTCTACAGAGAGAAAAAAAAGGAATTGGAACGTGAAGAATTATGGAAAAAATTGGAGGAGCTCAAGTTAAAGAAAGCTTTGACTGAAAAGCATAACAGTACTCACAGTGTGCACAATGCACTCAACAGTACAAGTGCCAAATAAATGAAATGATGACAACTTCTGCTTGAAAGGCAGACTTTTTTGTACACATTTTTTTGAAATATGTAAAAATTTTCAAAGGAAAAACCTCAACAGTATAATGTAATTAAAAGGCCAATTTTTTTTTCTGGCATCTGTAAATGGAAAATTTGTGGACTAAACATAGCCATATGTTACATCATGACCACAGTATATTGTAACTTTTTTGTCTAATCATTGATTTATTGTGTCACTTCTGAGGTTTCACAGAAATGAATGAATTTTTATTATACATGATATGAGTGAGATAATTATGGGAGTGGTGAGAATTATGACTTGAATTTTTTTTGATTGTGTTGCATTGCACATAGATGTAGTAGTCTGCTCTGTACATTTTTTAAATGTGCTTTTCACATTGCTGCACACCTTGGTTGAGTTCTAGGAAAGGCAGTATTTCCTAAAATAAAACTAAGGTACAATCCTTCCTTTCCTTTTTCCTTCCAAAAACACAAAGGGAGGAATAGCCTAGCTTGCCCTTTTACCTTTTGTCCTTAAAGATATTACTGTATTCTGGAATTTGAGTGAAAACCTTAAAATTTCCAGAAAAAAATTGTGATATTTTTAAAGCACAAGTTAGAAATAAAAGCTGGGAAAATAAACCAAAATTCTCCAGAATGTTCTTCATGATCAGCTGGAGAACATCCCCCTTTACCTGCCATCCCATTAATGACATTCACTGGTCAGAAGGCAGCTTCGTAGAAGAGTGATGATGACGTGTTCTCTGACGTTACCTCTCATCCATTCCTCCCTTTCCCTTCCCCCATGAAGCACAGGGCTGAAGGCAGGGCCTCTGGAGCCCTTCCTCCATCTCTCTCTCCATCTTCTCCCCCTTCCCACACTGATGGAGGCTTTGGGTCATTCAGTGTGGGGGTACAGAGCTCTAATGATCACTGCCCAGCTTTATTTAAAAGAAATGCAGTACGCTTCCTGAATAGAAAACTCAAGAAACTGATTCTAGGGGGCCTTGTACATTTTTACTTGATCAGATATTTCTCACATCTTTTGTTATCAGAGTACCATTCCAATCTCTTGCGGTTGCATAGAAAGCTGTTTTGTAATGGAAGATCTTCACTGAGGGATTGAGCAGCATTTAATAAAGTCTATGTTTGTAGTTTGTTGTATGTTATGTTTGTCTTCTGACCATCAGGCTCTTGGAAACATCGCCGATAGAATTATCCAGCAAGGTTTACTTGAAAAAATTTACTTGATAAAAGGAAGAAGCTGACCCTGGTGTAAAATCAGTGATGGAACCCATAGATATACATGCTGTTTATCAAAACATGAAGATTTTGGTAAATATTAGAGCTAGTTGTAGTCAGTGGCCATCAGCTAGAGCTTACTCTGATGGATTGATTTGTAGGAAATTTAAAATTCCTATGTTGGCCTCCCCAGCACACCATATGGCCCATGGGAACTCAGAGAATACAAACTAATTTGACAATTAGTCTTTATAGACACAAGAAGATACTTTGTAGTACAAACCATTGCTCTCCTGTTAGCACAGACTGTTTTTGGAAGAAGTCACATATTTTTGGAATTAGTTGCCTCAGTTATCCATTCTCTTGCCAGGCATTCTTAGCTGGAAGTCTGTGAACCTAGGTGACCCAGAGGAAGAGGGTGTCAGGCCTGCAGTCAGGAAGACTTGAGTTCACATCTGGCCTTAGGCCCTTGCTAGCTATGCGACCTTGGGCAAGTCACTTCACCTCTCTCTGCCTCATTTTCCTCAACTGCAAAATGGGGATAATAATAGCCTTTACTCCACTGAGGATCAAATGAGAGTGTTTTGGACAATATCTGGCACCTAGTGAGTGCTATGTAAATGTTTATTAGCTACCGTTTCTGTTTTGATATTTTGATAACTACAATATAATTGGTTTTCCTTGTAATCCTATGTATTTTATTTTACTCATTTAAAAGGCAGTAGCTGGGTGACACTATGGATAAAACACCTGGCCTACAGTCAGGAAGATCTAAGGTCACTTTCAGGATCAGACACTCATACTAGTTGTGTGACCCTGGGCAAGTCACTTAACCTCCATCTGCCTTAGATTCCTTCACTGTAAAATGGGGACAATCATAGCACTTACCTCACAAGGAGGTTGTGAGGATTAAATTCAATAGTATTTGTAAAGCACTCAGCACAGTGCCTGGCCCATAAAGGCACTTAATAAATTCTTATTTCCTTTCTGCTAAAACATTCTAAGAAAGAATTCATGATACAAAGGCTAAAAACCCCTTTTCCCATAAAAGTATCCATCCTTTCTTTGCTGTGTTATTTCCCTTGGGAACTAAGGATTACTTCCTTTTCTTCTTTGAAGTATACTCGGGGGGCAGAGCCAAGATGGTGGAGTAGGAGGAAGGACCTGCTGTAGCTCTCCCCCCAAAACCCATAAAATACGTGCAATAATGACTATACAAATTCTAGAGCAGCAGAAGCCACAAAACAACAGAGGGAAAGAGATTTCCAGTCCAAGGTAGCCTAGAAGGCTATTTGTCACACCTGGCTTGGAGCTGTGGTTCCTGTATTCCTCAACCCACAAACACCAGAGATAGCTTCAAAGGTCAGTGAGAAAGCTCTTTCACCTGGGTGAGAAGGCAGCAAGGTCCTGCCCTACCCCTGGTCCTGGTCCTGACCCTGGCCCTGTCCCGGTCCCAGACAGCTGCAGCATCCATTTTTGGAGTCTTCTGCCTAAAGACCCTGGGGGAATCAAGCAACTAATCTGAATCAGCCCTGAGTGGTGGCCCTGGGGTGAGGAGGAGCACTGGCATGGCAGAGCTGGAGGCGGTTGTGGAGAGGAAACCCTTCTCACAGATCCTGGGCAGAAAAGCTTGTGGTTGCTCCCAGACCAGAGTTCAGACCAGGAGAAGAGTAAATTCCTCTCCCTTGTTAGTGCCATGTTGGAGGAATTGAGAATTTACACCCTCCTCTTGACAAAGGACTCAAAAGTCAAGTAACTGGCTGGGAAAATGCCCAAAAAAGGGGGAAAAAAATAAGACTATAGAAGGCTACTTTCTTGGTGAACAGGTATTTTCCTCTATCCTTTTGGATGAGGAAGAACAAAGCATACCATTAGAGGAAGACAAGTCAAGGCTTCTGCATCCAAACCTCTAAAATAAATTTGCAATGTCTCAGGCCATGGAAGAGCTCAAAAGAGATTTTGAAAATCAAGTAACAGAGGTAGAGAAAATATTGGGAAGAGAAATGAGAGCGATGCAAGCAGATCATGAAAAGTGAGTCAACAGCTTGCTAAAGGAGACTCCAGAAATGCTGAAGAAAATAACATCTTTAAAAATAGACTAATCCAAATGGCAAAAGAGGGTGAAAAAGCCAATGAGGAGAAAAAATCTTTAAAAAGCAGAATTAGTCAAATGGAAAAGGAAGTTTAAAAGGTCACTGAAGAAAATGGTTCTTTAAAAATTAGAATGGAGCAGATGGAAGCTAGTGACTTTATGAGAAACCAAGAAATTACAAAACCAAACCAAAAAAATGAAAAAATTGAAGACAATGTGAAATATCCTATTAGAAAAACAACTGACCTGGAAAATAGATCCAGGAGAGAAAATTTAAAAATTACGGGACTACCTGAAAGCCATGATCAAAAAAAGAGCCTAGACATTATCTTTCATGAAATTATCAAGGAAAACTGCCCTGATATTCTAGAACCAGAGGGTAAAATAAAAATAAAATAAAATGATCACCGCCTGAAAGAGATCCAAAAAGAGAAACTCCTAGGAATATTGTGGCCAGATTCCAGAGTTCTCTGGTCAAGGAGAAAATATTGCAAGCAGCTAGAAAGAAACAATTCAAGTATTGTGGAAATACAATCAGGATAACACAAGATCTAGCAGCTTCTACATTAAGGGATCCAAGGGCATGGAATATGATATTCCAGAAGTCAAAGGAACTAGGATTAAAACCAAGAATCACCTATCCAGCAAAACTGAGTATAATACATCAGGGGAAAAAATGGTCATTCAATGAAATAGGGGACTTTCAAGCATTCTTGATGAAAAGACCAGAGCTGAATAGAAAATCTCACTTTCAAACACAAGAATCAAGAGATGCATCGAAAGGTAAACAGGAAAGAGAAACCATAAAGGACTTACTAAAGTTGAACTGTTTACATTCCTACACGAAAAGTTAATATTTGTAACTCGAGACTTTTCTCAGTATTTGGTAGTTGGAGGGATTATATACATATAGACAGAGGGCACAGGGTGAGTTGAATAGGAAGGGATGATATCTAAAAAAATAAAATTAAGAGATGGGAGAGGAATATATTGGGAGGAGAAAGGAAGAAATGGAATGGGGCAAATTATCTCTCATAAAAGAAGCAAGGAAAAGCTTTTTCAATGGAGGGGGAAAGGAGGGAGGTGAGAGGGAAAAAGTGAAACTTACTCTCATCACATCTGGCTTAAGGAGGGAATAACATGCACAATCAATTTGGTATGAAAATCTATCTTACGCTACAGGAAACTGGGGGAGAAGGGGATAAGGGCTGTGCAGGGGATGATAGAAGGGTAGGCATATGGGAGGAGGGAATAATTAGAAGTAAATACTTTTAGGGAGGGACAAGGACAAAAGAGAGAATAGAATAAATGGGGGACAGGATAGGAGGGAGGGAAATATAGTTAGTCTTTCACAACATGACTTATGGAAGTCTTTTGCACAACTACACATATATAGCCTATATTGAATTGCTTGCCTTTACAGTAGGGATGTGTGGAGAGGGAGGAATGAGAGAAGTTGGAATTCAAAAGTTTTAGGAATGAATGTTGAGAATTGTTTTTACATGCAACTGGGAAATAAGAAATACAGGCAATGAGGTATAGAAATCTATCTTGCCCTACAAGAAAAGAGAGAAGATGGGGATAATGGAGGGGAGGAGTATGATAGAAAAGAGGGCAGTGGGAGAAGGGAATGTATGATGATGCATAATCAGAATGTATGATGTCTTGGGGTGGGGAGGGGAGAGATGGGGAGAAAATTTGGAACTCAAAATCTTGTGGAAATGAATGTTGAAAACTAAAAGTAAATTTAAAAAAAAGTATTCTTGACCATGGCAGGCCCCTAGAATCTGCTCATTGTCCCAGAACAAGGTCTTCCTAAATTCCCATTCCTTCACTTGAATCCCACCCACATCACTTATGAACCTGTGGAATCCTGGGTACGTAACTTCTTTGAATCTCCATTTTTCACAATTTAGCAATGTCTGGCACAGAATAAGTGATGTATAAATAAATATCTCTTCCCTTCTTTCCTCTTTTTTTCCAATCTGTAAAACAGGAATAATGATCATAACATGCCACTGTCCAGTTGTTGTGAAGAGCTCTTCGTAAATTTTGAAAGCACCATTACTCAAAGTGCTTTAATTAAAGATACCAGTTTAATACCAGCTAGCACTAACTATTCTGACAGCAGGATTCAATGAGTGACTCCAACCAAGCAGTGTGGGTGAAGGAGAGGGCCAGCAGCCACAGCTGCCTTCCAAGAGAAGGAAGGGTAGGCAGGCAGTCTCATCCTTCTGCCTGCTGTGGGAGGCTTCCTTTCTATAAAGTTTCTATTTTAGGGTAAGTAATAGGAGTACTTTCTTTTTTCACTTGGAGAGTGGGACTACAGTACAGGCTTTGGCTTGGCTATGTAGCTAATTGTTTTAACAGTATTTTTCTTTAAATAGCTAAAGATGCTTGTATCCTTTTTCTGATTCTACAAAGTTTATTCTGTTAAAAATGGCATTTTAAAAGGTCTCTGTGAACTTTATACAATATAGACAGCACAGTTCAGGGTGGCCTTCGAAGTATGTTTTTAATAAGTTTTAAGCAACACTAAAGTGACCCATCATCGTTAAAAGATATTTATTTCTAAAATACCTCTAATGAGGTTACTTTTAGTACTATTAATGTAAGCTTTCACAAGTGTTTTTGAAATAAACTGTATGCTTGGCTCTGCATTTGCCCTAGAACAAGATGTCGGGAGAAAGCATTGCTGGGATTATTTTCTCATGCTTTTTGGGGAGGAGAAAAATTGCAAGGGATAGTTTCTTTTGGATGGGCTTCCTTAATCAAAAGCATAATTCTTGCTTCCCTGATGGACACAGGACAAATGTGCCTCAATTATCAGTTGGAATCCCCCACCCCCCCACTATTTGAAGAGCAGCAGCATAGTGAAAATGTTCTAATTTGGTCCGTGACTGCTTATGCAACTAAGAGACTTCAAGAAATCCCGCAGGTTTTGCAAGTGCTGGCTACCTGTTTGTAAGGTTCATTCTCTATGGCACCAGGGCAGCTGGAGGCACAGTGAGTGGATAGAGCACTAGGCCTGGAGTCAGGAAGTCAAATCCAGCCTAAGATACTTACTAGCTGGATGACCCTAGGCAGGACACAACCTCCGTCTACCTCAGTTTCCTCAGCTCCTCCTCCACTCTTCAGTGGAGACCCATTCCACTGAAATAGAAGCATTAAAATGATGAGGGCCAGCTTGAACCAGAGGCCACTGTCACCTCCCCATGTGCCCTCCCCACCACTACCACCACCCCCTCCCCCCACTTCTCATCTCCCTTCCCTCTTGACATGGATGGATTGCTGCTGAACTGAGAACCGGATCATTCTGGAAGTAAGGGTAAAGTGTTAACTATTTCTTCCTCATCTGACATCTTTTAGAGAAGTCATAAGACAAAGGAGCAGTTTTGGCAAATTCATTTACCCCCAAAAGCCTGCTTACCCCCCCCCCCCTTTCTGGCCTGGCTTCCTCCCCACAACACTCGTTCCCTCCATTACCTGAACTAGTGTATCAAGTAGAACTTTTGTCAAGCTTTAGTGTGGCTATTGACATATAACGCTCAGACAATTAAGTGAATTGCCACTCAGGAGATATTTAATCACTCATTTCAAGTAGCTTTAAAAGATGTTATGTCACTTCATATTCCACATGAAAAAGCTGGTCAGCTGCTGACAGTCTCATGTTGATGGGAGATAAGGCACCTGTACTGCAGGACAATGCATACACTCAGGGTGGGTGCTAGACCCCAAGTTCTCCTAACTGCTGCCCTGGTGGATGGGGAGAAAAGTTTCCTTGGAGCACCATAACCCTCTTAAGCAAGAGAGCCACAATTCACCTGGAAGGCTCTTAAAGCAGCTGTGTTCCCTCCAAACCAGAGAGGAACGTTGAAGTGTATCTCAAACACAGAGAAAGACATATCACAGCATCTTACACAGTTGATTGGTCATTTGTCAAGCTTCCTGAACTCCCACCCCTAATTTGCATGTTGGTCCAATTTTTTAAATGGTTCATTAATAACTTAAACATTTAAATAACTTTAGGAGTTGCTGTTGGACCTATCCTGAATTCCAGTCAGCCTCTTCTTGGGCCAAGTCAGGAGTGTCATTTTTCCAAACCATCACTTTTAAGCATGACAAACATCCATTCAGGCAAATGCAGAATTAGTGGTGACTGGCCGGCTTTGACACAGCTGGGGTGTTAGCATCCATCAAGTTCACAGTTCTACCCAGTGTATAAATAATTTTCCACACAGGTGCATTCAGCTGATGTGGTTGGTTGCTTGACCTTTCCTTTTCAGGTATCGTTTTCGGATTTTGATCATCCACTTCACACTTAGTTTGGCAAACTCTGCTGCTTTGAATAATGCTAAGAAGGCCCCACAAAGAAGAGCAATTGTATTCCAAGGGTTAGCAGTGATGATCTGAAAAACAGAAATTTGTTAGTTGTTTTTCAGTCATGTCCAGCTCTTCATGACTCCTTTTGGGGTTTTCTTGGCAGAGATATAGGAATGGTTTGATATTTACTCCTCCAACTTATTTTACAGATGAGGAAACTGAGACAAATAGGGTTAAGTTACTTGTCCTGGGTCTTCCTGATGCCAGGCGTGGCACCTTATCAACTACATCACCTAGCTGCCCCTAATGTGAGATTAATTAAAATTTTTAATTTAGTTCTACAATACTTGGCATGTCCCATTAAGTAAGGACCTCTGTTTCAGTACTTTTCTGAAGACAGTACCAATCCAATAAGGTAAGATCACCATTCCTATCTTTTACCTTTGCTTTCTTCCCTTGATGTGTCTCCTCTCAACATTTTACAACTCAAACTTGACATTTTAACCATGATGGTCCACTGATTTTGTTAGAATCTGTCTGCCTTACATATTCCTGTCTCTAAGCTTTAACTTACGCCACATCCCTCACCTAGAATGTCTTCTCCTCCACTGCCTCTCCAAAGCCTTCCCATCCTTCAAGGCCAAGCTCAGGGGTGGGGAACTTGCAGCCTTGAGGATACATGTGACCCCCTAGGTCATCAAGTGTGGTCCTTTGATTGAATCCAAACTTCACAGAACAAATCCCCTTAATAAAAAGATTTGTTCTATACAACTTGGACTCAGTCAAAAGACTGCAACCAAGGACCTAGAAGGCCACATGTGGCCTCAAGGCCACAGGTTCTCTACCCTTGCCCCAGCTCAAATCCTATTCCCTTGGTAAAGTCTTTCCCTTACCTATGCCTCTTTCAGACTCCTACTCTGTGCACCTAATTATACTATGTGCTTTTGGAACTTTTTGTATATGGTTTTGCACAGTGTTAGAGTACCTGTACCACTCTGTCTTGACACAGAACCTATATCTAAGGAGGTCTGTGACACCAATGGTGATTCTAATATACAGTGTGGGAAATAGACAAAAGTGCCTGTATTCACTCTGGGAGTACATCCACGACATATGGTCTTTGCTGAACCTGTGAAACTTATCCACTGATGAAATCCCTAAGGAGAGCCCTCTACTACCACATCAGGACAAGTGAGTGACTCCATTGTAAACCAGCTCTGCCTTGGAGGTGTTCTCTTAGGAGGTCAACATGGGGTGGTTAGAATCTTTTATAAAGCTGGGCCATGACTCAGGCTCAACATTTTTGAGCTTAGAGGAATACTGGTATTTATCTAGCTTCAGTGGTTAGCGTATTTTCTGCAATAATGTAATGCTTCATTTTAAAGAACACTTTAAAACCCTTGGAGGAAAACTGTATTATACAGGGTGTCCTAAAAGTCTTAATTTAAAGTTTAAATAACTTCAAAAGTGTAAATGCTATAAACTTTAAAAAATTTAAAATATTTGATGAGTAAATCAGCTAAAGTTTTAAGATATTAGTGTTTTTTAGTAACTTCAGCTTAACCACAATCTTATGCTGTATGTGGTTCTGGCTGGTTTCTGAACTTTATGACAACTTTCATCAGCTGCTGGTCAGTGACTGAAAAGATTGCATTTGTAACTGTGACCATCAAGGAGGGCAGCTAGGTGGCCCAACGGGGTCACCAACCCTGGGGTCAGAGGGACCTGAGTTCAAATCTGGCCTCAGATACTTGACATTTACTAGCTATATGTGACCCTGGGCAAGTCACTTAACCTCAATTGCCTTGCCAAAAAAAAAAAAAAATTGAGAGAATGAGCTTTGGACACATAGACAACAGTTTTGATGTAACCCCATGAGAAAAATATCAGGTGAATGAGGTAACCAAGAGAGAGGACCTCTTCTACTAAGCCACTGGTCTAAGGCTAAGAAAGTGTCATCCAGAAAATGTCAGGGTATCCCATGTCATTAAAATTTAATTATTCCAAAATTCATAAAAGTAGAAAAGAAATTCAAATAAACTTCCGAATGATGTTTAAAATTTGTAGCATTTTATACTCATGAAGCTATTAAAGCTTAAAACTACATTAAGACTTTTGGGATACCTTATTTTTAAAAATCCTAATGGTAAAGCCAACTATTACTGTTACAAATAAGACTGAGTTGTAAAAACAAATTTTAGTCTGAATAACAACTACAGCTTAGTGAGAATGATATGATTGCTTTTCAATAAATTGCTTTCTAATTTGGATAATACTTGGTGTAATCAATAGCTCACCTTATTTGATCCAACAAATTTTCATTTTCCCCTTAAGCTAGTATTTGGAAGAAATTGTCTCAGTTCACAACGCTGTTGCTTAAATTTTAAAGCCACCTGAACGAGGCCTGGAGTGACTTTTTAAAAATCTGATTAACAGGATGAATCAAAACCTTAGAATTTGGTTACCAGGATGAATGAAAATCACTAGGAGCAAATCTGATAACCAGCATTTCTTCTCTATGAAGGGTAGTGTGCCATCATGAATACGGGAATGGCTTGCCATTTCCTTCTCCAGCTCATTTTACCGATGAAGAAACGAGGCAAACAAGATTAAATGACATGCCCAGGGTCACACAGCTAGTAAGTCTAAGGCTGAATTTGAACTCAGGAAGATGAGTCTTACTGGGCCTGGTGCTCTGTGCACGATGGCGCCACCTAGTGTCCCTAGGGCCGTACAAGACACTTCTAGCTATAAGGCAAAACTGGGTCTTCCTGGCTCCACATTTATCAGTCTGTCCATCCCACCACCTACTTGCCGCCAAAGGTTAAGCTTTCATTAAGCTTTCACCCAGACTCTTTGCCAGGATACCACCCCTGATGAGGGGTCACTTATTTTCATAACCTCTTAATTAAACAAGAGTTTGACTTCTGCTACCTTCCTGACCATCCCACTGAATTATTTGTATTTTCCTGCTCCGGCTGCCTATAGCGATAGTCACTTTGGAATTTTTTTTCACTAAATTACATCCAACAGGAGTGAGCTGAAGTTAGCATATAAAAACACCCAAGGAGGACACTTTGTCCAAGGAAAGGCAGCTGCATCCCACACTGCACAGGGAGCTGACCCACCAATCACAAAAATTACTCACATCCTGGACTTTCTGAATGAAGGGATCTTTCCACTCGAAGACCACAAAGAATAACTGGACGCTTTTCTCTGCTTCCGGCCTCTGGTCAATGTAGTTCACCACGCTTGTCTAGAAAGAGAGGGCAGTGTAGCCAAACTCATTGTGCACCTTCCCTCCTTCAGACCCTCCCTTCTCCCTTCCTACCTCACCTCACACCACTACACCCAGGAAAGTACAAGGAAAGGATTCAAAATCCGCGCCTGCTGGCTCTCCCTATCTCTCCCAGGCCACACGTGCTGGGACATGGATCCGATCCCACTGTGGAACAGCAGAGAAGCTTTGACATGCTGTTTCTGACCTGAGCCCCTCCCTAGAAAATGTGGTTCCTTCTTCCCCTCCTTCGCCACTCCTGGGAACTCACAACATTGATTCTTCCGAAGCGTGGACAGACACCCAGTATCCACTGCACATTAGCACTCCTGAGCTCAGGACCAAGAGACAGTCTCCCTGGAAGCAGAGATTACGAGCCAGCACCACGCCTGGCTACAAACTGCATTTCTAAAGTACACCTATCACTAGTCACTCAACTGTGACCAAGTCTCAGAAATTCCAGCTCATCTGGTTAATCTGTTTTTAGTCCCACTAAAACAAATGCAAAACTATGATGAAAAACCTAAGACACAGGCCTGACTACATTACATGCAAGGAGCTTTAGTTCCTCACGGACTCAAAGACAGAATATGTTCCGCTGTTTAACACTGAAAACTCTGCAGGATTTGGCTTCAGTCTACTAGTCCAAGCTGATTATACTCTGCTCCATGCTTTAATTTACTTCCCAAAGCTTGGCACAGTATTTGACACAAAGTAGGCACTTGAATGCTTGCTCACTCTATATTCATTCTACATTACATAATTATATATTCTACATTACTCTCTATATTTTCTACATCCCAGCCAAACTGGCCTAATTGCTCTCTCACACACCATGGTCCATCTCCTTCCTCCATACCTTTGCCTTGGCTATGCCCCCTGCTGGGAATAAATATTTTTCCTCTATTTCTGGGAACCCTTAGTGGCCTTGAAAGCTCAGTTTAAGTGTCATTTCCTTCAAAAAGCCTTTGCTGGTTTTCTCTGCTTTGTAGAGCCCTTCCATCCCTGTATTTTTTTAAAAAGTTTTACTGACGTATTGTCTTCTTTTTAATTTATATCAAATCTCTCTGATAAGAATTTCAGTATCCAAGATATATAAATTATATGTATATATGTGTGTGTATGTATATACATACACACACATGACTAGCATCCATTCCTGAAAAGTAGTAATCAAAGGATATGAACAAATATTGCTCAAAAGAAGAAATACAAAGTATTCAAAACCATATGAAAGAATGCTCCAAATCACTAAAAATAAGAGAAATGCAAATGAAAATACCTCATACTCTGAAAATTGGCAAGAATGACAAAAATGGCAATGGGAAGAAGAAAGTCCCCAGATACAATAAAATATTTACAGCAGCACTTTTTTGTCATAGCAAAGAACTGGAGATAAAGTAGAATGGCTGAGTAAATTGTGGTAAATGAATATAATAGAGCAGGGGTGGGGACCACATATGGCCCTCTAGGTCCTTGGGTACAGCCTTTAGACTGAGACAAATTTTACAGAACAAGTCCTTTTACGAAGGGGATTTGTTCTGTGAAGGTCAGATTCAGTCAAAGGGCCGCACTTGAGGACCTAGAGGGCCGCACCTTTAATAGAATATTATTGTGCTGTGAGCAATGATGAATGTGGTGAAAGAAGCATGGAAACAGTGACATGAACTGATGCAGAGGAAAGTAAGCAGAGTAAAAAAAAAAAACCAATACACACAATGGCAACAATGTAGCTAGAAAGAACCCTAACACACACACACACACACACACACACACACACACACGTGAATGTAGCCAAACTATAAAGTTCAAACATGATTTGAATGAAGAGATATGAGAGGACACTTCCAGCCCACCCCTCATAGAGGTGGGAGGTCCAGAAGTGTAACACAGACCTTCAATCCATTGATACATTACGCCGATTTTTTCCCTCTTCATTTCCTTTTTGTTTTGTCTTTAAAAATTGATATTTTGATATATAGGATAGCTTTCTGGGAGGTACAGGGAAAAGATACTAGGGAAAACCATGATGATGTAAAAAGCTAAAGACATTAATAAAAATCTACTTAAAATTTTTTTAAACAATATCCTCTGCTTTCACATCACCTTCATTTGCAGATAAATCTCTCCCAATTCCCCACATATCAGGCCATTCCTTGTAAGAATAAATGAAGGGAAAAAGCACTTCAGAAAAATGAACCAATACATCAAGTGAGTTTGACAATATATGGAATATTCTATGCCCATAATTCCCCACCTCTACACATTTTCTTATGTCTTCATCAAGGACTTGCTCTGTAAGAGGTTTCAGACCTTCAGTATCTCAAAGTATACTCAAAGGTATTACTAGTTTTTGATGACCAATGATAACAATGTTCAGCTTCAGACATGAGCAGAGAAAGGCGTATACAGTCACCCATGAGGGGTCTCATCATTTCCATGTTCCCTGTGCTGAAGGGAGGCTAGAATCAACTACCTCCTGCCGGAACTCCACTGCTTCCCGTCCATCCTCTTCTTTTGTTTTCACAAGTGACATCTTGACCCAGGTCCGGAAACCCCCAGAGAATTTCCAGCTGGAATAGGCACTCTCACAGTCCTGCATGAAGCGTACTTTGTCTGGGCTTGGGAGGAAGGGGAAGGGTGAGATAGGAGAAAAGGACACATTTATTTATAGAATTAAAGAATGGGAAAGATCTTGGCAATCATTCAAATTTCCCCATCTTCTACCTTCCAGAGAAGGAAGTTACATAACTAGCCCAGGATCACTCAGCAGCAAAACCAGGTTGTGATTCCTAGTTGATCTGCAGTCCCGAGAGAAAAATGTAAGCAGCTAGACTCAACATCCTATATCCACTCCAAAGAAATTCCTTCTCTAGCACCCACTACCTTCTGAGGCAGCCTGTTTCATTTTTGGATAGCTCTAGCTGTGAAGAAGTTTTTCCTTACATCAACACAGTGGAAAGAATGCTGAATTTGGAATTGGAGGATCTCATTTAGTATCCTCTTCCTACCTATGTGGTCTGTAAAAATGAAAGGATTGAACTAAATGTCCTCTAGGTTCCCTTCAAATTAAATCCATGATCCTAAGCCTAAATCTGACTCGGCCAGATCCATCCACTGCTCTCAATACAGCCCTCTGGGGCCAAACAAAATAAATTTAATTTCTTTTCCGTATGACACTCAAGTCTGCCAAGTGTTCTCTTTTCTTCTCTTGGTTACATATGCCCGTTTTTTTTTTTTTTTCAGCTGATCCTCATACTGCATGATGTCAGGACCTGTCATCATCCTGTCTTCTACATGTCTCACTGTTCCTTTGCAGAATCTTTGGCTAAATCTGTTTTACCCACTATGTAGGTATACTCCAAAGCACTGTCTCAGAATATCCCTTCTTTATATCCTTTCTCAGTGATCTCATTAGCTTCCAAGGGTTTAATTATCATCTCTACCCAGATGACTCTCAGATCTACATATCTCCCTCTCTTTTCTCCTAAACTCTAGTCCCACATCTCCAGCTTCCTGCTGGACATCTTTACCTGCATAGCACAGAATCCCAAGGGACCAGTGATGAAATGTGCTACCTGATTTGTGACAGAAAGGAGACAGACTCAGGTTGTGGAATGTGAGACATTTTCAGATGTAGCCGTTGTGGGATTTTGTTGTGCTTGACTATACATATTTATTACTAAGGTTTTCTTTTTTTTTCCTCAACTGAGGCAGGGGAGAGAAATGGGGAAAAGCTAGGAACTGAGTTGCCCCACCCTTACCCCAAAAAAAGGAAAGAAAGGAGGGTCATTGAAACATCTTTGAAATACCCTGAAGAAAATAGAAGGGAGACCAGAAGCAATCACAGACAAGGACAGCTTTGAAAATAACATGAACTCCAAAAAAAAAAAATAAGTTGTGCACAACAGAGATCCCCAGTTTCTTGGACAACCTTCTCTTTCTATTCTATTATACATAGGGAAGTGCTCATTTTAGTTACTTAAGTTCAAAAAATTTTTTAAATCAGGAAAAAAACAAAATAGCTATCTTCCCCCTACATACTCTTTTCTCACATCTGTTTTGAAGAGATATGACAGTGTTATTTAGGGATAAGGGGATCCTACTCACACTAGCATGTGGCAGAACACCACATCCTATCTCTCACTAATTTCCCTGTCACCTGTGCACAACAGTGTGGTTCAGTTGTGATCACAGTCTCTACCAAGATCAAATTTCTTAAAAGGTTTGGTGTAGAGGAAGGGGGCATTCTGTTTCTAAAGGAAGCCAGGGAGGACAAACAGTTCATCCAGATAACTCCTTCTTACTCCTGCCATATCTGTTTGTAACCCAGCAATTCCACTGAAGGCTCCTGAACCTCTATGGAGATGCCTAGTCTAGACTGACCCAGCCCAACCCAACCCAAGTCAGCCCAGCCCAGCCCAGCCCTGCCCTGCCCTGCCCTGCCCAACCCAGCCCAGCCCAACCCAACCCAACCCAGCCCAATCCAACCTAGCCTAGCCATTCAAGCCTAGCACAGCCCTACCTCTGCACAAACTCCTGAAAAGAAGAGAAGAGGAGGTAATCAATGGCACTGAAGTCTTCATTGGTTTCATTCAGGCGGAACTGAAGGAAGACCAGCTCCCTCTTCTTTACTTCCCGGGGTCCCTGGACAATCAGAGCATATTTCTACAGCAAAGAAAAGAGGAAATAGAGTCAGAACTGGGGGCCAGGGGAAGTCATAGGGAAAGGGAAGAAGAAGATTGTAGCTCTTCTGGTCTTGGATAGTTCTTCTCAGGCCACCACATCCTACTTCATTCAAGCCTTTCCATACTAGTGAGAAGAGAGCTGATGGCTTCTCTTCACTCTGCCTAATGTGGAAATCACATTCACCCTTCCTCTTGTCTTTGAACGCTTTTGTGAGAATTAAATGAGTTAATTTGTATAAAGAATTTAACAAAACTTAAAGAGCTATATGTAAGCAATTATTAGGCTACATCTTTATATTTCCCCTTCGATAATGGTAGGAAAGTGGCACTGGAAGAAGGAAGACCTCCAGCTGTCTAGGCCAGTCGTAAGGACAGTTTACATCTGGGCAGAGGCAGTGAGGACAGAGAGGTTATGTATATACTGACTCCCCTATTAGAACATAAACTCCTTGACAGTAGGGTTAGTCTCATTTTTCTCTCCCTAGCAAAAGGAACAGGACCTGGCACTTAGTAAGTGCTTAATAAATACTTATAGATTGATTAAAGACATAGAAATGGTGACAGGGCTGCTAGACTCTTGGCTTCCAGGGGCAAAATTTCCTGGCTTGGTATCATCTCCCAAGATACCATTAGGGAGTTGTCCTAGAACAAGGTTAGGGACTAGGATGCCACGTTTACTACCTCATCCAATCAATGGGGAAAGTTCATGAATGCCTTAGAGGGAAACGTACCCAAAAGAATCCCAGAAATCAGCCTCCACTTTGTAAGCCCTTCTTCTGTCAGGGACAATGTCTGCTGTTCCTCACCATCACTTCACCCCCAGCGCTCTCCATCACACACACTGACATTCAAAGAATTCCCCATTGAGGCAGAAGAATGTTGCCTGCAAAAGCACCTTGTGTTCCCAAGGAAAGCCCTCTCTACCTGTCCTCAGACAAAACCTATACCATTTCACTGTTCCATGAGATGTCATTTGCCAGTGGTCTGGTCACTATTAGGTGAGGTCTGGAACAAATTTTACTTCACCTATCCAATGTAAGGGATCTTGCTGGAGCCACGGTCACATTTATTCCATTTTCTGCCCTCACAGAGGAGGTTATTAGGAAAACAGAGACCCGCCCAAAGCAATCTGAGCAATCGGCCTCTAAGAGCCAGGTTGGAAAAGGAGCTGATATAGCCCACATCATTGGGACCTGTGAGGTCTGGAGCTCTCGGGATGTGTTAGCTCCTGGACCAGCCCCCAAGAGGGTTACCATGGTTTGGTTGGAGAAAGGGTCCGTGTAATTAATCCTCTTGGTGGTACAGTTCACATCTCCTGGCTGCCCTGGCCTGTTCAGAGGGGGGATGACATCATAGTGGTGCTTACAGCTTAACAACTGAGCCTGTCCAGGGTACAAGGCAATACCTGATTGGGGAGGAAAAAAGAAACAAGCAAACATTAGAAATCCTCAGGGTCCCAGGTCTGACACCTTGTACTTTTCCACCATCATTCAGCTGTAATGAAACAACCTGTGAGAATTCACAAAATACAGCCCTGTCTTGAAGACTCAGGGTCCGATGAAGGGCCTGGATTCTTAGCTCTCAAGAACCTCCCATCATACTGCTATTACTCCTATCAGTACTATTAACTCGCATTTCCAAGACACTTTAAGGTTTACAGAGTGCTTTCCATAATGTGCTAGAGCGATCTGTGTACAAATATGAATATGCCCATTTCACAGATGAGGAAACTGGAACTTGTAGATGTGCATGATTTGCCCCAAAGCCACACAGTAAGCAAGTATTATGGGCAGGATTGAAACTTACATCTCTTAACTTTCAAATCTATCAGTCTTTCCACTCAGTGATTGTTTTTACAAACCAGACCATTCATGACCCAAGAAAATTCAAATCCTATTTGATGCTTATTAATTAACTTTATGACCTAACTAATTATCTCCCTGAGCCCAAATTTCTTCATCTGTAAAATGTATGGGGGTCAAAGAATATGAACAGAAGGTTCTCAAGAGAAGAAACCCAAGCTCTCTATAGCCATGTGGAAAAAATGCTCAAAATAATTAATAATTAGAGTAATGTATATTAAAGAAACACTGAGACTCCACCTCATACTCATCAGACTGCAAAGAGAAAAAAAGGCAAATGTCAGAAGGGCTATAGGAAAATAGGCAGGCACACTTGTGTATTATTGGTGAAGTTGTGAATTGGTTTATCCATTTTGGGTTTTTTTTAAGCATTTAAAAAAATTGTCCCTCTCAGAAATCACCATTGAGTAAATAAAAAAACAAATCTCCAAATTAAAGGCCTATATAGCAAAAAATACACACACACACACACACACACACACACACACACACACACACACACACACACATATATATCTCTCTGCATTTTTAGTTCATTACCTCTCCTGTCATGGAGTGAGTGGTCTGCTCATTCTGGAGAGCAATTTGGAACCATACCCAAAAGGTCACTAAACCATCCATGCCCTTTGATCCAGCAATATCACTACTAGGCCAGTGCCTCAAAGAGGTCAAAAAAAGAGGTAAAGGATCCATATGTGCAAAAATATTTAAAGTAGCTTTTTTTTGTAGTAACCAAAAAGTGGAACTTAAGAGGGTGCTTACCTACTGGACAATAGGCAGATTAGCATATGATAATGTAATGGAATATTATTGTGCCAACAAAATGAAAAAAAGGACAGTTTCTGATAAAATTGGAAAAGTGATGCAGAATGAAGGAAGTAGAACCAGGAGGATGATTGATACTATAACGTTAAAATGAACAATTTTGAACAACCTAAGAGCTCTGATCTCTGATAATCAACCCTGATAAAGAATGGTACTCACCTCCTGAAAGGAAGCTAATAGACTAAATACGCACATCTTTGGAAATGACCAAACCTAGGGATTTACTTTGCTTAACTCTATGTATTTGTTACCCCCCAAAAAAGAAGAAGGCTGGATGAGATCTCCTCAGACGTTCCCTCCAGCTTTATGTCCACGATCCTGGGATTGTATAAAAGCAGCCTCAGAGTTATCCAAAATTGTTCGGCCATGCGGTCAGTGCAGATACTCTGCCTGAAAAGGTGGTGCCCTGCGGTTTGACACTACACCAGAGGTGTGCTGGTAAATGTTTAACAACCAACTCTCCCAGGGGAAAAAATGCAGCACAACACAAATTTAATCTAAAATTAAGTTTCACATATTCCCCATCACTTTCTTAAGTCTAGACAATCAACAAAACAATAAGTTAAGTCCTGGTTTGTAACATCTGCTGATTTCCAAGGTGTACATAATCACACTAGAAATTTAACAATTAGTTCTCAAGAACTCCAGCACATCAATTTGGAATCATGCCCAAAGGGCTACAAAAATGTGCATACCCTTTGACCCAGCAATCACTTCTAGGGCTGTATCCCACAGAGATTATAAAAATAGGAAAAGGTTCCACATGCAGAAAAATATTTTTAGCAGCTCTTTTTGTGGTGGCCAAGAACTAGAAATCGAGGGAATGCCCATCAGTTGGAGAATGGCTGAACAAGCTGTGGTATATGAATGTAATGGAATATTATTGTGCTATAAGAAATGACGAACAAGAAGACTTCAGAGAGTCCTGGAAGGACTTATATGAACTGATGCTGAGTGAAATGAGCAGAATCAAGAGAAAATTACACATAGTTAACAGCCACAGTGTGCAAGGACTATTTCTTATAGACTTAGCCCTTCACAGCAATGGAAGAACCCAAAACATTCCCAAAGGACTCTTGATGCAAAATGCCATCCACATCTAGAGAAAGAACTATGGAATCAGAATGCAGAAGGAAGCAGACTATTTTCTCTTGTATTATGTTTTGGTTTGACTTGGTTTTTCTCATGGTTTCTCCCATTCATTTAAATTCTTCTATGCAACATGACTTGAGTAATGTGAAAATGTGTTTAATAAGAATATAAGTGTAGAACTCATATAAGATTGCATACCATCTTGTGGAGGGAACGGGGAGGAAGGGGGAGAAAATTTAAGATTTATGGAAATGATTGCTGAAAACTGAAAACAAATTAATTAAATTGTTAAAAAAGCGCCAGCACATCATTGCACTACACCCTTGCCAGACATGGGGAGCCCAAGGAGTCCCAGAGGGGACAGACTTTTCCCCACATTCTGCCAGAGTGGAACAGTATTGTCCACTCCCTTCGTGGGAAAGGACACAGTTGCTGGTTCAAACAGGATTCATTCTTGAAAAAAAAATAGAGGTAGATATGGGAGGGAGAGGGTGATCAAACAGCAGTAACGCACATTTATGCAACATTGTAAGGTTAACAAAGCACTTTCCTTACAAACAACCCTGTGAGGTAGATAGTATAAGTATTATCCCCATTTCAAAAATGAGGAAATTGAAGTTCAGGGTAATTAATAAAGTTACCAATGTTAAACAGGTATCTAAGGCAGAATGTGAATTTACATCTCCCAACCCCAAGCCCATCATCATTTTTATAGCATGCTGCCTCACATTATCTCCCAAGCAAAGCAAGACAAACAAAGGCAACAAGCCCAGCACAGAGGCTGAGCCCTACTGCCTGCACCATTTCCCCTGGAGTAGATGGTAGATAAACCATTTATTAAGCTCTACTAAGGGCTGGAGATACAACGACAAGAAAGGTCCTCAAGGACCTTTCCAAGGAGGGAAACAACACACGAAAAAGTGATGAGGTGGGGAGTGACTGCGGTATGAAAATGGCAGAAGGCACTTGCAGGTCTGCTTTTGGGAGCAGAGTCCAAGCTCCTAGTATAGGGGAGATGAGTTAAGGAGACTCAGATCTACAATGGAATTTTCCCCTTGTTTGTTCCCCCATCTTTTGGAGGATGAAATGATTGTTAAAACAAGCCTCAAAGTCAACTGCTCTGTTGTTTTCTCCCTAATGCCTCTAGGATAAAAACATAAATTCCTCTGTTTTGGCTATAAAGTTTTTCACAATCTGGCTCCAATTTATCTTTCCAGCCTCAATCTAACCCAAGTTGCCTTCTCTCTGTTCCTAACATGTAGCACTCTATCTTGTACCTCTGTCCCTTTGTATGAGCTCTCCCCCAGATCCAGATTTTCTTCCCTCCCTGCCTAAGCTCTCTCCCTTTAAGACACAGCTCAAGCATCACTTCCTACGTGAAGCTGTGCCCAGTTTTCCCCAGCCTTGAGTGCCCTCCCCCCATGACTTTGTGTTTATTTCTCATTTATTCTCTTTATCTCTGCTCAGTAGCCCATCATTTGTGGTCGTTTTTCAGTTGTTTCAGTTGTGTCTGACTCTTCATGACCCCATTTGGGGTTTTCTTGACAAAGATAGTGGAGTGGCTTGCCATTTTCTTCTCCAGCTCATTTTATAGATGAGAAATTAAGGTAAACAGAGTTAAAAGTGACTTGCCCAGGGTCACATAGCTGGTAAATATCTGAGGCTGGATTTGAATTCATGAAGATGAGTCTTCTTGACTTCAGACCCAGTACTTTATCCACTGCATCACCTAGTTACCCTGTACCCGTCATAGCTATATTTTAAGTCATGGTCCAGATATCTAAACCTCATTCACAACATCATCATCTTAGCCTGTTTACTTCCCAAACCAGATTTTTTTTCTCCTTGAACCCCTTACTTTCAGTGGTGAACACTGATGAAAATACCTGCTGAGCTCCTCTGATTTTCCTTCTCTCACCCAAGCCTTTGTAACCTCAGCAATGCATTCTAGGTTCCTTCCACAGCATTTTGGCCATTATAAATCCCCAGAAGGAGATAATAGTAATCTATTCTGAGAGGTCTTGGGAGGATTTTTGTCATGTATCCAGGTAGGCAGCAGACCATTACTGTTACCTTCAGACCAACAGAGAGCTGCCTGAGTACCTCTGAACAAAGAGCCATAGACCACCATAACTCTCTTCTTCCTCTTGCCCTTACTCACCTGGCAGCACCTGTGATTCTACTCTAATCTTCATTGCTTAAAAGTTAAGCAGTAACATGTCCTCTCCCGAACAGCTAGTTGTTTCCTCTTCAAGGAGTCACAAATGGGTTTTTAGTTCAAAGAGTACAGTGGTCCTCCATCCACACCACCTCCAATATACAAGTTTCCCTTCTGCCATCGGATGATCCTTGACCCCCCACTGCCATTATCCCCCCCAGTCTAGAATATGAAGAGGCAAACCTTGAACTCTTTCACCTTCTCTTGTGAGAAGGGAACCAGCTTAAACTTTGAACAAAGAGCAACACAGAAATCCAAATCCCTACATCTCAGATACACCTAGGATAGTGGGATTTAGTGCTAGAAGGAACCTTAGAGATCATATAGAGTGCAATCCTCTCATTTCACAAATAAGGAAACTGGGGCACAGAAAGTAGAGTAACCTGCCCAAAGTCACATGGGTAGAGGATTAACAGAGTAAGTTATACATTCTAGTAAGAATAAAATGGATCTAAGATTTGAATCCAAGTTCAGCACTCTTTCTGCTATACTAAGCTCCCACCTTATGGATTCGGTAAGGGAAACCACAGAATTTGAATACCAGATTTTTGTGCTTTAAAGATCTTTCAGCTCAACTCTATTTTGATGGAGAGCTGGGGCCTGAAGCACAAACTAGCAACAACAAAGGTTGGGAGCAAGTCTTACCTGGTGCGTCATAGCGGTCCACCTCCTTGTAGGAGACAGACATGACTGGATGCTTGAGCTTCTCCCGGAAGTCCGTGATGGTCTGGTAGACCAGGAAGACTGCCACTGCCATGAGCAGCAGGTAAATGAAGATTAGCAGCACTGAGAACACATTCTTGAGGCATGCCTTGCTGAAACGGATGCTGCTGATGACAGATTCAGTGTCTAGGACTGGAGAAAGACAAAGTAATGATGACAAGATGATCCTTCACATACAGAAAAAGACACTCAAATTGCGAATCATCTTCCCAGCTATAGGGACTGGCTGCACAGATACATCTGGACTCACTCCTCTGGTTCTCCTGATGATAAATGACATTTATGAGCTGGTTGGTTAGGATTGGGGGGTGGTCTATGACTAGGTAACTAGCCCTCAGAAGGACTAAAACTTTGACCTACATTTGGGATTTAAAAAAGCCATCAATATAGGCCAGGGGTGGAGAACCACCTTATAATTTGGATTTTACATATAATTATGTATATATATTTATATATAATTTTATAATTTGGATTCAGTCAAAAAGCTGCACTTAAGGACCTAGAAGGCCACAGGTTCCCCACCCCCGTGTGTATAAGCTATTTATAATTATGATATAGTTAATGAATTTTTGAATATTATACACCTGTAATACAGGGATCCTAGAAATCACTAGAAAAACAGTTCATATTTTTTTAATAAGTAGGATAATTTATATTAAAATAAACTTCAACACCACCTAATACCCCCAAATTAGCAAAGATAGTTAAGAGCAATAAAATTCAACACTGGAGGGATCATGGCATGCTATTAGATTTTTGGTGAAACTGTGAATTCTGCCATCTTTTTGAGAGCTCTCATCCAATGAATTACAAAACTGGATTATACTTTTTTAGTAAGTGGTCTTACTGCCAGGTCTATCTCCCGAACATGTCATTTAAAGGCAAATAAATGATTTATTATAAAATATCAATATAATAACTTTACTTATAAAGGTGAAAAACTAGAAGCAACCCATATGACCAATGACTGGGAAAAGAGGAAATTAATTATGACATATTAAGGCATCAACATTATTTTAAAAATAATAAATGTGAAAAATGCAATGAAATGTGGGAAAATATTCTGATATGGATTGAAGAACACAAAACTAGAACAATAACTTGCACACTGTGACTATATTAAAAATAACAGCAACAAGAATTTGATAAGAATGCAGATAGAAAGAGATTACACAGAGCACAGAACTCTACCAGCCAGAATCCATCCTAATGATATTACGATAAGATCTCTAGGCTCCATAAATGCAACCATTTCTACACTTTTGTATTTTGTTTTGTTCTGTTTTTCCTTAGTTGCCTGGTAAAATTTCTTCAGGGAAAATCATTAGCTTGTTTTGGAAGGACTAAGGGATGAAGCGGTCTTTCCGCCCATATCTAGGATGAGAGCAGTGCCCCCCCTCCCCTCCAGTTTCCTTTCCAAGAGGCAGCAGCAGCAACAGTCTCCATTCCTTGGATGAAGCTTCCTTACTCATGAGGTTAGGGATAGCCAAAAGGCAGCTCTGATGGCCAATCTCTTCCCACCTTAGCTTTCTCTCTTGTGTATCCTCCCTTCTCCTGGTATTCTCTGGGGCTTCAAAAACCAACATCAATGACCTTGACTTCCTAACCTGAGTGGGCCAGTGGAAAGGGCACTGGGTTTGGAATCAGGAGACCATAGGTTTGAATTGTGGCTCTCCTGCTCACGAGCTCTGTGACTGACCATGGGCAAGTCACTTAACCTCTTCAATGCTCAGTTTACTCATCTGTAAAATGAAGATAAGACTTGAAGTCTCTACCTCACACTGTTGCTATGAGCAAAGTACCTTGTAAATCTTAAAACACTATATGAATTATTGTGCTAGTCCTTCATTGCTGAAGTAGACCATGGCATCAGAGAAATAATGACATGACTTGCACTTGACTTTGTTTTGAGTGAGGGAGAGCTGTGCAGCTCACCAGTCTCACTTCTCCTCCAGAGCCATCTGGTTCCAGTGACCGGATATTCCTCAGGATGACTGGAGATGGCCCAGGATGCAGTGGGAGGCCTTGGGCCCTTTAGGTCTTTGCAGGTACTCACTTTTATTATTATTATTGATCTCGATTCTATTTTAACCCCCTATTGGCAAAGTCACACTGGAGACTTCCTCATTACTTGGAACAACTGATTTTCCAGTGCCCTGTTCAAGAAACTCCAATGGCTGCCCTCCTTCTGAAATAAAATGAAAACTCCTTTATCTTACTGGCAAAACTTTTAATAATCTGACCCTGGCCTACCTTTCCATGCTTACTACACATTATGTAGTTTTTTTTCACATACTCTGTGTGCCAACCAACACTCTATGTGCCAACAGGTGCTGTCCCCAGTACCTGTGCTGCTCCATCAGATTGCCTGGCACACAGGAGGCCCATCCTCCATGCCCAGAATTTTCTCCCCTTCCCCCACACTGCACAGAATCTCCAGTTTCCTTCAAGGTATAGCTCAAGCCCTTCTACGTGAGAACCACTGTGATCTGCCAAGATGAGTTGCTAGTGTCCTCTCTATCCTCACCCAAAGTTGCTTCATATTTATATGACCTGTTGTTTCTTTCCAAAACAGTGTAAGTTCCTTTAGGACAGGGGCTGTTTTGTATTTGTCTTTGTAACCCAAACATCTAGCACGTACCTAGTATTTTTAAGGCATTTAATAGGCTTTTTAAAAAAAATATTTTCCCTCAATTACATGTAAAGACAATTTTTAACTTTTTTTTTTTTTTACAACAATCTCTTGTTGAATTAACAAGTAAAGGCAAGAAACTGAGGGCTCTCACTCTAGCCATAAGCTCCAAATCCTTTACCTCTCCCACCTGCTGTTTGTCCTCAACACCAACTCCCTTTCCCATTCCCAGGGCAACACCTTTTTTCTGATCTCAGCTAGGCCCCAGAGTCAATCATTTCAATACCACACTCTAACACTATAGTTGGGGACAAAACCGGTAGTATAGAGTAGGGACAGGCTTCTCTGGTACCATGTTCCAATCACCTCCCCTCTCTCTTCCATCATTATACTTGACATCTCACTCACTCTCACAACAAATATCTAATTAGTTTTCAAATATGACATTTCTACCTCCACAATATCTTCTCAAATTTGTGTCAAATTCAGGCCCTCACCACCTTTTGCTTTGACTTTTGTCTCCCTACCTCAAGTCTCTTGCCTCTCGAATCCATCTTTGACATGGCTGCCAAAGTGATTTACCTAAAAGGCAGTAAAAATTACCTAAATTGATCATATCACTTCTCAATTCAACAAATTCCAATGGCTCACTGTTGCCTCTAGGATCAAATGTAAGCTCCTCTCTTTGGCTTTTAAAGTCTTTGCATTCTGGCCCCAATCTGCTTTTCCTAGTGTATTTATTATACAATACTTTTCTATGGACCATTGAAACAGATCCTCTCCATGTTCCTCATGCACAACATTCCATCTTCCAGTTCCCAACCTTTCCACAAGCCTGGAAAATACTCCCACCTTATCCCCATCCAGTTAGAGTTCATTACTTATTTCAACTCTGTGCTTAAGTACTACCTTCTACATAAAACCTTCCCTGATTTCCACCCTCCATAATGCACTCCCAATTTCTATTTCTTTGGCATATATTTTACATATCCCTATTTACATGCATACCATCTTCCTTGATCAAATGCAAATTGCCTTGGACTATTTCCGGATTTGTTTGTTTTTTGTGGCCTCTATGCCTAGCACTATACCTGGCATATAGTGTTTAATAAATGTTTCTTTATTGAGCATGATCATCAGTCTCTCTTCCCCTTCAAGAAGTCCCTCTCCTCTGTCTACAAATATGCTCTGAAAATCCATCTTAAAAAAAAAAAAAGCACCACCACAAATGCCTTTCCTCAACCTTACTCAACATGTCTTCTTCTATCTTCTTCCACCTACCTTCTTTGCTTCCCAACCAGCTTCTCCAAATTTGGGGAGATGTCTTCACTGCCTCAATACTCACCCATTCCTCAAACTCCCAAGATCTAATTTTTCTTCCTACCTTACTGGAATTACTCTCAAGAGAGTGGAAGTCACCAAAGACCCCATCTCAGTCTTGAGAACTTGGTGAACTTCCCCTCCTTAAATTTTTCCCAGAATTCCTGTGAAAAATACTCTCTCCTAATGCTTCCACCCCTTTAGTCATTCCTTCCTTCTCCATCACTGTCTCCACTTCCTTGCTCAGTCTGTGCCATAAATCTAGGCAAATCACAAAGATTAGTCATATGCTCTTCTATTCTCTTCCTTTATGATTTAACGTACACTCACGGATTCAATTATCACCTCCACTCGTTCACTTTCAAATCTCAATGTCCAGTCCAGACCTCTGTCTTGAACTTCAGTCTAATGCCACCAATAGCCTAAAGACATCTCCACGTGGATATGCAGCTAGGTAGTGCAGTGGATAGAGTGCTAGGCCTGGAGTCATAAAGATCTGAGTTCAAATCCAGCCTCAAACACTAGCTGTGTGACCCTGGGCAAGTCACTTAACCCTGTTTGCCTCAGTTTCCCCATTTGTAAGATGCGCTGAAGAAGGAGACAAACCACTCTAGCATCTTTGCTGAGAAAACCCCAAATGAGGTCAAGAAGAGTCAGACATGACTAAACAACAGCAAACATGACTACACTGTCATCTTAAACTTAACATATCAAAAACGGAACCCATGATCTTTATCTCAAAACTGGCTTTCCCTCTGGACTTCCTTGTTTATTTCAATGGTCCCATAATTCTACTGGTCACTCAAGATCAAAACCTTTGTATCACTAGTGAATGTCCCTTCGTCTCCTGCAACTAATTTGTCATCAAATTCTATTACTTTTTCCCATGGTGTGTCTCTTTAATCCATCCTTTCCATTCTAAACATTACCAGCTCTAGTCAAAGCCCTCACAATTGAACTCTTAGCATAGCCTCCTAATTAGCCTCTCATCTTTCCCATCTCAAGTACATTCTTCACTCTGCTAGCAGGGAAATTTTTCTTAAAGAACAATTCTGAGAATGTTACCACACAGAATAGTGGTAAGAAGCACTGAATTAGAATTCAAGAAATCAAAGGTCCTCAATTCGATCCTGACTCCAAGACGCCCTTGCTGAATGACCTCTCTGAGCCTCAGTCTACACAGCTATAAAATTTCTCAGAGATTCCTTACCATTCACTGCCCACCTTCCCCATATGATGTGGAACAGAGTTCTGGAAATGATATATCCCACGGCATAATATCCAAATCCTTAGCCAGGTATTCAGGACCACCACCAACTACTCTTCCAAGCTTTTCTCTCACTAGTTAATAAAAATTATATTAATAGCTAGTGGTTCAACATGACTAATATGGAAATATGTTTTACATGATTGCACATGTATAACCTATATCAGATTTCTTGCTGTCTTGTGGGGTAAGGAGAGTAGAGAAAGAGAGAGAAAAATTTACAACTCAAAATCTTACAAAAATGAATGTTGAAAATTGTCTTTAAATGTAATTGGAAAAAATAAAATACTATTTCTAAAAAAAATTTAAATATAGCTAATTGTTAATGCACTGTTGGTGGAGCGATGAATTGGTCCAGTCATTCTGGAAAGCAATTTGGATCTATGTCCCCAAAACTATTTAACTGTGCATAATCTTTGGGCACTATCATTACTATATGTCTATACCACAAAGAGATCAGAGAAAGAGGAAAAGGACCCACATGGACAAAAATATTTATAGCAACTCTTTGGCAAAGAACTGGAAACCAAGGGGGGAGCCATAAATTAGGGAGTGGTTAAACTAATTACCGCATATAAATGTGACTATTAATATTGTAAGAAACGATGGAGATGGTTTCAGAGAAACTTGGAAAGACATGCATGAACGGAAGCTGAGTGAAGTGAGCAAAACCAGGAGAATTTACACACTAACAATATTGTAAAGACAATTAACTTTGAAAGATTTAGGAACTCTGATCAACCAACAATGATTCCAAAGACTTGTGGACATGTCTCCTGATAGAAAGGTGATGGACTCAGAATACAAACTGAGACTTTTTTTTGGACATCATGGACAATGCAGAAATTTGTTTTACTTGATTACACGTTGAAAACCAGATTTTGCTTGAAAAAAATTACCTTAAAAAATAAAAATAGCTAGCATTTGTATAGCACCTTAAAGTTTGCAAAGTGCTTTACAAACATTAACTCATTTGATCCTTACAATCCCCCTGGAAGGCAGATGCTATTATTATTCCCATTTTACAAATGAGGAAACTGAGGCAAACAGAAGATAATTGACTTGCTCAGGGAAACACAGCTAATGTCTGAGGCAGAGTTTGAAGTCAGGTCTTCCTGACCCCAGGTCCAGTCATAATAATAGTATTTTAGAGGGAAAGAATTTATTGGCATCAAATGGAACATAGTTTTGGAAACACTATCTATAGCATTGCAGGATAATATCCACATCCTTAGTTTGCCTTCAAGATCACTCACAACCTGCCCCTGTCTGCTTTTCCAAGTTTTACCTCCACTACAGTTATTCCTTTCAAATAGCCAGGGTTAGGGGTACAGTGTCCCTGCAATCTGGAAAATCCATATAAAAACTTTTGGCCCTCCCTTTGTACTAGAGAAGAAGTCTTTTTTTTTCTTTTATGGGGTGTTTATAGTACTTTGCAGTAAAATTTGGTATAAGTATTTGGTCATAGGCCCTGTGTCATCTGCTGGTTTTTGCTTTTTTCGTCTGCAGCTTCCACAAAACTTCCCTCAAATTCCCATTTAATTTCTTAGACCTACTCGTGATATATCAAAACTATAGTAGGGAAAGTTGTGATATGGAAGGGATAACTGTACTTCCTGATAAATATACAAAGTGACCTATTCAGTGCTGTCTATAATGATCACCTCCTTATAATTCACTCATATTCTTCCATTATATTAAGTCTCTCTCTCAAAACCCAGTTAAGGTCCCACTATCTTCCATGGAGGTTTCTTTGACTTGAACTGGTTCCCTTAATACTACCAGCTGTGTGACCCTAAGCAATTTACCCAGCTTCTGTTTCCTCATTTGCTAAAATGTAGGGGGTAGATTAGAAAGTCCCAACAGAAGGGTCCTTTCCAGTTTTAACTCTGTGATCCTATAACCCGTATGACCAGTACCAGAACCATGACAGTTCATACTAGTTGGTCTTGTTATAAACCTTTTTGTACCCATGTCCTGTCTCCCAAACTAGACTGAAAGTTTCCCAAGTGTAAATGCTGCATTATAGCATCTACCAAGTAGCCAGAGCTATGTAAATGCTTCTTGATTATGACAATGGTGACTAAGGACGTGGGAATCTCCTTTTCTTGTGGGAGTAGAGAAAAGAGATCTGAAGAGTTTCATGAGGGAGGCTCAAGGTTGGGAGCATAACCTTGATGATTATGACATACATACACTGTTCTGTCTCATTTCTCGAGGCAACATGAATCGTAAAATCATTGAGTTGGAGCTGGAAGGAGTCAGCTAGTTCTAGTTCAACTCCCTCATATTACAGTTGAGGAAACTGAGGCCCAGAGAAGTTGAATCATTTAGAATGGCCCAGTGGAGACAGTGCTAGATTTAGAGTTCAGAAAATCTATGTTTGGATCCCATCCTAGATATTTGCTATCCATGGGAAAGTCATTTAAACCTCTCTGAGCTTCTCATCTATATCTTCATCTATAAAATGTTCTCCATCTGTAAAATGGTGTAAATAGGAAATGGAAATAATAACACTCATAGTACCTATATGACAATGAGATAATGTATGTAAAACACACTGCAAATGATACGTACAATGTCAGCTATTAAGGTCATTACAATGCATCGTTACAGCTCTCTCAGCACCTAGCATAGTGCAATGAACACAGTAGGCATTCAACAAATGTCTCTTAAATTGACTTGCTGAATATTGGTTACCTGAGTTTCATGTTTCTTCTGGTTTATCTTTGAAGGGGTGGGAAGGAGAGTCAGAATTAGGAATAGGTGAAGAAGGAAGGAAGGGGGGAAGGGAGGGAGGGAGGGAGGAAGGGTGAAAGGAAGGGAGGGAGGGAGGAAGGGAAGAAGGGAGGGAGGGAGGAAGGGAGGAAGGAGGGAAGGGAGGGAGGGAGGGAGGGAGGGAGGGTGAAAGGGAGGGAGGGAGGGAGGGTGAAAGGGAGGGAGGGAGGAAGGGAGGAAGGGAGGAAGGGAGGAAGGAAGGAAGAGAGGAAGGGAGGAAGGGAGGAAGGAAGGAAGGAAGGAAGGGAGGAAGGGAGGAAGGAAGGAAGGGAGGAAGGAAGGGAGGGAGGGAGGGAGGGAGATCAAAACATTTTTTAAAAAATGTATTTTCCTCTAGGAGAACAAAAAGAAAGAAACACAGATTAGTAAGACAGCTTTGAAAGATACATGTTGAATTTATTATGTATTTTAAAAGAAAATCAAGCTCAAAATAGAGATTTGCAGTTTCATGGTCTACTGTATGTATGGAAATGCTTATTTTACATAATGTTTGGTAAGTTTTGAGTGGGTCAGCTAGGTGGCACAGTGGATAGAACACCAGTTCTGTAGTCAGGAGGACCTAAGTTCACATCTGACGTCAGACACTAGCTATATGACCCTGGGCAAGTACTATTTGCCTCAGTTTTGTCATCTGCAAAATGAGCTGGAAAAGGAAATGATAAACCATTCCAGTATCTTTGCCAAGAAAACTCCAACTGGGGTCACAAATGAAATGACTCAACAACAAAAACTTTCAAATAGGAAGAGTTCTTTTTAAAAAATTTTAATTGAGTTGCTGAGAAAATGACTACAATGCCCATACCCTTTGACCCTGAGAACACACTGCTGGGTATTGACCCCAATCAATTCCATGACGAAAAGAAAGGTCCCATATTCACCAAAATATTGAGAGCAGCACTTTTTTTTGTAAAAGCATAGAGTGAATGTCTATCAATTGAGAAATGGTTTAGACTACACTGAGAGATGTTCAATGTCAATGAAACAGAATATTATTATGTTTTAAGAAACCATCAACATGATTAATCCTGAGAAACATGGGAAGATTTAAAAACAGATAAAGAAAAGAGAGCCAGGAAAATGATATCCATAATGACTACAACCACATAAATGCACTAACAATAAAGACAACCAAATTGAAACTGAATGCTTCACAATTATGGTGATCAAGCTCTTCCCCAGAGGAGAGACAGGACAACACAACCGTCCCCACAAAAACCCTTTGCTTCACTTTTTTCTTTTCAGATGTAGGGGACGAGGGGGTGGCACACTGCATAGATCAGACTTTTGTGATTATGTTGGTTAGTTTTCCTGAACTTTCTAGAACTTTTTTCTTCCTCTTTTTAAAAATTCTTTATTATAAAGGATGGCTCCCGAAAAGATAGTAATAAAAGGATATATATTTTTTAAAAAAACCAAAAAAACCCTGAATTGCTGGATTCAATTCAACATGCATTTATTAAGCATTTATTGTAAGCATGGCACTGTCATAAGTACTAGGGATTCTAAGATGAAAATGAAATAGTCTTACTGTGGGGAAGTTCACATTCTCTTTGGTAAAAAAGGGTGGTGACATCTACGTACACAGATAAGTAAATATGGAGCATTTTGAAAGCAAATACAAGACAATTTCAAAGGACACATCATGAAAAATGCTATATAAAGAGAGAACTGACAGACTCTGAATGTAGATTGAAGGGTACTATTTTTACTCTTTTTTGTCTGTGTTTTCTTTTGCAGCATGGCTAATATGGAAATATGTTTTGCATACCTTCACATGTATAATCAATATCAAAATCCTTGCCTTCTCAAGGAGGGGGGAGGGGTGAAAGGAAGGAAAAAATTAGGAACTTGAAGTTTTTTTTAAATGAATATTAATTTTTTTACATGTAATTGGGAAAATATTTAATGATATAACTAAAAATGTATATTTTTAGAAAGAAAATAAATACAAAACCATTTCAAAGAGACCCTACATCCTTCCAGGAATCTCTAGGCCACCCCTGATCTCAAAGTCTCCCATCTCTGACTGTAATCTTGATGGTGTCTGCATCTATTCTTTAAAAAAGAGCTAAGTCAGACTTTTGTCTCCTAAAGGCAGGAAACAGGGATCTTGGCTGTCAGTATAATTTCCTAAAAAACACTCCAGATCTGAAACCAGAAGATGCCAACCTGGGGTTTCATTTCCTGCCCTGACAGTTTGTATAGTGCCCCAGACAGAGCCTTAAACATGGAGACTGGAAGACAGAGAGGCTGATGAGGCTAAATTCCATGCAGTCACTTCCTGATTAGTCTTTCCCTCAATACAAGAAAAGACCAAAGAAAGATGCTCCTATGGAATTAGTCTAGCAGGTTCTCACATTCTTTTAGTGGGTTAAAAAAGTCACCTTCACACAAACAGCATGGGAAGAGGAGTAGCTGGAGAGCAGTTCAAGTAGAAGTTTTTTGTTTGTTTTAATGTAGCTGTCAGTTCAATAGGAATTACTATGGCATACAGCGAAAGTGCCATGAAGATGCTAAACTCTGGTCTGCACTGAGAGATAACTAGTGTGGATATGGATGGAGGTAATAACACCACTGGCTTTTAACCTGCTCAAATCCCAGTGGGAACTGGTCGATTGGTTGTGGTCCTTCATTCTCAGACAGAACCAAAATAATATCATTATATTGGGGTTAAGGTACAGTGTATCCGACTATGGCTGATCAGACCAATATGAGCACTACTGCAGGTTGGGCACAAATAGTCCATATGAACATCTGGAGTGGAGATGTCTCTAAATTTGCACATCTTGCGTTTCTTTTGAGCTACTGCAATTTGCTTTGCTCATAGAACACGGCACCTTCTTTGATGTGGGCAATCCATGTTGGAAGATCCTTTGCCAGTATTTCCCATGTCATGCGATCGATTCCAAAGTTCTTCAGAGAAGCCTTGTGAGTGTCTTTGTATCACTTCTTCTGATTTCCACATGAGTGTCTTCTTTGTGTGAGTTCTCCATAAAAGTCTTCTAGGCAAATGTACATTTGGCATTCAAACAATGTGGCCAACTCTTTGAAGTTGTGCTCTCTGCAGTAGAGTTTGAATGCTTCGTCATTTAGCTCAAGGGAGGACCTCAGTGTCTGGTCCAGCATCTTTCATACAGACACACCATGCTGGACGGTTCTATGCCAGCGTCTCCCATATTTCACAATTGATTCCAGAGTTCTTCAAAGAGACTTTGAGAGTGTCCTTGCACATTGGAAGAACTATAGTTAGTCCTGTGAACCACACTTTAGGGAAGTCATAAACAAACCAGAGAACACAAACTCAGAAGACAATACAAGATAGTGAAAGGCCTGGAGGATCATACCATTTAAGCATCAGTTGAAGGAACAATGGATGTTTAACATTGAGAAGAGAAGACTTAGGGGAAATATGCTATCTGTATTCAAGTACTGAAAGAGCTGGAAAGAAGATCAGGTATGGAATTTATTATATACACTTAAAATATATAAATAAAGGGAGATTCATGGTTTCCTATCCAATCCTTTGTGTGTTCTGCTCTCTTTTTTCCTAGAGTTAAAGGTCAAAAGAAAGAACAAATTTTTAAAAAGAAAGAGTATTAAATTTGTTCTGCTTGGGCCCTGAAGGCATAATAGAGGAAAGCTACGATATATTTGGAGCTAAATCAAGCTCAAAATTCATAAAGTCAAAATTCCTAACAATTAGAACCATCCAGAAGTGGAATGAGCTGTCCCAGAAAGCTGTGGGTTTGTCGTCACTGGAGGTCTTCCAGAAAAGGCTGCATGACCACAGGACTAGATGGTCTCTGACATGCATTTTGATGCTGAGCTTTTGTAGTTCTGTAATTCTCTCCTGCATCGGGGAGGCCAATGGTTCCTTCTCCCTTCAGGTAAGGGAATGGAAGATGCCTATCTCCTCTGGGAGCCTTTTCTGACTAAGTGCCTGACAGCCAGCAACTTCATAGACTTTCTTAGTTCATTACCCTCCCTGATGCAAGTACTGGAAGAAAGAGCATCAAGTTTAGCCTAAACCTACTCAGAAACTTAAGAAAGGCCAAGACTATTACATGTCAACTGACCTGCCTGGCAAGCTCCAAGTGTACCTATCCCAGAGATAACAAGTACTCATATTCTCCTAGCACTTTAAGGTTTACAAAGCAGTTTTTCTTACAACAACGCTGTAAGATATATAGTGCCCACATCATAAGATAACAAAACTAGGACTTGATCATGCAGCTAGTGCCAAGAGATAAAATTTGAACCTAGGGCTCCTGACAAGTGCAGATCCCTTCCCACTGTTTCAACTGCTCTTAACCTGGGGTATGCAAGCCTTTTTCTTTTGAATATTTGAATAACTGTATTTCAATAGAATTGGTTTCATCTGTAATCTTCCATGTATTTCATTTTGTACATTTAGAAACACTATTCTGAGAAGTGGTCCAGAGTTCAGCAGAATGCCCAAGGGGCCATGACTTAAAGAAGGTTAAGAAGCCTGCTACTGAGTGATGCTCAAAGGGAACTAAAGAGGATGCCCTGAAGGGCACTCTGAGGAATAACCCATTGGCAGGGATGGAGGCAGTGGGAAACTACTGAACTTCTAGATACTCCACCAAGTGGCCTAGTTCGGCATTCCAACAACATGGCCAACCCACTGGAGTTGTGCTCTCTGCAGTAGTTTAAACACTTGGCAATTCAGCTCGAGAGAGGATATTGGGGCCTGGTTCAGTACGTTTCATGTGGGCACACCATGCTGGACAGTCCTATGCCAATGTTTCCCATGTCTCTCACAATTGTTTCCAGAGTTCTTCAAAGAGACCTTGAGAATGTCATTAAGCTTCTCCAAACAGCTTTGGAGGAGATCAGCCCACCCCTGGATGTAAGCCATAGCTAGACAGAAGGGACTGATTGCCCAGGAGTCCTCTGTCTGCAGAACCTTGTTAAATATGTATAGCTTCAGAAATAAGGGAACAGGGATCTCCTCACTGGACCCTGTTACAAGAGCCCCATCTGGGACACAAGAGCTTGCTCAGCAACCAGACACCAGAGGCAGGTGAAGGTATTCACTCACCCACTCTGAGCCATTCTCCAGCCCCTAGGTGAACCAAAGACAGATTGTGCTGCACCCAATGCTTTTTTCAGGCTGTACTGAAGACTCTTCACACCAAAGCCATGAGGATACATGAGCTCTACCCCAACCCAATCCACTGTATTCATGCTTCTCCTCCCCTTTTCACCCCTACCCCCTCTATCCTGGTACCCATCCCCCAACTCACCTGGCAAAATGCCTGAGCCTTTGTCTTTGGAGCCCTTCCTTTCTTTCTCCTCCACTCTATCAGAGTTCTCAACCACTTGATCCAGATCTTCATTTAGCTAAGACAGAAAGACCATAGAGCCAAGGATCAGTAATGATACAGAACCTCCCATATCACAAGAGACCAGTCTCATCCTTAGGGACCTCCCCCTTCCCCACTACACCAGTGGGTCATGGTGCAAAAAATGCATTGATATACAGAAAGAAAACCTGGAATTGTATCTCAGCTCTAATAGTATGACCTTGAAATAGGCACTTCAACTCTGAGCCTCAGTTTTTTCATTTGTAAAATGGAAAGAATATTTACACTACCAATTCTTAACATTATTGTGAAAAGGTGCCTTGTTGGCCTTAAAACACTATATGAACACAGGTGTTGGTTATTAATTCATTCCACTCTACTCTCTTATTTTTATGATTTCTACTTATTACCTCAATCCAGAACAGTAGCATTGCTACTGTTTGGAGTACACTGGAAATTATTCTTCCTTCTGCTCCTATTCCTTCCATTTCTATTATTTTTTTTTCTTCTCTTTTTCCCATCTTTCCTACCTTTGTTTTAAGATTGCCAATGATTTGAGGTGAGGCTCATCAATTGGGAAATGGCTCAACAAGTTGTGGCATATGATTGTGATAGAGTGCTATTGTGTAATAAGAAATGAAGAGGGGGATGGTTTCAGAAAAACCTGGGAAGACTTACATGAACTGATGCAGTGAGGTGAGCAGAACCAGGAGATAATCGCACACTGTAACAGCAACATTGTAACAATGATCAACTATGAAAGACTTAGCTACCCTGATCAAAACAATGATCCAAGACAATTTCGAAGACTCACGATGAAAATGCTATCCACCTCCAGAGAAAGAACTGATAAACTCTGAGTGCAAATTAAAGTATAATTTTCTCACTTTATTTTTCTTGGATTTTTTTGGAATATGGCTAATATGGAAATATGTTTTATAAGATTTTACATGTATAATAGATATATTACTTGCCTTCTTGGTGGGGGGAGAGAATTTTGAACTCAAAATTTTTAAGAAGAATGTTAAAAATAAACAACAAATTGAAAGAAAATATAGATTTAAGATCAAGGGAGGGGGAGGGGGAAGAGTGAGGGTGAGAGAGTAGAGAGAGTGAGAGAGAGTGAGAGAGAGTGAGAGAGAGAGAGAGATTGAGACTGCCAATGCCTTTCAGCGGCTCTACTTAGTCCTTGATATCCAGTTGCTAAACCCTAGAAGGGATTTGCTCTGTGGACAGAGCACTCTACCATTTATTGGCTTCATGATCCTGAAAACTGTAAAATGAGGATATGCAGCAGCAGTGGTAATAAAAATGGATGTTTATATAGTATAGTTAGGCAGGTAGAACAAATATCATAATCCTTTTTTTTTCTAGTCAACTGGCTGGTAAGTGCCAGCGCTGATACTCAATCTCAGTCACCTAATTCCCAAGTCCAATGCTTTTTTTCCATTCAATGCACCACACAGACTTCTCCATAGATACATATCATGTATTATGTCATAAAGAATCTTAAGAGTTGAAAGGATCCTTAGAAATCATCTGTCTTAAACTACTCATTACAAGACTATCTTCGGCAACAGTCTCTGCTTGAATACTTGCAGTGACCAAGAGCTCACCACTTAGCACAAATCAACCCATTCCTTTGTTGGACAGTTCTAGAAGTTTTTGTTTCTTATCTTGTATTTCTAAAATTTCTACCTAAGTCTGTTTCTGGACTAATACAACAAAGCAAGTCTAATTTTTTTCTACATCATAGCCTTTCGAATGTTAGAAGAGCTATCCTGTGCCCCAGAAATCTCCTCCAGACTAGATTCTTTGTATGACCCAGAGAGTAAGTTTCCTTCTCGTACTGCAAGGCTATCAGAAGGACAGGGATAGGGACTGGTGTTTTCACTGGTATAAAGAACTCCCAGGTGAGGAAACTACCTCTACTCAGGCAGATCAAATTCTTCTTGGCAACTTATAGAGCTGCCTCGAGCACTGAGAGGTTAAGTAACTTGCCCAGGGGAGTGGAGGGAAAGTGAACAAACATTTATTAAGCCCCTATTTTGGGCAAGTCACTGTGTTAAGCGTTTTGCAAATATCTCATCTGATCCTCACAACAACCCTGGGAGGTAGGTTCTATTATGACTCCCATTTCACAGTTGAGGAAACTGAGGCAGACAAAAGTTAAGTAATGACACATGGTTAGTGTCTGAGGCTGGATTTAAACTCAGGGCTTCCTGACTCCAGGTTCAGAGCTCTATCTCCTGAGTATGCAAGCACGCGCATGCGTGGGCATGCGCACGCGCGCGCACACACGCACACACGCACACACACACACAGCCCCGGTGTGCCTCTAAGGTCACAGAGTTACGTATCCTAGGCAAAACTCAAACTCAGGTCTTCCTGTCTTCAAGACCAGCTCTCTAGTCACCATGCCACACTGATGCTCAACAAAATGATGAAATAACATGAGAAATATCTCTGAATTTTCAAGATGGTTCTATGTGAATTCAAGTCATCTTGATAATTATTACTGTATTTTTTAAAAAGAAAAATAAAGTATGAAAACAACTGGAGAGAGACTGGAAAGGTTGGTGGTGAGACAGAGAGAGGGGGCTGGGACAGAAATAAAGCTTGCCCACAGCTCAGGGCTCACAGAGACTTAAGGAAACAACTGAGGTGGTTGTTTTCAAAGGTTTGTTTTGTTTAGTTTCTGTCTAGACCTACAATCAGACCAAATCTGGATCCATATGCTACAAAAACTTGTTTCATTGATGAGATCAGCAGATCATAGTATGGGACATTCAGGAGTTAAGGAACTTCCAAACTTCAAGGCCAGTTCTCTATTTGGCAGGTCATGATGCATCTCAAGGACATAAAGAATATTTGAGTTTCAGTTGCTTTTTTAGGTCAAGGGCACAGCAGCACTGAAGGACTTGCCCTGTGGTAGTTGGCCCCTTTCCTTTCCCATAGCCTTCTAGACTCCAACCCTCTCCCCCCACCAAAGTTCCATATACACTTTCCTAAAGCAAGTTCTAAATATGCTCACTCATTCACATGACCCAGGCCAAAGAAATCTGCAGTCAGCAAATATTGCAACCCCAAGCTAAATTCTCTCCCAAGGCAAGAACTACATAGACAGTCCTCCAAATTGTATTTTTCTCTGGTATGAATCAAAGGGCAAGAATCTGAGAATACACACTGGCTCTAGAACAACCCTATTTCAGGTATACAATACAAGGATGCTCAAAACAAATATGAATGACTCCATATTTAACATTCTTTTTTGTCCCTGTAGGTGCAGTGATGCTATTTTAATGACTGAATAACTGCAGATAGTTAGGGGAGCTTGGTCCAACCGAAATGGAACACATGATTCATATCTTCCCAATGACAGAAGGTAGGTCTCCGCCTTTAGACTGGGAGTTTCCAGGAACTACGTCTCCACTAGAATCACCCATGGTTCTCAGTCCAGTTCAATCCTCTCTACATATAGAGAGGTAGTGTAGTACAGTGGATAGAATGATACTTGGAATGAAGAAAGGCTAAATTTGAATCCTACCTCAGACCCTTATAACTTGTGTGACTCTCAACAAATCTCTTTTTTTTTCAGTCTTCACTTCCTCATCTGTAAAGTGGGGCTAATAATAGACCTTCTCAGGGAGTTGCAGTAAAGATCAAATGAGACAGAATGTAAGGTCCTTGCAGTAAGGGCAGTTTCATCTTTGCTTTTGAATCCCCAATGCCTAGATAGTGGCTAGCACAGGGTATTCACTGCTTGTTGACTGACTGAGTACTTGACAAACTTTAAAGTGCTATGTAAGTGGGACTTCCTATTACTACAAAGGATATTGAATTGAAAGTATTCCATGACTACAGTCATTCCAAACTGGAATGGATTAGCTTGGGAGGGAGTTTCCCATCCCTAGAGTTCTTAACTAGCTGAATACTTCTAAGGGGATGTGGTGGAGCAGAGGTGTCAAACTCTGCCAGTCCCTAGTGTGGCCTGAATCAAAGTAAAATGTAATTGGGAAATGTTTAACAAGATAAAAATACAATACTGCATAGATAATGTTAATTTGTGGCTTTTTAACGTAGGGTTTAGTGGCTCCTGTTTCTATTTGAGTTTGCCCCCACTGTGGCAGAGAACATTGTAGTTTTGTAAAGGATTAGACTAGATGGCATCTGAGATGCTTTTATTTTATAGCCAATAGTATACTACGGTCAACAGAGATGGAATGAAGGGAGAAGAAAGGAACCTAACCCAGAAACAGGTTCTAGTATTGGGACTACCATTAACTAGCTGCATCATGTAGTTCCTTTGCTAATCAAATGGGGATAATAATACTATACCATACATATTTCACCAAATTGCTATGAAGATACAAAAAGCTATTAGAGTTTAGAAAAGGCAAAGATTACTTTCAGCTAGGGGGAATCTTTGAAGAAGGAGTATTTGAGCTAACCCTTCAAAGAGGGGTAGAATATTGGGAGGTGGAAAGAGGCATTCCAGGCAAAACAGAGACTGGAAAACATGGAACATATCTGAGGAACAATGAGCAGATCAATTTGGCTAAAACTAAAACTGAATGTATAGAGAAACTGGGAAATAAAGTTGAATTGTTATGGGAACCTCGAATTCCAGGCAAGGTTGTTACAATTTTGTTCAAGAGGTAATGGCCAGCCATTGATGTTTTTTGACCATAGGAGAGAAAATCTGTACAGGAATAGCAGCTGGACCCATAATTTCCCTGCCACAAGGAACTCCACAGTAAAGACATTCTATCACTACAGGTTATTTTCTGCAACTTAAAATCTTATGGAGTAGTCTAGAACACAGAGAAATTAAGGGACTCGCCCACAGTCACAAGGTATGTGTGATAATGTGAAGGGTGGATTGGAGGAATGAGTGATTGAAGTATAGGAAAAAAGTTAAAAGGCTATGCAGTCATCCAGATGTGGATCCAGATGTGGACACAGATGTGGATAGTGGAAACAGAAAAGTCAAGTTAGCAAAAAGATGCAAGAGACATTTTGGAGGAAGAACTAATTAACAGGTCAGAGCAACAACTTTACCAGAAATAGGGGAGGGGAGGGATGAGAAAGAGGAAACGAGGAGTGGTCTAAGACTGATACTGAGGTTTCAAGCTTGGGTGACTATAAGAACAGTGATACCACTGGAGGAAATGGGGAAGTCAGGAGGGCCAACAGGTATGGGGGAGGGGAAGGCGAGTTTGGTTTTGGATAGCTGGCAGTGCCACCGAGCCATCCAAATTGGAAACGTCCTTCCAGCAGGAAATGTATCTGATTGGAGATCAAGAAAAAGGCCCAGGTCTGAAGAACAAGATTTGGGGATCATCTGCACAGAAGTGGTAGTTAAAGCCGTGTGAGTGGGTGTGCTCCACGAGGGAGAGGAGGTAGGTGACAGCTCTTGCAAAAAGTTAATGGTGTATATGAGGGTAGGGTATTATCGTCATTATTATTATTAACCAGCCTGGCCATGAGCCCGAAGGACCTGGGAGGAAAAGGGTGATGCCATCAGGTCACGATGGCAGAAGAGTAAAGGGCATTTTTGACTTGCTGCAAACATCCGGCTCCCGAGGGCAGTCCAGGGGTCCCAGCTCCAGTCTGGCTTCACTTCTGACAGTGCTGGAGACGCATGAATCATTCACCTGCTGGTTTAATTACTCCTCTATGGGGCTAGGACTATGGGGCTTCATAACTGTGGCAGCTGGTTCTTCTGCAGCCAGTTTTCCTGGTCCTTTTGCACACACACACACACACACACACACACACACACACACACACACACACACAAAATCTCCCCTTGCAACTGTTAGTGCTTGAGAAGGTGACGCCCACGACCTCGCCCCACGTCCCCCGCCACCCCAATAAACTTTTCTTCCGTCCCTGGATCCCCAGTACCTCCTGATAAGATGAAGACAGCTCCTGCCTGATCATGGCATCGATTGAAAGAGATGCTGCAGCCCGGAGCCAGCCCTGGTCCCTGGGGGAGAGGAGGAACAAGAGGCGGAGAAGGAGCTCTAGGACGCGGAGCAGTACCGAGAGAACAGCGCGAGGGTAGAGGGATTCAACAGAACCTCACCGGGAGTGCCGGCCCCCCGGGAGGCTGTGGGGCGCATGCGTCTCGCCTGGAGGCGATTGTCCGGGTTGAAGATGGACTGATTTCAGAGCCTGCTGGGACATGTAGTCTTCCACTAGGATCGACTCAGAGGCTGTTGTTCACCGCAGTACAGGAAGGAACTGGGCCAGTTTGTCCAGTTGCGCAATTTTTTTTTATCGGAGGGAGACGGGGAAGTCGGAGAGTTGAATGGATGGGGGAAAAGAGGGGTAGCCAAGACGGAAGTTTGCTAGTCTTGTCACTTAAAATTCCTGGAAACGTAAGCGTGCCCCGAGTGTGCAAGCTTTAACTCTGGAGTCCAAGTTGAACTTTAGAGGAGAACTTGACGCTGCCCATGTGGCGGCGTCGGGACTCAGCGGCTCCATCTTCGCGCCTCGGTCCTCGGAGACAAGCGAGGGCTCTCATACAGCTGGGAATGAATGGCCGGTCTTTGTGTTCCTGTCAGGCTTCGGAGGAGACGGGCAAAGAGTTGGCTGCTTATACCTTAATGAATGCAGCTCTGTGCCCACTGCAGCTGCAGACCTGTATCCCCTCTCCTTCCAGTGTGCCACGGCCACTCCCCTCACCCCAAGCACATTTGAAAGCATAAACAAGAATTAGCTTCTTCCTTTTTATATGGGCAAGCAGTCAGCGTAACTTGGGGGGAAATGCTGACTGGGAGAGCTGGAAAGGCTCTTTGAGAATATCTCATCTAACATAGCTACCCATTTTATAAAAATAAATAAGTAAACTGAAGGAGGCCTCAAGGGTGGAGCTGATATCACAAAGCTAGTAGCCCTTGGTTTTTTCATCTATCTTCCCTTTCTTCTTTGATGATCTAAATAAGAAGGCGAAGCTACCTCCAGAGCACACTGCCTTCCGCCGTCTTTATACCCCCAGCACTTAGCACAATGACCGACACCTGGTGGGTGCTCAATAAACGTTTATTGACCTTCATTGCACTTTCCCTTGAGCAAATCACAAGTGGAGTATTGTAGACACCACTGCTTAGCCAAGAAATTGGGTTTTTTCCTTTTCCTTTTTGATAATATTTTCTTTTCCCCTAATTACTTGTAAAGATAACTTTAAACATTTTTTTTCTTAATTGAGTTAGGAAACAAATTGTTAAGCTAGAAGAATATCCAGAGGAGAGCCATCCAGAATGGTGAAGGGCCTGAAGTTCATATGATAATGATTAGTTAATGGAATAGGGATGTTTACTCTGAAAAACAGAAGATTTAGAAAAAATGCAATAACTATTTTCAAGTTTTTGAAGGGCAGTTATATGAAAAAGGAGCTGGATGGTGCTTGGCCCTAAGTAGGCCACCCCTGCCAAGTAAAATTAGGGGACTAATTGTCTTCTGCCCCTCCATTAATTCAATTGAATTTGCCCCAGGGGCAATTAGTGCTACTCACTTCTGGGTCCATTTAGTTAGGGCCCTAGGGGCAGAACTTGGAGTGATTAGATAAAAGCTTTGAAAAAAAAAATAATAAATTTAGACCAGCATGCTGTTGAGTTAGGTCCAGAGGAAGAGAGAAACAGGAAACCTAAGCTTCACATATCTCAAATCTATATCTACCCCTAATCTCTCAGTTGATTTCCAGTCTCATATCTCTGAATACATCTCAAATTAGATGTATTATAGACATCTTAAACCCAACATTTGGGAAACTAAACTCATTATCTTCTCCTCGCAAAAACTTCTCTTCCTAACTTCCTTAATATTATTGATTGTGCTTCCATCCTCCCAGTCACCTCAGTTGTGACTTAAGCGTCATCCTCAACTTCTCACTCTCCTCCCTACCCCTCCATGTCCAAACTGTTGCCAAAGCCTGTGGAGTTTACCTTCATGAAATCTCTTAAACATGTACCATCCTTTCTCCTGACACTACCAACCACCCTGATTCATCCCATCACACCTCAGCTCTTGAAATAGCCTCTGGACTGTCTACCACAAGTCTCTCTGCTCTCTAATACATCCTTCACTTAGCTGTCAAATCGACCTTCCTAAAGCACAAGTTTAATTATGTCATTCTCCCCTCTCCCCTACCACTCAACAAATTTTAGTGATTTCCTATCATCTCTAGAATCAAATACAAAATCCTCTGTTTGGAATTCAAAACCCTACAAAATCTACCACCCTCCCCCTTTCCTATCTTCACACTTTATACCACTACCAAGATCCTGTGATCCTGGTCTCCTTACTGTTTCTCAAACAAAGCACTCATCTTCAATTTCCATGCATTTCCCCCCCATGCCTGGAATATTCTCTATCTTCGTCTACAATGTCTACACCTGGCTTCCTCAACTCCCTTCAAGTCCTAGCTAGCATCCCACCATCTACAAGAAGTTCCCAATTTCTTAATTTCCTTGATTCCTTTCCCAATTTCCTTAATTCCAATACCTTCCCTTTGTTGATTATTTCCACTTTATCCTGTATATATCTTCTTTAAACCTAAATAGTTAGCCTCTTTGTACATATAGTGCCTGACACCCACTAGGCACTTAAAAAATGATTGTTTTATTCCTCTTTCCTTGCCCCCCATAAAAGACATGGAATTCAACAGTTTTCAAAAAATTAAAATAGTTTCTCTCAGGAGGCAATGGAGAGAGATACATGGTGAGTATAAGAAGGCTGCAACGTGTAAGCAATGAGGAACTTTATAGAATGGGAGCAAAAAATGTCAGTCATCAAGGAAATGCATGATGGGAAGAGAAGATGGACTAGTAATATTGGGAAGGCTCTTTTGGTATCCTGTTATTATCATTAGATATTGAGAATGTTGAATGCCATTAGAAATTTAGCATGTTAGGAATACCCCCAAGTGGCAAACTTATGTGCACACTTGTAGGGGTTCACCAGAATGACGAAAAGCTCAGTGTCTTGAATGAATTTTCTTGGACCGGCTCCAAGTTAATAAAAGCATTTATTGGGTGATGCACCCAATGGGCCCTGCTCCCCATGGGAGGCAGAGCACTGAGCCAGGTTAAGTGTCTGGTCTATATAAAAATTGACAGGGAAGGGGAAAGGGGAGCAGGAGAAGGGGAAGAGGAGTGCTCCAGAGTGTCACATAGTCCATACAGATAAACAAAGGGAACAGGAAAGCGAGGGGAAGAGCTATTCTGGAATATTAGGTAGTTGGGGGGGGGGGGGGGAATGCTTTTAAAAGCACACAGATAAGTCCAGGGTAGAGGGCTTCAGCACAGTCTTCTTACTCACTTATCTGGCTGGTCATCTCCTGTATCTTATCTCATATCTCACATCCTGAATCCCGCTTGCTCCATCTACCTTGAGCACTCCTTTCTACCTCCCCTCATCACACAGACACAAGAGTCAAAGACACAAGATGGTCAGTCACAATTGGTTTGTGCATTGCATCATTGTAGAGAAGTTATTAGTGAGATCATAGGACCTTTGGAGTGTTTGGAGTTCATTGTTCATTTCTTTTGTTCTTTGTTCGAGGCCAAGGGTTTTAGGGGAGAATTTGCCCTTTGTTTTATATGTTTAATTTCCTTATTTATTTATGTTTATTTGTTCTGTATATTTATTTGATTGTTTTTGTTAGACGTTATTAAGTTTATGATAGAAAAAACATCTCTCAATAAAACCAAGGTGGAGCGGAGAAATTGTTCAGTTCAGTACCGTGAGCTCTTTGCTGCAGTAGGTAGCTAATGAAATCAAATATAAAAATCAAGAATGAGGAGACCCTTTGAGAACAAAGCTGACCTGATAAAACCCTTGATCAGTCAGTGTATCATAGAGGAAGATCTTATTTTTAGGCCATGTACCTTTGAGGTTGGTTGCTTTTTTAAAGTCCACAAACTCTTTGACTCTAGTTACCTAAAATCATTCAAGCCAAAAGTTCCAGATTACACAGTAGGCTTTAGAGTCTGAAGGGCTCCACATTTGACTAGCAAGTTATTTTATTAAGGAGGAAACAATTGAAGTAACTCATATTTACACAGCACTTTCAGGTTTACAAAGCAAAACTACCTTGCGAGCAAAGTCCAAAGAAGGCATTTTTGCTTCCTAGGCACAGTCTGAAAATTACATAAGCCCCAGTTTAGTGAATGACTGACCAAATTGTGGCACATGAATGTGATGGGATACTATTTTGCTGGAAGAATTGATGAAAAGGATGGTTTCAGAGAAATCTGGGAAAACTTGTATGAACTGATCCAGAGTGAAGGGAGAAGACCGAGGAATAAAATGTATACAACAGCCCTGTAAAGACAAACAGCTCTGAAAGATTTAAGAACTCTCTGGTCAATACAATGACCAATAATGATTCCCCAAAACCAAAGATGAAGCAACTTTCCTGAAAGAAAGGTGACAGATTTGCAAGTGATAGAGATACAGAACGGATAATCCTAAACTGATAGGAGGTAGCTAAAAGAAACCTAGGGTTTCCTTTCTCTACGAAAGGCTTAGTGAGTGCTTAGAACAGAGAATAAATGCTCAATTATAGGGTCAGGTCTGTGTGTCTAATACAGCATATATATGTATCTATCATACATAATAATGTTCAGATAATGGATAGAGAGCCTACCTTACAGGCAAGAAAACCTAAATTCAATCCCTGCTTGAGACAAGTTAGCTATGTGTTCCTACCTTTCAGAGATCTGAGGCAACTCTTTTAAGATTTTAAGTTGCAGAGAGTGGTCAATAGTCATTGGTAGAGGATTGGTAAAGGAAGTGTTCTCTCCAGGAGTTCCCTGAACCAATGAAATCACAAGTCTGGAGCAAAATAAAAATCTAAGTATCCAATAAACACTATCAATGTTGGGTTTTTTTTAACATAAAGACATAGTTTGTTATATTCTTTTAATATATACATATCTCGATGGATCCCTCTCTATATAAACTCTTTACTTTCTTCTACTTCAAAGGTAGAGATGAAGTGGAAGGAATACCGGACTGAGGTCAGAAAGTCTGGGCTGTAGGCCTGAGTTTGTCAAGAGCTCCTCGCATGAACCGTGGACAGTAACTGTCATTCATACAGCAGGTTGAAGTTTACAAAGTGCATTTGTATCTCACCACACCTTGCAGGCATTACTATCCTCATTTGGCAGGTGAGGAAACACTCAGAGGCCATGCGACCCACCTAACCTCACACAACCAAAGCTAGGCAGGCTCTCTCACCACGTCCCCTCTCTGGGCCTCAGTTTCTCCAGCTGTCAGACACAGAAACGGAGGGGGCGGATTGGAAGGGCGTTGGACTAGCTGAAGCCTAAGTCCCTTCCAGCTCCAGCATGGGGCGGGGTTGAAAGCCGGCCCAGACTAGGGTGGGGAGGTAGCGAGGGGCTGGGGCGGGGCTGGGAGGCTCCGGGTCTCCGCGTTCTGGAAGCGGAGCCTCCCCTCCCCAGCCTGGCCTCCCCGCCCTCACCATGGCGGCTCCGGGGCTGCGGAGGAGGCTGCGCGTCGGGCAGTTTCTGCTGGCTGTGGTGCTGGCCTTGAACTTGGCCGCGGTCCGGGCCCAGCAGACGCCGCGCACCCCAGAACGGGGGCCCCCGGTGCGGCTCTTTACGGAGGAGGAGCTGGCCCGCTACGGCGGGGAGGAGGTAGCAGATGGGGCGGGAAGGGACTGAACACAAACGGACTGACCTAAGGACTGACGGACGGACCGACCGACAGCCCAGGACTCCCAGTCTTGGGAGGGAGGGGAAGGAGGGGAGATCGGAGGACTCGGGGGGCTTCAGGAGAGGTGGCAGAGAGACAGCGAGGCCAGCGCTGGGGCTGGGTCCAGTCTGGGGCCAAGGGGCGGGCCTTCCCGCGGCGGACATAGGGAGGAGGAGACTGTAGCCATAAACGGAGTCCTGGGCTCCTAAGGTAGAAAGAGAGAGAAAGGAGAAGGAGCAGATCAGAGGAACAGTTGTGTCCTCAGGGGAGGCCTCATTCTGTATCTGACATTTCCTCCCCCAGTGAAACTCCAGGTGACCTCCTGGGTTCTGGTCCTGAGTCACTAAGTCCTTGTGTGACCTTTGGCAAGTGGCTTCCCTCCTCTGGACCTCAGTTAATTCATCTGTGAGAGGAGGGGGTTAAACATCTCTGCCTCCCTGCTTTCCTGACTTCCTTCAGATCCTACATAAAATTCCATCTTCTACAAGAAACCTTTCCATATTCCCCTTAATGCTAATATCTTCCTTCTGTTAGTGATGTCCAGTTTATCCTGGGTCTGTTTTGTTTGTACAGTTACTTGCATGTCTGCTCCATGTGTGTCCAGTAGACTTGCACGTCCATTAGACTCTGCTCTGAGAGCAGTGACCATCTTCTGCCTTTCTTGGTATTCCACAGTGCCTGGCATATAGTTGGGGCTTAGTAAATGCTTATTGACCTACGGACTGACCTTGTCCAGGGTGTAAACACATGGAGTTTTTTGGGAGTATCTTCCCTCCCCCCCCATCATTTCAATGTGTTTCATAATATTTTTGTGGGCCCCTTAATATAAAATGTCTGCTTATTATCTTTATCCTAATGCAAGCTCTCTCCCCCAACCCCCTAATCTTCTAGTAAAACTTCAATCACCCTCCTGGTGTAGTGAGTAATGTTGCCACTCCAGGACAGACTGTCCTACCAAGGCCTTGGGTGATCCCAGCTTAGATCATCCTGATTTAGTTCTTAACAACTCAAGTTGTGTTCAGTACTGAAAATCTATAGACAATGACCTGGGGAGGGGGCAAGATGTGAGTTCAAATCTATCTTCAGACGTCAGCTTTGTGCTGCTTGGTACTGGGCAAATCACTTAACCTCTCTCAGCCTCAATTTCCTCATCTAGAAAATGGGGATAATAGCACCTCTCTCTGGGGTTGTTGTGAGGATTATATGAGATAATACATGGCCCCATTTGGGGTTTTCTTTGCAAAGATACTGGAGTAGTGATTTGCCATTTTCTTTTCCAGCTCATTTTTGTCAATAAGGAAACTGAGGTGAACAGGGTTAAGTGACTTGCCCAAGGTCAGAAAGCTAGTGAGTATCTAAAGCCAAATTGGAACTCAGGAAGAGAAGTCTTCCTGACTCCAGGCCTGGCATTCTATCCTAGCTGCCTTAAAGTGCTATGGAAATGCCAGCTGTTATTGTTGTTATCATCATTACATAGTAAAATCCCAGGGCCCCTCTGTTTCCTTCCCCACCCAGGATACCCCTAACCCTGACTAGCGTACTCGTCCTCCTACCCCATCAGCGAGTCCTTCTGCAGTGTAAAAAACTCATGTCTAAGGGTAGGTCTCTTCTCTGTCTTTCCACCTGTACCCTGGAGGAACTTCCCAAGGAACAAAAATCCTTAGTTTCAGCTCTGGCAAAATTTACCATTTCAACCTTTCTTCATGTGAACACCCGATCCCATCATCTTTCCTTACATTTACTAGACCTTTAATTCACTGATTAGAGAGAAATCATAGCCCAATATAGCCTTTTTACTTCCTTGTGAATGTGCTCTATAAAATCCATTTCTTATACATGCTGATCTTTTCACTGCCTGTGCCACCTAGGTAGTATCACAGCATAATCTAATGCTTGAGCATAGATTTTTTTCCTGGTTATTTCATGTTCATTGTGGTATAATGGAATGAATATATAGAGACGGCAAGCCTGAGTTTAAGCTCCACCTCTGCCACTGTGACCTTGGCCAAGTCAATCAATCACTGGACTTCAGTTGTCTCTTCTGTAAAATCGGTATCATAATGCCCGCCCTACATCTCAGGACTATTGTGAGGATCAGGGAGGCAGAAGGACTTTGTTAAATTAACAAGTCATATTTATTTGAACAAATACTGATTAAGCACCTACTATGTGCAAGGCACTGAACTAGACCACTGTTGCTTGTTCCATGAGCCATTTTCAACAATAACAAAAATGTGCTGTGAACCTGGTAATTAAATATACTGCTCTTATCTTTAGATTTATTCATAAAGTGCTTACTTACTACAGATATCTTTTGCCACCCAAAACTCTAAATTAACATTTCCATTATGTTATAACATCACAATTACACAATTTTGAACCATAACATAACATAACTATATACAAAATTAATTAAATTATTATCTATAATTATGAAAACTATATATAAAATTAATTAATTAAAAGAAATAATCCAGAAAAATCTGATATATTATCTGTGAGACTTCATATTTTATTTTACAAATTTTGTCAAATAAAAATAATGATTTTAATAAGTTACAACTTTGAAGATGTTTAAAATAATACAGTAATCACTTATACACTTAATTTTAATGCTGGATTTTTATTTGAACAGAGATTTGCAATATTTGGCTTAACAACTAATGCAGTTAAATCTGGTTCCACATTAGGCTCATTTCTATATTTTGATTTAAAGCAAAAATAAAAGGAAGATATTTTCTCACACAGATATGAGGTGGAAAATGGTAAGAAAATTTTACAAGCTCTCTTGCTGAGAAATGGAAGTTCATTTTTAACTTTTAGTTACCTAAGCAAATGACTTGCAGTATATAAACTGTTTATTCTTCCACTGGCTAATGACAAACACTGCATTAAATGATAAATACTCTTAAAGTGAAATTGCATATAGTGCTTCATTTTAACAGTTTAAATGTAAACTAATCTTTATAAGGAAAGAATCTCTTCAGACAGGATTTCCTTCTCTTCTAACATTGGCATACCAGCTATATGCTCACAGAAATTCAATAACCAGTGTTACCAATGAGTTCATTTAAAAATTCACCAGATTTTAACAGTAACTAAGTAACAACTAAGCAAAGGATGAATAGTAACTAGGCAACCAATAAGCAAATAAGTAGTAACTAATAAGCAAAAAATAAGTTTAAATCTGAACTGTTGCTAATATATGGTTTGCATATGCAGAACATTTGTGATGGTCCACAATGATTTCAAAATGGCTTATAAGGCACATACCCAGTGATCATGGTTTTCAAGCAGTCTGACATTTGCCCTGGAACACAAACATTCCTAATATCTTGATCACTTGTTTAATGGTTCAATTTAAGCAGCTACTAAATAGGAGCTGGCAGGTAGGTGATGCAGTAGACAGAATGCTGGAGGCAGGGAGACTCGTCTTCCTGAGTTCTAATCTGACCTCGAACACTTACTAGCTGTACGACCTTGTCCAAGTCCCTTAGCTCTGCTTCAGTTTTCTCATCTGTAAAATGAACTGGAGAATGAAATGGCAAACTACTCCAATATCTTTGCCAAGACAACCCCAAATGGGGTCACAAAGAGCTGGACTCAAGAAAAAAAACAACTGAGTAACAACAGAAACCAAGAACCACTGATGTAGATAACAGTTACTCTAGGAATTCAGAAAAGAGAAAGCTCATGGGGTACTATGGTAGTAAAGGCTTCATGGAGGAAGTGGAAATTGGGTAAGGCTTTGAAAGATGAGTAAAATTTGGATTAGGAGACAGGAGTGGAGGGTCAGAGGATACTATGGATATTGGGGGACGGGAATGGGGAGCAGCAAAGGAGGTGGCAGAAGTGAATATAGTTTGTATAAGGGACAAGTCTGCCCAGACATAAGAGTTTGCATAGTAGAGTAGAGAGTGATACGGTCACATAAAGAAGATAGGGGACTGAGAGTGATGTAAAAGAATAACTGTTAGAGGAACTTCTTAGAGGAAGATTGAGATGTGAGAGTGACTAAAATCTTTACTATTTTCTGAGCTTTGAGACACACAGGAAGGCAATGATTGTTGACTGACTGCCTTTGGATTAAAGGTGTTAGGCCAATGACTAGTATTTATTTTATCATAATTAAGTTACTAGGTCAATTCTGCTATATAAATGAATATAATCTCTTTTTTGGCATCTGAAAAAAATTAGGCTTTGCTGGTGTAAAATCACCTTCTGTACCACTTTTGTCTTCATATTCCTAGGTGGTAGCACAGTAATTAATAAATGCTTATTGACCGATTGACTCACCTGGACGATAGGATTCTGTCCTATTTACATCTGTCTGAGGCTAAGGCTAATGCATCTCCTTGGAAGAATACTTAGCAAACTCATGAAGTTTTCTTTGTTTAGACTGAAAACAGTACTGAGTCCTCCAAGAAACACTGATCTCCCTGATGAAAATTATCTTTTTTTGCTATTTTACTAGAGCACTTTCTATGGATCCCTTTTAGGCTCTCATTTCATTATACCTTGTGAAACTTACTTGTAAACTTGCATCCTCTATGGATCATGGCCTCTTTAAAAACAGACTGTCCTTTTTTCATCCATGTATCTCAGCACCTAGAACAGTGCCTTGCAATTAGAAGGCATTTAATAAATGGTTGCCTTCAACTGAATTGCACTGTTCTTGAATTCCTAGGCTTTTCACCCATGACACTTTGCATCTGACAAGTCTTGCATTTCACATCAATTAACCAAGCTCAGTGATCAGAGAATAAAGCATAGATTCCACTCATTATTTAGTTTTTGGAGTTGAGGAACAATATGTTTAATAGGACAATTTACAAATTTGCCAATTGTTCATATGTTGATGAAGGCGAGATGAAATATTAACAGTGAAGGCGAGGGGGATGGGGGTGGGAAGTGCTTTTCCTGCTGACTACCGGTGCTGGTGATCTTTAGTGAGTAGGCAGGCTGTTCAGTTTCTTAACAATTTTCCCAGAAGGAGGAGATTCACTTGCTATGTCATTGACTGAAGAATGATATTTTTCCTGTCTTAGTGAGTTGGTGGAGGGAAAAAGACAAGGGAAGAATCAGCCTATTAAACAAAACAGATGTTGGGAAGGGATTAGATGTGGAGAGCAAAGCCTGCCGGTTGTTCTAAGACAAGATATTGTCCATTATCTGCAGACAGTGGAACTGCAGTTATAATCATCTTGCAGGAAACAAAATATGAATAGGATTTGTTAAGGGGATCATGAAGTGGCATTTACCCAGTCAGAGAAATAGATTGTTCCTGGCCTGATTGCAAACTGTGGCCTGATTTAGGGACCATGACTTAAAACAGTTCAGGCTAAATAGTAAGTCCATAATACATTCTTAATCATCCGACTTGACACTGGTCTGGTCCAGAGGTGGGGAACCTGCTGCGGTCCCAGTGGATAGTGTGTTGAAGTAGGGAAATAATCAGTGTTGGTATAGGAGGGAGGCAACATGGTGCAGTAGAAAGAGCCCTGACCTGGAAATCACTTGCTCTCTGTGGGTCTCAGTTTTCCTCATCTGTAAAATGTGGCAGTTGGACTAGGTGATTTCCTAAGTCTCTTTTAATTCTAGGATTCTATGGTTCTGGGAGGCTAATTGAGACAAACACTGGTATATGAATTAATATAGCAATCCTTTGGATTTATTTATTTAATATTTATCCTGAGTAAGTGACATTTTCCTATACTGTGATCCTGTCTATCCCACACCAGGAGCTCCACGCCCCCAGCCTATTATACCGACTGTACTTACAGCCATTTTCCCCAGAAATCTCTAGCAATGTGGAATGAGGTCACTTGTTTTGTTTTAAGGAACAAAACTTTGAAATTATCCAAAGCTGAATTTTAGCCAGTACAATAAAGGCTTATTCATTCAGAAAGGACTATTATAGAGAGACATAAGGCAAATTACACTGATAAAGTACAGGATAAAATCAGATACAAAAAGAAATGAGAACAGCTATTTGCATCATACATTAGAACTTAGGTAGAAAGGAGGGGAAGGGGTAGAAAGCTCTCTTTCCATTCCATCTAGAAGATGAAAAGAGGAGCAAGTATGAGATTTATTCACTGATTATCAGTGATCTGAGGGCAAGTCAAGGGGCAAAGTTTCTACAACTTATGAGCCACACTGCCAAGGCCTACATCTCAAAATCTCTTATGGTTATGTTTTGGAGACAGTATCAGTGAATCATTTTTCTGCCCATTATTTCTTGTATTCTTTCTTTTACTAAGTCGTCACCCTCTCAACCGTGTCCTACAGTCATTATATCTTGTCAATACTCAACCTGGGGTCACCACTTTCTTCACTCATACTCCCAAGCCATTGGTGGGGAAGGAGGAAGAGCAGCTGGATCTACTGGAGTTGCAGACTACTTATGGTTAGTCAAACAAATAAATGAACTGTGGCAGTTAGAGGTGGGGATGAGGAATGGACTGATTGTTCCCTAGAAATTTTTAACTTTGTTAAGCAGACAAAATATACACAGGTGGTATATTACATGATAATATATCTGTTTGATCCTTCTCTGGGGAGGGTTGATGTGTCATTGATTAGGGCATCAGGGAATTCTCCCAGCCCAGGGAAAGAAAGCTCTTCTATTCTAAAATGCTTATGGAAAGTGGTGGAGTAGACAGGTACTGATGTTGGAGGCAGAAGACCTGAACTCAATCAAGTTTCAGCTCTGTCATTTACTAATTGTGAGATCTTAGGCCAGTCAGTACACCTTGAATTTTGGTTTCCTCATCCAAAAAGTGGGGATTATAAATCCTTCTACTCAGGGTGGTTGTCAGGAATGCTCCTCATAAAATTTAATATATTCTAGCAATTTTCACTCTTACTAAAAGGAGAAGACTAGATGACAGTCTGTAAATCAGCTTTCAGCTCTCACATTTGAGATTTCTAATTACTTTTCAGAGGCTACTAATTTCTCTGACTGACCATTCGGGTACCTGGCTCTGGTTCCTCTCTGATAATTTTTTTTTGTCATAGATGTGAGAATGACATCTCTATTTTACCCACAGTTAAAATAATTTTTAATAATAGCTAGCTTTTATATAGGCAACTAGTTGACTTAGTGGAGAGAGAACTGGAACTGGAGGCAGAAAGACCTAAGTTAAAATTCATCCTCAGATATGCACTTAGTTGTGTGACCCTGAGCAAGTCACGTAACCTCTGTTTGCCTTAATCCACTGAAGAAAAAAATGCAAACCATTCCAGTATCTTTGCCAAGAAAACCCCATGGATAATATCGGTGTGCTGTGGTCCACAGAATTGGACACAGGTAAGCCTCTGAACAACAAAGCATATATATAAAACTTTAAGGTTTGCAAAATGATTTAAAGTCTATAAAGTGAGATACTTGCAAATATCTCATTTTATCCTCACAATAAACGTGGGACATAGGTACTATTGTTATCATCATTTTACAGACGAGGAAATAGACAGATCAAAGATTCAGTGACATATTCAGAGTTATACAACTGCCAAGTGTCTGAGGCTGGATTTAAACTCAGATCTTCCTGATTCAAAGCTGAGTACTCTTATCTATTGCACTTCCTAGCTGTCTATTAATAATGAAGTCAATATGTCAAAGACCTGTGATTTTGCTTGTATGGGAATCCTTCCATCGAAGCAGCTATATAACTTAATAGATTTATCTTAGATTTGTCTCTGACCTGAGGTTCAGAGAGGGTAAGTGACTTGCCCATAGTCATGCAGCTCAAGGGTGCCAGGGGTGGGGTCTGCTCTTCTTGTGTCTGTTCATTGTTATTCTGCCTGTCTGGAATATCAACATATATAAAAAGCAGTATATGGGGATCCCTGTATATAAGCATGTACATATGTCCACATTAAGTATCAGACCTATGATTTCGTCAGTGAGGAGAGCTCTTAGTAAGGAATCTCCTCTGCCAATGCACTTGGGCATCTTTTTCTGCATCTCATAATAGTAGAGAGTTCCTTGGGGCCCAGAGATGTTAAATGATTTTCTCAGGCTCACACAGTCAATAGCCAGAATATATCAGAAGTAGGGACTGAACCCAGGCGTTCCTCACTCCAAAGCCAACTCTCTAAACTCTCCATTCACTACTCCCAGCTGCCTCGGGGTGTGTTATTTATATATGCTTTATTGGGGGCACTGATCCACTGAGGAAGGTCCAAGCCCTCCCCTGCTTTCATTAGTTAGAATTCATGACTTTCTGGAATCCCATGTCCAGGCCCTGTGTCTGCAATGCCCTCCCTCCTATCTCTCTCTTAGGATCCCTAATGTCCTTTAAAGTTCAGCTCACGTAATACCTCCTATTCAAGACCTTTCCTGATCCCTTGGTTGCTACTGTCCCCCCTTCCCACCATCACCCTGTACTATATTAATTTTATGTACAACTTGTATGTACTTATATGTGTACATGTTGTCTCCTCCAGTAAACTGTAAGTTCCTACATGTCAGGGATTTGTTCTATTTTTATCTATCTCTAGCATCCAGTACAGTACCTGGTTCCTAGGAAACAGTTCATAAATGTTAGTTCTTGGATTAATTGATGTGGCCTGAGATGTAATTATAAATATAACTCGGGGCACACGGGCCAATCACACATTAGGGTGCTTTGGATATAGTAGGTACTTAATTGTTGTTTACTGAATGCAGAAGTGAATTCAGGCATAAGTCAGGAAGGAAGTAATTAATCGCATTAGTCATTAGTGATGATAGGCCTTCTCATCATCATGCTTTCCTGGATATAAAAAAAATACTAATGCTATATTCTGCATTTTAGACACAAGTCTGCCAGTCACCATTTAAAAAAAATTAATTTAACATTATTCTACAACCAAACATGTTCAGCTTAGAGAGAAAAGTGTCCAAACTGGAATAATCCCCTTATGACCTCAGGGATGTCTCTAATACCATTTGAAATAACTTTAAAAGGAATCTTGAGGAAGGGAAAAGGTCAAGATAGGATTTTCTTTTTAAGTCTGGAGTGAAGTTTTTTTTGATGGAACAATAGTCACTTAAACTTTTGGGGGAACACACCTAGAGAACCATTCTCCTAAAATTATTCCCCCTTATTTGACCACTTTCCTCAAGGGCTCCCCCCAAGACAGTCACAAGCTAAATAACATTAGCTAGCATTTATGTAGTTGCAAAGCACTTTACATGTTAACTCTTTTGATCCTCACAATAACACTGGAAAGTAGGATGGCTAGGTGTCGCTATAGCGCGTAGAGTGCCAGGCCTGGAGTCAGGAAGATGAGTCTTCCTGAGTTCAAAACTGGCCTCAGATACTTACTAGTGCTCTGGGCAAGGCACTTAACCCTATTTACCTCAATTTCTCATCTGTAAAATGTGCTAGAAAAGGAAATGGCAAACCACTCCAGTATCTTTGCCAAGAAAACCCCAAATGGGGTCATGAAGAGTTGGACATGACTGAAATAACTGAATAACAAAATTAAGTATCTGAGGTAGGATTTCAGCTTTGTTCTTCTTATTCCAAGTCTAGTGCTCTATCTACAGCTCCACCTGAAATAATCAAAGGAACCTCCTCCCTCTGATCAATACCTTCATTTTCCTCATTTCAGGAAATGAGGAAAGAAAGACCTGCCATTATATGGGTTCATACTCTGATCCCTTCAGGGGAAGGGGGAAGGCCATGATCTTAGATAGACAAGAGGTATTTCTTCAAGTTAGGTTACCCCTCTTGATCCATTCACTGGCATGTGAGCTATCATGCTGGACCCTTTGCACACTTTTTTAAAGGGAAAAGTATGTAGAGAACTTTAGAAATATTATTTCTTAATATTTTCAGTCTAACTAAAAACTTGTTTTTAATATGCTTCCATATAGACCTAGTTCTGCAATTTGTGCCCATGATAAAGGCCCACATTGCCTTCCTCTCTTTGCACATCACATCTCCTGCTGCTTGGCTTCTAATTTATACCAATTTCACAAGCTCAGACTCTGGCGGGAAGCTTTCTGGCTTAATTACTCGGTAATTATTCCTTCACTCTTAGGCGCTCTCAACCTTAATAGTTTTCCTAAAATGCTAGGGCTCAGAAGGACCCTAGAGGCCCTCTAGTCCAATCTCCACATTTTATAGATAAGAAAACTGATGCCCAAAGATTTTGACTTCCCTTCTGGTTAGCGTCAGAGCTAAGATGGAACCAAGGTCTCAGCCTGACTCTCATTCCTGGGCAGGGATACTCGAATGGTTTGCCATTTTCTTCTCCAGCTCATTTTACAGAGGAGGAACTTATGAAGATGAGTCTTTCTGATTCCAAGTCCAGTGCTCAATTCACGAGGCCACCTAGCCTCCCCCCATGCCCTCCTCCTGTGCTTATCTTCAGTGTAACCCTAGCTAAGCCTAAGTGACTGTGGAACTGTCAATAAATGTGCATGTTGAGTGGCCTTTGAGGCCAAAACTCATCTTAAAAGAGAGATCATTGACCTGGAGAAACACAATAACCCCAGAACAATGTACTAACAAGTATTTTGAACTCTAGTGAAATAATGTCTCATTATTTTATTACTACAGATGATATTTATGTTGCACTTAATTTTCTCATATAATGCTTTTTATCCAGTATAAGCAAATAAGTGACTTGCCCAGGATCCCGCAGCTAGTAAGTATCTAAGACCAAATTTGAACTCAGGAAGGAGTTTTTCTGACTCTAGGTCTGCGACTCTAACCCCTGCACCACCCACTGCCCAGAGACTAGTTATGTTAGCTCCTTATGATCATCACTTTCCCCCGAGATGTCCATTAGTCAATCCTATAATAATATGGCTTAGAATTTTACCAGAAAGCAAAGTCAGACTCAGGAGCCAATAGTTTGCAGCCTCGTGTTTTTCTTCTTTTTAAAATCAAGACATTTGCCCTTCTTCATCCGACAGTACCTTCTCCATTCTGCATGATCTTTCAAAAATCACTGATAGAGACTCAGTGGCTATATCTCTTCTACTTTTCAATAATTCTGGACACATGTGTAGGTGTGAGATTTCTTTGATTAGAATTAAATCCCTTAAGAAGAAAGACTCAGTTATACTCATATTGAATTCCTTACATACACAGTGAGAGTTGAATAAGGTGATTGATAGCTCCTAGCCAATGGAGGTGTGAGACCCTTCATCTGCTCCTTAGATTTTCCAGGAAAATGTTCTCACCCCTTCTCTTTGCCTTCTAGGAAGACCAACCCATTTACCTGGCAGTGAAAGGAGTAGTATTTGACGTCACTTCTGGAAAGGGTGAGTTGTGTAGTTCCTTGAATTTTCTTTTCATGAGAAGCATGGGAGATGGAGGTAGAAGGGGAGGGGACTACAGGACAGACTCAAAAGAAGAGTTGGGAAACTACTTGTTGTAGTTCAGAGGACAAAACCTGGAATCTGGAATTGCTCCAGCTGTGTGATTATGGGCAGCTCCTTCCATCTCACTACCATTTCCATACTCACTACTCATCTATAAAATGGGAATGTTAGTAATATTTGCCCTGTTTACCTCACAGGGTAGTTGTGGGAATGATCATGAAAACTTCTGTGTAATTTTAAAGTACTGTTGAGGTTCAGGGTATCCCCAACCTGTTGGGGTGCACCAGCATGACAAAGAATAGACATACGGGTCATGGTGTCTTGAATGAATTTGCTCAGACCATCTCCAAGTTAAATTAAGGAATTTCTTGGGAGTGATACCTCTGTTCCTTATGGGAGGCCAAAGTGCCCAGTGGACCCTACTCTGCATCTTTGTGTAAGTTCATATAAACCTTCCCAGGCTAAAGCATAGGTCTGAACATGTCACTCCTCGACTCAATAAATTCTAATGATTCCCTATTACCTACAGGATCAGATTATGACTTCCTCTCTCAGGGATTTAAAGTTCCTCGCAACCTAGCTTGTCCCTTCCTCTCCAAATCTTATATGTTAAGTCCCCTCCACATATTCTACCCTGTAGCCATAAGAACCTACTTGATTTTCTGTATATATTATGTTCTGTTGTGCATCTCTGTACTTTTTCACTGGCTATTCTCCCATTCAAAGAATTCACTGCCTTTTCCTTTTTGCCTCTTAGAACCACCAGCCTCCTTTAAAACTCAATGAAGTACCACCTTTCACAGGAATGCTTATCCCCTAGCTTCTAGTACCCTCCCACCCCACTAGCTTGGATATATTCTGAATATCCATTTATGTGTGCATGTTTTTTTCCCCATTAGAATATAAACTCCTTGAGAGCAGGAACTATTTCACTTTTATATCCTTAATCCTTAGCACAGTACTTGGTAGAAGTAGAAGTTTATTACCTGCCTTTGGATTTATTGAGTGGTAGATGTTTCTGAGGTAAACTCAACCTAGAACATTGGAACTATTCCATACCAGAAATGATGGATATAAAGAATTATATGAGTGATTAAGTACAACATAAATATCATCTATAGTAATAAAATAATGAGACATTATTATTTCAATAGAGTTCAAAATGTTCACTAGTACATTGCTTTTAGGGTATTGTGTTTTCCCTACCTCCAGGATGATGATCTCTCTTTTAAGATGATTTTTAGCCTCAAAGGCCACTCAACATGCCCTACTCACTTAATCTTTTTTCATCCCTGGTACAGAGTTCTATGGGAGGGGAGCACCATACAATGCCCTGGTTGGGAAGGACTCCACAAGAGGAGTGGCTAAGATGTCTTTGGCTCCTGCAGATCTCACACATGATACTGTAAGCCATTTTCGAGACTTTTCTCTAAACCTGTCATCTTCAGATATCTTATTGCTTCTCAAAAAATTTCAAAATGTTCATTTTCACTCTAAGCCACTGGTATAAGTTGTGATGCTAGACTTCATTAAGAGGGGCATAATATCCAGAACAAAGGATGTGCCCACTGTCTAACTTCTTTTAAGCCCCAGGCTGGTCTTTAATGGCACTTTCTATTTTGTCCTCTTAGTTAAATTCCAATTTGTATTTGTACCACGCTTTGTTTGGCCCTTTCTTATTGTGTACTTACTTTGGTTCCAATTTCTCCTCCTCTTTTTCCTCTCTGTAAGTTGTAAAACAGATGTCAATCTGCATTGGTACAGGGAGTTTTCCTCATTAGGAACTCCCTCCAACAATGTCATCTTATATGTAGTCCAAAATTTTATAGACCAACCACTCAATTCCTGGGATGACCATTTATTTTTAAAAATTTCTACATCTGGTTTTGTCAAAAGGTGTCCTTTACTTATCAATTGGTTTGTACAGAGGGCAAAAAAGAAAGCCCAGTGAAAAATCAGTCCTCCTCCTTTAAACTCTCTTACTTTTTGCATTTTTTCTTACTCAGACTGGACTTACAGAAGAAGAACTAAAGTCCCTGGATGAAGTCTTCACTAACGTATACAAAGCCAAATATCCCATTGTTGGCTACACAGCACGCCGAATTCTAAACGAAGATGGCAGCCCCAACCGGAACTTCAAGCCTGAGGACCAGCCCCATTTTGACATTAAAGACGAGTTCTGACAGTCTATAGAGCAGATGCCCATGTGGTAGAGGCCAAACACAAAGGGCAGGGTGCAGTCTTCTACATTAGCTAAGGAGTGAGTAAAGTAACTTCATACCTCAGAAGTACTCAACGTGGCCTCGGCTGGAAACTCTGAATCACTTTTTGATATAAATAAAATGAATTTTTACATAAAACATTTCTCCTCCTTCTTATTCTTCTCCTCCTCTCCCCCTTCCTCCTCCTTCTTTTTCTCTTTTTTTTTTTTGCACATTTCACCCACAAGATCATAGGGTTTAGAGCTGAAAGGAGTCATAGAAATCAACTCATCTAAAGCACTCATTTTACATACGAGAGAACTGAGAACCAAAATAGTTAAAATGACTTTCCCAAAGGCAGACGGGTAGTAAGAATGTGGAGCGCCAGATCTGATGTTAGAAAGACCTGGATTTGAATCCTGGCTCATATATTTTTAGCTGTGTGACCCTGGGCAAATCACTTAACTTCTCAACTTCAGTTTCTCCATCTATTAAATGGTGATAAAAATTGCACCAACCTCACACAGTGATTTTGAGGACCAAATGAAATAATATATGTAGAGTGTTTTGTAAATCTTAAAGTCAGCTATTATTTTTAACAAACAGGATTCCAGTAGGCAACTCAAACTCAACAGTCCAAAAACAATATTCTTCAAACCCATCCCTCTTCTGAACATCCCCATTACTGTTGTCCTGAGACATGTACTAATAAACAAGTTCTATGAGTTGTCCATCTAACAGGTCTGGACAATAAGGCATTCTTCATCCACTTGATTTTTCTGGTATGAATAGTTAGATCAAACTCTTTTGTCTAGTTGTAGATCAATTTAGGACACTTTGCTTAGGCTTCATGTAGTTAGCACAATGTCATTCCCCAATGACTGGCCTCTGTAAGATCTCACCATCTGTAGGGAATCTCTTCAATTTGGACTCTGCTGTCCATCACGCATAGTCCTAAATAAGAGGGCTCCTTTGGTAGAGTCTCATCCCTAAGCCCTGCCATTGTCTGTGGCTCTCTGCTGACTTACTGTTGCTGCTGTTTTCCTTTATTTTCTAAGAGGACCATGACATCAGGAAGGTGATGCCATGACATTCAAGTGAATTGGATTGGAGGGAGAGAGGTCTATGCAGAGTCACCAGCCTCACTTTCTCCTTCAAAGGCATCTATATAGTGACCAGATATAGATCAGGATGACTGGAGATGGTCCTGGATGCAGTGGGAGACCTTGGTCTTTTCAAGCTAAGGTCTTTAACAGGACTTAGTTTGACTGAGGCCTCTGCTGACTTAAGGGAGAGATAGAATGGTTTCCCCTCCCTTGACCCCTACCTTCTTCCAGTTTCCTGCTATGCCTCATGACTCTCCTCACCTCCATATGCAGCTTTTCAGCCAAGGAGAGGCTGAGTCTCTTAGATTCTCCAATCTTTCAGCACCACCTCCCCCATTCCAGAAGAGAGCAAAATTTCCAGTGTATAATTTCCTGGGTGTCACCATTGTAGCTCTTGTTCTCCCTCCTTCCATTTGTACTCCACATTTTGTCTTTTTCACCACCCACCATACACATCTTCACATACAATTCATTCTCTCATACACAAATAGAAAAAGGAAAGGGAAGAGGGAAAGATTCCAATATCTCCTTCATCTGTGATATCCCCAGTGGATAGGCTTGAATTGGAACTGTGCAGATGGCATCTGGCATTCCCTTGATATCTGGTATAGTCTATAAATATCATTGGGAAAAAGCCTCTGGGTTGTTTCAACTCTTCCAGGGCAACCATCCAGGGAAAGAGGGAGACAGGGAGTTGGGAGGGAGGGACAAGAGAGAGACAAGTAGTAACTTACCCTAGTCCCATTCACTCACCTGCCCCTTTTCCATATCTCAACCAATTAAACTCTAGTTTTACAAACAAAAGGTGAAGAAACCCTGACCTCAAGGAGCACACATTCTTATGGGGGAGACAACTTGTCCATAAATAAATATACCTAAAGAGTCAATCCAAGGTAACATTAGAGGAGAAGGAGCTAGTTCTACAAGAACGGTCAGTCTTTTCTAAAGGGGGGCAGGGACATGATTTTCACTGGGAAAATGGCCTGTTGCCAGACTATGAGGTGGGTTTCCAAAGGTTTTCTCTTTAGTCTACTTCTATCCTCCTGTTGAGGTTGTGAACATTCCCTTCAAAGGCTCGGCCTTATTGAATCCTGGGAGATTTTACCTTCTCTAATCACCATCATCTATGTTTTATACACTAGTTTATAAAGGCTATCTTGTATGATCCTCACAACTCTGTGAGGTAGGTTCTATTATTATTCCCGTTTTATAGATGAGAAGACTGAGATTGAGAGCCCAGGGTCAGATAGCTAGTAAGCATCTGAGACAGGATGTGAACTCAGGTGTTTCTGACCCAGAGCTCTAACCGCTGTTCTTCCTAGTCTTTTCCTGCCCCCACCCTTCTGCTGAAAAGCTGGCTGTTCAGTACAGGAAGAGAGTCACCTTTGTGATCATTTCACGGTATTTCAGTCTGTACTTTGTTAAAACTGACTCAACACGAGGTGTTAAACCGGTGCTGCTTTGTGCAAAGAGCTCTGGATGATTCATGGGCTAAACAATAGGGAACATGAGGCCTGAATGGAGGAGAACATCAACCAGTGACGAAAATCAACCCAGCAGGACGCAAAAAGAGGAAAGAGAAAAGATGGTACTTAAAGACGCCCATCAGATACCCAGGGGGCGGCAAAATCTTCCCAGTTTCCTAAAGAATTAAACACAAATGGACAAGATGAAAGGCTTGGTGGTTGATTCAATTCCTTTGAATTCAGTTCAACAAATATTTATTGATCTATTTATTTTTACCTCCACTAGAATAATAATGACGATGATGAAGATGATAATACATTTCTACAGTACAGCACAAGATCATAGGATCATGGAATTGGCCATGGAAGGAACCTGGAGGCAGCCTGGTTCAACCACCACCTTTCACAGATGAGGGAGCTAAAGCCCAGAGAGACCAAATGGTAACAACAATAATAGCTAACATTTATACAGTGCATACTATGCACCAGGCTAATCACTTTACAATCATTATCTCATTTAATCTTCACAACGGCCCTGACGGGTAGGTGCTGTTGTTATCCTCATTTCACAGATGAGGAAACTGGGGCAAACAGGGTCAAGTGACTTGCCCAAGGCCATACAGCTAGTAAGTGTCTGAGGCTGGATTTGATCTTAAGTCTTCCTGACTCCATGCTTTTTTGACTGTGCCATCTACCTGCCCCCAAGGTCACACAGTCAGTCAATCGTAACTGGCAGAGCTGGGATTTCAGCCGAGGTCTTCTGATTCCAAATGCAATGCTCTAGCATCTTAAAGTTTATAAATTGCTTTCTGCACAATGACACCGGGAATATTATTATTCTCATTTTTCAGATGAGGAAACTGAGGCCAGATAATGGGACTTGCCCAAGTTACATGATAAATATCAGAGTCCATTATTCAAACTAAGACAGTGCTGATAAATGTTTAACCACAGGCTCTCTCAGGAGAAAAAAATTTGCTGGACTCCCTTTTGAGTTCAGTCTGCATCATTAATATTTTCTCCATCACTTTCTTAAGTTGAGAGACAGTCAACAAAGCAATGAATCAAGCCCTGATTTGTAATGTTTGCCTATTTCTGAGGTGTAAATGCTCACTGAAAATTTGACAATCGGCTCTCCTGAGCCAGTAAAAGGTAGCTCAGCACATCCCTGATTCAAACCCAGTTCTCTTGTATAATGAAACAAAGGAGCACGCTTCCTACTATGCCATACTGTATCATCACATTGTGATGACTTTGTGGGATTCCGCCTTCCTGAAATCCAATTCTTGTACAAGTCAAAACAACACGCTGTGATGTCCTTGGTCCTCTTAGAAAACTAAGGACAAACAACAATTTGTGATTATAACTACTTTGTTGACTTACCTCACCTCAACTCTCTCTCTCTCTCTCTCTCTCTCTCTCTCTCTCTCTCTCTCTCTCTCTCTCTCTCTCTCTCTGTCTCTCTCTCTCTCTCTCAATATTTAGTATTCTGAACTTGACAAACATCAACAAATCCAAACATTTCCATGACATCCTCTTCCAGAGAAACTCAATACCTCCCTGAAGGCTACCAAAGACATGATGAAGTCCTGACCCATCATAAGGAGAAGGAAAGGATGGAGGGGAGCTGACTTTAGAGAAAAGAAGGCTGAGGGGTGAGGAGAGGGTCAGACAGAAAGAGTAGGGCAAAAAGAATAATACATTAATTTAACTATGATCAAGCATATCACTTTGTAAATCTAAATGCACTAGATAAATATGCTTTTACTATTTCTACTTCCATTTCAGGTAGAGTTAGGAAGTTCTTCCTCAAGTCCAACAAGCCCCTCTCCTATTATCTCTTCCTTAGGGAAAAAAAGTTTTCCTGGATATTTAAGAGAGAGGAGACAATTTCCCCTACATCCGTTCTGAGTAGTGAAGTCCCATGAATCTCCCTCATTCATTGATCACTAATGCGCTTAGCTTTCAGTCTGCTCATCTCTACACACGCATTTAATCTTCTCAAATGTACTTTATCCCTTGTTCATTGACAATGTGTGTGCCCTTTATCTGTCCGTCTATGGCAGTGTGTCATCCACACATCCCCCACATACAAAAGGCAGTAGGCCTGAGCTGGGGAGCACTAAGATGTAAGCAAGCATATTTAAAACCTCCTTTTTTATTCAGTTAAAAGTATTTAGAAGTAGCAATTTCTCTAATCTAAAAACTCTTTCCAAATTTGTTACCCATGATGGGTTAGTCAAGGACAAAAGGTCTTTCTGAAGGAAATGTGTTAAATGTGGAAGCTAACCTTTGCACAAAAATGCTTCTGGTCCAATTTAGATCCTTGTTTTCCCTCCTCCCAGAAGTGTTTGGGCTATTGATTCATGGGCAGTTTCTTCTTTCCCCGTGTCCTGAAATGATGATGCTGGGCTACATATGACCCATTCTCCATCCAAAAAGGACTGTTGATATTGATCATAGGGAAGAAATTGTTTTTCAACCTATCAGGAGAGTGATCAAGATAAGAATCCAGTAGAGATCATTATTTGGGAATGATAACCCCAAACTGCATTTTAACACATGGGGAAGGGGAAAAGAGATGAGTTATTTATTAAGTACCTACTAATTGACCTACAGTTATCTTATTTGATTCTCAACAACCCTGGGAGATCAGTGCTATTATTATCTCCATTTTGCAGTTGAGGAAACCATAGACAGTGGTTAAATGACACATCCAGGGTCATACAGCTAAGAAGTATCTGAGGGCAGATTTGAACTCAGATCGTCCTGACTCCAAGCCCAGTTCCCTAGCCACTGAGCCTCCTAGCGACCTCATATTATGATCCTTTTTTCTTATTTAAGATTCCTTCAAATATTCGCCTATATTATCTTGGGAGAGAGTGATTGGAGGGTATGTGAAAATTCTTTCAATTTGGATATTTTTTATTATAGGCTAAAAATGCTTATATTTAGAATAATGATAAATAATCTTGTTTCTGGCGGACATGACAAAAACATGGAATATAGTATTAATTTTATTTCTTCTCCCATCCTATGAGAGCTAACAGTCTCATTGAGGAAACAAGACACACACATGAAAGGTCAAAAATCACAGAAGGCAGTGTTTTTTAGTGGAAAGAATATTGGATTTTGAGTTAGGAGATCTAGGTTTGAAGCCCAGATCTATCTCTTATCCCCTGTGTGATCCTGGACAAATGTGTCCTCCTCTCTGGGCCTCAGTTTACTCATTTGTATGTAGTGGTCCTCCGTAACATTTCTCATTTCTTTTAGAAGCTAAGGGGAACCCCAGAAGTTCTAGTGGTAAAAAGATTGGTGAGATGATAAGGAATGGAGGGACATCTATGTGGGCATGCAGATTCCAAATTCCAAGTTTTTCTCTTTTGACCTTGAGGAACTTTTTGTCTGAGAGATTTCATTGTAGGAAACAGAAGCCAGACCAGGGCTTGATAGATGTCACCCTAGCCAACAGAGAATGGGCAGCTTTGGTTTTAGGTTTGACTGTGTAGATGTGGCTGCTTCCCCACAACCTGCTGGAGCTTCTACCTCATGGAAGGGTAGAATTTTTGCACTTAGCTTGAAGGCTCATCAAGGACAGGGCTCAGCAGCCACCCCAGTACCATATGTAGACTGGCATTTGATAATGGTTTCTTCATTGTGAGGAAAATGAAACTTCACAAAATGAAACAAGTAGTTAGAGACATCAAACACGTCCACCATTAGAAGAAAAACCACTGTCAAGTCTCACCAAATAGAGAGAAGGATCTGTAGTCTTAGATCTCTCAGGTAACGAAGAGAGTAGGAAGAGAGGACTATGATGGGAATTTTACCATGCTAAATCCTCTTTGGATACCCTTGCGAGGACTTCCAAGGGAGCTCGGGTGGTTTAGTCCCCTGCCCTTGGACAGATATATGCTTAGGCCATCCAATATGGATAATTATTCTCTTCTGGAAGACCTCCATGGATCAAGATTCCATAAACTTTGGCCAAGCATTTCAGTGTTTATTGCTTTGACAAGGTGGAGAATGGGTTTATCATAACCAATGCCAAGAGGAAACACTACTGGGATTAGTAAAGCAAATATTGAACCACCTCCATCTCCATGTTTACATCCTTTCCAAAGGATGCTCTGCAAATCTGAGCAAACATGTGAGCCCATCAGGGTACCTTCTGTCCAGGAGACAGGAGCAGGGTGGACGCATGCCTACGCCAGTTGCCAATGACATTATGGCTCTGAAGTACATTTTCCTCCCCTGAGGTTATCCATAATCACAAACTGTTAGTTATGAGCATGGCCTAGAGAATCCAATTATCCAGCTGACAGCATCTCTAAGGGCTCCAGGGTCTCTCTCGATCAAATTGGACTGAGATAGCACATGGCCTCACCAGAAAGATCAGGCCAGGTCATCCCACAGGTTGGTTAGGGGAGATTATCCTTTGATTATACAGAAATAGTTGATGCTTTCACTTGCCAGGCAGAGCTGCCTGGTTCATGCATGCAGAAAGCACTCTATGTAGTGGCTCAAATCTGCTTATCATCTGCAAAGTCATTAAACAGCATTTACTCTCTCTGTCCCTGGTACACATTGCCTAGGACATAGCAAGGTCTTAATAAATGCTTTATCTAATCCAATCTGGTTCTTTCACTTTCTGAACCAGAGTGCATCTTGGACTTTGAGATACATGGTTCATACAGTGATGGGGTGGGCATTTGTCCAGTGGTCCATGGGGTTATTAGGAGTGAGGGGAGAAGTAGTGGAGGATAGAATTAAAATGTGGTAGAACAGAAACAGTGATGGATTTGGAAATATAACATAACATAACATAATAATGTAATTAATGTAACATCACATCACATCAATAGTGCTTTAATATTTCCTTTACATATGTTATGTCATTTGACCCTCATAACCACCCTATGAGGTAGCTGATATTATCCCTATTTTACAGGTGAGATAACTGAGGCTAAGAGGACTTTCTCACAGTGGTTTGCTCAAGGTCAGATAGTAAGAGTCTGAGGCAATACTGGAATGCAAGTCTTCCTGATTCCAAGTCTAACACTATAACCCCAGCTTGCCCAAACCAGAAGATCTAGCTTCAAATCCTAGCTCCACTATTTACTATCTATATGACCTTTGGCAAGTTACTTATTCTCTGTGACCCTGTTTTCCTCTCTGTAAAATAAGGGGGTTGGGGTCTCTAATGGTCTCTAAGGTCCCTTCTAGCTTTAAGTCTATGAGTATCTGAATGCCTCTTTGACCCTCACTCTCTGCCCTGGCATTGGGAAAATTAGCTCAGTTTTCTTGGTGCAAGGGGTGTTAATGAGAGTTTCCTTCACTTCTTGGAGACTCTGACAAAGCAAGGTGGGAAGGATGACTACAAGCCTGAAGCCACTTCTTTATTCCCCCCAGTTTTCAGATGTTTTTTACCCCTTTCCATTCTTTCTTTGCAAACCCCAATTCATTTATATAGAAACATATAAAAATTCTTCTGCATCCTCATAACAGCCTATGCTTCTTTGGAGGCAATTTCAAGGGACTTGCTTGTTAAAAGCCCTGTGGAGCACATTTTGGGAAATTGAGACAATATTTCAGTTGGTCCTGCCATTCTACACATGTTAGAGATAGCTAAAGCTTAGCTTTTCTTAGCTTCTACTTTTGTGATTGTTGTTCAGTCATGTCTGACTTTTCGTGATTCCATTTGGGGTTTCTTGGCAAAGATACTGAAGTGCTTTGTCATTTCCTTCTGCAGCTCATTTTACAGAAGTGGAAACTGGGGCAAACAGGGATTAGTGACTTGCTCAAGGTCACTCAGCTCATAAATGTATGAAGTATGATTTCAATTCAGGAAGATGAGTATTCCTGCTTCCAGACTTGGTGCTTTATCCACCGTACTACCTAGCTTCTGATTTCTTTTAATGTATAATAATTTTATTATTAATATAATCATATGATCAACACTAAGAAATAATAGCTAGCATTTAATAGTGCTTTAGGTATTTTAAAGTACTTTATAAGTTTTGTCTCATTTAATCATCACAAAAATCCTGCAAAGTAGGTATTACTCTCCCCATTTGCTGCCTGGTCAGGACAGGTCATCCTACCTACCTGTTCCAAGGATGAAATAGGCCATTGACACATTCCTACTTCCAAGAATCCTCCTGCCACTCAGTCTTGAGACTCTAAGCTAAAATATTCTCTTTTCCTTTTTATCTATTGAAGACATCTACAGAGATGTAGGGTGATGTGGGGTCCTTTCCTGTCCCTGCCTCTCTTCAATTCAAAGGCTGCTCAGGCATGTTTACTCACCCAAATCTATCTGCTTCACCAGCCTCATCACCTGGGGATATATGAAAATAGTAAGTGGTTCCATAAAATAATAAGCAGTATCTATCTAAAACCTTCAGCAAGCATTATATGCAATGGGGATAAGCTAGATGCATTCCCAATAAGATCAGGGGTGAAACAAGGTTGTCCATTATCACCACTATTATTCAATATGGTACTAGAAATGTTAGCTGTAGCAATTAGACAAGATAAAGATATTCAAGGAATTAGAATAGCCAAAGAAGAAACTAAGTTATCACTCTTTGCAGATGATATGATGATTTACCTGGAGAATCCCAGAGATTCAAGTAAAAAATTACTTGAATTAATAAACAACTTTGGCAAAGTTGCAGGGTACAAAATAAACCCACACAAATCCTCTGCATTCCTATATATTAGCAACAAAGTTCAACAGCAAGAGATAGAAAGAGAAATCCCATTTAAAGTTAGGGCAGACAGTATAAAATACTTAGGAGTCTACCTGCCAAAACAAACCCAGGGACTATATGAACACAATTACAAGACACTTTTTGCACAAATAAAGTCAGATTTAAGTAAGTGGAAAAACATTAGTTGCTCATGGGTAGGCCGTGCTAATATAATAAAAATGACAATTCTACCCAAATTAATATACTTATTTAGTGCCATACCAATTAAACTATCAGACAATTACTTTCTAGAGCTGGATAAAATAATATCAAAATTCATTTGGAAAAACAAAAGGTCCAGAATATCAAAGGGACTAATGAAAAGAAATGCTTGGGAAGGTGGCCTAGCGCTACCAGACCTTAAACTGTACTATAAAGCAGCAATTATCAAAACCACTTGGTATTGGCTAAGAAACAGAGAGGTAGACAAGTGGAATAGACTTGGCACTCAAGACGCAGTAGGCAAGGAATATAGCAACCTTCTGTTTGATAAACCCAAGGACCCCAGCTTCTGGGATAAGAACCCATTGTTTGACAAAAATTGCTGGGAAAACTGGATAACAGTGTGGCGGAAATTAGGCATAGACCCATACCTGACACCGTACACAAGAATAAAGTCCAAATGGGTACATGATTTAGGTATAAAGATTGATACCATGAACAAACTGGAGAAGCAAGGAATAGTGTATTTATCAGATCTATGGAGAAGGGAAGAATTCTTTACTAAAGGAGAGATAGAATGCATTATGAAATGCAAAATGGATAACTTTGATTACATTAAACTGAGAAGTTTTTGCACAACCAAACCCAATGCAACCAAAATCCAGAGGGATGTAGTAAATTGGGAAAGAATTTTTACAGCTAAGCTCGGGGATAAAGGCCTCATTTCTAGAATATATAGAGAACTGACCCAAATGTATAATCATACAAGTCATTCCCCAATTGATAAATGGTCAAAGGATATGAACAGGCAATTTTCAGAGGAAGAAATTAAAGCTATCTATAATCATATGAAAAAATGCTCTAAATCACTATTGGTTAGAGAGATGCAAATCAAAACAACTCTGAGGTACCACATCACACCTATAAGATTGGCAAACATGACAGAACAAGAAAATGATAAATGCTGGAGAGGATGTGGGAGAGTTGGAACACTAATTCATTGTTGGTGGAGCTGTGAGCGCATCCAACCATTCTGGAGAGCAATTTGGAACTATGCCCAAAGGGCTACAAAAATGTGCATACCCTTTGACCCAGCAATATCACTACTAGGACTATATCCCCAAGAGATCATAAAAATGGGAAAGGGTCCCACATGTACAAAAATATTTATAGCAGCACTCTATGTAGTTGCCAAAAACTGGAAGTCAAGGGGATGTCCATCAATTGGGGAATGGCTGAATAAATTATGGTATATGAATGTAATGGAGTACTATTGTGCCATAAGAAATGATGAACAAGAAGACTTCAGAGAGGCCTGGAAGGACTTATATGACCTGATGCTGAGTGAAAGGAGCAGAACCAGGAGAACTTTATGCACAGCAACAACCACAGTGTGTGAGAGTTTTTTCTGGTAGACTTAGATTTTTGTAATAACACAAGAACTTCTGAAAAAAAAAAAAATCCCAATGGTGGACCTCAAGGCAAAATGCCTTCCACACTCAGAGAGAGAAATATGGAAGTCACTCACATAATGTAGCAGATCATGTTTGTGTATGTGTATCTGTTTGTGTATCATGTTCTGATTTGTTATACGGATTCTTTCATTTATCTTAGTCTGACTACACAGCATGACTATAGTGAAAATATACTCAATAGGAAAGTATATGTAGAATCTATACAGAATTGTATGCAGTCGTGGGGAGGGAGGGAGGTAGTGGGGGGTGGGTGGGGAGGGATAAAATCGCAATTGTATGGCAGTGATTGTTAAACATTAAAAAAATAAAAAAAAAAAAAAAAAAAGAAAATAGTAAGTGGTTCCCTTAGCAACAAATATAGAGAGAAATGGTGTAGCATCATTGAAAAGGGAAATCAGCTCTGCTTTGTACAGTAAAGATGTTGTCCTGGGCCAGTCAAAGAGCCATCTGAGCTGCATCTCTGATTCCTATCAATTTCCTGGGAACAGCCTGCTCTGAACCCCTAGAGGCAAACATTCCATGGAAAAGCCACTCACTTCATCCTAGGTGACTGCATCTAAGCTGCTCTTTTCCATTCGAGGCTATGTTCTCTAATTCTATCCTTGCAAAGTACATTACAAATATAATCTCATCTGATCATCACAAATCTGTTGCAAAGTAAGTACTATTATCCCCATTTTACAGATGAAGAAACTAAGCCACACAGAGGCTAAGTGATTTGTAAAGAGTCACAAAGGTGAGAAAATATCTCTCCCATTCTTGGCCATTCTTTTCTACTCTCTTCCATCCTAGGCTACACTACCCATAGTTTATTCCAGTGGAGGAATTTTTTCTTTCCCATAGAAAATATTATCTTCTCTGGGTCTTGCACTTTCCCAGGGCAGCGAGCTTCAGAGCACAGCACCCTAGCCTGGATAACAGGAAGCCTGAGATCTTTTCTTGGCCCTACTCTGGAGGGACCACCTTTTTTTTTTCTTTCTGTGGAGGTAGAGCTGATAATGGGATATTAAGTGCTTTGGGAAAACACTGTCTAGAGATGAATGTCTCAATCAACAGTAAATAAGGAAATGCCTACTCTGAGTCTAAGGCACTTACTGGGTGCCCCACACATTCATTGTGTTCTACCCAAACAGGAGCAGTCCCTGTCCCTTGTACAAATTCTGTACCTCCCTGTATTGATAATGTAGTTTTTGTTTTAGTATAATCAAGTACCTCTGATTGAATAATGTGATTAAAGAAGATCTTCCCCACCCATTAATGTGCCTGGGAAGATTTGTAGGAAGGCCCACACCTTTTGTTAATGAGGCACTGGTTCTCAGGGGTTGTGATGCCCTCTGGCTCTGAAAAATGTGTAAGTACTCTGAGGTGAGGTTATACTTTGGGGCGTGCTCTTTGGAAGTGTTTGTTTGGCCAGACCAGACTCTGGGAAGCCACTAAGGAACCCTTCCTCCCCCTTTGAAAACCCAGATGTTGGGGCTTCTCTGGTCAGACAGTTGGATCTGTCTGTTGATCTGTGATGTATGTATTGCTTATGTCAGATAGTTGGAAGCCGAGTCTGTTGATTTAGATTTTTCTCTGAAGTTCAGGGTGCTGACTTTTTCCCCTGAACTAAGTCAATGATACATGTACTTGATTAAGTGATTATTGGCCCCTCGAAAGTTGCTTTTCCTTTTAGAAAAGCAGATCAAAGATCCTATGATAGCAGGCCCTCCTCACTTGCTTTTACATTTCCTACCCTTGCTTATAACGTTGCACTCTCTGAAGCATAGTTTGAATACTTGGCAGTTTAGCTCGAGGAAGGACTTCAGTGTCTGGTACCTTATCCTGCCAGGTGACCCTCAGAATCTTCCTAAGACAGTTCAAGTGGAAACTATTCAGTTTCCTGACGTGGTGCTGTAGACTGACCATGGAATTCCTAAGCACTTAGGAATTAAGAGGAGAGGGGGAATCACTGCGGACCCCAGGGGGCAGAAAAGCCTTCACAGAGAAGGCAAGACCAGATCTTTATAGGATCACAGATCAAAGTGGGAAGGTACCTTGGAGGCCTTTTAGTCCATAACCCTCATTTCACAGATGAGGAAACCAAGGCACAAAATGGTTAAGTGACTTGAACAGTCATGCAGGTAGTAAGCATCAGAGGTAGCATTTGATTCCAGATCCTCTGACTCCAGAGCCAGAGTTCTTTTCACTGCAATACATCTTGAAGAATAAAAATAGTAATCTCCTGAGGGAGATAATGCAAATATTATTTTCCCTGTTTTATAGATGAAGAGAGAAGTCATGTAACTGACTCAAAGGCATATAACTAGAAAGTAGCAGTCAGAATTTGAATCCAAGTCTTCTGCAGGTAAGGCCAGTGCTATTCATTTAAAATATTTAAAAATTATTTTTATGCTGAATTTGAACCAGCCAACATGAACATTTCCATATACAAAAATATACTAGCTGTATAATCCTGTATATTTTTCCATATACAAAAGAGCTTTATATATTAAGCCACAAATCTCTTTTTTAAAAAGTATATACAAAATTCAGCATGTTAATTTTAAAAGCTGTCCTGCTTATCTGTTTTCTTCTAAACTTCCTTCTGTTCTCTATGAATTTTAAATGTTTCACTGAGGCCATCATTTTGTTTTATTATTTCTATCCTTCCTTCTTCCTCTTCCTTCTTTCCTCTTTCTTCTTTTTTCTTCCTCTTTCTCCTTTCTTCCTTCCCTTTTCCCTCCCTCCCTTTTTCCTTCCTTTTTCCCTTCCTTCCTTTTTCCTCCCTCCCTTCCTCCCTCCCTCTCTTCCTTCTTTCCTTCCTTTTTTTCTTCCTTCATCAATATCGCTATCCTTTTCTCCTACAATTCCACTTCCCCCAAATAAAAACTCTTCCTTGTAACAAGTTAGCAGTTGCACAGAATAGACACACATCTATCCAAATAAAAAAATGGATCATTTTGTACCTCTAGTTTATGACATCTCTGCCAAGGGGTGGGAAACTGCTTTATGCTTGATCCTCTTGAGTAATGGTTGATCGCTGAATCCACCAGTGACTCATTCCAAGACATCATGCTGACTCTGGAGGAGGAGACGAATATTCTGAGAGCACATGCTCTCTGAGGACAGGAAAAATGCTGAAGTTGGAGTTAGATGACCTGGGTCTGAGTTCCACCTCTCCCCACTTGGGTGACATTGGGCCTTAGCACCTTTGTCTTTAAAAATAAGTGGGTTAGATAATTAGAGGCATCAAACATGCAGCCCTCACTTGAGGGAATCTCAAAGTAGATTAAAATGTAATTGGGAAATATTTAACAAAATAAATAAAAATATATTGGAACCTAGATAATGTTAGTATGTGGTTTTCTGAGTCAATATACAGTGAGTAGGGATCCTTATCTGTGGTTTGGTGGCCCATTTCTATATTAATTTGATACCCCCTGGACCAGATGATCTCTAAAGTCCCTCTTTGTTCTAAATTTGTGATCCTAATATGCCTTTTCTTCTTCCTCTGGATTCTTTTCCTTCCTAGAGCTTTGTCCAGGGCTCTGCACAGAACAATAATCATTTTTATTACCACATCTTACACATATAGTGTTTCATTGTTTGCAAAGTGCTTTACACACATTATCTGATTAGATCCTCACAAGAAGCAGGTGCTGTTATTATCCCTTTTTTACACTTCAGGAAACTGAGGCTCAGAAAGTTTCAGTGATCTTCCCAAGGTAGAATCTGAACCCAGCTGTTCTTGACTCTGTGTTTTATCCATTAAACTATGCTGCCTCAGTCCATTAGGTTGAGTGACTGGGGGACACATAATCAAGGGTAAAGATCCAGCAACGAAAGGGAGTAAATGAGCACAAATTTGATTCAGATCCTTAGAAGCTAGGTGGCCATTGGACAGGGAAGGAGTGATGGACCTGGAGTCATAAAGATTTGAGTTTAAATCCTGCCTCAAACATTTACTGGCTGTGTGACCCTGGGCAAGTCTCTTAACCTCTCTGTGCCTCAGCTTCCCCATGTGTAAAATGGGGATACTAAGAGTATCCTCTCAGGTTGTTGTGAGGACCAAATGAAGTGATATTTATAAAGTGCTTTGCAAACCTTAAAGTGATATGCAGGGCATCCCAAAAGTCTTTTGGGTCACCTTGTATAAATGTAAGCTTAGAAGCTACTCTAAAAGCTCAGACATATACAAACCAAACACATGCAAACCAATTCCTGGCTCCTATTGGAAGGTCAGAACATTTCCCTATCTGGCCAACAATTTGATTAGAGGAATGGGGTGAGAGATGAGACCACTCTATGCTGTAAGGGCTTCCTGCTCATTGGTCAATGATCCTATCTGTGCTGTGTCTGGAGGGGGAGATTCTGCGGTTACAGTCTGCAGGTCTACAAGGACCGTCCGGCTATGGAGCAAGGGAGATCTTCACAAAGACTTAGCTCAGAACAAGTTCAATTTATGGGCCTGCCATTTTTAATTTGAGCAGGACCACAGCGTCACCTGGTGGCTAGTGCGTGGAATTTGTTCCTTTTCCATATCTAGTTTTATTTCCTCCTTTTGAGTAGCTTCTAAAGCAAAGGTTCTAAACCTGGAGATTTAGATTGTGGGATCCATTGAACCCCAGAGGTCCATGGATGTATTTTATGGGGTCCATGAACTTAGATGAAAAAATTTGTTTTTTATTTTCACTAACCTTTATTTTCCTTTATTTTATACATTATTCTGAGGAATTCTATACTTCACCAGACTGACAAAAAGGGTTCGTGATATGGAAAAGGTTTCAGACTGCACTCTGTTCTAAAGGATCTGAATCTAATCTGTGACCATTCCTTCCCTGATAGGACACATATTTATTCTTGTTTGTGTCATTCAGTCATTAAGCAAACAGGTAATGCCACACAACGAAGAGAGAAAAAGACTTGAAGTCAAGAAGTTGAGGGTTTAAATCCTGCCTCTCCTTTTACTTAGAAAATATATAGCTCAGAATGAAAAAACAGAAAAAAAGTACTTGACTTTAAGACATCTAAATGAATTTTCAGTATATATTTCTTTCTTTTGAAAAAATAACTTTAATTGTTCTTTTTTATATCACCAAGATTTCTCTCGGAGAAATTTCTAGGAGGTCTTTCTTCTCCAGGGAGCCATCCCAAATATGGCAAATAGTCTTTTTAAAGAAAAAAAAGAAGAGAAAACAAGCAAAAACTGATCAAAAACATCAAGAAAGTGTAAAAATACATACACTGAATCTCCCACCTCTGCAAAGGAGTGAAGGTAAGAGGGCATCTTCTCATATCTCTTCTTTGGAGCTTATGGAGTTCTTTGTAATTTTTCAGCATTCATTTTTGATTGTTTTGTGGTTGTTCTTTTAATTTACAGTGCTTTAGTCATTGTGTATATTGTTTCTTTGGCTCTGCTTACTTTGCATCATATCATATAAATCTTGTTTTGCTTCCATGGTTTATCATATTTGTTGTTTCTTATAACACAATAATCCATTACATTCATATTCCACAAATTTGTCTAGCAATTCCCCAGTTGATAGATATCCATTTTGTTTCCAATTCTTCTCTGTTACAAAAAATTGCTATAAATATTTTGGTGTATATGGGAATTTTTTTCTTATTCGTGTCCTCCTTGGCATATAAACCTAGTAGTAGATTAAAGGGTATGGACTATTTAGTCACTTTATTTGAATAATTCCAAATTGCTTTCCAAGATAGTTATAACAATTCACAGCTCCACCAACAATGCACTGGTGGGCTTATCTTCCCACTACTCCTACAAAACACCCTGGGCAAGTCACTTAATCTCTCTGTGTTTCATTTTCTTCATCTACAAAATGAGGATAATAATAGTCCTTGCTCCCAGGGTTGTGGTGAGGATCAAATAAGATAATATTTGTAAAGTGCATGGCACAGTGCCTGGCACATAGTAGGTGCTATAGAAATGCTACCTATTGTTGTTGTTACCTCCTAAGTAATGACATTAGGATCGAATGAGATGATATTTGGAAAGCATTTTCCCAACCTTATAGAGCTATATAAACATTGTCAGCAGCATTTAGAAATTTTTCAGGGAGCCAAGATGGCGGAGTAGAAAGACGCAAATACACATAGCTCCGAACCCACAACCCATACAAAATCGGTATAAAGTAACTCACGGCGAATTCTGGAGCAGTGAGGCCACAGAACAGTGAAGAGAAGGAGATTTCTGTTCCAGAGGGACCTGCAAACCTCTCGCAAAAGGTCTGTTGCGCTGTAGACGCAGAGCCCAGCCCAGCCCAGACCTGCTGCGGCCACGGCACCAAGAAGAACAGACCCGAGCAGGCTTCAGGGACGGGATCTCCAGCGGCCGCACAAGTCCCTCCACCCACAGGTGACTGAGGTCGTGAGAGAGTCTCTTTGGTGGGTCGAGAGGGGAGTGGGGTGCCCCCATGGCTCGGGACCCCTCGGGAAGCAGAGGCTGAGGGGCAGCAGCAGACCGGGGCTCCCCGGGCAGGCAGGAGCCTGGATCCATTGTTGAAGGTCTGTGCATAAACCCCCTGAGGGAACTGAGCCTGAGAGGCGGCCCTGCCCTGACCTGAGCACCTGAACTTGATCTCACACTGAATAGCAGCCCTGCCCCTGCCAAAAGCCCTGAGGCTGGAAGCAGCATTTGAATCTCAGACCCCAAACTCTGGCTGGAAGGATCAGGAGGCGAGGTGGGTGTGAGGAGAATATTCAGAGGTCAAGTCACTGGCTGGGAAAATGCCCAGAAAAGGGAAAAGAAATAAGACTATAGAAGGTTACTTTCTAGGTGAACAGGCATTTCCTCCCTGCCTTTCTGATGAGGAAGAACAATGCTTACCATCAGGCAAAGACACAGAAGGCAAGGCTTCTGTGTCCCAGCCCACCCAATGGGCTCAGGCCATGGAAGAGCTCAAAAAGAATTTTGAAAATCAAGTTAGAGAGGTGGAGGAAAAGCTGGGAAGAGAAATGAGAGACATGCAGTCAAAGCATGAACAGCAGGTCAGCACCCTGCTAAAGGAGACCCAAAAAAATGTTGAAGAAAATAACACCTTGAAAAATAGGCTAACTCAATTGGCAAAAGAGGTTCAAGAAGCCAATGAGGAGAAGAATGCTTTCAAAAGCAGAATTAGCCAGATGGAAAAGGAGATTCAAAAGCTCACTGAAGAAAATAGTTCTTTCAAAATTAGAATGGAACAGATGGAGGCTAATGACTTTGTGAGAAAGCAAGATATCACAATACAAAACCAAAAGAATGAAAAAATGGAAGATAATGTGAAATATCTCATTAGAAAAACAACTGACCTGGAAAATAGATTCAGGAGAGACAATTTAAAAATTATGGGACTACCTGAAAGCCATGATCAAAAAAAGAGCCTAGACATCATCTTGCATGAAATTATCAAGGAAAACTGCCCTGAGATTCTAGAACCAGAGGGCAAAATAAATATTCAAGGAATCCACAGAACACCTCCTGAAAGAGATCCAAAAAGAGAAACTCCTAGGAACATTGTGGCCAAATTCCAGAATTCCCAGGTGAAGGAGAAAATATTGCAAGCAGCTAGAAAGAAACAATTCAAGTATTGTGGAATTACAATCAGGATAACACAAGATCTAGCAGCCTCTACATTAAGGGATCGAAGGGCACGGAATAGGATATTCCAGAAGTCAAAGGAACTAGGACTAAAACCAAGAATCACCTACCCAGCAAAACTGAGTATAATACTTCAGGGGAAAAATTGGTCTTTCAATGAAATAGAGGATTTTCAAGCATTCTTGATGAAAAGACCAGAGCTGAAAAGAAAATTTGACTTTCAAACACAAGAATGAAGAGAACCATGAAAAGGTGAACAGCAAAGAGAAGTCATAAGGGACTTACTAAAGTTGAACTGTTTACATTCCTACATGGAAAGACAATATTTGTGACTCTTGAAACTATTCAGTATCTGGGTACTGGGTGGGATTACACACACACACATACACACATGCACACACACATAGAAACAGAGTGCACAGAGTGAACTGAAGAGGATGGGATCATATCTTAAAAAAAAAAATGAAATCAAGCAGTGAGAGAGAAATATATGGGGAGGAGAAAGGGAGAAATTGAATGGGGCAAATTATCTCTCATAAAAGAGGCAAGCAAAAGACTCATCAGTGGAGGGATAAAGAGGGGAGGTGAGAGAAAAACATGAAGTCTACTCTTATCACATTCCACTAAAGGAAAGAATAAAATGCACACTCATTTTGGTATGAAAACCTATCTTACAATACAGGAAAGTGGGGGATAAGGGGATAAGCAGGATGGGGGGGATGATGGAAGGGAGGACATGGGGAGGAGGGAGCAATTTGAGGTCGACACTCATGGGGAGGGACAGGATCAAAAGAGAATAGAAGTAATGGGGGACAGGATAGGATGGAGGGAAATATAGTTTGTCTTATACAACACAACTATTATGGAAGTCATTTGCAAAACTACACAGATTTGGCCTATATTGAATTGCTTGCCCTCCAAAGGGAAGGGGTGGGGAGGGAGGGAGGTAAAGAAGTTGGAACTCAAAGTGTTAGGATCAACTGTCGAGTAATGTTCTTGCCACTAGGAAATAAGAAATACAGGTAAAGGGATAAAGAAAGCTATCTGGCCCTACAGGACAAAAGAGAAGATGGAGACAAGGGCAGAGAGGGATGATAGAAGAGAGAGCAGATTGGTCATAGGGGCAATTAGAATGCTTGGTGTTTGGGGGGGGAGGGGATAAAAGGGGAGAAAATTTGTAACCCAAAATTTTGTGACAATGAATGTTAAAAGTTAAATAAAAAAAACCAAACCAAAACAAAACAAAAAAAGATAAAAAAAAAAAATAGAAACTTTTTAGATTCAAGCAATCCAGCAATTCAAATATCAAGCAATCAATTATCCACTTTATCTTTTACAATTGTCTTTATCCCTTACTTGGTCAAGAATACATCTCCTACCTGCAGCTGTGAGAGGGTATATAATTTGCTTCTCTTTTTTATGTATAATCTTTAATATTTAAGTCACATATCCATTTAGGATTTACAGTAGAATATAGTAGAGTGTTGGTCTAAGCCTAATTTTGGTAAACTCTTTTCTGATTTTCCTAACAGTTTTTAAGAAATAAGGAGTTCTTTCCCAAGGAATTCTTTCCCACTTTATTGAATATTGGGCTATTGAGTTCCATTGTTTCTGATTCTTCCAGTCTAATCTCTTCTATTCATCTCTCTTTATTTTTTTAACTGATACCAATTGTTTTGATGACTATTGCTTCATAATATAGATTAAAGTCTGGAAGAGCTATTCACCTTTCATTCCTATCTCTTCTGTGCATTTCAGAAGTATGTTTCAATAACTTTCTTTTCTTTTTCTTTCCTTTTTTCCTTTTTCCTAGAACCATCTAATATTAAGGCATAACTCTTCTCTACAATATCCCCAAAATGTAATAATCCAACTTTAGCTAGAGATGGTAAACCCCCCTCTACTTCTTGAGCCCACTCATTCTACTTTTGGAAAGCTCTACTTATTATAAAATGTTCTCTTATATGAAAAAGAAATCTGCCTCTCTAGAACTACAGTCCCTTCTGCCCTCTCAGACCAAGCAGAACAAGTTTAATCCTTCTTCCATATGAGAGCCCTTCATTCTGAAGACTGCTATCATATCCATTCTAAATCTCCTCTTCTTTGGTCTAAACACACACCATTCTCTCAGCCAATCCTTGTTTGGCATGGTCCCACCATCTTGGTTACCCACCTGCCCCAGAAGTGTTCCAGTTTTTTTAATGAGCCAGTAAAAGTCAATTCACCTAGCATGGTCCAGACTTCCAGGATGCATGTATACTACAGCTAAAAAATCAGGAGACTGGGCATTATCCCCTTCACTTTCCTCTTGCTTTTGTGACACAGAGGTTCTTGCCCCTCATTTCTCATCTCTTATTATGAAATTCGGAAAATTCCCTCATTTCATTGGTCCAAATTATCTTACTATCTTCTCTCATGGGTGACAGTGATCTCCTATTACCACCACAGTTCTTTGTCTAAAATTCTTTATAAATTTGAGCCCTGAGGGTTTCAAGCCTTTGACCAGAGTCTGAATACTATTGTATTATTTTAGGTTCAGAACCAACTCACAGTGTGGATTATCAGTCCTTGGACTGAGGGCAGTGTGGGTCTAACACAGAGATTATTCTCTGCTCGCATCTGTTCTTCTCTCTTTGCGAGTCTCTATGTGATGCTGCTGCACCTTATCTAAACCTCTTCCTCTTTTATGCCACAGTCAATACCTTTCTACTGTGTGGTACCCAATATAATACTCCAGATGTGGTGTGACCAGAGCATGATCTCTGTACTATCTTCTAGTTTCACCATCAAATAGTTCCAGCAAGATAAACTACCCTGTTCTTTGATAACTAAAAGCTTTTCAAAAAAATTTCAGAGTGATATTGGTCACCTTTTATCCTTCCAGCTTGAAAAGGAAATGGGAGAAGCTTGGTAGCACATAGATAGAAGGAACAGGCATGAGAAAAAGGTATAGGAGAGCAAGGCCTTCAGACTGAGGGCAGAATGAAGTAAGGCTCATATGCTGTCAGAGGACTAATGAATGAATGGATTGGGATAGAAAGTGGTGGTCTTAAAACAAAGAAAGAAAAGCTGAAGTATGGGTTATGAATAAGCCGTAAACTGGGTAGTTAGACCCAGAATAATAAAGGTCTATGTGGAATAACTTCTGAAGTTATTCAGATGACTTATTTCTAGAATGTAACATAACCAAGCAGGGGGAAAACCTCAGATTAGAATCAGAAGATCCAGCTCCAAATTCTAGTTCCACTACTATAATTTTGAATGGGTTAATTAAACAGTGAATGATGATGACAATGATGATACTGATGAAGGTAAGGAATAGAATTTTCATTTCATTTGGTATTGGGAACTCCCCTATGAGGAATAATTACAATGAATATAATTCAAATTTATGTTGCACTTTAACGATTGCAAAGTTCCTCATCTCAACAACTCCCAACAACAACCCTCCCAGCAACACATCTATGAGCTAAGGACCTGTGACTTTGGTGTGGGAACTTCCTCCAAAGGAGGTCACAAGTCATTCATAATTTAGTAGATAAGTATTTAGGACATTACCTAGCTCAGAAAAGTTAAGTGATTTTCCCAGGGTCGCAAAAAATTCAAGTATTATCCCCATGAGTCAAGTAAAATGATTGTAAACTGTGGAGGTCTCTACAAACCAACAGATTATTTTTGGGTCATGGTGCTCTGTGCCTATACATTATTTTCCTCTGATTTTCTTCCTTTCATTTTGTGTTTACCAAAACCCCCATACAACTCTTCCACTCACAGATTCTTCTTAGGCAAGAATGAGGTTGGAACTTCAACCTTGGTATTGTATTACAGACATTCTGAACAATCGAAAGGGGTCATCCCAGCTTGAGCCTCTGTCTTTAGTAAAGCATGCCTACCCCAAAGGCTGCTGTCATCCTAAGTCAGCTTTGGACATTTATATGGTTCCTTGCCCACCAGGAGCTTGAAGTTTGTTGAGGGACATAAATCTTGGACATCTGGACAAAGAATACAAGAGTTTATCCAATAAAAGGTTCAACTGTATTCCTATCATCTAATTTTGAAGACTCTCCTTAAGATAAGAGACTTTCATTTTTGGTCTTTTTATGCCTAGAATCTTGACTACAGTAGAAGAAAATTAACAAATGCTTATTGAAATGAATTGAATCCTCCTTGTGGTTACCCAATATTCTATGAACTTTTGAGGGGAGGGCAGAATTATTTCAATTTTTGTCTTGCTTATGCCTGGCACATAGTAGGAACTTTAAAAATGTTCTTTGATTATTCTATACATTTCCAGAAATCTCCCACTTTCCACATCTTTAATACCTGACTTGCTATCTTTCTTTCCATCCTACTCCAACATTTTGAGAGATGTCAGTATACCAGCGATGACCCTTTTAACTGCCTGATCTCATAGTTCTTCAGCTTCCTCAGTTCTATTGACTTTCTTCTCCACCCTTTTCAGTTACCCACAAGCAAGGGCACACCTTAAGCCCTGCCCTTACCTGGAAGGGTACCACCTTGCATATCCTGAATTTTGCTACTCCTCTTGCTGACTACACTCTCCTGATCTGTCACCTTTCCAATTATTTCATTTTTTTCTAAAGACTAGGTCTCCCTATTTTCTCCAATCTGGAAAGGAAGGAATGGGTAAAGGCTTCTTGTGGGTCAGGTCTCTTTCTGATAGGCATGGAAACTTGACCTGTTCGGTTTCCAACTTGGGCTGGTTTGACCCTTCTTGGGCAACTTGGTGTCCCCCCCACCCTCTAATCCTGGAGGATCCCCATAGTAATGGTGAACTTAGTATGTACACTGTTTGTCTTAGCCCAATGCCCCTCAGAACTCCTGAACTCCTAACATCTGCCAGCCTCAGCCTCCTCTGTAGCTGAGATTGTTGTGCTGTTGTGTGTGAGGTGAATCACCACACCCAGTCTCACTCTTATTGAATCTGGTTTTTGTCCACATTGTGCCCTCTGCTCCCTCAGTCCTCTCTTCTCCCATTCTGTTCCTTCTGTTCTGGCTTCACTTATTTCTGACCCAACCTGGACCTCATGCTCATCTATTTACAATCATAAGATTAGAGATTTTAAGTTAAAAAGAAATTCGATGATTTCACTAATCACCAGCCTAGAATCTCTGACCCTTTGACCTTTAGGTATTATCCTGTTAATCTTCAAACTTAGTTCTGAGCTGAATGACATAGGATCAAGTTCATAGATCAAGGGTCACAGATTGGAAGGGACCTTAGAGGTCACTTGATCCAACCTCCTCATTTATAGGAGAAAATTGGAGAGGTAAAGTTACTTACCCAAGGTCACACAAATAGGTGTAAAGTAATTAAATTCATCTGGGCCCTTATTGCTGTTCAGTAATCCTTTTGTTACAGTCTCTGGGTCATCTCCAGTCCTCCTGACGAATATCTGGTCACTGGATTCAGATGGCTCTGAAGGAGAAGTGAGGCTGGTGACCTGCACAGCCTTCCCTCACTCAAAACAAAGTCAAGTGCAAGTCAAAGGACGAACACACTGACCTCATAAGATTCTTTGTGGAAGCAAGGAGTGCCAAACTTTTTCCATTCTTTTCAAGATGCCCCAGTCTCCCAATTTTACATTTATGCATATACACACACACACATACACACACACACACACACACACACACACACACAAATTAGACAGTGAGCTCCTTGAGAGTGGGGATTGTTTTTCTTTTTCCTTTTTTTTGTATCCCAAGCACTTAGCACAGGGCCTGGATTAATAAATACTAGTCACTAATAAAAGCTAGTGACTGACTGACACACACAACAAATTCCAACTCTTCCTTTCCCAGCAAATGACCTCATGCCAACAGTGTTGTGGGGCTCAAATGAGATCATGGATATAAAGCACTTTGCAAACCTTAAAACCCTATATCAGTGCCAGTCATCACCATCATCATCATCACCATCCTCATCCTCATCCTCCTCATCATCATCGTTTTCAAGTCACCAGGTTTCCAGTCTAGTAAAAACTTTCGCCCCTGAGCTTTCTATTGCACTCTTGCTGAGCTTAAGCAGTGTTCACAGAGCAATACAAAAGGAGTTCTGGTAAATGTTTAACGCCTATAGGGAATGTGGCTGTGGTTCAGTCATTTCAGTCACATCTGACTCTTTGTGACCTCATTTAGGATTTTCTTGGCCGAGACACCGGAGTGGTTTGCCATTTCCTTCTCCAGCTCATTTTATAGATGAGAAAATGGAGGCAAACAGGATTAAGTGACTTGCCTATAGAGGATTAGGAGAGAATATATGTACACATACTTTTAATTTTAATCTGCGTTGTTAACACTTTCTTAAGTCTAGAAATCAAGAAAACAGTAAGTCAAACCCTGTTTTGTAGCAATTTCTGAGGTGTCAAAGTGTTATTCAGTTCTTTCAGTCACATTTGTCTCTCTGTGACCACATTTGGGGTTTTCTTGGCAAAGACCCTGAAGTGGTTTGCCATTTCCTTCTCCAATTCATTTTATAGATGAGGAAACTGAAGCAAACAGAGTTATATGACTTACTCTGGGTCACACAGTTAGTGTCAGAGGCCAGATTTGAACTCGGGAAGATGAATCTTCCTGACTTCAGGCCCAGCATACTATCCATTGACCACCTAGCTGCCCCTGAGGTGTCAGTGTTCCCGATGAAACTGTAAATACATGGCTCTTGCCAGGTTAGAGCTCCCTGCAGACTGAGATCAATGAGGAATCCCTTGTCTCCATTCTCTGTATCTCAAAGCTTCTCTATCTTTGCCCATGAATTCCTCCTTCCCTATTGCCTTAGAAGAAAACATCCTTTCCTTCACTTTGACAAAGCCAGCTCCTCTCTGCCCCGCTCCCCTTCCCTCATTCTCTCTCCCTCCATCCATGTGTATCAGACTTTACCCAGGAGTTCACCGACTGCTAGATCAGATGAATAAATGAATGCAAGGAATCATAAGTTCAGCTAGAGGGCAATCCAGTTACATGGTCCAGCCCTTCACAACCAGCTCAGTGAGGGAATGGCAGGGAGAGAAATAAGGTCACTCACTGCAAGGCAAGGCAATCCAGGAAATAAGAAGCTGTGAGTAGCTGTGAGCTACTTAATCAGCTGTGAGCTGATTAAGACGGGGATTTCTCAGATTCCATGCTCAGGAAGTCACCTCATCCAGGTGAACCAATGACCATATTTTTCCAACAGGAAATTTGGTACTTTTTGTTTACAGTTCTAATTTATTGAGCTTCCCAAAGGTCATAGGACCAAAAATTCTAAGCTAGAAGGACCCCAGAGGTCACTTAGAACAACCCCTCCACTTCACAGTGGAAGGAACTGAGACTAACAGACATTAAGTGACTTTCCAGAGATCACACAGGTCATAAGTGTCAGTGTAGGATTTGAACGCTGGTCCTCTGACTCTAGAACAATCCCAGAGGAAAATTTCTGGGAGTGCTAAGCATGGATTCAGAAAAACCTGAGTTTAAATCCCAGCCTCAGACACAAGCTGTCTGAACCTGGACATATCACTTAAGCTCTTGCTGCCTCAGTTATTTCAATTATAAAGTGGGGATAGTAATCGCACCTCTCTCCCAAGGTTGTTGTGAAGATCAAATGAGATATTTGTAAAGTGCTTAGGACAGTGTCTCATACATACGAGGTGCTTAATAAATACTTATTCCCTTAGTATCCAGAATTTAGGAATGCTTTAGCACATATCCCTTAGGGTATGTGGAGAATTCTTGATTCTTCATTATGTAGAGTCTGGGCAGAGACAAATAGCCTTCACCTAGGTCTCATGATCTGGGGAGCTCCTGTCCACATTCTTGGTCTCCTCCAAGTCAAGTGGGTCTCCCCATGAGGCTTGCTGCTGAAGTCTTACCTCTACCATTTTCCTGATTCATGTCAGTAAAGGTTAGAATGAGAAGGGACCTCAGCTCAGGATTGTTCCAGAAGTAGGCTGAACATGTGTGAAGGGGTCATGCAGTTGTGATTATAGAATTTCTTCCCTTTGTGAAACAAAATTGACCATTACAGGGAATCTGTAACTGAAGACCTTTCATCTAGAATACATGGAATTTACAACCGAAGGACGGAGACAACCTAATTCATCCTGCTCTTTTTTATTTTACAGAAAACTGAGACTCATGGAGGTTAAAGTGATTTGTTCAAGGTCATACAGATAGTAAGTGACAAAGCTGCTATTCATAGATTCTTTGCCTCTAAGCCTAGGGCTTTTCCTGCTAGCTAACCTCACACTGCTAGCACCATGTTCCAACTAGCTGAACTAATTAACTCAGTTTATCTATTGCACCAGACCCATTATTAAGGTGCCTTAGCCCTAGACTTACATAGCCTTAGAGCCCAAAGGGATTCTAGAGCAATGGTGCCAAATTCAGATAGAAATGGATTCCTGCCAGCAGTATAGTAACTTAGAAAACCACAAATTAACATTATCTATGTTGCACTGTATTTTTATTTTGATAAACATTTCCGAATTACATTTTAATTTGGTTCAGGCTGCACTCAAGAGTTTTGTGGACTAGGAATTTGACATCCCATTCTAGAAATTATCCTCTCCTACCCTTTCTTCCTTCCTTCCTCTCTTTCTCTCTTTCTTTCTTTCTTTCCTTCTTTGAGGAAAATAATGTCGAGAGAGAAAAAAAAGTCATCTATTCAAAGTCACACAAATAGTTAAGAGCAGATGATGAACTTGAACCCTTTTCTGACTCTTGGTTCAAAGTTCTTTCCACTGTACCATGATTCCAGAGAAATCCCAAAGAAAAGAGAAGGGATCCCAAAGCTAAAGTAGGTATGATCTCCAATTCAACATCTCTGGATGATCAGAAGAGCAGAAAGAGCAGAAAGGAGCAGGCTTTGGCATAAAAGCACAAAGCTTGGAATAAGGAAACTCAAGTTGGAATCTCACATGCTTACTAGCTGTGTAAATGGGACAAGCCATTTCATCTCTTTCAGTCTCAGTTTATTTATCTATAAAATGAAAATAATAATACCATTTGCCTCCCAGGGTTGTTGTGAGGATAAAATGAAATAATAAAGATAAATCACTGCAAATCTCAAAGCTCTATATAAATATAGTTATTGTTATACTTCCATGGCTGGGATGGAGAATGGAGCCCATTCCTCCTGAATCTGAGCAGCTGCAAGTGCTAGGGGGAAGTGCGGTTAGCCTGACTTTCTGGCCTCTGATAAAAGAATGCAAAATAACAGGTTTGCAGGTTGGTCTGGCAGGGGACGTGCAGTTTCTTTGTAGCCTGGATCTCCACAGTCCACACCCTTACTGGTACCACATCAGGGTGTGTCTCTGTCTGTTTTCACAGAGAAAAGGCTTGTCAAAGTTACAGCCACTGGAAGCTTCTGGGGGCTGGAAATGGGTTCCATCGAGTTTGCTGGATTGAAACTAAATCCCAGATACACAAAGATAGGGGTGTTGGAAAAGGGGTATCTGAGCATCATTTGAAGCTTTAGGGAGAATAGTGATTCCTAATCTAAGTCTCAAAGAGCACCTTATTCTGTATGAAAATATATGCTAATTAATAGGCATCATATGTGGCATTCTCCAAATTAAATCCTAGGACTGAGAGCTGGAAGGACCTTAGCCATCTTTAGGATGATTGGAATTTCAAGGGTTTGTGAACTGAGATGGGGGAAAAAATTTACATCTTTATTTTCACTAACCTCTAATTGAAATTTAACATTTTTTTCAGTTATTTAAAACCACTATTCTGAGAAGAGATTTGTGGCTTTATCAGATTGCCAAGGAGGTTCATGACCCAGAAAAGGTTAAAAATTCCTAGTCTAGTCCATTGCTAGTAAAGTAAGAATAAATCAAATTTATTTACGTTTGGCTTGCACTGTGATTGTTATTACTGGGGTAGCCAGGTAGTCCAGTGAATAAAGCATGGGGCCTAGACTCAGGAAGACTTATGTTTATGAGTTCAACTCTGGCCTCAGACACTTACTAGCTGTGTGACCCTGAGCAAGTCATTTAACCTTGTTTGCCTCAGTTTCCTCATCTGTAAAATGAGCTGGAGAAGGAAATGGCAAACCACTCCTTTATCTTTGCCAAGAAAACCCCAAATGAGGTCATAAAGAGCTGGATATGACTCAATAACAAGAAAAGGTGATTATTATTGATAGTGGGGTTTTTTTTTTTTGCAGTCAGAGTAGCAGATTTATCTCCCTAAATATACTTTTATGTAGCAAATGGTACAATGATTGCATATTATAGCATTTGGTAGTTTAGGGAGGAATTTCCAGCAATTAAAGGCCCGCATGACCTTGGAGTTATTCTTGACTCCTCACCCTCCCTCCTCTTCTGTATCTAGTTAGGTTCTAAGTCTTTAGATTCTGCACTCAGGGTATCTCTCCCACACATCCCTTTGTCTCTACTCTGATAGCCACCACTCTGGTTTAGGCTTCTTTCACCTTTCTCTTGGATCACTGCTCTAGCCTCCTAACTGGTTTCTCTGAATCCAATATCTTTACTCTTTTTTTTATATAGCAGCCAAAATCTTTGTCAGGCCCCAGTATGATGATGTCACCCTCTACTAGAAAACCTTCATCGGTTCCCCATTTTCTATATAATAAATGTAAATTCCTCAGCATTACCTTTCCAGCCTCTCCTCTTCCTCCCCCTCCTCCTTCTTCTTCTTTATCTTCTCTTCTCCTCTTTCTTCTTCTTCTCCTCCTTTTCCTTCTTCTCCTTCTCCTTTTTTTCTTCTCCTAATATTTTTCATTCTAGCAAAACTGGACAATTTACACTTGATCTATTTCCTACTTTCTTTCATTTGTTCAAGCCATTCCCCAGCGCCTGGAATGCACTCATTTCTCACCTTCATCTCCTCACATTCTTTAAACCTCAATTCATGTGCTGCCTGCTTTAAGAAGCTTTCCCTCATCTCTCTCTCCCCAAGTCATTAATGCTCATTCTACACACAAATTACCTTTTACTCGTTTATATTTGCAAGTAGAACGTATGCCCCTTTTTGAGTCAAAAACATTGAGTGGTTTGCTTTTTTCTTACCTATTACTTAGCATGGTAACTTGCCATAGTAGGGGAAAAGGATAAGTCTACTGTGCCTTCTACATGCAGGGCACTGCCTCAGACACCTTGCAAAGACTATCTCTTCTGATCATAGCAGGTGCCAAAAGGTGTTGAATTGAATATATGAGATGCGAGTAAGGCATTGGCTCTGGAGCCTCAATGCTGCTAAATCCATGATGGCAGAGCAAGACTGACCTGTAGGCAAAATATCATGGTAAGATTTGATTTAAGGGACACCAGGAAGGCCTTGCTTCCCCTTCCCAAAATATATTCTTTCTTCTGATTCAGCCTACCATACTACCTGAAATTCTGCTGTAAGAAATGCATACCTTTGACTTCAGAAGAGTTCTTTTTTCTTTTCTTTTCTGTCTCCCATGCCTGGAATGCTCTCCCTCCTCACAACTCTCTCAGAAATCTCTGGTTCCACTCAAGGCTTAGCTCAAGTACCATGTTTTACATATGACCTTTCCTTCTCCACCTCCCCCAACAGTTAGTGCTTCCCCAATTAATTTCCCCAATTGAATTTTCTTTGTGGATATTTTGTATTTATTTTCTGGTGTACATACTTTCCCCCAACTGACTCCTTAAACACAGGAACTATTTTCATTTTCCAGCGCCTAGTAAAAGTCTAGCATACAGCGGGGGCTTAATAAATGCTCATTGGCTTGAATCAAGTTGAACTGAACTTCAATGAGAATAAGTTCAAGAGGGGAGAATCAACTAGGTGTAATAAAAAGTGGATTGGTCTAGAAATCAGAAAACCTAGCCTCTAGCTCTGGCATTTTTGCTAACTAGTTACATTAACTTTGACAGATCACTTAACGCTTCTGGGCTTTAGTTTCCTCAAATGCAAAATTTGGAAGTTGGACTAGCCCAGAGGAGGGGAACCTGCAGCCTTGAGGCCATGTGTAGCCCTCTAGGTTCAAGTGCAGTCCTTTGACTGAATCCAAACTTCACAGAAAAAATTTCCTTAATAAAAGGATTTGTTCTGTAAAACTTGAACTCAGTCCAAAGGCTGCACCCAAGGACCTAGAATGCCACGTGACCTTGAGGCCACAGGGTCCCCATCCCTGGACTAGATGATTCCTATGGTCCCTTACCTTTCAAATATTTTATGATTTTAAGGTTTGAATGCAGAAAACTATTACTAATCATTCACATGTTAGTGTATATTAGCACATAGCTAGCTGAACATAGGAAGCTGAGAAAACAGAAGTTTTTAGTTAGCATTAAAAAATGCTTTAGATACCCTCACCTCCCTTTTGCCAACATTTGCAAAGTACTTTACAAATATTATCTCATTCTATTCTCACAACAACCCAGAAGATCAGTACCATTATTATCCCCATTTTACAAATGAGAAAACTGAGGCAGTCATAGGTTAAATGACTTGTCCAGGATCAGACAGCAAATGTCTGAGGATGGATTTCAACAGGGGTCTTCCTGACTTCAAGTATAGGGCTTTATTCACTGTATCACCTAACAGGCAACAGAGTTGCCTGGGATATCGCTATCTGGTAATGAAAGGGGTTGTACGAATGATTCACAAAGCGAATTATTCAGAGGTGACCATATCGTGACGACCAGCCCTTGGATATAAATTTAATCTAAGCAGTTGGTTGGTCCATTGAATAGAGCATAGGACTTGGAGTCTGAAAGTCTTGAGATCAAATCTTGCCTCGTATACTCCCTAGACGGACAATCCTCGACAAGTCATGTAACTTCTTTCAACCTCATTTGGAAAGGGAAATAATAATAGTATTTATGAGGATCAAATGAGTTAATATATATGTAAAGCATTTTTCAAACTTAAGGCTATATAAATACTAGTTATTATTATTATTAGGAAGAGAGAAATCCAGGCATGGTGGGAGGGTTAGGAGCAGCTCTTCTCTTGGAATGGAGCATGATTCTGGGGACTCAGCAAAAATTGGAACCTGCTGGGAGCCCTACTCTAGGAGCAACAATAAAATTCTCCACATCTGACTTTGAGGAAATGACAAATGAAAAAAACAACGTAGGCTGGTTACCTAATTCCCAGCCATATCCCTAATCCATGTGGGTAGCCCATAAAAGGGCAGTCACTTTAACTCTATTCTGGAAGTTCCCCCTTTACCCCTGGTATGAAATACCATTTTCTTTTTCCTTCCTTCCTTTCTTCCTTCCTTTTATTTCCGTCTTCCTCTCTTCCCTCCCTTTTCCCCATTTCTTTCCTGATTTTCTCTTCCTTTCTTTCCTTCCTCCCTCTCTTTTTCTTTCTTTCAGTTCCTTCTTTCTTCCCTTCTTCCCTCCCTCCTTCTCTTTCTTTCTCCCTTCTTTCCTTCCTTCCTTTCTTTCTAAAAAATTACCCTGCATCTTCAGTAACTTCAACTGCAAAGTTATAAAGAAGGAAGTGGTTCCTATTATACTCCCACCTTAGTTAGTGTGAGGATGTGTACGTAATTAACATGCACTACGTTTGACATTCTTCAAAGCCTGACTCATAGTATCTTAGGACTGAAAACTGGAAGGACTTTAGACAGCATCTTATCAACTAGGTAAAGCAGGAGGTTGCCTATGTGATGATGAGATTTCAGAGTCTGGGGGAGGATTTTTTATTGCTCTCAAACCCTCCTCTATTGCCTGGATGATGACTGAAATTCTACCTTTAGTATTTCATTGAGGAGTGTGTTTCTATCAGAATGAAAATAAGTATGAAAGAAGCAACACTTTAAGCTGCAAATTCATTCATTAATTTAATGGGGGTTTTTTAAGTCTCCATTAGTATAGCACACTGTGCTAAAAGCTGATGGAAGTACAAAAATGAATGACACAAGCCTTACCCTCATAGGGCTTACAGTCTATGGTGAAGGTAAGACATTAGAAAGTAGATAGTCATCATAAGTAAGAATAAAGGATTCAAAAGCTAATTTTGATAGGGGAAAATGAGTAAAGACATTGGGTACCTGGGGCTTTAGGGAGAGGGCATGAGAGAGAAGTTAGGTACAATGAAGATGAGCCAATGTCTTTCCAATTTTACCAGTGTTCAGATAGGTACAAGAACCCTGGTAAGACCATTTCCTGGCTCTCTTTTGGATGTCTCTGCCATTTGAAATGGAAACAGGGGAAATCAGGGAGACCCTAAACTTTTGTCTAATGCCATGAGTCCACAGTGTAGGGAACCACTGCACATATGTACATAGAGTTACATGGACACATGCAAGGCCAGTCTCTTCTGTTGGTTCCTACTATTGGAGAAATTATGGAAAATTCTCCTTTCTTCTTGCTTCCTCCCTGTGAATCTAAGCATATGACAAGTACTTGACTCAGTTTCTTTTCTTCTTGATTCCTTTTAGTATATGGAAGGTTCGTGGGAAGGACTGACCTAGAAAGAAGGAAAGGGACCCTCTAATAACTACACTGCACTGGGAGGGAGCCAAGAGACTGACTTCTAAGGTTTTGCTACTAACTAGCTGTGTGACCTTGAAAAAGCCACTATACTTCTGTGCCTCTATTTCATACATAGACCATACAGCTAGAACTGAAAAGAACCCCAGAGGCCATGTGGTTCAATTATCTCATTTTACAGGCAAAATTTAGGTCCAAGGAGATCAAGCGACTTGTACAAGGTTACATAGGTAGTAAATGACAGGATTTGAAGCCAAGTGCTCTGATACTCAACACAGAGGAAGGAAGGAAGGAAGGAAGGAAGGAAGGAAGGAAGACCAACCAGTGGTATGGTCCTCTGTAGCAGTAGCAGCAGCAGCAGTAGTAGTAGCAGTAGTAGTAGTAACAATAATAGCATTTACATAGCATTGTAAGATTTGCAAAGCACTTTACAAATGTCAAATTTTAACCTCACAAGCACCCTGGGAGATGATATTATTATCCTCATTTTACAAATAAGGAAACTGGGACAAATAGTGGTAACGTGACTTGTCCAAGATCACACAACTAGTAAGTGTCTGGCGCAGGCTTTTAACTCAAGACTTCGTGACTCCAGGTCCAGTGCTCTATCCACTGAAAGAAAGAGATGAATGAAGAAGACAGAATCTGTGGTTTTAGTAAATTCTTAGACCTCTTTTTCAGGTTTGTTTCTTCCTCTCTCTCTCCCAGGGGTGATTGATGCTTGTTCTTCCCTCACCTGCCTCCTTAGTCTCTCCCCCCAGTTCCTCTCAGCTGTATCATCCACTATTGTTTGACTTTCTTTGGGACTCAAAGTCCCTAGTGGCGTCTGCGGTGTTTTTGGAGGTTTCTGACAGTATGTGACAATCAGCCCCTAGACCCACCTGAACTACGGTTTCTGGGATGTTGAGGTATCTCTCTGGGAAATGCCTTTATTGGTCCTGTCCCTGAGAAGTTGCCATTAGTCACACCAAAAAATGACTTTTTCACTCCTTACTGTTCTTTGTTGACTGCATGCCAGGCAATCTAGAGATGAGTCACTTCCCACACTGTGTTATTATCTAGGCACCCAACACAGGCTTTTGTCTGCTGCTTTGGTGTCTAACATTTCTTTTAATTTAATGAGTCAGAAATAGCAACTCACCCAGGGCCCTGTGACCTCCCAATCTTCCCTCAAGAAATATTCTGAGGAAATTTTGCTGGAAAACACTGCAGAGAAAGGAAAAAGGAACTGGTTTTGGAAGTGGTGGCTCTGTACTGAAAATATGGAGAAAGGAGCTGAAAAAAGAGAACCGGAAATTGTATTTCAAAAAACCATTGTTATCGAAGAGGATTCATTAATCCCTGAGTCACTATGTAGGGTTGTGAATTTTAAAGTCTTTGTGCTTTCAAAGTCTCCAGTTAGTCTAAGGCAACTGTTAACAGTCTATGAGTGCAGATTCTATAGTCCCTTAAGACCTCTGTCATCCAGGTTATCTGCAAGTTCATAGTGTGAGAAACCTCCAAATATGGACATTTCTAAGACCACTGACATTAACATCCCATCTGGACTTTGGGATAACTAAGCTATAGCTCAGAATTTCAGCGATTGTCCAGTGTCCATGACAAGAAACCAGTACTCTCAAGTTTGCTTATGCTTACAAGCTCCACTTGCGGCAAATTCATTAGGATGTAAGTATTTTGAGGGCAGAGACACTTTTTTTTGTTTATATTTGTATCTTCAGTACTTAGTACAGGGTTTTGTCACATATTAAACCCTTAATAAATGTGTTTATCTACCTATCCAACTGAAGGGACCTGGACCCCTAAAAGAAAAAGATCAAGTCTTTGAAAGCAGCCGGGACCCTGAAGGGTTCACCTGAGGTATCTGGCCCAGACCAACCTACCTAGATACTCAGTAATTCTTTTAACTGCATTTCACTGCACTTTCACCTTGGCTCTCTATAACTCTCATTAACTCCATTCTTTGTCTGCACCTGGACCACCCCAGGCTATTTACCAATCCTTAATCCTATCTAGATCTTCTAATTGTCTTTTCTTGTATATAAGTACCAATCTTACCCCCATTAAATTGCTCAGATTCACTTACAATCTAAGCAGCTTCTATTGGTAGCACAAATAAACCTCACTACTTTGACCAAGGGAGGTCTGGTTCTTTCCAGGCAGACCCCTGTACCCTTGCATTTTGGTTTTCCCAGTACCCCAAACCACAACATATCCATCCATCTATCCGTCCATCCATCCATCCATCCATCCATCCATCCATCCATCCATCCATCCATCCATCCATCTATTTATCTCTATCTACCTATCTATCTACCTACCTATCTATCATCTATCTATCTATCTATCTATCTATCTATCTATCTATCTATCTATCTATCTATCTATCTCTCTATCTCCATAAGCCAAAGGGCCCTCAGTATGGGACTCTCTCCTTACTGGTGGAGATCAATGCCTTGCATCTGCTGGAGGAATTGTCAAGAGCAGGAAAGTGGTGAGCAGAAAGACCCCGTCTCTTCAGGTCTTTGGGGGATACTTTGATTCTCTTTGAGCTTCAAGTATTTTTGACTTCTAGCTTTAAGAGAGAAGATGGATGATGCTGACTTCACCAAAGAGCAGAAGCAGACATGAAAAGGTAGCAGTCTATCTAATGTCCTTATCCCCAGCTTGTGATACTAGAGACTTCAGAGACTTTCCCTTTGGGTGAAATCTGGAATTCTCGATTGAGTTGTTACCTCTCTCCTACTGGGAGAGCTTTTCCATTCTCTTTTATCTGGCATATATTCTATGAATATCTTCTCTGATTTTTGTTTTGCTTTTTGACTTGGATAAATGGGTTTCTTCGCTTCTTTCTCAGTGTGTTTATTATGGAACCAGTATTTGGTGGGAAGGGAGTCAAGCCTGGGATATAAAGCTGGGGGTCCTCCTTTCCTTATAAAAAAACAGTGATCAGAAGTTAGATTGCATCTGAAATCATGTCCCTTAAGACTATTAATATTTAAAGAAGCAGATAAATATAATTCTAGCTCAGTCCCTCTTTTCTCTAAAGAGAGCAAAATGGCCAAGTTTTTAACCTCAACATCTAGCTTCTCCTCTTGGCAGGAAATCAAGTTTCCTTAGGAGAAGGATGGAGGAGAAAAGTATAGAGATGTCTATTCTGCTTACTTTTTTGTATCCTAAGATATTTTTTTAAAAAAATATTTTTTAGCATTCTTTTCTTTTTAAATTTTGAGTTCCGAATTTTCTCCTTCACTCCCATCCTTCTCACACACACTGAGAAGGCAAGAAAATGATATCAGTTATACATGTGAAATAATGTAAAGCATAGTTCCATATTAAAAAAATTAAAAATAAAATGAGAAAATTATACTTTAGTTTGCACTTAGAGGTCATCAGTTATCTCTCTGGAGGTGGACAACATTTTTTTCATTGTGAGTCCTTTGGAATTGTCTTAGATCATTAAATTGATCAGAGTAGCCAAGTCTTTCACAGCTGATCATCATTACAACATTGTTGTGCACAATGATCTCTCCTGGTTTTTGTCACTTTATTCTGCATCAGTTCATAAAAGTCTTGCCATATTTTTTTTTCTGAAACCACCACCATCTCATTATTTCTTATAGCACAATAGTACTCCATTACAATCATATGCCACAACTTGTTCAGTTACTCCCCAATTGATGAGTATCCCCTCAATTTCTCTTTGCCACCACAAAAAGAGTGGTTATAAATATTTTGGCACATAAAGGTCCTTCTCTTTTTCCTCTGATCTCTTTGGGATACAGACCTAGTAGTGGTATTGCTGGAACAAAGCGTACCTATAATTTTATAGCTCTCTGAGTATAGTTCCAAATTGTTCTCTAGAATATTTGAACCAGTTCACAACTCCACCAACAATTTATTAGTGTACTTGTTTTTCTTCATTCTTTCTAGCATTTGTAATTTCTTATAGGTATGCAGTGATACCTCAGAGTTGTTTTAATCTGCATATATCTAGTGAATAATGATTGAGAGCATTTTTATATGACCATAAATAGCTTTGATTTCTTCTGAAAACTGCTTATTTATACTCTTTAATCATTTATCAATTGGAGAGTGGCTCTTATTTTTATAAATTTGAATTAGTTCCCTATCTATATATTTGAGAAATCAGGCCTTCATTAGAGAAATGCTATAAAACTTTTGATGTTACTTCATTGTCAATAGTACATTTTAGCCAAATGCAGTTTCCCTGATTATCTCTTTCAATTAGGTCTCTTTTTGCTTTTGCTTTGTCTGAGCTCATGATTACTACCCCTATCATTTTTATTTCAGCTGAAGTATAATGATTCTGCTTCAGGTCTTTAACTGAGTGTGTTTATTTCAACTGTATCTCTTATAAACAACATATTGTTGGATTTTCATTTCTAATCCATTCTGTTATCTGTTTTCATTTTATGACAGAGTTGATCCTATTCACATTCAAAGATATGATTACTGCGTATTACGCAATATCCTATTTTCTTCTGTTTATTTTCTCTTTTTGTCCCATTCTTCTTGAAAAGTCTGTTTTGCTTCTGACCACTGTCTCCCTTAATCCACCCTCCCTTTTATCATCCCTTCCCTATATCTCTTATCTCCTTCCCCTCCAATTTCCCTATTGGATAAGATAGATTTTGATACACAGCTGAGTGTATGTGTGTGTGTGTATACATACATATGTATATATTTATTCTTCCTTCTTTGAACTAATTGCAATTAAAGTTCAAGCCTTGCCTGCCAACCTTCCACTATAAAAGACCTTTCTTGTGTGCCTCTTAAGTGAGAAAAATTTCTCTATTCTACCTCTCCCTTTCCCCTTCTCCCAGTGCATCCCTCTTTCTCACCCCTTCATTTTTTTTCTTTTGAGATCTCCTCAACATAAATTGATTCACATTTATGCCTTCTGTCTATGTATACTACTTCTAACTGTACTAATAATGATAAAGTTCTTAGGAATTACATGTATCATCTTCCCATATAGGAATGTAAACAGTTTGATTTTATTGAGTCTCATATGTTTATTCTTTCATGTTTACCTTTTGATTCCTTTTTTTTTTGTTTGTTTTTAAATTAATTTATTTATTTAACTTTTAACATTCATTTTAACAAAATTTTGGGTTCCAAATTTTCTCCCCTTTTGTCCCCTCCCCCCCCAAACACCAAGCATTCTAATTGCCCCTATCACCAATCTGCTCTCTCTTCTATCATCCCTCTCTGCTCTTGTCTCCATCTTCTCTTTTGTCCTGTAGGGCCAGATAACTTTCTATACCCCTTTACCTGTATTTCTTATTTCCTAGTGGCAAGAACATTACTCGACACTTGTTCCTAACACTTTGAGTTCCAAATTCTTTACCTCCCTCCCTCCCCACCCCTTCCCTTTGGAGGGCAAGCAATTCAATATAGGCCAAATCTGTGTAGTTTTGCAAATGATTTCCATAATAGTTGTGTTGTATAAGACGAACTATATTTCCCTCCATCCTATCCTGTCCCGCATTACTTCTATTCTCTTTTGATCCTGTCCCTCCCCATGAGTGTCGACCTCAAATTGCTCCCTCCTCCCCATGTCCTCCCTTCCATCATCCCCCCCATCCTGCTTATCCCCTTATCCCCCACTTTCCTGTATTGTAAGATAGGTTTTCCTACCAAAATGAGTGTGCATTTTATTCCTTCCTTTAGTGGAATATGATGAGAGTAAGCTTCATGTTTTTCTCTCACCTCCTCTCTTTATCCCTCCACTAATAAATCTTTTGCTTGCCTCTTTTATGAGAGATAATTTGCCCCATTCAATTTCTCCCTTTCTCCTCCCAGTATGTTTCTCTCTCATTGCTTGATTTCATTTTTTTAAGATATGATCCCATCCTCTTCAATTCACTCTGTGCACTCTGTCTCTATGTGTGTGTGCATGTGTGCATGTGTGTGTGTCATCCCACCCAGTACCCAGATACTGAAAAGTTTCAAGAGTTACAAATATTGTCTTTCCATGTAGGAATGTAAACAGTTCAACTTTAGTAAGTCCCTTATGACTTCTCTTTGCTGTTCACCTTTTCATGCTTCTCTTCATTCTTGTGTTTGAAAGTCAAATTTTCTTTTCAGCTCTGGTCTTTTCATCAAGAATGCTTGAAAATCCTCTATTTCATTGAAAGACCAATTTTTCCCCTGAAGTATCATATTCAGTTTTGCTGGGTAGGTGATTCTTGGTTTTAGTCCTAGTTCCTTTGACTTCTGGAATATCCTATTCCATGCCTTTCGATCCCTTAATGTAGAAGCTGCTAGATCTTGTGTTATCCTGATTGTATTTCCACAATACTTGAATTGTTTCTTTCTAGCTGTTTGCAATATTTTCTCCTTGACCTGGGAACTCTGGAATTTGGCCACAATGTTCCTAGGAGTTTCTCTTTTTGGATCTCTTTCAGGCTGTGTTCTGTGGATTCCTTGAATATTTATTTTGCCCTCTGGTTCTAGAATCTCAGGGCAGTTTTCCTTGATAATTTCATGAAAGGTGATGCCTAGGCTCTTTTTTTGATCATGGCTTTCAGGTAGTCCCATAATTTTTAAATTGTCTCTCCTGGATCTATTTTCCAGGTCAGTTGTTTTTCCAATGAGATATTTCACATTATCTTCCATTTTTTCATTCTTTCGGTTTTGTTTTGTGATTTCTTGGTTTCTCATAAAGTCATTAGCCTCCATCTGTTCCATTCTAATTTTGAAAGAACTATTTTTTTCAGTGAGCTTTTGAATCTCCTTTTCCATTTGGCTAATTCTGCTTTTGAAAGCATTCTTCTCCTCATTGGCTTTTTGAACCTCTTTTGCCAATTGAGTTAGCCTATTTTTCAAGGTGTTATTTTCTTCAGCATTTTTTTGGGTCTCCTTTAGCAGGGTGCTGACCTGCTGTTCATGCTTTGACTACATGTCTCTCATTTCTCTTCCCAGCTTTTCCTCCACCTCTCTAACTTGATTTTCAAAATCCTTTTTGAGCTCTTCCATGGCCTGAGCCCATTGAGTGGGCTGGGATATAGAAGCCTTCACTTCTGTGTCTTTGCCTGATGGTAAGCATTGTTCTTCCTCATCAGAAAGGAAGGGAGGAAATGCCTGTTCACCAAAAAAGTAACCTTCTATAGTCTTATTTTTTTTCCCTTTTCTGGGCATTTTCCCAGCCAGTGACTTGACTTCTGAATATTCTTTTCACACCCACTTCGCCTCCAAATCTGCCCAGCCAGTGCTTGGGGTCTGAGATTCAAATGCTGCTTCCCAGCCTCAGGGCTTTTGGTGGGGGCAGGGCTGCTATTCAGTGTGAGATTAAGTTCAGGTGCTCTGGTCAGGCAGGGCTGCCTCACGGGCTCAGTTCCCTCAGGGGGTTTATGCAGAGACCTTCAACAATGGATCCAGGCTCCTGCCTGCTTGGGGAGCCCAGGTCTGCTCCCACCTCTGCTGCTGCCTCCTGAGGGGGCCTGAGTTATGGGGGCACCCCACTCCCCTCTCGACCCGCCAAAGAGACCCTCTCACCAACCCCCGTCACCTGTGGGTGGAGTGACTTGTGCGGCCGCTGGAGATCCCGTCCCTGAAGCCCGCTCAGATCTGCTCCTCTCAGTGCCGCGGCCGCGGCAGGGCTGTGCTTGGCTCCCAGTCCATGGCGCAAAGGACCTTTTGTGAGAGGTTTGCAGCTCCCTCTGGAACAGAAATCTCCTTCGCTCCAATGTTCTGTGGCCTCTGGTGCTGCAGAATTTGCAGTGAGTTGCTATTTACAGATGTTCTATGGGTTGTGGGTTCGCAGCTATGTGTATGTGTGTCTTTCTACTCCACCATCTTGGCTCCACCCTTACCTTTTGATTCTTCTCTAGAGTCTTGTGTCTGAATGTCAGATTTTCTATTCAACTCTGGTCTTTTCATCAGGAAAGTCTTCTATTTTTCACCTGAAGAATTATATTCAATTTTTCTGAGTAAGTGATTCTTGCAGTCCTAGCTCCTTTACCTTCTGGAATATCATATTCTAAATCCTCCACCCCTTTAATGCAGAAGCCACATTAAAGAATATTGTGTTATCTTGACTGTGGCTCCACAATAGTTGAATTATTTCTTTCTGGCTGTTTGCAATATTTTCTTGTTGACCTGGGAGCTCTGGAATTTGTCTATAAAATTCCTGGGGGTTTTCATTTTGGGATACCTTTAAGGAGGTGATTGACAATTTTTTTTCTATATCTATTTTACCCTCTGGTTCTAAAATTTCAGAATGATTTTCCTTTATAATTTCTTGAAACATGCTGTCTAAACTCTTTTTTTGATCATGGCTATTTAGTAGTCCAATCATTTTTAAATTCTCTCTCCTCAATCTGTTTTTCAGGTTAGTTGTTTTTCTGATGAGATGTTTCATATTTTCTTCTATTGTTGCATTCTTTTAAGACTTTGTTTTATTGTTTTTTGATGTCTCATGGAGTCATTAGCTTTTATTCATCCAATTCTAATTTTTAAGGAATTATTTTCTTCATTAAGTTCTTGTACTTCTTTCCATTTGACCAATTCTGCTTTTTAAAAGACTTTTTTTGGTGAATTTTTGGACCACTTTAACAACAGGCCAATTCTGTTTTTAAAAGTGTTATTATCTTCATTTTTCTGCCTCTTTTACTCAGCTGTTGATTCTCTTTTAATAATTTTCTTACATTCCTCTAATTTCTTTTCCCAACTTTTCCTTTACCACTGTCATCTTTTTCTTTAACTCTTCAAGGAATTCTTATTGGGAGGGGGCCCAATTAGCATTTTTCCTTGAGGTTTTGTTTGTAGCTGTTTTCGCTTTGCTATTTTCTTTCAAGTTTTCAGTCTTAGTGTCATCTTAGACATTAACCATGGGACTGGATGATATGACACAGCTGACAAATGTCTGAGGCTGGATATGAACTCAGGTCTTCCTAGCTCCAGGCCTAGCATTGTGCCATATAGCTACTCTTTTTAAGGGATCTCTCATTTTATGAACTCCTATACAATTTGGTCCATAGTTCTTATGACACTTCATTTCTTGTATTTGTGTATCTGCATCAGACCATGCATCAAGTTACAAACCCTCTGAAGTCAGGAACCTTGATTTTTTCCTGTTTAGATACTCCATGTTGACTAGTGTAATTACGTGCACAGAGTAGCATTCAAAAAAAATGTGCAACAAATGAAAATGAAAAACGGAAGTTAAAAAAGGATCAAATACCAGAGAGTCCAAGAAAGGTCAAATAGACTGTGAACTAAGAAAAATTTCTTGGATTAGACAACTGGGAGGTCAGTGGTGACCTCAGAGAAAGAAGTTTCAGGGAAGTAACAAAGAAAGAAAGCATATCACAGGAATGAACAATTCTGTGGATTTGGAGGCTGCTGATACTAACTATACTTAAGATTTAGTGCTGAAGGGAAGGAGAGAAAAAGGTTGGTCATCTAAAGAGAAAAATAAAGCCAAGGAAGCTTTGTTTTTGTTTGTTTTGGAGGGGTTTATTAGAATGGAAAGAGCTGAGCATGTTTGCAGAAAGAGAAGAAAGGACCAAGTGACGAAGATTGAAGATTTAAGGAGGGAATGAATCAATGAAGCCAGGTTGTGTATAAGGGTGTAGATGATAACTCTGATGGCTGGAACAAAAAAAGGAAAATGTTGGAGGGGCTGTGGGAAAACAGGCATATTGATGCATTGTGAACCTAAGAGTCATTCCAACCATTCAGGAGAGGAATTTAGAATTATACACAAAAGGTCAGTGAATAGTCTATGCCCTTTAGCCTAGCTATACAACTGCCAGCTACCCAAAAGAGATCAAAGAAAGAAAAAAATATTCTTTCTGTACCAAAATATGCATAGCAATTCTTCCTTTGTGCTGACATTAAAAAAAAAGAAAACCTATTGTGTTTATTGTAACCCAGGCCTACTTATTCATTAACAAGGCAAACCCTTTGACACTACTATATTTATAAAAAGTGGTCAGTCTAATATGTCAGTACCTCTAGGCTAGCTCTGACATTATAAGCAAGACCTTGATCACAGTAAAGGACAAATATTGACTGAATTTGGCTCCTAACAGACTTGAATAAATTTCAAACATATCTTCATTTGTTTATGGGCAGTAGTAACTTTAATGAAGGAAAAACATATTTTTTAACTATACATTTATTTAATGTTTTATTTTCCCCCAATTACACATAAAAATAATTTTTAACATTCAGTTTTTAAAAATTTGAGTTCTAAATTCTCTCCTTTCTACCCCTCCCCCCCTCACTGAGAAGGCAAGCAATTTGATATCTTATATATGTGCAGTCATGCAAAACATATTTCCATATTAGTCATGTTATAAAAAAGACAGATCCAAACAAACAAACCAACCCCCAAGAAAAATAAAATAAAAACTTATTCTTCAACCTGTATTCATCCTCCATCAGTTCTTTCTCTGGCGACAAATAGAATTTTTTTTTTTATTATAAGTGAAGGAAAAACATTTTACTCCAAATTAATGACTTGCCTTCCTAATAGAAGTATAAGCAGACTATTACTTAATTAGATAATTAATGTTCCCCTTATAAACATTAGACAGTATATCTTATATAAGAACCCAGATGTGGATTATAATTGTTCATATTTACATGAGGGCTTAACAGGGTAAAAAGTTTACTCTTACTTTATAGGCAGTACAAATATTATTATTCCTGTTTACAGAAAGGTTAAAATGTACTTACCTACTGTCACATAAGGAATAAATGGTGGGGTTGGGATACATTTTATTTTGTCAATGTTGGTGCTATTTCTACTAACCACTGTATCTCTCTGGCTCGATTTATAAGTTATTATTGTCACCTTTTAATTATATTGTATAGAATTTCAATTTGTGGGAAAAGAATAGGCAAGTGTAAGACCCTTACACTGCCTCTCAGCCATTAGGCTCATAAGCAATTGATTCTTAGGGTGCATAGCTACCAAGAGGCCACCATAATGTAGTGGAAAGAATGTTGGATCTGGCATCCAAGGACTTGAATATTGGTTTTGTTACTTACTACCTCTGTGGTTTTAGGTAAGTGAATTTACTGCTCTGTGTTTACGTTTTCCCACATGTAAAATGAGGACTTGGGCTAGATGAACTCCAAGGCCTCTTCTAGCTCTAAGTGCCATGAAGTACAAATTAGTTTAATATTTAATAACCTCAGCAGAATAAATGAAGGTAAAAATGCTACAAGAAAATATCATAATATTGCAATACCAATGAAAATGAGTTTAAGATGCTTTGTTCTCACATCCTTTCAATTAATGGGGAAAATCAAGAACTGACAGGTCTTGTCTTTATAAGTTCTTTGGGGGCAAGGATTCTCCATGTTTATTTCTTTTTATGGCATAAATTCTAATCCAGTGGTGGCCACAAGGGTCATGGTCCCATGTTAAAACTGGTCATCTCCAATGGGGATGGGAGTAATGGCCAAAGTATATGCCTTGGACGGAAAATAGGAAGATTTGGGTCCTTGGCTGCCAGACTCCTCTCTTTGGTGTTAATTATTAATTGGAAAAGTTAAGCAACCAAGTCATCTAGTTTCTTCTCTATCTTAGAAGAGTAGGTTGAGAAGAAATAAGGGGATGAAGAGAGGGAAAAGAGGAAAGAGGAAGGGAACAGTATTTGACTCTGTGATGCCTTTTTTTGTGTGTCTTTCTTTGTATCCCCAGGTTTAGCATTGTACCTGGTACATAGTAGGTACTTGATAAATGCTTGGTGATTAACTGGTTAACTGACAGCTTTGGAGATGAATTTTATGTTGTCCATTTGGCTGCACCAAGTAGTCCAATAAGGATGGTGGTTACCACTGGGCATCTCTAGCTCATTCTTTTTTATAAAGTTTAATAATATTTTATTTTTCCTCAGTTACATGTCAAGAAAATTTTTAGTATTCATTTTTACAAAATTTTGAGTTCCAAATTTTCTCCCTTCCTCCTTCCCCTCCACTCTTCTGAAAATAGTAGTTAATTTGATAAAGTTTATACATGTATTATCATGTAGAATCCATCTCCTTTTTCAAAAAACACTAGTAATTTCTTTAAAAATTAATAGTAGTAGTATTAATACATTTGGCTCTACCATGGTTTTCAAAATGTTGTTTACATATCTACCCTGCCATTTTAAAGTAAAAAATTAATTGTCTGGCACCAGATAATGAGAAAGGGATTAAGGGTCAAATGTATTAGAAGAAACAGTTGTTTGGGATTTCTTACAAGTACAAATAACTTCATGTTAAATATATATTCATCCAACAAGCATTAATCAAATGTATGCTATTGCCAGGCACTATTATGGAAAATGATAATTACATTACAAAGAGAGGATTCTATGCCTAAGATTAAGAAGGTGATAGCTCCACTATACTCTACCCTGGTCAGACTGAATCTGGAATGCTGTGTACATTTCCAGGCACTGCAGTTAAAAGAAAGGCATTCATGAGCTGGAGTACCCAAGACTGGCAAAGGGTCTTGAGATATATCTGAGGATTCATTGAAGGATCTGAGATTATTTAGCTTTGAGAAGAGAAAACATGATGATTCTCTTCAACTAGGTGGAAGATAAGGATAATATTCATTTTCTTTGGCCCTAGAGAGAACTGGGTGCATGGAAATAGCAAAGAACCAAACTGGGGATCTATGTAAAGTAAAGCTTCCTGACAGACAGCTGTCCAACAGCTAAATGGGCTGCCTTGATCAAGCAAAGGCTGATGACTAAGTCAAGGTTGTTACAGTTAGGATTCTTGCTCAAGTAAGAGTTGGATTAGATGGTCCCAGAGATCTTTTCCTATTCTCAGATTTTATGATTCTGTTTATCATTCTATGGTTCTGTGACTTAGTGGGCATCAGAAAGCCTGGTTAAATACTTAGCAGTCATGAAATCTTGACTAAGTGTCTTGAGCTCTCAAAGACTCATCTCTGAAATATATATAATATTGAAGAACTCCCTCTTTAGATTACAAGAAAATTCAAATGACCCTCCCAAATTTTCCTTCTTTTAAAAAGCTGTAGCACTATGTATCCAGAACCTTTCTATTCCTCACTTTTGGGACAACTCTGGAGCCAAACATAGTCTTTAAGTATGGTGGAAGATATAAAGAGCCAAAGAGTGTGAAAAAAGAGCATAATCCTTCTTTTAGGTAGCCAGGCTCTCCCAAGAATAAACCAGGTCACCAAGTAAGGGAGTCAGAGCACAGGAGCCAATATAGTGGAGAGGAAGAAGGTTTCACTGCCTCCTCCCACTTTGGGCTGAGCAGTGGTTTGTAACTGATTCACAGAGAATATAGCTCATCATCATGTCTGAAAGCACTATGATATGGTAGACTGGTGGTAGAGGGGAAAGAATACAACTTTTGGAACCCCCAAACCTGGGTTAAATCTTGTATCTAATATTTGTTTTATATAGTCAATTAACTGCGCTAAGCTTTGGTTCTGGAGAAGAAAATGGCAGACCACTCCAGTATCCTTGCCAAGAAAACCCTAGGGAACAGTATGGTTCAGGGGTCATGAAGAGTTAGATACAACTGAACGGCAATAACTAGTCTTGATTTCCTCATCTGTGAAATGAGGGCAATATTTCCATTGCTTTCTTCACACAGGATTGTTCTGAGGAAAGTACTTTGTAAGCCTTAAAGTTCTCTGTAAACTTGAGACATATAAGGTGAGTGACACTGATATTTATTGCCCCAATCTGGAGGTCAGCATCTGAACATCATCCCTTAGTCCTTCCCACAGGGCTCTAAACTTTGTAACTGAGAAGGGGAAGTTGGAAGTTAATTCCAGTTTCCAAGGCTGACTGAGCTGATTTGGGCAAAACCCAGGCAACGAGACACTCTGGGTAAGTGGGAAACTGATAGTCTAGTAGAAAGAGACCTGAATTTGGGGACAGAAGAACTGGATTCTTTTCCCAGCTCTTTTACTTATTATCTGTGTAACCTTGGATAAATCACTACCAGTCTCTGGGCCTCAGCTTCCTCACTTATAAAATGAAGGCTTTGGATTAGTTCATTTTATTAAGTTCTGTCTCTTCCTACCTAGACATTCAGTGGTTCTGTGGTGTTTTTCTGAAATCCAGTGAGAAGCGTGACCACTAGAGGGCAATAGAATGCAGGTGATGGGAAAGATTAAGGCACTTTGCTGCCATGACACCTACAGGTTCTATTGAAATGTCTTCATGTAGATAGGATGACAATATTTTCTGAAACAAAAATTGTGACACGTAGTCTTTTTGGATTGGATTCTTTCCTTGACATCAGGTCATCTGTTATCTCATAGGGAATATCTGTGGTGCATGGAACATGGTACAAAGATCAGAGGGGTGGTATGGGGCATTCAGCGATGGACTAGTATCCCTGTCGTGAGGGCTTGCTGAGTCCCTTTCAGGGCTGCTCATCTGCCTTTGGCGTCCACCTGCCACCCAACTCACCTGCAAGTCTAAGAAGCTGTACTAGGTTGAGGGTAACCAAGGGGACTCAGAACCCATCAATAAGTTGGGGGGATGTTAACCCCAAGCATGTAAGACCCATAGTGAAATGGGCAGATGAGAACAATGTGTTCCAAAGGCCATGAAGTTGGCTGAAGCATGCACTCTGGAGCACCTGGAGTCTTTGACCAGAGACTCCAAGGGAATCCACTGTATCCCAAGCCATCATCAGCCATCTTGATTTTTGTCTTGTCACTGGACTCTGGAAGAGAGAGTGAGGCTGAAGACTGTGCAACTCTGCTTCATTCAATATAATTCACAAACAAGTGAAGACATCACCCTCATGATGTCATGGATCCTCTTTGAAAAACGAAGGAGAACAACAGAGGTAACATGAATTCTAGTGTTAGGCAATAAACATTTATTAAGCGCCTACTAAGAGCCAGGCTCTGTGCTAAGTATTGGACAAGAATCTAGGTTCAAATCCTGTCTCTGGCACTTCACTCATGTGACTTTGGGCAAAGTCCCTGAATCACTTTAGCCTTTAATTTCTTTATCTATAAAATTAAGGGGTTGGAATAGATGTCCTCTGAGACATCTAGCAATAAACTGATGTTCTATGAACTTCATTTTCCTCATCTGCAAAATAAGGTGATAAAAGTATTTAATCTTCCTCTGAAATGTATTTTGGATCTACATTTTCCTTTCTGTTTCTATAACCACCACTTCTCAGATTGTCATCCAGAGGTGTTCTGATAAATGTTTATCAACTGGCTCTCCTCCCAAAAATGTAAGCAAGTCATACTTTTAAATCTAATTTGCATTATTAACATTTTCTCCACCTCTTTCTTATGTCTAGACAATCATAAAATCAATAAATCAAGCCCTGGTTTGTAGCCTTTGACAATTTTAAGGGGGTAAATGGTTACGTTGAAAATTTAACAATTGGATTTTGTATGAGCTGGCTCCATCACAACCTCAGACCTCTTATCACATCCTACTGAGCTACTATAGAAATAGCTCCCCCAAGCCCTGAGTGGACAGGCCAAAGTTTCAGCAAGTTGGAGCTTCTAATTCAATAAGATGACCCTTCTCTTTGTATATTACAAGTTATTATAAGGGAGTCATCCATTTTACAAGTGAGGCATCTTTGGCTCGGAGATGTTCGATAAGATTTGTTCATAGAAGGTTACACACAGTAAGTCTCAGAGTTAAGTTTCAAACTCAGAACCCTGGACCCCAAGGCCTGGGCCCTTTTCAGTACACCATTTTGCCTTACTAATGATACTGGTAAATGGTTCTGAGATGTTTCCATTGAGGTCTCTCTCCGGGAAGATTTTGGGGGGTGGGGGAGGAGGGAGGGTCTGGATAATTAATATCCAAAGATAACCCAAAAATATCATTTAGGCAATACTTTGAAGTTCCTGCCCCATCTAACTTTTTTCCAATTCAATTCTACTCAACAAGGACAATTGTGCAGTAGAGCCCAGTATAATGGTGTGTATATCATCTCTCTCTCTCTTTTTTTACCTTTCTTATTCTCCTCCTACTGACATTACAAACCAAGGAGGAAGAAACTGCAAACTTCTTATATCAAGTTTCAGGTTTCCTTTTCCTTTTATTTGCACTTCAGCATTATTTGATTTATTTTTGGTTGTTTAGATGTATGACAACTTTTGGTTACAATTTGTAAAATGCATAATAATAATCACTATCATTTAGATAATGTTTCAAGGTTTGCAAAGTACTTTACAAATATTACCTTATTTCATCCTCACAATAACCCTGGGAGATAGGTGCTATTATTATCCCCATTTTGCAGTTGAAGAAACTGAGGCAGAGAGAGGTTAAGTGACTTCTCCAAGATCACAGAGCTAGTAAGTGTCTGAAACAGAATTTGAACGCAGGTCTTCCTGACTCCAGACCCAGCTCTCTCTTGCTTCTTCCGGGCAACATAGCTGCAATGGTCTGATATTTTCCTGGAATTTCTTCATGGGTCAATGTGGATTCCATTGTGCTGGTCAGAGCCATAGTTAGCCACTTCTGTGCCCTCAGCAAGATTCTACAGAACTATTTTCCTTTGTCCTAAAGGAATGGGTCTTCTTAGGACAGTAGAGACATATTTTATATATTTTTCTGTGCCCCTGGGGTCTTCACACCTGAGGCAAGTGAGTCAGCTGCCTCACTCTTACACCTCTAGTGCTGGCTATGAGACTCCACCAAATCAGTGCCAATTTGGCTGCTGGCAGAGAACCCAGGATAAGGCATAGTCCATGAAGTCATAGTTCTCTCTGGGACTTGTTCCAGCCCACAGCCACCACAAGACTGTCAGGATTGTTACAAGGTAAACAAGCCATCAACAAAGGAACTAAGGAACTTTGACGGAGGAAGAGAGCTCAAAGGACAAGATCCTCTATAGTTATTAACTCATGACTAAAAAAGGTCAACAGCAAGTTTAGATGGGAAAGTGGTAACATGAATTTTAAATATATAAAGACATCCATTGCTTTCACTGGCCCATAGGACAAAACAGATCGAGGAATAAAACTGAAAGCAAACTAAATCTAGGCCATGGTATGCAGGAGAATTGGAACCAGAGCGACTGGATTCAAATTCCCATCTTGTCCACTGACTACCTGTGTGACTTTGGATGAGTCACTTAGCCTCTCTGGGCCTCAGTTCCTTATCTTTAAAATGAGAGTACTGAACTAGATGACCTCTGGGGTTCCTTCCAACTTTAAACCAGTTCCAAAATCCAATCCTTAAATCCTTCCAAACTCTAAATCTTATGAACTTAAAATCTATGATCCCAACCAAATGGGTATCACTTACAAATCAACAGATATTTTCCTGGGCAGAGAAAGAAAATGCTGATTCTTTGGTGGAAAGGGTATACTGTGACCATTCTAATACCTCCATCACCATCCCTATCCCCCTGGTTCATGGCTAAAACAAGTCAAGAGCAAGAATAAGGAAGTAGCGATCGAATTTTGGCATCTTCTATTGGTTTTAAAAGCCCTTCATAACCCGTTGCCTTGTCCCTTGCTAACCTTCTTATGCCTTCCTCCTCCACACATTCTTTACGATCCAGTGACACTGGCCTCCTTGCTGTCGTCCAGCACTTCATTTTCCTGATCCTGAGTGTTCTCACTGGCCTGGATCTCTCTCCCTCCTCATTTTCACTTTCTGGTTTCCCTCCAAGTCTCAGCTCAAGTCTCACCTGCAAAAATCCAGTTCTGGTCGACTCTAATCTTAGTGCCTTCCCTCTGAGGCTCTCCCCAACTTATCCTATATTTATCTTGTTTGTACATAGTTGTTTGCATATTGCCTTCCAATTAGATTCAGCTCCTTCAAAGCAGCAACTATTTTTTTTTCTTTTGCCTTTCTCTGTTTTCCTAGTACTTAGCACAGTGCCTGGCACATATTACATTCTTAATAAAAGCTGCAAACTTGACTTAATGAAGACACCAATTGTTCTCCTTTGCCCATCACCTATATACCCTCCTAGATCACTTAACCTGAAGATTGGTTGGGAAAAAGGCTTTGGTTTCAAACTCATTTTCTTCAAGGTTCTGTCTAGAGGCATGTATGTGGTTACAGCACGGTCACCAACAATCAGGAGACTGTGTCTGTGGCCAACCCTGCCTTTCTAGCTTGGTCATATCATTGAAAAATATGTGTAGTCTTTTGTATGTGATCAAGTGAGAGAGGGTAGTTGACTTAGCAGTTCTGGAAATTAAATTGAGAAATGTGAAATATGAAAAAAACAAGGAAGCTCAAACTCTTAGCTAGTCACAAATGCAGAAGGAGTTGGAAAAGAACTTTTTGCTTTTAAAACTGGTCTTAGTAGGAGTAGAGAGGAAAGCGCAGGGCATCAATCTCTGCCTTAGAAGAGTTGGAGATAAATGATGGTCATGGAAGCCAGTGGTAGAAAGAACCCTGGCCCAAGAGGCACAAGTCAATACTGGCTCCAGATATGAGCTAACTTCCCTCAGTCTCAGTTTGCTCAATTATAAAACAAGAATGTTGGAGTGGATGATCTCCAAGGTCCCTTTGACCTCTAGACCTATGATCCGTTTCAGCCTGCCCTGTCGGGGAGCCCCAACTTCTAGAGCTGGAGAGTTGGGAGACCTCATCTAGAAGGAGAAGGTATTTCCTAAATAATGCCTTTTTGGAAAAAGAAGAGGATTGCTCTGGTATCATCTCCTCCCCTGTGGGTAGAGGAGCAGTCATTGGGACCTCAGCTTGGGGAAACGAAAGACACCCTTCCAATTAAGAGATTCAGACAGGGGGAAGATGTACTGACTATTCAGCAGCCTTCCAAGGGTTACTTCTTGGGACACTTTATGGTCCACCTGAGTGCCTTATATTTTCTACATCTATTTCAAAGTTGGGTGGCTAGGTGACACCATAGTGCATGGAACACCTGACCTGAAGTCAGGAAGATTCATCTCCCTGAGTTCAAGTCTGACCTCAGACATTTTCTAACTGTGTGACCCTGGGCAAGTCATTTAACCCTGTTTGCCTTGGTTTCCTCACCTGTAAAATGAGCTGAAGAAGGAAATAGCAAACCACTCCAGTACTTTTGCCAAGAAAACCCCAAATGAGGACACAAAGAATTGCATACAACTGAAACAACTGAACAAATTTCTAAATTGCAGTGAGTCTTTGCATCTTTTTTCATTTTCTGAAGGATAAAATATAGGTTGTCCCATCTTTTAATTGAACATATTACTCTGAGTGCTTGTGAAGGAGCTTCTGTTCTCTAAATTTGGGGAAACCTAGGCATGCTATCAAGAGATTGTCCTAAAGTAAACTCTGGATAGGGAGCTAACCAGCCAAGGGGAGAAGATAACCCCTTGGGGATCAGCCCCCAAGATTATCTAGTGTATGTGAGCTCAAAAGCCTTGGGGGTGAGGAAGACTTATACAAGTCTTACTTTTTATAGCTAAAGCCTGCCTTCAGGGATCAACTCAGTAGATCCTTGAAGACTAGCACCTCTTTCCATGAAGCCTTCCCTGGAACCTACCAGGGAAGGCATCACCTTTCCCCTAAAAGTGATCTCTCTAATTTCTCATAGCCTTTTGCCATATCTCTCCTTTGCGTTTATTGCATTCTCCTTAATATCATAGCATTTGTGTTCTTCCCTTATTGGATTGTAAATTCCCTTAGAGGAGAATCTGTGTTGTATTTTTGTAAAGTACTCAGATCATCCTCACACATCCCACCCCTAAACTGCCATAGGTTTAAAGCACTTTATACGTAAGCATGCACTAAAAACCAGAGCTCCTGGGCCTCCACCAGAATATTTCTCTTATGAAACCAACCAGAGGACACATTAGCTCAAAACAAAAGGCATTCAGCTAACAGGTAAGTGAAAAGAAGGATGGCGGCACCACCACCTTCACCAACCCCTACCCATACATGCAAGTGCACATCCCCTCACAAGTTACTAAGTCACCAGTGGAGGAAGGGACACCACAAGAAACATACATGACCAAACATACATGAAAGGGAAAATCAGGTGGCAACATGTATCACTATGAAAACACATATAGGGGCATAACCACAGGCAGTGTGTGTGGCTAAGAAACACTTGGCCAGAGTACCTTAAACCTCAAATGCTGCAGAACTGTCACTGTGCTAATGTGATCACACCTCTCTCTGCCACTTTCTGTCAGGAATCTCCTTTAACCTGTTTTCTGCTAGGTGTTTTTAAAAAATTTTATTTATTTTACTTTGGTTTTGTATCCTCATCCTCTCCCTCATACATCCCCTCCCCCAGCTGAGAAAGCAAGAAAACCAAAACCCCTGTTACCAATATGTATAGTTAAGCATAACAAATTCTCACATTAGCCATATCCAAAAAAAAAAAGATCTCAATCTATACCTTGAGTCCATCAGCTCAATATCTGGAGGGGTCCTCAAGAATCTTGGGTCCTCCAGAATCATGGTAGAACATTATGTTGATCAGTTTCTAAGTCTTTTAAAGCTGTCTTAACAACATTGCTGTTAGTGAATAAATTGTTCTCCTGCCCTACTCACTTCATTCTTTATCATTTTACACAAATCTTCCCAGGTTTCTCTCAAATTATCCCTAGAATTTCTTAATATTTTATCCCATCCATGCGCCATAACTTATACAGCTGTCCCCCATTTGGTGGGCATCCCCTTTGCTGAGTATTTCTGCTGAGCTGCTCTCCATTCTTTGCTACATATGCATGCTTGTCTTCATTGTCAATATAGCTTCTTTACTGAGCTACTCTGGCAGCTGCTAGGATCATAGTTCTTAAGAACTCATAGCCTCAAGTTTTTTTGTTTGTTTTTACTCTTTTGAGATCCAGATCCCCCCCAGCTATACCTAGGCAACTTTAAAAGCTTTCAGGCATTTTAAATATCCTTCTGAGCTAATGCTTGTTGGTACATTTTCAGCATAATTTTATGTTATGCTTATATGATTTCTCTTCATTATTATTACACCTCCAGTCTCAGCAAAAAATTCCCATGGACTTCACTTAGCAAAATAACAAAGGATCTAGGTGAAGCTAGGATGAAGGGACTCTTCTAAACCTCAACCCCTCTGCCATGGCCCTCATGTTTCAACGCAAATCAGAGGGCTGCGCTGGATGGAGAAAACTATAAGGGCTGGGACATTGACCTTACTTCTCTCCAGCAATAAAACTGCAGCCATTCTAAGTTTATATCCCCAGCACCTAGCACAATGCTTACCATAGAGTAGGTGAGTATAGAAATAGCATCGGTCAGCCCTTCAAGCAATGGGGTCTGAGTACCTTCTGTCTGTAGAGTTCTAAACTGAGCTATAGCTATAAGACAAATAGGAGATATGCTCTCTGCTCTTAGGGAATTCATAGACTAGTAAGGAAAAGTAAACAAAAACCATCAGCATCTGAGAATAAGGATATAAGCAATGTTCTTTCTATTTGTTTTGTTTCTTAAAAAAAAATCTGATGGACATGTGGAGAGACAAACACACTAATGCATTGCAGGTACAGCTGTGAATTTGTGCAACCATTCTGGAAAGCAAATTGGAATTTTGCAAATAAAGTGACTAAAATGTCACTGTTAGGTGAAGAAGAAGTTATTGGAGAAAAAAAAGTCTCCATATACAGCAAAGATATACCAAAATATTTATTGTTGCACCTTTTGTGGTAGCCAAGAACTGAAAACAAAGTAGATGTCCACAGAGTAAACAAATTATAGTACATGAATGCAATGGAATTATGCTGTAAGACAGAGGTGTCAAACATGGGCTACAGACCAATCCGCAACAATCCCAAGTGCAGCCCAGACCATATTAAAATGTAATTGGGAAATATCTGGCAAAATATTCAGCAAAAAATTTTAGCAAAATAAATAAAAATACAATTAAACACAGATAACATTTCATTTTACAATTAAGTCAATATGAGACCCACAGGGATCCTTCTGTATGGACTAGTGGCCCTATTTTTAATCGAGTTTGATACCACTGGAAGAAACAATGAACATCACGTGATGATTATAGAGAAGCATGGGAAGACTTATACGGACCAATGAAAAGTAAAGTGTGCAGAGTCAGGAACACAATTTATACAATGACTGTAACAGAATAAACAGGAAGAATAAGAACCAGAAAACAACTGAAACTGAATGTTGTGAAAGTATAAAGAACAAGGTTGGCCCCAGAGAAGAAATAGGAGAAGGCACCTCACACTATTCCTTTATAGAGATTGGGGACTCCAGGTGTGGGATAGTGAATATAATATCAACTTTTTGTATTGATTAATTGTATTGTATTGGTGATTTTTTTTCTCTTCTTAAAAAATGATTCATTATAAAGGATGTCTCTCCAAAAGAAAAGGAAAAAGACCCTGGAGAGGGGGGAAAATTTAGGTGATATAAAAATAATAAGTATCAATAAAAATCTATTTTTTAAAAATTATGGACAGACGGCCATATTCTATAGGCAGGAAATACGAGATAGTTAAAAGATCACTGGAGTCGGTCTTAAAAAACTCAGAACTTTCATCTTTGATTCCCATGACTATCACTTGGGGTTTGTGAGGTTGGACAAACCATTTCACTTTTCTGCTTCTCACTTTCTTGATCTGTAAAACTTGTTGGTGGGAGTGGGAAAAGGTTGTATTAGATTATCTCAAAGATATATCCCAGTTCTAATGTTCAATCATTTCTTGAACAACAGAAGATTGAGCATACATGAACAGTCAAGTGTTGTGATAAGGTAAAATGTGCCAAAAAAAAAGTTATCAGATACTTTAAGGACATACATGGGTATCATGCATATGCAAATTATTCATAAATGGTAAGCAGTTCAGATAAATTACTTAAGTATCCAAAGAACTATGATTTCATCAGTGTTGGTGCTAATTCCATGGACAGATTGCAAGCCCTACAGGCTTCATTAGACAAGTTCATGAACTGCAACAGTCAAAAGGAATCAGCTGTTGGCCAACCTTCTGGTGATGAGCCTTTTCACACTTAGCTAGGCTTGTCCTTGGACAATAGATACTAAACTCATATTGGAAATTTGTTAGATTTGCCAGAGCTTGCACTGCACTGGCATAGCCATCAAGATCCCAGGATTACTGATGAATAGGATTTGGAGGGGGACTTTCCTGGAGCAAATGATTCCTTAATATGACTGACACAATTAAAACAAAATTTTAAAGTTTTTCCTTTTCTCTTTGTTAGTTTTTCAGAATTAAAAAAAAAATCAGAGTTTAAAGGGAGCTTGGGAAATCTAATCCTTGACCAAGATACTTGACCAAGAATCCTTTCCACTTTTTCCACAAGTCTTCATTCACCCTATGCTTGAAGACCTCCAATGAAGGTAGACCCATCACCTTCCAAGGCAGCCCACTTCACTTTTGGAGACCTCTAAGTCTTAGGAAACTTATTTTTACATCAAGTCTAAATCTGCCTGTCTATAACATCTACCCAGTGATCCCATTTCAGCATTCTGGGGTTGAACAAAATAAGTCAAGTCTCTCTTTAACATGATAGTCCTTCAATCTATAAATAACATTGCAAAATACCACATGGATTCAACTCCCAGACTCCTGGACCAGGAGTGGTTCACTCTTTTGCCCTTTGAAACTCACAAGGTCATAGCCTTCAACTTCCTTCATCTCAAATGAAAGAATACCAAGGCACGTAAAGAACCACAGCCTAAATTTGTTTGGGCCACACATTGGCCACAGATAGGGAGAATTAAATTGGAAGAGCAGGGAACTTTAGATAGATAGATGGACATATACATATATGTTCCCTGACATATATGTGTATATATATATTTTTGAGTGTGTACATAAATATATTCTGGTTTTAACAAAGCATTGGATAAAGAATCTATTCTTATGAAAAATAGAAATGCAGGCTAATGAGATGTGGCCATTGTTCAATGGATTTGGAACTCAGGATGGCCATGCTCAAATAGCAATCATTAATGGTTCAATAAAAACCTGGTAGTTCTCCAATAGGTGCCCAAGGGATTGGTGCTTGGCCTTGTGTCTGATATGTTTATCAATGCTTTGAACAAAGTCATAGATAGAACACTTATTAAATTTGCAGACGACACAAAACAGACTGGATGATAATCAGGATCTAAAAAAAGATTGTGACAGGATAGAAAAGTGGATTGACAGAAGATGCAATTTAACAAAGGATAAAGGTAAAGTCCTACACTCATACTTAAAAAATTGACTTCACAGATACAAGATGGGAGAGGCATGGTTAGATAGCAGTTTCTATGAAAAAGATCTGGGGATGTTAGTAGACTGCAAAGTCATCGTGAGTCAACATTGTGACATGATAGCCAAAAAAGCTAATGTAATCATAGGCTGTGTTGAGAGGCTACACATGCTTCCAGGAATAAGGAGGTCAGAGTCCTGCTCTAGTATGCCTCTCTCAGACAATATCTCTCATGTTGTGTTCAGTTCTGGGTGTCACAGTTTAGGGAAAACACTGATAAGCTAGAGAGCATCTCAAGAAGGTCAACAAGACTGGTGACTGAGTCTATGGGATGTGAGAATTAATTGGCTGAAGGAACCAGGAATATTTAGCCTAGAAAAGACTTGGGTTGGAAGGGATATGATATTTAAATCAAAGTATTTGAAGGGCGATTGATTAAGTGTTCTTTTGTTTATTTGCTTAATACCTAAGGGCAGAATCAGAAGCCACTGATGGAAATTTCAAAGAGGTAAATAGGGGCTTGAAGTCAGGGAAACTGCATGATAACTAAAACTCCCCAAAGGTGGAATGGATTGCCTTGGGAGGTAGTGAATTCTCACTACACGTCTTTAATAAAAGGTTAGATGACCATTTAGTGGTTATGCTGAGGGGGAATTTTTTTTTCAGGTATATGGTGGATGAGATGGCCTCAGAGGCCCTTTCAACTCAAAGTGAATTAGTGGGAGGCAGCATGTCTGCCTGGAGGTGGTGGAAGGGTTGCTGTAGCAGGGTGAGGTAGAGGGGCCCAGGTCTGTTGAGTGAAATTGTTGAGTGAAAATACTAACTTGAATAGACTACAGTGGCTATCACCCAAGACACTATCAGGTCCAGAGAGGGGAAAGAAGAGATGATTAGCCAGGGAAGATCAGACTGGGTGACCTGGGTCCATTTGTCCAGTAGTGTGTGTCTCTTGTTATCAGACTTGTCACTAAAGACATTTTCACACGTGGGAGAGGGGGCAGTGTCCAAAAGGACAGTTTGACTACAGAGCTGTTTGTACTAGCAAGAAGGCTAGACACTGGACTCCCAATCACTTTCCTCAAAGTCTTTGGGGTGCCCCTCTCAAGTTCTTTACAAATGGGAGAGATTTTCCTCTGTCTTTGATGGTTGGGGGTGGGCTTAACCAGAATCAAGAGGCTACAGGATCAAAATTCTTTTAAGACCTCTGTCATTACTCCTGCATGACTTCAGGTAAGTCACTTTAACTTGTATTGTTTAGTTTCCTCACCTGTAAAATGAAGGGTTTGTACTGAATTGTCTCTAAGGTCTCTTCTGGCTTTAAAGCTATTATCCTGTGATTTGGAAAAGGGGTCTTACACTTGTAACCTGACTCCCAGTCAAGCTGGGTGGGAGATGGTGCAAGGTACCAGGTCAATATGATTCTGGATTGGTGGAGACAATCCTCACACAACCCTGTATGCCTGTGAGAGATGGAGTCAGTGGGGGAGCTTTGGAGAAGCTTCATTCCTTCTTTAAGAGAACCCACACATGGCTCCTTCTCTGTGGGTGGCTAGGTGGTACAGTAGATAGAGTGAAGGACCTGAAATCAGGAGGGCCTGAGTTCAAATTCTGCCTCAGGCACTTCCTACCTGGGTAACCCTGGGCAAGTCCCTTAGTCTCTCTCCACCTCAGTTTCTTCACCTTTAAAATGGGGACTATTGTGAGGATCAAATGAGTTTTTATTGATATCTGTGTGTCTGTGTGTACAGTGCTTTGTAAACTTTAAGGTATTATAGAAATGCTAGCTATTATTATTTTTGCTGTCGTCTTTGAGATCAGCTCCAGGAAGGAGACAGGACAAAAGACTCTGGAAGTGACAAACTTATAGAGGAGGTTGGAGACTAATACATCCTTGATTTTCAGCTTGCCTCCCTAAAGACTTTGCAGATGAGATGAGATCAGGGCCTTTCTCTTAGTTGAACTGAAATACCTAGCTCCCAGTGGGAGAGCTTGTTCCCTTTGTGTATTTTCTGGCAAATGCTGAACTGTATAACTTTGATTCTCATTCATTGTTTGGATAAGCAGGTTTACTTGCTATTCACTATTTGTGAGGACTTGTGTAACTAGTATGAGATAAGAATGGGCTAAGCTGGTTAAGTAGACGATTGGCATATCTTCCCCTTTTAAGGGATGGCAATTAGGGAAGCTAGCACCTCCCCTCCCTCCCTTCCTTCCTTTCCTTCATTCATGGCTTTTGAACCTAAAAAAAAATCATACTCCTAGACCAGCTGTTAAGAGGGACAGATAAGATATAATTCTAATCTGGCACCTGCCCCCCCCACACCCCATCCCCCGCACCCCCTCAACCTTCCCAGAGGAAGGTTCCTTCTTCTTTTCCCTCCAGGCAGGAATCAAGGTCTCCTTTGGAGCTAGAACAAAATTTCATAGATTTCATGCCTTCCCATGACTCATATGTAAACAACCTATATGTATATACATATATATATATCTCACATATGTGTGTGTATAACCTATATGTGCAGCACGCACGCACACACACACACACACACACACACACACACACACACACACACACACTTCCAAAAGGAAGAAACCTGGTAAGTATATTAAACTCCTTCTGTATAGCACCAAGCCAAGGACTATGTGCAAACTAAATGCTTTTGACATCACGGGTAGTGGTCATTACAGGATCCCCCCCAGTTCATGTCTTCCCCCCCCTCAGAACCCTGCTTAACACTCATTTCGTCCCAAAGGCTCTTCCTGTTTAACACTACCCCCAGAGATGGAGGCGGTACGTACCAGGGAAGAGAGATTTTGTTTCCCATGTTTTGGGGGCTTAAGTTTGTATATTTGTGAATATATCTTTTGAAGTAAATATTTCTGTGTAGAAGCTAATCTGATGTTAGTGGCTAATAGAAGCAGAGTCCAAGGGAGCCTCTCCATTCATCTGAGGTTACATGAGTTGGGGGCAGAGAACCTAGATCGTCTCCTCACTCAAATCCCCTTAAGGGTACTGGAGAACCCTGGAAGGAAAGTGAGGGACCCAGCAGTATGTCATCTCATTGGATCCTCACAGAAACCCTGGGAGACAGATACTATTATTAGCTCCATTTTACAGTTGAAGAGACTGAGGAAGACAAAGGTGAGTCACTTGTCCAGGGTCACACAACCAATAAGTGTCTGAGGCCAGATTTGAAGTCAGGTCTCTCTGACTTCCACTAAGCCCCTAACTGTCTTCTTCTGGCTAAAGCAATGGACTTGTCAGAAAGACTTGAATTCCAATTTTGCCTTAGACATTGGCCAATTCACTTAGGATCTCACTACCTCAGTTTCTTCATCTGTAAAATGAAAAGACTGGACTCACTGGCCTTTAGAGTCCCTTCCAACTCTAAGTCCCTTTTAGTCCGAGGTCTTTAGTCCAAGTTTCTTCAACAACAACCCCCAACAAGTGGTCACCCAGGTGACCTATTTAAATATCTCAAGTAACAAGGTGTTCATTGCCAGGCAAGCCTTCTGTGTGTGTGTGTGTGTGTGTGTGCACGCATGCATACGCGCACGTGTGTGTTCTTGAGTGTTTTGTCTTATAGCTCTAAAGGCTGTAAAAGTGTGTCTCTTCCACTTAACTGGTAGCTTTCTGGGGACAGGAACTTTAGCTTTCCCTTTCAATAGAATAGGAATGCCTTCAATACAACCATTACTGCTACCACCCCACCCAATATACCCAACCAGCTTTAGCCTCAGAATAAACTCTCCCCACACTGCCTGAGGGCCATATACATCACCGACAGACTGACAGAGATTAGATAGCTGGAGAGAGAAGGATGGAGTAAGCTTTAGACCACAAGGAAGTGGTAACCTAGACACATCAGGCCCTGGGGGAATGGAAGGAGGGAAGATAGAGGAGTGACACAACTAGTCCTAGACGTCAGTCTCCTTGTTATGATTGTTCATTTTTCTCCATTGAACAAAAACAATTTCTTGGCTATGTGCCTTTGTCTCCATAGGAACCAGAAACCACACTGGATGCCATGAAACCTCTGGGTCAGGGTCTTCTGAGATAGGTTAGGTGAAGATGAGATCAGATAAAAGCAGTATTTTACTTTCCTGCCCCCCTCATCTGGATTCTGGACCCAACCCCCGACCTCCCAGATCCCATCCCAGGCCTAGTTTCTCTGGTCCTGGCCTTGAATGGATCAGGTGAACAGCTACAAGGAACTAAACTGTCTCTTGGAATGTCTGATCTTATCTAAGCCTGGAAACCCTCTGATGATCCCAAGTCCATGCTTGTGGGTCTCTGGGCCTGGGATTGTGCTGAAGAGTGGAGGTTTGGAGCCTGATTTAACAGGCTTATATTATGAACTATGGGAATATAGAGGAGGGAGTTAAATGCCCAATTTCAGGGACTTCCCCCAAGTTTAATGGAAATAGTTGAAAAAGCCATATTCAAAAAGAAGTATAAATATACGCAAAAGACTGAAAATCCATATATTGTGGTACTGGGCAGTAATGTGGTTTAGAAGGCAGAGCTTTGGACCTGGAAGACACAGGTTCAGTGTCCTTTCCTGGACCATCATCCACACACTTGTCCCTAACCATGGGTATATCCCAAAGCTTGGTCCTAGGCTCTCTATTCTCCTCACTATACTCTCTCTAGGTGTCCCATCCACTCCCATTGGTTCAATTATCATCTCTATACATATTATTCCTAGATCTAAATATACAACTGGTCCTGTTCTTTCTCCTGAGCTCCAGTTACACATCAATCATTGTCTACTGGACATCACACTGAATGTACTGTAGGCATCTCATAACATAAATAGTTGGAAAGGCTGCCAATTAGCCATTTTACATTTCATCTGGCTAACGAAATGAAACAATCAATCTTGCTCTTTCAGGTGGCCAACTTCCCCCAGGTAGACATTTCTCTTACCATCAGCCACTGTTACTCCAGAGTCACCTCTCCTACCTCCACTCAGCTCAAACTGCCTCCTGTGGAACATCGAAATCTTCCAAACTCACAAGGTCCTCCAGATAGGTCCCTTTCAGGGGCCCTGTTTGCCTGAGGTCAGGAAAGAACAAATACCAAAGGTCAAAGGTAGACAGGGCTGCCTGAGTCCTTTACCCCTCAAGGCAAATCACCTAGTGCTGCCTGAAGAGCCCAAGTTGAGAGCACTAGCCAGAAGCTGCCTTGTCTTTTTTCAGATTCATCATTACATTTCTTTGTGACTAACATGGTGTGAAGGGTAGGACTAAAGGATCACTCAGGGTTTTCCATGTTACTCTAAAATTCCAATACCTTTTAACTCTAGACTACCACATGTGTGGAAGCAAGCAGGGAGTTCATCATTTCCAAAAGGCCCAAGAGCTCTGGGTGCATACTCATGGTCACACAGATAGTAAGTATCTGAGGGTAGATTTGAATTTAGATCTTCTCAACTACTCCACAACATAGCTGACTGATACATGTGTAAGCTTATTCTCATAAAAATTTTGAAGAGATGAGAAATCAGAAATATATGCAGTTATAGACACCCTTTCCATTGCTTCTATAATAATTGTAACAATTTATATAGAGATATTAAAGTAATTCCTTATAACCAACTTAGGAGTCAGATGTTGCAAGTATTATTATATCCCTCTTATAGATGAGAAAATTGAACCTCAAAGACATGGGACACAAGAAGAAAGGCAGGAGAAATGTCCAAGAGATTCAGTGAAATATAACTTCAAAAAAGCCTTGCTAAGGGTGACTGAGAGAGCAGTCTGGCAAGCATTCACCAAGCGCATTATTCCTGACAGGCATCTACAGCGAGGAATAGTGAAGGAGTTGTGTGCGTGGGGAGCAACTGCAGAATATCATTTGTCTACAAGCACAGGGCTGAAAAACCTGTTGGTCAGACATTAGCACACATGCACATCCCACCCAGATATATGCCTGTATGCATGTACACACACACACACACACACACACACACACACCCCTCTCTTTTGTCTCTCTCTTTTATCTCTCTCTTTCTCTCTCTCTCTCTCTCTTTTTCTCTCTCTCTCTCTGTCTCTCATACAGAGGGAACAACCCATATAAGAATGCGAAGGACCATGAAATAGTAATACCAGTCACATCACAGAATCAGAAATCTACAACTACAAGAGACCTCGGCAGTCATCAAGTCCAGAGGTGGAAAGCATCAGATATAGAACTAGGAAACAGATACACTGTTGCAAATGAATATACTGGGATGCTACTATACCATAAGAAATGATGAAAATGAAGAATTCCAAGAAGACATATAAACTCATTCAGAGCGAGTGAAGTAATCAGAACGAGGAAAACAATATGTGTAATGACTACAATAATATAAATGAAAAGAACAAGAAAAAGAAATTGAACATTGTATAATTATAATGTTTAAGGTTGGCCCCAGGAAAAGAGATGAGAAAGTTCACCCCCTTCCTTTCTTTGCAAAAGTCCTGTACTATGGCTGTGAAGCCCTGTATAGAATGTCATATTTGCCTGCCATTTTAAATAGTTTAGCTGAACGACTTTTTTTCTTCTTTGTTACAAGGAATACAAGGAATTTCTCTGAGGGGAAGAGAGAGAAAGGAGTATGTTTAGACATAAAAGTTACATAAAAACAAAACATCAATAATATAAAAAAAAGTTTCAGAAGTCCCTTGGAAATACTGTACGTGTTATTTATGGATAGCAAATGTCATCATTGGGGAAGCATTACACACTTTGGTTAAAATCTTTACTATATAAGGGATTATAGTGAGCTGACTAAGAGCTGTCGTTCAACCCCCAAGGACTTGTGTAGCTTTCTCTTTTCCACTTCTGAGACTCTGAAGGTTTGATCTGAAGGAAAACATTGATGTGGTTTCCCGACCAGGTTAATTCTTTTTATTTTTTTTTGTAGCTAAGCAATTCTCAAGCAGTTTTACATTTCGAATGCTGTTAGTTTTCACATGGACTTTCCTATTACTTCACGGAACCTGTCAAAATTCTATTTTTAAGTAAACTTCATTTTACAAATATGTCATTTCTCAATGCTGTAGAAAATTTTGGAGAAATATTTGTTTTTTCTCCTTTGGGTTCATATTGCTTTGGCTGACGTCATTAATTTTGTAATTACATAGAAAAGGGAATTGAACATGAAATCAGGAACTTCATTACAAACAATTGATTGTTGGTTTTTTTGGGACAGTTTTATTGATGTGTTTTAGTTTACATTACAAATACTTATAGATTACCCTAATTCTCTGAGAGATACTGTGTAACAAAGTAAAACATTTAAGTAAAGCTAATAATGTAAGGACCTCATCTGAAAGTACATGCAAAAATCCATATCTGAAGCACCCTAACCCAAATCTCTCTATTTAAAAAAAAATTATTAATAAAAATTTGTTCTCTCTCCCTCTCATCTCTCATTCTATTGGGACAAAGAAAAAAGAAAAACAAATTCTTTGTAACTATGCATAACAAGGAAAACAAATTCTTTAGTAGTTGTAATATATGTATGTATATAAATAAATATATACGTCTGAGAGAGAGAGAGAGAGAGAGAAAGAGAGAGAAAGAGCACCTCCTGAGGCTCAGATCCCTCCATCCTGTGCATAAATGGGTTAACCTAAAATGACTCATTTCTCCAAGGATGTTAGTGTAATTGTATGTACCAGTCAGTGATTATGGAACATAAAGCAGACCCATAGACTTCTAGGAATCAGGAGACTTGAGTTCTCTTCTAGCACATCTTAGGTTTTTGAGGCCCCCACTTTGTTCATTCATTCTTTCCACTAAAATCCTTTTACTCACATCATGGAGGTGGTCTTGGGTTCTGAGAGGCTGTACCTATAGAACATAGGCCCTGCTATATCCAGCTAAATGGAAAGCCTTTAAGTGCTTGTCCACCAATGATATGTATGTCCATTCTAGCTAAGTGACAAGAGGTTCATCACTGAAGTTAGGCCACTAAGCAATGAATTCTTTGGCTACAGCAACTCAAAAAAATTGTCTTAAGAGTTGTAGGGGTTTTGATCTGTAATAGTGAAGTGTGGAATACCCACAACAATGAAATAAAAGATTTTTTGAAGGCATATTAATTTATATAATCATTCAACATCTAAATTTATTGATTGTCTATCACTGGGCTAGGCTATCCCCACTTTATGAAACCATCATTTTAAAATCAGTGCTTCCAAAGTTGAATCCATCCTCTTTCCCCCGAAACTGGCCTCTTGGCGGTAACACTATCCTTCCAGTCTTTCAGGTTAAAAAAATCTTCAGAACCATCTATGACCCTTTCCTTTCTATCAGTTCTATCCAGTTCCATTATTTCTCTCAGCATAGTGTTTCTTCCCCTGTTCTTTCTGCTTCACTTACACTGCTCTGGTCCTACTTCTGACCACAGTAGAAGACTGAAGATGTAGCAGTCACGAGTAAGAGCAACTGTGAGAAGGCTGTTTGATGGTGGAACAAGGTTCTAAGCCAGGGTTTAGAATGTGTTAGCAGCTAGATGGTACAGTGGATAGAGAACCTGGCCTGGAGTCAAGAAGACCCGAATTCAAATCCAGCCTCAGATCCTTACTAGCAGTATGTATGGGGTGTCCCAGGAGGATTAATGCCTGTGCTATGAGGGCTTACTGAGCCCTTTTCAGGTATACTCATCCACCTTTGGTGTTCACCTTTCAGACACCTCTCTCTTTGGCTCCTCTCTTTTTAGCTGTAGCATGCATAGCAACCATATTCTGGTAAACCAACTAAACTAAGGCTAAACTAGGTTTGAAGGTAAATAACAAGTTTCAAACCCATTGATGAGTCAAGGGTTGGCCACCCCAAGCATGTGAAGACTTTCCCTGGTCAAATGGGCAGATGAGAACAATTTGTCCCAACAGCCATAAAGAAAGCTAAAGCAGGTGCTGTGGAGTACTTGGAACTTACACTCAGCACTTAGAGCACATAGAAGACTCCAAGGTTATTACTGCGTCTCAGGCCATCACCAATCATCTTGACTTCTGCACTGTCATTGCACTTCAGTGACTCTGGAAGAGAAAGTGAGGCTGACCACTTTGTGCAGCCCTGCCTCTCTGATATCCAATTTGACGCTCAGGTCAAGACATCACCCATGATGTCACTGGTCATTTTTGAAAATGAAGGACAAATAGTAATAACAGCTGCATGACCCTGGGCAAGTCACTTAATCCTGTTTTCCTCAGTTTTCTCATCTGAAAAATCAGCTGGAGAATGAAACAGCAAACAACTCCAGTATCTTTACCAAGAAAACCCCAAATGGGGTCACAAAGAATTGGACATGACTGAAATGACTAAACAGTGGAATACTTTAGCTATGGCTCCTGTCTGGAGAAGGGGCATGGATTAGATGACCTTGTAGAGTCCCAGCTAGCACTGAGATTCTATTCCCACTGCCTCTGCATAGACCATCCTATGATTCACAGGGGCCTGACAGATCTTTCAACTGAAGGTGGGTTTGGAAAAGAAGTTACACTACCACAGGGAAATCCCTAGAGAATTTCATCTGCCTCTATTTTGTCTGATCCATTTCCTCCTGGGGACAGAATTGGTGGGGGGTGGGGGGGATGCTTCCACAATGCTTTTTTACGCATTTGGAAATCCTCAGGACTCAGCTCTATGGAGTCACTCTGCAGCCAGGGCTGATGGAACATAGACTAGCCCAATACCTGACTTGGAGTCTCAAGACGTTCTGTGGTCTAGTGTATGCCATCAAAGGAGAAATTCAAGGGAACTTGGGGAAGGTTTGCTGCCCAGGCCTGCCCAAATCTTCTACTTCCCCCTTACCTTCAAAATTCATCATACAATACACCATAAGCAACTTTTCTTTGTGGCATTCACTTCATACCACATGCCCTTAAAAAGCAAATTCCAAACCCAACCCAACTCTACCATGTAATTTTCCTTAACAGACCAGATCACCTCTGTACAAACTCATAAATAATCACCACATGATCAGTCTGGCCAAAATCCATTCATCTCTCCATGCCTTAGTCTCCTTTTCTGTAAATGACACCAAAGATACCTGTATTGCCTATCTTCGAGGGGTATTCTCAGGATCAAATAAGATCAGGTAGAAAGTATTAATACATAATAATAGGGTTTCCACAGAACGTTAGCAAATTTTCTCTATGTCCAGACAACTACATGTACATAACTCAGTATTATGAGGCCTGGCACTGTGAGATGCCATTGAGACCACTGAACTTGGAACATTGATGACTCAGTGATTCTTTAAGGAAATTGCAATCTCAGAGCACTGAGCCCCTCCAGCATTGAGTCATAAGCATATGGTTCGTCTAAGAATGTAGGGAAGTTGTTCATGGTCCGTGCAACACCACCCCACCTATATAAATGTCAGCTATTATGTCAGCTCCCTTACCCTCTTCCTCTCCAAAATGGCAGTGAACTTTAGAATCCTCATTTTAGAGAAGAGGAAACTAAGGCCTAAGCAGGTGAAAGGACTTATCCTAAGTCACCCAGCTAGCAAGCAAAGGAACCAAGACTCGAATCTAGCTCTGAGTCTGGTTCTAGCATTCTTTACACTCTGTTAACTAGTAAATACCTTCTATATGCCTACTGTATGTGAGGATGGCACTATGCTAGGTCCTATGAAGAACACAAAGGCCTCTGAGGCATAATCCCTCACTTCTAAGTGCTTATCATCTATGATGAGAGATGACATATAATACATAAGATATATATGATATGATATATAAGATAGATATGTATATAAATAACCAAAATACCAGGCCACAAATGCCACAGGAAGAAAAGATGATTTCACAGAAAGATAATCAAGGAAGGCTTCATAGAGGAGGTGGCTTTTGTGTTGAGGGGAAACAGGTCATACACAAACAAAAGTGAATCTAGGGACAAAACAGGGCAGCTAGATGGTGCAGTGGATAGAGTGCCAGTGCCAGGCCTGGAATCAGGAAGACCTGAGTTCAAATCCTGCCTCAGACATTAACTAGCTATGTGACTCTGGGCAAATCATTTAACCTTCTTTGATTCAGTTTCCTCATCTGTAAAATAAACTAAAAAAGGAAATAGCTAAACCACTCTGGCATCTTTGCTAAGAAAACCCCAAGAGGGGTCCTGAAGAGTTGGATGTGACTGAAACGGCTGAACAAAATAATAACATGTACAAAGGAATGTAATGAAAACTATAAAAATTCGGTGTTGTGAAAGCACAGAGAATTTTTTTCTCCAAAGAGCCCCTAACAGAGAGAGTGGCACCAGGGACAAGTGTTCATGAGGCTATAGAATCCCCTGACTAGCTAGGGTTTTAAATAACAGGGACTGTGGGGGAGTTGATTCGCTTAAGACTGAGCCATTTATGCTGAAATAATTCTATCTTGAGTCTATGAAGAATAACTTCTAATTAACTCTATGTTTTGAAGGCAAAGGCAATAGTGGTCTTGAGGGGTCTTGCCAACTCCCATGGTACCCAACAGCTCTTCCTTCATAGGCTCAAGGCATACTGAACATCTGCCTGGAGGTTTCCTCAAGGTAACAGAGATTTCTGAGTAGTTTTGAAAATTAAGAAACTTCTGGAGTCCATGTTTGGCTGATGAAAAGAGGCACTGTGCAGGAAGTATCCCATCACCTCCAAGGAAGCCTTCCCCTCTTACCAGGGACAGTGAACCCAGACATCACAGTGCAGTCAAGAGTCGAGGATTTGAAGTCAGATCAAATTCCAATGCAGGCTCCACTGATCAAGGGTTTGCCTTAAAGTAATTCACAGAGTGCTCTCGGAGGATCAGTTTCCCATATGTAAAATGAAGGCATTGGACTGGATGATCCCTAAGATATCTGCTAGCTCTGAATGGAATGATCCAACTTGCCCTTAGGACAGACAGACAATAAGCTCCTTATTTTCCATTTGACTGGCTGACACACTGAGGTCGGAGCACAAGTGACCTACTGATGGACACCCAGAAAAAAATGACAAAATTCGGATGCAACATCCCAGAACCCTGAACCCTGGGCCATCGCTCTTTCCTCTACATGGCAATAAGCCTGGTGAAGCTGACCTCATCCCAGCCCTGCCAAACCTCAGGGTCGCATAATATGTAACCCAGAGTCACCAGTTACTCTGATTCTTGTGATAAGTGATGAGTCACTCTAACTTGCAGGCTGGCCCCGGTCCTAGCAACTCCAAGCAGCCTGGCTTGAAACCTTTGAAAAGGGGTTCTGAGAATGATGCAAAAGGCAGTCTGGTCACCTATAACTGCTATTCAAGCGCACGGGTGGAGGAGGGGGTTTTCAGGCAGAACAACGCAATGCCTCACGGAGAAGAAAGGCACACTTGGGAGGAGATCTGTCCCCCAACATACCCCTGAATGTTCTGCTGTCTCAGCCTGGCGATCCATTCACCCACCCCCATCCGTCCGTTATATTAACTGAAGATAAACATTACAGAGCATGAGCGGTGATGCAAGTTTGGAGTAGCCTGAGTGATTGGCACTTCGAGATGGTGAAACACCTGGAAAACCAACAGGTCTCTGTCACTTAGTGAAATACTTTTGCCCTGCAGTAAACCCGAGTCACGTGTTCCAGATTCTGCCCCTCCAGGACACGTAGGGGTGGGGGATTTCCCCGTTGCGAAGAGTCTCCCGGTTTCCGAACCCCAAAACAAATACAAGAAACAATCAGTCACTAGGAAATCAGCATGCCACGTGACGCACACTGAGCCGGAGGCGGAGCTGTCCTCACTCACTCACTCACTCACTCACTCACTCACTCACTCACTCACTCACTCAGCGGGTTGGCAGCCTGGGCAACCTGACGCCTGGACTTTTTGCTTTGCAGGGGATAATCCGCTTTTTTTCCCTGGGCTTTTCAGATCAATTTCCAATCCTGGAGGCTCAATAGAAAATTGCCTCAAGGCCCTTAGGCCTAAATGTTTCTTAAACAAAACTCTACCCCACGTTTGGGGAGCCACATCCCCACCTGCGCTCACCTAGCTACGCACCTGTGTTACCACGCGATCCTCAGGCCAGGGGCGGGGGCACGGCGGGTGAAGGATTACCGCTTTTCTTATAGAAAGGGAGTTGCCGCAGGGCAGGGGCTGAGTTTAAACTCTTTCTTTTCCTACTTGCCTAGGTGAAAACACCTCCCTCCTCTTCCTCACCTCCCTCGAATCTATCAGTCAAAAAGCCTTTAAGTGTTTACTATATACCAGGCACTGATCGAAAGTTCTGGGACTTTGACATCTGACACCTGCCTGCCTGGAGACAAGATTGTCATACATAAAGCAAGGCAAACACGTTCCAAACAGCATATAATAAAATGCTAAATTGTTGTAGAGATACGTAGTCTCCAAGGTGGAGGCTGGGGCTCGAACCCTCAGGAGGCCAGGTCATGGCCCCAAGGGGTAGGTGATCAGTCAGTCAGAGGGTCAGAAGATGAAACTAGCCCACCCTCCGGCCATAGCCAGGCCTGGGGACTTATCTCCAGTACAAACATACTGCCTCCCACTCTTGATCCAGGGCTCGTCAAGGTTCCTCTTCTGAGCCAGGTGTGGCAGTTATATATAACCTAAGCAATAAATGGGCATCAACCATAACTGCCCCATTGACGATGTAAAAGTTTCCTATTTCGTTCACCTCCTCGCCCCCAAATCACCTCATGGCTGTAGCAGATGCCTCTCAGAGAGTAAGCTCTACCTTCTGGGACAGTAACCAGAAAGGCCCTCACCAACCCCCTTTTCCATTTGGGTGGGACAGAATGAGTTTAACAGGATGAGTCAACATGGGTAGGGTGCAACAAATCCCCCCTACCCCCCATCTCTTTACCTTCTTTCCCCCCTTAAACCTACCCCTCTTCCCAACTTTCCTATTATTGTTGAGGTCCTTTCCATCACCCAGATTCACAACTTCAGTGTCATCTTCCACTCCTCATTCTCCTTCCCGTATATCCAGTCAATAGCCAAATATTTTCATTTCCACCTCCACACTCTCTCTTTTTTCCCCATCTGTTCCTTGCTCTCTACTCACAGCTGCTATCCCAGTCCAAACCCTCTCATCTCTTGTCTGTGCTATTGTAGTAACCTCTTAATTGGTCTTCTAGCCTCAAATCTGCTCCCTCTCTAAGTCATCCTCCACAAAGTTGCTGAAATGAATTTCCTAAAGCTCAGGCAGATTGTGTTACTCCCTACAAATTCTAGTGGCTCCCTAGTGACAATCAAATCCTATTTCATCTTTATCTCATATCTTTAACTTTTATTTTTATAATGTATTAGTATAGTAGTACATGTTTATGATTTATATATATAAGTAAATATAAACATATTGGGTATTCATACTCAAGAAAGTTTAAATGACTACTGTTACAGATTCTAAGTACTATAGGAATAAAAATACTATGGGATCAATTAGGAATAATTAAGAGGGCTTTTTGGAGGAGCTGGAGTTTGGGTTGGGGCCTGAGGGGTAGGTAGTGCCCCTGGTAAATAGAAGCCCAATCCTTGAAGCTTACAAATTCTGCTCTGCCTGGTGCTAACAGACATAGATACTTGGGATGCCTATTTTTGGAATTGTGTGATGGTGGGTGATGGAGAGCCATGTGCTCCATTTCAGAGCATATTCCCATTGTTTCTTGTTAGTTTACTATGTAGTAACAGAAATCTTTTTAATTGGCTGCCAGACTGGGGTGTGTGTACAGAAAGGTCCCTTGGAGGGGCTTGGTCTTTCTCTCCCTGGCAGATTTCAATGAAGGAAGAAGACCTGCTGTAGGCCTCCCAATTGGGGAGAGGCCTTGAGGAATTTCTCATTTACCATGAAGCCAGACAACTAGAGTCAATAGCAGAGTTTGACAATAGCTGAGCCCAGTGAGGAGCTGGCGTTGAGGGGTAGCCATCTTCACTCAGCCCCGAAGTGGACTGGCCTAGAAGCTGAGACACTGTCTTGCAAGTAAAGAAGTAGCTTATCTGTCATCAATGGTATACCTTGAAGTGAAGTGAGCTTGGTGAAAGGAATGCTTTTCTAACCAAGACTTTAAGTTTGAACCTACTCTTTGCTGGGACTGAAGTGTGGAAGCAAGCATGTGCCCCAATTTAGGGGACACATGTTTGTATTTCTGGCTAATCTTTTTCAGCAAATATACATTTACTAATGCTAATCGGTGTTAATTATCACTGACATAAATTGGTCAAATGATATTGGAGTATTAACTACTAGTTGGATGATATGGAAGAGACTAACTGGTTGATTTGATTTTGGGGAAAACATACCAGAATGGGGACTTAACCCATTAGAATTAGGAGAAATCCACAGGCCCTCAAGGTTACTCCTGTGATCATGAGGAGGAGATGTAGCCATCTGAGTGCTGGATTCCTGACTTATTAGTACAAGTATGTGTTGGGAAAATAAGTCTCAGTAATGTATATGTTGAGTCCCATCATAATGGGAGTGAGCTTGGATTCTGCTCCCTTTCCTGGCCTTGCTATAACCTCTGTTTTTAGCATCATTATAACCCAGGTTTAAGTAAATAATAGAGCACATTTATATATCGCTTCTGATTTACAAAGTGCTTTCTTCACAATGGCATTATGAGGTAGGTAAGTATTAGCATCATTACTTTACAGATAAGGAAACTGAGGATCTCAGAGGTAGTTAATCCAAGCCTACTGTCTCCTCTACAACATCACACTGTCAGGCTCAAGTCCTGTAAAATGGAAGGGCTCTCCTACCTCTGAGCCTTTACACTGGCCCACTCCCATGCCTGCTGCAATATTCTCCCAACCCACCTTGGAATCCTTTCTCTTCTTCAAAACTATTCAAGTGACACCTTGTTAACCATGAGTCAAGACATCACCTGGGATGTCATTGATCCCCTTCAGAAATGAAGGACAAACCACAAGAGACTAGAACCAGTGTCTATACATGCTTCAATCTCTCAAAGGCATTTTTATTACATCATCACAACTCTTCTGGAAATTGGCTCCCCGTTTTTTCCATGTATTTGCATCAGAGGCACTCTTGGTGTGCTCAGAAGTCTGGGCTTGTTGGTCAGACCACCAATACAGTATTCATTAGAATACAGATTCCTTTACAGTAGGGATTTGTATCCCAGTGCCTAGCATAGTATCTGGCACATAGTAGGCAGTGGTGATGCCCAGTAAGTCACCTCTGAATCTCAATTTCTAAATTCAGTTTCTAAAATGAAGATAGTGGTTGTGGTGAGGAAAGTGATTAACAGTTTACAAACCAGTTAAATAATAGTTATTATGATACTGTTGGCTGATGGATGTGCTAGAGCCAGAAATGAGAAACCCAGGAAGCCTTTAGCCTTAGGCTGGGTTTCCTATTTAACCCCTACAGGCTACTGTTCTTTCTGTTCTGAGTCAAAGGTTTCAGCATTTTCTTCAAGGCTAGTGTTGTACACAGGAAATACCTATAGGCTAGATTTCCCTTGCCCCCTGCTGAAACACCCAACTGACAAAGGGAGCAAGAATGTGACCAAGGGAGCCCAGCTCACAGTCTTTGCTCTCCAGCGTTGGGCAAGAATGTTCTTTCATAGACTCAGAGTTATCAGGTACCTTGTTGATCTATGCTATCTTAATGCTGAACACCTGATTATCTGATAATAGTAACTGGATCCTCACCAACCCAAGCCTTAGCCCAGAAAGTATCTCAGAAATTAACTGAGAGAAAAGGGACCCTCTTGGTAAGGTAACATACTTCTGCACCTCTCTCCCTGTCCATTTCTTTCTCTGTCTCTCTCTCTCTCTCTGACTCCGTTTGTCTCTGTCTCCATATGTCTGTGTCTTTCTCACTCTCCTCTTTCCTCTTCCTTCTCTTCTCCCTCTTCCCTCCTTTTTCCTCCCTCTCAAATACTCACATTTAGTTAGAGTTGTAACTAGGACAAAGCAATGAGGGTTATGCTCTGGCAATAACAGGGCATGCTGTTTCTGGAGGGGAGACACTATTCTTCCCCTTTACAAAAAATAAATGAATAGATGAATAGAGCATTTATCAAGCACTTACCAAGTACAAAGCACTGTGCTAAGCTCTGGGGTTACAAATAGAAAAGTAAGGTGGCTCTAGCTCTCAAGAAGCTCATGTTTTAATGAAAGACACAACACATTTGGAAAATTTCACCTGCAAGTCATAGGGGAATATCCCATGGTCCTCAAGTGCAGCAGCAAAACAAAAATGGTAATGCCTGCCTTAGACCATGAGCCCAGGAAGAGGATGGAAGAGCAGGGTCTTTGGAAGGAGGGAGGATGAAGGAGCAAGGTCTTTGGTAGCAGGGATCAAAGCCGGGGAGATAGGTTGCGAAGTGCTTTAGGATCTCTGTGGCTCTGGGGAATAGGAGCTGGTTTTCTGGAAGACATAGAAAGACTTTTCTTGATCAATGCTATGGGAAGAGAGGGGCAACATAGCTGTGCCACAGCCCTGGGAAAGTGCCTGGTAGAGATGAAGTGCTACCCATGATCAGACAAGGATGAGTAGGAGGCACTTTAGGGGGAAAGGACATAAATATGCCTACTGAAGACTCTGAGCATAAGGGCAAGGGTCGGGGTGAAAAAGACTTATCTAGGAACTGAAGTAACCCAAAGCCCCATTTGCATGAAAATCTCATTGCATGAGAGGTGAAGTTGGCAAGAGTTTGAAAGAAGAGAATTTGGAACTAAGCTGCAAGTCAAGAAGAAGCTCTCTCTTCTCTCAGGCTCTCACTAACTTTGACCCTCAAGCAGCCAGAAATATTGAGTAATCACTCTCTTATCAATGAGGAGATTCTTAAGAAAATGGACATTGAGCCAATGGGCTGAAATTCTTTGAAGTCTCTTGCAAAGATCAAACCTGAAATAGTATAAACACAAACTAGGCCCTTTATGCAGGAACATTGTTATTAATGGCAGTCAAGATGGTTGGTTGGTTGTTGTCCTTAGTCTTTAAAGAGGACCAAAATGACATCACTATGATAAAGTAAAATCTCAGTGCATCCGACTGACTGATCAGACCAATACGAACTCCGAATGCTCCACCACAGGTTAGGCACAGATAGTTTGTGTGAATATTTTTGGTGGATATCCCAAATTTGCACATCCTGTGTTTACTTTGTGCTGTCTCAGTTCTGCTTTGCTCAAAGAGCACAGCACCCTTTCTGATGTGGGCATGCCATGCTGAGTGGTCCTGTGCCAGTGTCTCCCATGTTGCACAGTCAAATCCAAAGTTCCTGAGAGAGGCCTTAAGAGTGTCCTTGTATTATTTCTTCTGGCCACCAGTGATCATCTGCCCCATGCGAGTTCTCCATAAAATAGTCTTTTTGACAAGCGTACATTTTGCATTCGAACAATATGCCCAGTCCATTGGAGTTGTGCTCTCTGAAGCATAGTTTGAATACTTGGCAGTTCAGCTCAAGCAAGGACTTCAGTGTCTGGTACCTTATCCTGCCAAGTGACCCTCAGAATTGTCCTAAGACAGTTCAAATGGAAGAGATTCAGTTTCTTGGCATGGCACTGGTAGACTGTCCATATTTCACAAGCATATAACAATGAGGTCAACACAATGGCTCTGTAGATCTTCAGTTTGTTAGTCAGTCTAATACCTCTTCTCTCCCAAACTTTTCTTTGGAGCCTCCCAAATACCGAGCTAGCTCTGGCAACTCGTGCATCAACCTCATTGTCAATCTGTACATCCCTGGAAAGTACACTACCAAGGTAAGTGAACTTATTCACAGCAGTCAAAACTTCTCCATTTGTTGTAACTGATGGTTCCATGTATGGATGGTGTGGTGGTGGCTGATGGAGCACCTGTGTTTTCTTGGTGTTAATTATTAGGGCAAAATTAGCACAGGAAGCAGAGAATTGATCCATACTTTGTTGCATCTCAGTTTCAGAGGTTGCACTGAGTGCACAATCATCTGCAAAGAGGAAATCATGCACCAGTACTCCCTCTACTTTGATCTTGGTTTGTAGCCTTTTCAAATTGAAGAACTTGCCATCAATACAGTAGTTGACCTTGATGTCATGTTCATCCTCATTGAAAGCATTTATCAACATGGCTGAAAACATCATGCTAAAAAGCATGGAAGCAAGCACACAGCCCTGTTTCATTCCATTGGTGACTGGGAAGGCACAAGAGCATTGTCCATTATCCAGAACCCAGGCAAATAGACTTTGAACCACCTGAGAAAGAGACACTATTACCTGGGGACCAATAGATGACAACACCTCCATAAGGTGATCAAAGGATAACATAAACTTCCAAAGAGAAGAGATTAGTACAAGTTGGTGGTAGAGAGAGGGTTCCAGACTGGTAGGAAGTTACACAATAGTAATCCTGCTCTCCCTCCTCCTGGGTGGAGTGAGGTGCAAGATCTACCTGGTACTGGAAAGGGTAGCCAGATGCAGGGTCTTCTGGTGAGAGGCGAATTTCTGTGAGTGCAAAAAGGGGGCCTGGGACAAAAAGGTATAATATGAAGGATGGTTTATTAACTATAGAATACTGTCTATCAGTAGGCATAACAGGAAAGGGGTTCTGGAGGGGTCAAGTTGATGTAGGTGGAGATGAAGTAGCAATAGTAGGAGGCCAAGAGAGTTTTTCCCTAGGCAGTCTGTGACTCTGAATCACAAAAATACGGAGAGAATAGTTTATTACCCATAAAGTAGTGGGTTTTCTTAACCTCCCACCATGGGTTAGCACTATCGTCTCCCTAACAAACACCACAAGTCATTGCTCTGTATGTGGTGTAGGTGGGACTCATTTTCTAAGCCTGGGGGGGAGGCGGGCAGGGATGGAGGAAAGGTGAGCAGGGAGAAGAATGGGCCTCTATTTTTAAGGTATTTTCTAAACTGTTCTTCCATCAGTCTAATTGTATCTCCCTTTCTTTATTTTTCTCTCTGTCCTATTCTTTTCCTTCTCCTTCCAACACCCTCTCTTTGCTCCTCCTCTTTTCTCCTTTGTTCTTAACTCTTCTCCCCTTCATTTTTTCTGTCTCTTTTCTTTCCTTTCCAGATCATGCCACTATCTCCTGCCATTTTCCCTCTTTCTTGCCCTCCTCCTGTTTTTCTTTCTGGATAAGAACAACATTAGCATTAGTGAATTTGAAACCTAACTTCTGGAACAGCCTCTCTCACTTTGCCAACCATCTCAGCAATCTTGAGGTCCTTGATCACTTCATGAAGGGCCCCAGCTGAGTCATCAGAAAAAGGCAGATTGATGTACTCATTGATTAGAGCTGGGTACATCAGGCTACACAGAAAAGCACTCTACAGACAACCAGCACAACTACTTTTAAACATCTAGGGTTCCAGGCACACTGCCAAGTACATTGCACTGTCAAGTCCCTAATAACATATTGCTTTTCATTCGTGTGAAGAATTTGAGTCTTAGTGATGTTTTATGGATGCTCCTACTGATAAGGCAGATCCTCTCCTACTTGGTGGGGATATCAGGTTGATAATGCCAGGGAAGGGCATGAAGGGCTTAAAAGATGATATGGTCAAAAGATTTCAAGCTGGAGGAACCTTAGAGATCACCTAGTCTAACTAGCTCATTTTACTATTAAAGAAACTGAAAGATGAGAAGGAAGTAAGAAAGGAAAAAAGAAAGGAAGGGAGAAAGGAAGGAAGGAGCACTGAAAAAATATTAAAAGATACAAAGAACAATAATTACTGCTAACACTTATATAACACTTCATAGTCTGCAAAGTGCTTAATATATATTATCCCCTTATTTCACCTCATTTTCCAGATGAGGAAACTGAGGCTAACTGAACAAGGTTAAATGACTTTATCACTGTCACACAGTTAGGGAGTAACTAAAGTAGGCTTCAAAATCAGGTCTTCCTGACTTTAGCAGAAAATCACAATGAGTTCAGAAGGAGACTCGACATTTTTCTTACTACTTGTGAAATTTAACACATTATAGGAAAGGGGGGAACCCCGAGATGTTGAAGAAAGGTAAATTGTGAAGTCAATAAGCATTTGTTAAGCACCTACCATGTGCCAGGTTACTGTTCTTAGAGTCAGGAAGACCTGAGTTCAAACCTGGCCTTGGACACTTACTAGCTATGTTGACCTGGGCAAGTCACAATCCTGTTTGCCTCAGTTTCCTCATGTGTCAAATGAGTGGGAGAAAGAAATGGCAAATCTCTACAATATCTTTGTCAAGAAAACCTCAAATAGGATCATGAAGAGTCAGACATGACTGAAAACAACTAAACAACAAAATGTGCCAGAAAGCACTGAGTCTGCAAAGAAAGGCAAAAACCAGTCTTTGTTTTCAAGGAGTGCACACTCAGTTGGAGAGACATGCAGACAACTATGTACAAATAAGATTTATCCAGGATATGTTGGAGATAATCTTGGAGGAAAGGGAAGCGTAATTTGTCCCAAGTCACACAGAGTTAAATAGAGCCAGTAATTAATGCAAGTCTTCCAATTCTGAATTCAATGCTATTTCTACTTTATCAAATGTATTTAAAGGCAGACAGCTAAAGATGAAGAAGAGAGATAGGGTAGAAGTAACCCACTATTGGCTATCTTAGCATTCAGACTGGGCCCTGGGGAGTATCCTTCCATTTGCCTGAGTTGGTCTAGATGACATTTTTTTTGAGGCATTTGGGATTAAGTGACCTGCCCAGAGTCACACAGTTCAGACAGTAAGTGTCTGAGACCAGATTTTAACTCAGAGAGATGAGGTCTTCCTTATTCCAGGCCTGGTACTTTATCCACTGAGCCACCTAGCTGTCCTACAGGAAATAATAGCCTAGTATTTAATAAGCCCAAGAACATCATTAGTCCCACCCATAGGCGTATATCCACTTCCATGATCAAGAATTCTGAAATATCCCTACTTGGCCATGACCTCCTATGATTCCATCTTTCCCTAAACCTGACTCCTCTTTAATTTATTTGTCTTCTTTACCAAGTCCTTCAGTACCTTCATTTCTCACCCCTCCCCTCCTCCCCCAGCTCTCCAGTCCATTATCCCTTCTCTGTCTGATTTTATTTCTCTCCCCTCCTAATCTTGACCCTATAGTTAACCCGTTCAAAGTTATGCTGCCATCTACTCTCTACAACATGTTCTTTTTTCATATTGCAGTTCATGCCTTGGATGATCCACCCTCGCCATCTATCTCTTCTCCCCCTACTGGATCTTCATGTGCTGCTGAATGGTGCTGGAGGAAGTCTCATGGCCAGATGACTGGGTCAGGTACAAATCTGTGATGTCTGATCTCAACTGGGATCCTTTTACTCGTCCATAATTGACTCTGTGGCATTTTTTTTACAGTGACTGTTCCAAATCTCTATCCTTGAGCCTCCAGCACTACCCTTTTCTCTTTCCCTTTTAACAGAGGGTATGACTTCATAATTTATTGAGGAAATAGAGGCCATTCTCATAAGCTCTCTTGTGTCTTCTATTCTAAATTTTAAAATCTCTTGATATATTGCATTCTCCTTTTCTTACTCCAGTGAATCAAACCAAAAGCATTTATTATCTACCTAGTACATACAAGACCCTCTAGTAAGCATTGGGCATACATACAAAAGTAAAACATTTCCTGACTTCAAATGTATTTTTTTCTGAGAGGATACAACATGTTCATCAATAAGTAAGTACCATGGACCTAGTTAACTCTAGGCTCATTCTCCCAACTCTTACTTTCATTGACAGGTTGGGTCTCTGGAGACCATCTGGTTACATCTCAGTCAGTTAGTCAATCAATAAATATTTACTTAGCTCCTACCATGTGTCAGGCACTATGCTAAAGCATTGGGGATACAAAGAGAGGCAAAAAATAGTCCCTGCTCTCAAGGACCTAATACAGTGGAGGAGACAACATGCAGATGACCATGTACAAACAAGTTATATATGGGAAAAATTGGAAGTAATCAACAGAGGGGAGACACTAGCATTAAGAAGGTTCCAGAAAGGCTTCCTGTAGAAGGTGGTGTTACTTGGGACTTATAGGAAGCCAGGGAAGCCAGGAAGCAGAGATGTGGAGGGAGAGCATTTCAGGAATGAGAGAGAGTCAGTAAAAATTCCTAGAGCCTGGATATGGAGCATCGTGTCTGAAGAACATTAAAGACGCCAATGTCATTGGATCAAAGAGTACATGGGGATGTGCAAGGTAGAAAAACTGGAATGGTAGAGAGTGGACAGGTTGGAAAGGACTTTAAGTGCCAAACAAAGAAATTTATATTTAGTCCTGCAGGTGAAAGGGAGCTACTGATATTTGTTGAGTTGGAGAGGTGACATGGTCAGACCTTCACTTTAGGAAGATCACTTTGACAGCTGAGTGGAGGATGAGCTGGACTGAGGAGGAAGACCAACCAAGAGGCTGTTGCAATAGTCTAGGTATGAAGAGATGAGGTCCTGTTCCAGGGTGGTAGCAGTGTCAGAAGAGAGAAGAGGGCATATATGGGAGATATTGTAAAGGTAGAACTAATATACCTTGGCAACAGTTTGAATGTTGGGGATGAGAGTTAGGAGAAGATCAGGAGAGAGTAGGGTCACAAAAAACTAGAGTGAGTGAAAAAGAACATCAAGGAGAAGAAGGTGATCAAGAGTGTTAAAAACTGCAGAGAAATCAAGAAGAATGAGGATTAAGAAAAGTCCATTGGATTTTGGCAGGTAAGAGATAATTAGTAACTTTGGAAAGATGTCTCCTTCAGGGATTTGGAGATATCCCTAAGAGGTTGGAAGTGTCTTTTTCTGCTACTATTGCTGATGAACCCCTATCTGATATATTCCTTGGTTGAAAAGTATATAATTGATCTGTTTTTGATCTTGACCATTGGTGATGTCCATATGCAAATCTCCTTTTGGGTTGTTGAAAAAGAGTTTGCTATGACCAGTAACACTCGATTAGTCTCTACCCTGCTTCATTGTGTAGTCCAAGGCCAAACTTGCCTTTATTCCAATTATCTTCTGATTTCCTACTTCAGTATTCAAATAGCCTATGAAGAATGTGACATCTTTTTGGTATTATTTCTAGAAGAAATAGGTCTTTATAGAACTGATCAACTTTTGCCTCATTTAGCATCAGTGGTTGGAGCGTAGACTTGTATGTATGTGATGTTGAATGGGTTGCCTTGGATTCAAACAGATACCATTCTGTCATTTTTGAGATTATACCCCAGTACTGCTTTTCTTACTCTTTTGTTGACTATGAGAGCTACTCCATTTCTTCAAGAGATTCCTGCCCACCGTATATGTAGTAGTAGTATATGTAGTGATCACTTTAATTAAATCACCCATCCCCATCCATTTAAGTTCTCTGGCACCCAAGGTGTTGATGTGCAATCTTTCCATCTCCTGCTTGACCATATCCTGCTTACCTTACATTCCAAATTCTTGTGCAATATTGATCTTTTCAGGATCAAACTTTCCTTTCATCACCAGACACACCCACAGCTGAGTTCCCTTTCAGCTTTGGCCCAGTCGAGTTATTGGTGTTGGAGCTACTTACAGTTGTCTTATACTCTTCCCCAGTAGCATGCTGGATGCCTTCCAACCTGAGGGCTTCTTCTTCTGGTGTCAAATCATTTATCATCTTAATACTGTCCATGAGGTTTTCTTGGTAAAGATATTGGAGTAATTTGCAATTTCCTTCTCTAGTGTATCACCTTTTGTCAGAACTCTCTCCTATGACCTGTCCATCCTGGGTAATCCTGAATGGAATAGCTCATAATTTCATTGAGCTATGCAAATCCCTCTGCCACAACAAGGCAGTGATCCAGGAAGGGAGGTTAGAGCTTAGGGAGCATTTTATTTTGTGGCTGGAGGTGATCACCATGGTCATCCAGTTGTGGGGTCTAGACCCTTACTAAGACTGTATAGGGAGCCTATAGGGAAGAGGATATCACAGAAGGTCAATCCAGAGCAATATACCAATGATATACACATGCCCACAGACAATACATGAGGAGTATTGTAAATGCTACATCTAATAATAATAATTAAGAGTCAGTATTTATATAGTGCTTTGAGATTTATGAAGCATTTCCTGTTCTGGAGGTTGGTGCTATTATTATTATCATTTTACAGATGGGGAAAGTGTTGCAGCACTTAGTGCAGTGCCTGGTATGTAGTAGACATTTGATAAATGTGTGTTGAGTAGCTGAGACAGAGATTAAGTGACTTGCTTAAAGTTACATAGCTAGGACATTTCTGAGCTTGATTTGAACTCAAGTCTTCCTGACTCTAGGCTCAGTACTCTATCTACTGTACTGTCTCTTCTAGATGATTCAGTAATACCAAATAATATGTACTTACACGTGACCTGGTATGGTTTGTATAGTTAATTCCATGGATGTTGTAAAATTGGCACCTACAGACCATACACTTGCCTTTGTTGATAATGTCATAGGCTGGAAAGGATCTTAGAAAATTCATCTAATCTAACTCTCTCCTTTTATAGATAAGGAAACTGAGGCCCAGAGAATTAAAGTGACTTGTCCAAAGTCACAGATAGAGAAACTTGTTGGGTTACAAATTTTTAAATTGGAAGTTGGATTATATTCTTGGGGGTAGGATCCCTTCCTGCCAGGTTGCTGGAAGCTGCTGCCAATACCTCTAGTGTTTCTGATGATTTCTTGAGACTTCTTTGAGTTTCAGGGTAATTTTCATGATCTGATGCCTAATTCACTCAAATTAATAAATCAACTAATCAAATGCCCAGAATACACATATTTAATATTTTATACACCTTCTGCAGGGCCATCTCCAGTTGTCCTGATCTATATCTTGCCACTGGACCCAGATGGCTCTGAAAGAGAAAGTGAGGCTGGTGACCTTGCACAGCCCTCTCTCACTTAAATCCAATTCACTTGCAAGTCATGGCATCATCTCCCTGATCTTTTGAGAATGAAGGACAAACAACCACAACAATAAGTTTATGCATCTTCCAAGTCAGTTTTATGGAGAATATGATCATTGCAATTCATCACAACAGAAGATGTATTGGCAAAATGTTTTCACATATATTGTTTCTTTTTAAAAGTTTATTTTACTTTTAATTCATAGAATAAAACAAGCATTTCCATAACATAGTATAATTTAAAAAAAGATGATTGCCCATGAAACTACAAATCTATTGTGTACAATTTGCTATGCCTTTTAAATATATAATAAAATTATCATGTAAATTTCTTTTTTCCCCTCTCTCCCCCTTCCACCCTAGAGATGGCTACCATTAGGCACAAATATGTGTATGTATATGTATAAATATGTATGTGTGTAAAATCATTCTGTACATATTTCCATTCATCAGTTCTTCCTCTGGATGCAGGTAGCGCCTTTGTTCCCATGTCCTTTGTAGTGAATTTGGGTATTTATAATAGTCAAAATGACTTATGTACTCAAATTGTTGTTAAAACAATGTTGCTGTTATTGTATGTAATGTTCTTTTGGTTTCAATAATTTCACTCTTCACTCTTTTGTGCAAGTCTATCCATGATTTTCTTTCACCAAGTTCATCATTTCTTACAGTACGGCATACAGTACAGTAGTATTACATCATAATAATATGTTACAATCTAATCCTAACAATATTGCTATGAGATCAATAGAGGAAAAACTATTATCCCCATTTTGCTGATAAAGAAACTGATTGTTATGACCTGTCCCAGCTGAGTCCTATAACATGGTATTTATTTGACACAACCCTAGACTACTGCCTGGTATGCTACTAGTGAGTGATTAGAATCAAAGATAGGAGATTAAAGACTTCCTGGAAATCACATGATCATAGATCTAGAGTTGGCATAGATCTCAGGGAGCACTTGGTCCACCATTTATTTTTCAAATGTAGAATTCAAGGCCCATCAGGTTGGTTGTCACCTAGATAGGACTGGAACCCACACCCTCTAACTTAGAGTTACTGCTCTTTTTACTGCTTCCTCCTTGATGAAATGGGACAGATTATAGGCAGAAATGGAATGGTAAAGGACATTGAAGAGGAAGAAATGACAATGATTTAATTGTCCTTTCCTCTACATCTTATCTTCTCCACAATCCTTCCTAAGAGAGTCTAAGAGAGCTGACATAGTGTCTCCTGGCTCCTTACAAACATTGAAGGATTCCAAGGTCCCAGTTCCAAGGAAAGAAAGAGGGAGAGAGTGGGGGGTTAGGCAGAGGAAGTATCAGTTGCTATAATGGGGATAAAGGAAGGAAAGAAGCTTAGACTCCTGCTCTTCTGGCATCTGGGAATCTGTATATGAGACCTGCATTAAAAAATGTTGAACCCTGCAGAGGTTTGCCTTGTAGACAGGTCATTTTCCTTTGCTGTGCTCCATTATCTTCAAAAGTAAGAAGTCTAAAGCAAATCCACATCTAAGTGTTAAGCAAAATTCACAACACCAAGAGCATGCAGATAAATTTGCTGAAACTTTCATTAAGTTAATAGCTCCAAATTTCTTCTGAATTACTAAAAACAAATAGCAAAATCTACCAATCAGTTGTCACCCTGCTAGGACTGTTGTGATGTATGGGTTTTGTACACGTATCAAATACTACCTTAATGCCCAACGCCATACATGGACAGGCCTTCATTTTATTTCCTACCCCTAATACTGTCACTGGAGTAGGGGAGGAGCCTTCTGCAAATAGGAAAGAGAAAAGAAACACGACTTCAAACCCTGTGGCAGCACAGTAATTGGGAAGCCAGTACCGCAGACAAACTGGTCTGTCTGCCATGTCTAGTGAGAAGTAATCAGGAAAGGGAGGATGAGAAGGGGGAGGTAGTAGACTGGGGGAAGTGGCTTCTTGGGGCAAAAGCTTCTGGGTTTGTGGCAGCTTCACAAACCAGTACCAGGCAGCAGCTGCAAACCACTGGTGGGTCTGTACATGTTCTTCCTGTGGAAGGGGGTTGGGAAGACATGCGGTAGGACACATCCTCACATATGCAATGAACAGATGACATTGGCAGAGTAATCCCTGAAGAGAAAGGCTATGTAAGTCAGCACATCCCTCTGACAGGGTGATCTCAGATGTCACACTCCTTGTGTGGAGCCCCTCTGGCTACTCATTCCTAGGACTATGATAGAAATATAGCTTGGCATGAAATTAGAGGCAAAATGAGGACCTTTTGGGAGTGGGTCCCAAGTATTTGCCTAAGTGTCCCCAGTACAGAGTGAGAGAAATTGAGGGAACATTTGGAATGATCTGTTAGGGGAAACCCTTGGGAATGAAATGCCCTACACCCACTGATAAGGGAAGGGTAGGAGGACTGGAAGTGAGGCAGTGACTTCCTTACATTCAGAACAATAGAACATGATGATGGGAGAGGAATGAGTCTGGGACTCCAGTCCTTTGGGAGCAATTCTAATGCAAATAAGCCTTGAGAAAGGGAATTTCTTTTCTGACAACTTGACTAAGCTGAAACATCTAATCCTTGGCTGGGACCTTCCAGGAACTCCAATGAATAACAGGCAGTACATGTAGAGAACTATGAACACCTGGAGAGAGATAGGGACTTCACAGAACTGGGAGTAAGTTAGCCTGTCAGGATTAGGATAAAGAGACAAAAGGTATGGACAGAACTGTGAACTCCAGTGAGATACAAGATGGAAGAGTCAGGACTCAGACAGGACTTCAGCCATGAAGTGCAGAGCTGTAGATCATTCCAGAGACTAGACAGGATCTCCTGGTAGGAAGAGCCTTCCTGTTGTGTTTGTGCCAGCCTAAGGCTGAGGAAAGAAAGTGAACCAATGATTAGAATGCTAGATTTGGTAACAGCACTCTTGGGTTCAAACCCTGCATTAATCGGCCTAACTGGGTGGTCCCTGAAGGTCTCAGAGTCCGTTTTCCCATATGTAAAAGGGAGATAATAATACTCATTACCTGCTTCACAAGGTTGTCCTTAGGAAAATACTTTTCTAACCCTTAAGAGATACATAAGAGCAAGTCAAGGATAAAAAAGTCAAGACATTCTTTTAAATCAGGCCTGTACAACCTGCAGAGCACCAAAGGGTGTTTTCCTCTACGTTTTTCCTGGGCCTCCTGCAATCCTTTGCTAGGCCACAGGTTGTACAGGTCTGATTTAAATAATCCTTTTATGAGTCAGTTAAAAGAGCTGAAAAGTCTGTCCATTAACTCCTAGGATGAGCTGGCAGTCTCACAAAAGAGCAGTAACACTTGAGAGTGGGAAACAACCAAATAGTAGGTCCAGCAGACAGTAGCAGTAGCAGAAGCCAATAGGAACATCAGCCGCAATGAACTCTCAGAATCAAGCCAGAAGTGAGTAGGATCAAGATATAGCTGGTTACTAGGAGACAGAGCCTTGAGAAGTATGTTGCTGTTCAGTCATGTCCAATTCTTGGTGACCTCACTTGGGATTTTCTTGGCAAAGATAATGGAGTGGTTTGCCATTTCCTTCTTCAGCTAATCTTCCAGAGGTTGTTGTGTTGGTCTTCCATTCTTGAAGAGGGCCATGACATCAAGATGATGACATGACTTGCAGTTGACTTTGATCTGAGTGAGGGAGGGCTGGTTCCAGAGGAGGAAACTCAGGCAAATGGGCTAAATGACTTGCCCAAGGTAGCTCAGCTAGTAAGTGTCTGAGTCCACATTTGAACTCAGATCTTCCTGACTCCAGGCCTGGTACTCTATCTACTATGCCACCTGGTTTCCCTTGAGAAGTGTAATAACTATTAAAGAATTCTTTTCTGAATGTGGAGTATGGGTTTTCCAGGTAGTATTCCCTCCTCTAATGATATGTGTGTGTGGTAGTAGGGCATGGAGGGAGATGAGGGAAGGTTTATGTGATATTTTGTCTCTTTGTGTGTGTGGACAAGAACCTGAGAATTCTTCAGATATTTGATTTTCCTTTGTTATTTCTTTTGTTTTTGTGTCTCAGCTAAATGCTTTGCTATTTGTTTGCTGGTAATGTGGAAGCACATGGGAGCTTGAGCCATTTTTATAAATATTTTATAAATCTATTGAGATCCCTATTACCTATATATTTAAAACAAACTGGAAATAATTTCAAGTTTAGATTTATGCATAACCTATTAATTTTTATAGTTTTTTTATGATTGTTACTAAGTTTAATTTTAAAAGGAAAGAGCACTAAGATCTTTCATGGCTTCATGATCCAATGACAGAGAGGTTCTGGGGCATCAAAGACTAAAATCACCTACTGAAATTTGTAATTGGGATCACTATACCTCCTTTTCCAGAGGCTAGAGTACAAGAACATCCCCCTCCCCAGTAAATTATATACATCATTTAATTCTTAGCACCTCACACACCTTGTTCTGCTTCCCCTGAAGTGGTAAGGTAAGTAGGGAAAGATATCCAGAAATCTTTTATCCTACGAAACTGCCCTTTAAAACTTGGGGAGGAAACAGATCTACCACCTAACTCCACTAGAGAAGTTCCCTGTCCTCATTTCTTCATCTGTTGCAATGAGTTGTGATAATGCCTACAGGAACCTGGGTTTAATTTCCCAGGTTTAGTGATGAGCAATAACCAAAAAGGGAGGGAGGGAGAAAGAGAGAGAGAGAAAGAGAGAGAGCCAGAGAGAGATACAGAGAGAAAGAGAGAGACAGAGACAGAGAGACAGAGAGAAAGGATTCTACCTGGTTTAGAATACCCCTGCCATATAAGGCATTATGCATAAAATGCTATATTTTGAGTCAGAAAGACCTGAGTTCAAATTCTACTTCAGGCTCTTGCTAGCTTTGTGAACTTGGGCATTGAACCTCCGCCTGCCTCAGTTTTTCCATCTGTATAAAAGGGATCATAACAGCACCCATCCCCAGGGTTGTTGTGAGGATCAAATTAGATAATATTTGTAGAATGCTTTGGAAACGTTAAAGTGCTATATCAATAATAGCTATTATTATTAGGTTCTCAAAGGCAAGAACAGGTACCTGTGTGAAACTGAGGAGACCAGGCCTCTGAGCTTCTTCTTAGGTTTCTCTACCCAAATTCCCACAACCCCTCTCCCTTGAATATCCATCAGTACAGGGGAAATCTGTTATTCATGGGCAATTAGGCCACAAAAGCCCAAACTGATACACCCATTTAGTGGTGATTGTTACTCACTAGAAGGAAAAGGAAAATCAAATTCTGCAAACATTTCCCAAAGCCCCCCAAAATAAAGTGTGTGGCTATCAGATTACAAAAGAGGGTTAAAGGTTTCCTTGAAATCAGCTGCTCTAACTTGGGACCATTTATGTTGTAATGGGGCTACTCAGGCATCCCCAGAATAGATACTCCACAACCAAACTTCCTGATTTTATATCTATTTATGTATGCATGCCTGTGCATTTGTGCATGAACTTAGAGGTCAGTGAGGCCAAAAATATTCCCTCCCTATACAGTTATTTGTTTTCTGCAGTTTCCTTATTCTATATTTATACATCAGGAGACTGGAAACTGCTCTCTTGATGGACTGACCCCTTAGTATTGAGAAATAGTAGGTAGTAGTGGAAAGCCCACTACACTGGGGGTCAGGTGATTGGGTCTTTTACACTTGGCTCAGCCATAAGTTTGCCTTATGATTGAGGGCAAGCCTTTTAACATCTCAAAAGCCTCATTTTTCTCATGTGTGAAATGAAAGGTAAGGTGATCTCTAAGGTTCCTTTCAGCTCTAAATCTGAGGATCCAATACTCTTCCCTCTAATCTGGGCCTTAAATATGTTTTCCCTTCTATGGGGGTCATTCCATGAGCACAGCACCCCAAGCTACTGGATCCAGAATTGTATAAATGGAGCCACGCTGAGGGCAGGACAGCAAAATGTAGAGGCTACAAAAATATAATGCATGTTTTTCTTCAGCCATGCTGCAGAATATGAGCTCTTAGCCTTCTTTGTATCATAGATATCTTGGCAGTGGAGCGAAATCTATGTATTTCTCAGAATCATGTTTTTAGGTGGTGCTTCTGGCAGTGATTTAGCTACCGGGGGAGAGACTTGTGGCAGGTTGATGTTGCTGCTTCTTTTCATTGATAGCTTTGCCATACATTTGATGTTTGGAGTCTTTAAAGCCAGCTGAGATGATTTCCAAGGTTTCTTTCAGCTGTAACCATTTATGAATATTGAATATGTGACTGATCTCTGAGCAGATTATTATCCTCTCCTTAGCTCATGTTATCAGTGCTGTTGTTCAATTCTTTCAGTTGTGTCTGATTCTTTGTGACCTCATTTGGGGTTTCTTGGCAAAGATACTGGAGTAGTTTGCCATTTCCTTCTCCAGTTCATTTTACAAATGAGGAAACTGAGGCAAGCAGGTTTAAATGACTTTCCTAAGGTCTCACAGCCAGTAAGTATCTGAGACCAGATTTGAACTCAGGAAGATGGAGTCTTCTTGACTCCCGGTCCAGTGTTCTTTGCACTATAGCTGCCCCTCTTTGACTCACAGGGCCTTCCAATAGAAAATTTCCCTTCCCACTCCCACCTCCCTGCCATTTCTTTGAGGGAGAGGCATGGACTATTTCATTTTTGTCCTTGTATCTGTGCTTGGTTTGTAACAGGTATTAAAGAAAATGCTTATTGTTATTTGATTCTCACCTAATATTAAATTGTACCGTCACCCTATCAGACTTTGAGATAGCTGCTCAGAAAAAGCTGAGACCCCTGCACTACACAGAATTTCTGCTGTCCACTCCTTGGAAGTGGATAGCTCAGACCTTGGAAGCCTCCCTTCAGCTCAGCTCCGTTCTTGTCTATTCTCCACTTATGTCCAGTATTACAACATCAGAAGGATTTAAAGTCACTGTCCCTTTCCCATGACTTGGTTTGTAACTTATAAGCTAAGTATTCCCTGTTCCCTTTCAAGAGCATTTGTTTCTCACAGATCCACAATGCTTTCCAAATTTTTCTGCTGAAATCTTAACCACCTTTTCAAAAATAATTTCCAAGAGAAGATCATATATGAAGCCTTCCCTGGTTCTCCACATGAGAAGCAAGGTGTTCTTTCATGAATCTTGAATGAATGAATGTGAAAGGATTTATTACACATATAGCATAGAACTCAGTTTTCACCTCTCTTGTGCACTTAGCATGTTCTATTTTGTGAGTCATGCCAAGAGTATCCCCTTTTTCACTTTAGACTGAATGCAAGAAGAAGGCAGGGAATATGTTTTATGCCATTTTTGAGTCTCCCCTGTGCGTAGCACAGGGTTCTACACACAGAAAGTGCTTAATTCATGTTGGTTGAATTTAAAAAAGGAACCTTGCTATTTCCTTTCAACCTCATCAGATTCCCTCCCTATACCTTGGTTCTTTGTTTTGTTGGACTGTCTCCCCAACCTGAGTCATCAGAAGTCTTCAGAAGTCTTGTCAGTGGCAGGGCTGCTAGTGACCACTCCAGTGCATTGAAAGATCATAGATGACAAAGCAACCCTGTGACTCCAGCATGACCACCAGTCCTCTAGCTGAGACTGAGGCTACTTCCCCTGGCCATCTTAAAAAGCTTCTCATCTTGGAAGTACTTTTTGATAAACCCTGTGCAAGCTGCTGTTTGTGGGGAGCATTTGTATTCAAACAAAAACATGTGGATATGTTCCATTGGGATGAATAAAGTCTTTATGAGAAAAGAGCTCCCTAGCTCCCCAGGCTTCCATAAGCCTCCCCTAAAGCTGAGTAACTATGTAATTAATAATAATTTAGGGGGAGGGGGAGGAAAGCCCCCTTGGAACATCTGCAACTTAATGCAAGATGAAGGTCTTGATCTCGGAACTCTCAGCACCTTCCAATTCTATTTGCACTGCAACTGACAAGCTCTCCAGGGCATAGGGGCCTCAAGGTAACAAGACCCCCTTCAATTTACCTATTTGCTAGATTGCAAAATCACAGATTTTGAGTTGGAAAACTCCTTAGACATCATTTGGTCTGACACTCAAATTTTACCATCAGTCAACAAGAGTTTATTACGCATCTACCATGTTCCCAGGTACTCTGCTAGGCCCAAAGGATGCAAAGATAAAAATGAAACAGTTCTTGTCTTCAAGAAGCTTACAGTCTTTCTGGAGCAACAACATGAATTTGAAGGAAACCCAACACTCAAAGAGGAAGAGATCTTGAGGGAATATATCCTGGGCAAAGGACACAGATGGTGCAAGGCACGGAGGCAGAAGGCTGTGTATGAGAAATAGCAATAGTCTATGGAGGGTTTAATGTGTACAGATGAGGAAACTGAGGACTAGAACCTTATTAGGAGAGCCTTTTGGTACTTCCTTAACTAAACTACAGAGTCCTACGACAGAACCAGCATAATACAAAATTGTTTCTTTATTTTTGCTCCTCCCTTCAGTATTTCCATAAGGGAATTTTCCCCAGAGACTTTGACTTGCCTCTTTAAAATCTCCAAAATATTTTTATTTGGACCCTTTTTGATGGAAAACTTTCTGAGATGTATTGTGTATTTCTTTGTAAGCAGGGGATAGTGGATGTAATTTTATGGATATTTCTGTTGACTTGGCACTGTCATTAGGAACAGCAATCATGGGGAAAGCCTTAGACTTAGAGGGCAAAGACCTAGACTCAAATCCCACACCTGCCACTTACTAACACTGTTGACCTTGGGCAAAGCTCCCTCACCTTTAGTTTCCTCTTCTATAAAATAAGGATGATTTGCCCTACTTCCTCCATAGGGTTGTTGTGAAAAACAAATGAAGATCTGTATATCTCTAATTGAAAATGACTATAGTTCTCTTTAAACCTTTAAGTTTGGATTTCTCTGGACCTGTTTTCCCATCTGTAAAATGAGGAACTCAAATGTGGTGGTCTCTAACCCTGAGATTTTATGAACTTCTGAAGTCATACGGTTGGCTTAAGGGTCATTCTGCACTCAGGACTTTTTCTGAATCATGATCACAAGTTAATGTGACCTTTTTTGTTACAGAAGTTCCTAGGTCACCTTCAATCTCTCTGGAATCTAACCTCCAACATTTTGGCATATGTAGGGCAGAGAGAACCGTAGGTGGAGGGAAACAATGAGGATTGTGTGCAATACAGTGAGGTGGCAGTGATTCAGCTGTTTACCATAGCACAGCTGAGTCATTATTTTATCTGACTTCTCTCTCGTGTCCAAAATGCCTTTTTGCTACAAGAGATGACCTAATGAATTAGAGTAGCAGTTCTCAGACTTTCTGGACTCAGAACTTTACACTCTTAAAAATTATTGAGGACCCCAAAGAACTTTTGTTCATGTGAATTATATCTATTGATGTCTACTGTATTTGAAATTAAAATGGATACATTTTAAAATAGTTATTTATTAATTCAGCATGACTATAGTGAAAATGTACTCAATAGGAAAGTATATGTAGAACCTATACAAAATAGTATGCTGTCGTGGGGAGGGAGGGGGGTAGTGCGAGGTAGGTGTGGGGGGGATAAAATCTTAATTTTATGGCAGTGATTGTAAAACATTAAAAAATAATAAAAATAAAATAAAATTAAAAAAACAAACAACACTATACATCAATTGGGAAACAGCTGAACAAATTGTGGTACATGATTGCAGTTGAATACTTTTGTGCTATAATAAGTGATAAGCAGAATGATTTCAGAAAAACCTGGAAGGGTTAGATGAACTAATACCACGTAAAGTGAGCAGAACCAGGAGAACACTGTACATAGTAATGGCACTATTGTATGATGATCAATTGTGAATGACTTCGCCATTCTCTGCAATACAGTGATCCAAGATAATCCCAAAAGACTCATGATGAAAAATACCATCCACCTCCAGATACGGAACTGGCAGGGTCTGAATGCAGAGTGAAACATACTCTTTTTCACTTTCTTTTTACTTTTTTGGTTCAAGCTTTTTTCCACACAATGACTAATGTGGAAAAGTTTCACATGATTGCAAATGTGCAACCCTATACCAGATTGCTTATTATCTCAGGGAGAGGGAAGAGAAGGAGGGAAAAAGAGAATTTGGAACTCAACATTTTTTAAAAAGAATGTTTAAAATTGTTTTTATGTGTAATTGGGGGAAGTATCATTAAAAATAAGATTACCAAATCTATTTTAGGTTAACCTAAATAACACATATTATGAAAAATATTTTTATAAAAATATTTCAATGGAATACAAAAAAATAAAAAAAAGACAAACACAGTCCCTGCCCTCAAAGGGCTTATAATCTAATGGAGGAAGATAATATACAAAAGGAAGTGGAAAAGCAGAGAGGAGAGATGGGACAGCTGGAGAAGGGGGAATGGTGGAAAAGTCAGAGGAGGCCTAAAGTAGTGCAGCCAGGTGAGAAATGAGGAGGGCTAAACATTTGTGGGTTCCATAATACACAGCGCCTATATATGTATACACATGTATGCTAATATGTGCATATACACATGTGTATATTGTGTATTCATATTGTTTATGCATATATATGGTGGGCTGTGTATATTTAAATATATATACACACACACACACACAGAGATATGGATATGGATATGGATATGGATATGGATATGGACATAGATACAGACATATATACCCCAGGGATCTGAATGATACTTCTGGGTCTTACTAGCTGAGTATGTACAAGATTTTGTTCACTATCTGTTCTTGATGGCTGTTGTGAGGAAAGTGCCTTATAAACTTTGCTATAAAAACATGAGTTATTTTACAGCAAAAAGGCTTGCAAGTGTGGATCCCTGCCTCCTGTTCTTTACAGGGACAATACTTTGAGATGTTGAGACCCACAGACAGCTGAGGCTTTTCTTTGCAATGATTCTTGACATTTCCTCCCAGACCAGATAGCTAGCTAGAACTTTTATTAAACATTTACCAGGAACTGTTCTAAGCTCCTACTTACCAAGTTTTTGCTTTCCAGGAATTGTACTAAACTCTAGGGACACAAATACAAGAAGAAAAAAACAGTATCTACCCTCAAGGAGTTTATATTCCAATGAGGAAAGAAAATACTTAAAGGGAGTTGAAGGGAAGGAGCTGATGGGGAGGAGAGAAGAGTATTTACACAAAGACAGGACTGCGATGAGGAAATGAAGTACGGAGAGTGAGGGTGGGAGCCTAGAGCTAAAAAGTAAGCATGTCCACTTCATGAAATGGTGGTTGGATCAGAGATGAAGCAAGCAGAAATGAAGTCCAGAGGGTGAAGACACATCAAAGGTGAGAAAACTTTCTAGGCAGGAAATAGAAAAGTCGGGAAAGTGAAGAGTGGAAACCAGACAAGCTTGCTGTACTTCAGTAGTCCATGATGGCTCCACGTGCAGCATACTCAGCGGTAAAATGTAAAATTCAGGATTTGGGGCATCTAAACAAAATATCTCTAATTCTAGTAGCTGCCCCATGGGATAGCTGAGTGAGATGGGTAAATGGAGTTCATTTATCTCCAACCAATTGAGTATTGTTGCTTAGTCATTTCATTCATGTCTGACACTTCATGATCCCATTTGGATTTTTTTTTGAGGGGGCATAGATACTGAAGTGGTTTGGCATTTCCTTCTCCAACTCATTTTACAGATGAGGAAATTGAGGCAAACAGGGCTAAGTGCCTTGCTCAAAGTGTCTGAAGCTGGAATTGATCTCAGGAATATGAGTCTTCTTGACCCCAGGCCCAGCACTCTGTCCACTGCACCATCCAGTTTCTCCACTACTTATAACACTGAGCAAATCTTTTCATCTTTATGAAGTTTCTTCATCCATAAACTTGTTGGATACTCCCTTCTAGGTCTAAATTCTGGGTTTGTGTTTCTTTTGTTTCAGCTCCTTGGAGACATAATGGTCTCAACTAAACCCACTGAGGGTTGAGAAAACTCCTCGACCCCTGGAGAGCTGGGCCACAGCAGGCAGGAGAGACAAGAGAATCCATTCCAGTAAGTTAATAAGATTCCTTATGCAGGTTTAGGGCAACCTGACTTTACTCTGACCTGGGCCACAACTAGAGAGTAACATAATCTCTGGGAAGGCATAATAATGGTTCCAAGGCTGTACTGGGGAATTTCAGCCGTGATTAGGGATTAGAGTTCTAAACTCCCGTGTAGCATATTTAAAATTCTAAAGGTTTCACCTCTTTGTCAAACCTGGGCTCTCCACCCCTTAGCCCTCAGACTGGGCCTCTCAGACCATTGTCTGGATTCGGAGGGAGTTATGAACTTTGACTTGTGAATGAGAAGGAAATCCATCTCCAGGGCAATTGGGGGAAGGGCAGGGTGAGTGTGTTACCTATCTGCAGGAAGCCTCTTTCCATTCCTCCTTTACTTCATGGTTTCTGTGACTCACTCTATATAAATAAGCCCACCATAAATTTTGCCTTCCTAGCACATGCCACTGAACCATGTCAGCAGTTTGGCTCAGGCAAGCTATTTTGCTGGAAGGCACAAGGGTCTAACAGGTAATCAGAGCATACCGCGTCCTATTTATAATGTGTCTTGCTGCTCAGAGGCTTTTTACAGAATGAATGTCCACAACCTTCCCTTGTGAGTCAAGGAGTTAATATGATCATGCCCATTTTACAGATGGGGACATGGAGACACAGAGAAGTCAAGTCCAGGGATACCCTCCTGGGAAGTCTTGCCAGTCTCTAGCCATAGCACCCTTTTGACTCTTGCTGTTTAATTGCCTAGGTTTCTTTTGGTCTGTTTTTCTAGTGGACTGAGATATTCTTCATAGTCAGAGTTAGCCCACTCCAATGCTTGTGTCTGACTATGTTCAGAAGTGGCAGATAGAGTTGGGGGTCTAGGGGAAAGACCACTGGATTTTGAGTCCAAGGACCTACTTTAAAATCCACTACTGACCCACTACTTGAGAAAGCCACTCCTTTGACCTCCAGGTTCCTCATCTGCAAAAGGAGAGAAGGTTCTCAGTTTCCTTCTAGTACTACCCCCTAGAATTCTTATGAAAGGTATGAAGCAGGTGAGTGTATCATCTGTGCTGTCCACCTGCAGCTCTCCTTTTCTTGCATCCCCAAGGTACCTAGAGCCAGCTCTCACATTCACTATTCTCTCCAGACTTGGGAAATCATCTGTTTGGATAAGGGCTAATCAAATCCCTTACCCTGAGCTGTCTATTTAATATTCAAGATCCAGCAGTGTGGTAGAGCAACTCTGGAGACAGAGGCCCTGGGTTCAAGTTTAACCTCTGATGCTTGCTCTCTGTGTAATCTTAACTCAGTTTCCTTAGTTTCCTTCTCTGTAAAATGGTTTTGTTAGGTTTAATTTCTTCATTTTCTCCTAAAACTCACTTGACTCCTGTAGGTATGGGATAGCATCAGGCTTCCAGTCAGTTGCTTAATTAATATTTATTAATTAATGTACCTACTATGTACCAGGCATCATACTAAATGCTAAGGATACAAAGAAAGGCAAAAGATAGTCCCTGCATCTCACAATCTAATGAGTAAGTCAACATGTAAAAAAAAAAAAAGACAAATTATGTACAAACAAGCTGAATACAGGATAAAGTGGAGATAAGATGACCTCTAAGCTACCTTCTAGAATCAATGTTATACATATGTAGAGATATAAAGTCATAGGCTGCCAGAACTGGAATGGACCTTAGAAAGCCTCCAGTGAAACCACATCATTTTATAGAGAAGAAAACTGAGGCCCTTAGAGGGGAAATAAATTATCCAAGGTCTTACAATGAATTAGTGGCAGAGTTGGGACTCTGGTGAGTGCCCTGATTCTGTAGGTCAGTACTCTTTTTACTGCCTCCAGTTGTAGAATTTTGGGTTGTTTCATCTCTGCTCCCCTTTCAGCAACTCCCAAGGGATACTTTGATTCATTCCCCAATGTTGCTGAGTGAAAGTTTACTTCAAATGGCAACAGGATTGGCTGCATTCCAGGATCTGTGGGTGGTGCCATCTTGTCCCTTCATGTTATGCGTATCTCTATGGGGGGGGAAGGGCCTTCTGTGATGTCCCAAACAGGCAGTGGTGTAGCTAATGAGTATGGGTGTGTACACTGGCAATAGCTCTGTTTGGAGGAATCCCTGGGGGTAAATTCCCCCATTGGGGGTAGAGGGGGGGAGCCCAAGAGCAGGAACAACTAGAGGTATGACTGACCCCTGTGGGTAGGCAGGACAGAAAATCAGGTGGTACTTGTGAAGGCTACATCAGTTGTAATACCAGCTAAAGTTGTTCTAACAGATACACAAAAGTCTGGCCTCTATAGACCTTTAAAATTGTCTGGTGCTTAAATTACCTTGGTGCCAACCTGTGTCTCACCTGTGTAGTTTTGGAGCATGGTTCAGTGGGAGGCAGCTAGGTATTATGGAAAGAGTCAGAAGATTCTGGGTTCCAGTCCAGCTCAGCCACTAACTAACTCATTGAGTGACATTGAGCAAGTCACTTCCTTTCTCTGTTTCCATTTCCTTGGCAAAATCATCTAAGTTGGCCTAGAGGGATCTCCCTTCCTTCTTTGATTGTATGGACTTGATTCTCTACCTCTTTAGTAAGCTGTCCATCATCGTTAGACAAGGCTCCACTGAGAGAATTCAGTGGTAGTTTGCAGCCCTGTATTGCTTAATGGTTCCAGACAAGGCTTCCTTGGTATCAGTTGATAAAGTATTTCTTTGGTTATCAATTGGTACATGCCCTTGAATTTCTTCCAATTTACCTTCAATTTACAGCTTCCTTTAAGCATAGTCCAGGTTCCACCTTCTATTTAAGGCCTTTTTTTGTTCTACTCCAAATTACTTTGAACCATTTTTTGTGTATCTTGTATTTCCTTATCGCTAACGGTTCTTGAGAGCAAGCCTGTTTTGTTTCTGATGCTATATCGCGAGCCACTAGCATCGGTTTAGTTGTTTTTCAGTTATTTTTCAGTCATGTCCTTCTCTTCATGAGTCCATATGGAGTTTTCTTGGCAAAGATACTAAAGTGATTTGCCATTTTCTTCTGCTATTTCCTTTGCAGCTCCTTGCCCATTTTACAGATGAAGAAACTGAGGCAAACAGGGTTAGGTGACTTGCCTAGAGTCACACAGCTAGTAAGTATCTGAGGCCAGATTTGAACTCAGAAAGAAGAGTCTTCCTGACTCCAGGCCTGGCATTCTATCCACTGAGCCACCTAGATCCCTCTAGGATACCCCTCGCATAGGACCTTGTACTAATAGGTGGGAATCTTATGTTTATTGAACAAAATTGAGTTGACTTGAAAGAAACTCATATCCTTTAATAAGTCTTCTTGCGTGTGGCTTGGAGAATATAAGCATCAGCATGGTGACAATGTTCTGTGGTATTTGCTCCAAGACTCATTTCCCCCCCAGGGAAACTCCATTCCCCTGTGTAGTAATCCCTGACACAGAAAAGGAAATAATTAGCAGGATCACCAATTAAAATATCCCTGCTTACTTATCTGTGAAAATCATTTGCAGATGCCCAGAGGCATTGCTACTCTGAAAAATCCCTAGTTCCCCCTTTCCATCCACTGTAATTATATGGTTCTGCATTCCATGGATTATTCTTTACTATGTCTAATTAACTGGAAGTGATGCTCTCAAGGGAAGCAGGTCACACATTTCTTCTCTTTTCAATACATCATATTACCTTTGGAAAACATGGGGATGTTTTGGCAGTAGAGGGGGAAGGGGAATGACAAAAATGATTAAAGGGCTGGAGAGTAGGACATAAGATGAAAGAATAAAACAACTTGGATCATTTAGCCTGAAGGAGAAAAGGCTAAGGGGCAGGCAGCTTAATAATAGTCTTCCAGGGGTGAGAAGGTATCTTTAAAGAGAATATTGACTTGCCATCATACACGTCCACTGAGAATCTAAGAAAATGGCATAGATTTAGGACCAACAAATTCAAAAAATATTTATTAATAGTCTATTATGTATGTGCAAGGCAAGTAATAATTGCTTTGTGGTCCAGTGGAAAGAGCACTGAATTTGGAGTTAAAGGTGGTTGCTACTGTTCAGTCATTTCAGTTGTGTCTGACTCTTCCTAATCCCATTTGGAGTTTTCTTGGCAGAGATACTAGAGTGGTTTGTCATTTCCTTCCCCAGCTCATTTTACAGATGAGGAAACTGAGGCCACCAGGGTCAAGTGAGTTACCCAGAATCACACACCTAGTGTCTAAGGTTGAATTTGAACTCAGGTTCTCCTGACTCCAGGCCCTGTACTCCATCTATTGTGCCACTTAACTGCCTGGATATAGAGGACATAGGTCCAAGTTCTGGCTCTGCTACTTGTTTGACCTTGAGCGAATTACTCCTTTTTCAGGCTTTTGTTTCTTCAACTGCAAAATGAATGGGTCGGATTCAGGGGTGGGGAACCTGTGGCCTTGAGGCCACATGTGGCCCTCTAGGTTCTCCGTGCAGCTAAATTCAGTCAAAGTGCCACATGTGACAACCTAGAGGGCCACATGTGGCCTCGATGCCACAGGTTCTCCAGCCCTGGACTCATTAGATCATTTGGAAAGTTCCTTCCACTTTTAAATATGTAGTACTTTTATAGACACAACTCAGATAATTTCTCAAGGAACTTACACTCTAATGGGGAGAAGAGATATATCCATGAATAACTATGGTAGAAGTAAGTATGGTTTCAGTACTAAGGACTTATCATGTTATGAGAAATTTAGGGAGGGAGACATCAATTTCAATTTGATGGAGTACAGTTGAGGCTAGAGAGTGGGAAGGGGGGTACCAAGAAAGAAGTAGCCCTCGAGCAACACCTGGAAAAAAAAGGACTTCAGTAGAGACAAGAGCATGGGGGACATGGTGAGACATTGTTGGGGACAGAAGATAGGGGATAGACTAGAACCAAGTCTGATGGAATACATCTGAAGAGTTAGATGATAAGTATGAGATAAGACTAGAAAATTAAATTGGAATCAGATTGTTAAACGTCTTGAATTTCCCAATGTAGAATTTATGCTTTGTAGCTGATGGAGAGCCACTGAAGGTTTTCTAGTAAGGGAGTGATATTATCGTGCATTAGGAAAATTTCTCAGTTAACAGTATAAAAGTGTTAGACTGAGTTACAGATGGTTTATCTTTAAATCTCCATTTAAAAAAATTAATTTATTTGTCTTCAGCTTTCAACAATCACTTGTTTTAAGTGATTGTTTTAATCATAAGTTTAAAATTTTCTCCCCTTCCCTCTCTCTCATTTCCCAAGACAGCATGCAATCTTATATGGATTCTACACATACATTCTTATTAAACACATTTTCACATTAGTCATGTTGCAGAGAAGAAATGAAATGAGTATAAACCCCCATTTTTTTAAATATACAAGAGAACAGAAGGAATTTCAGGAGGAAGCATAGTAAGATAGTTTCTTTAATTCTTTTTAAAGTATTTTTTATTTTTCCTCAGTTACATGTAAAAACAGTTTTAGCATTCATTTTAAAAACTTTTGAGTTCTAAATTCTCTCCCTTCCTCCCCTGCCCTCCTTGAGAAGGCAAACAATTCCATACAGGTTATACATGTGTAGTCATGCAAAACATTTCCATAATAGTCATGTTGTGGAAGAAAACAGACAAAAAACTCTCAAGAAAAAATAAAGAAAATTTTTTAAAAATATGTTTCAGTCTACATTCAGACACCATCAGTTCTTTCTCTGAGGATGGATAGCATTTTTCATCATAAGTCTTTCAGAGTTGTCTTAGATCACTATTCCTGAGAATAGCCAACTTACTTACAGCTTGTCATCCTGCAATGTTGCTGTTACTTTGTACACAGTACGTTTCACTTTGCATATGTCTTTCCAGGGTTCTCTGACAGCATCCTGCTCTCATTTCCTATAGTATTCCACTATAATCACATACCATTCAGCCATTCCCCAACTGATGGGCAACCCCTCAATTTCTAATTCTTTGCCCCCAGAAAACAGCTGCTATAAATATTTTGTACATATAGGTCCTTTTCCTTTTTTTTCCCTCAAGGCTCATGGTTTAAAGTATTCAAAGAAAAACCCTATGATATTACACTTTAAAGCATTTTTTAAAAAGATTATATATTTTTCTAATGGAAACCAGTCTAATTTTCTATGATTTTATTTAGAAGTCATTTTAAAATAATTGAATTATTTATTAAGTATTCAATTTTGTCTGGCAGCAGAGGCCTCAGTAACTGCTTTATCCATCTGAGATAGAAGTATAAAAAGTCATTAATACTGTTCTTTTTTATTCTTAGAAAATAAAAAAGAACTTAAGTTGTAAAAGAAAAATTGCCTTCAGAAAACACGAAAGAGGTCATCGTAAAGTGGATTATAAATTGGATAAAACTATAAAAAAAACATAAAATCAAAGAAAAGAAATTGAGAGAAGAAGGAGCCACTTCTGAATGATAAAACAGCCACATTAGGCTAAATGTCCAGGGTTGTTTCAAGAATCCAATCTGGCTCTTTCCCAGTTTTGTGGCTCTGCCCTTTCATATTTTGGTTAATATTAAATTCAACTCTATTTGAAAAGCTAACAGATTTTATTAGATTTGTCTCTTTGAGGATGATTTCATTCTCATCTTCTTTGTAATATTCATGTCACATTATGTCTTCCCGTGGAATCCCTGATGGAAGGGCCTTTCCTTACTCTTACATCAGAGTAGGTGGCAGATATTCTGGGATTGGGCATCTAGGTGGCAAATTGAACAGAGTTCTGAGTCTGAAGTCAAGAAGATTCATCTTTCTGATTTCAAATCTGACCTCAGATACAAGCTATGTGACCCTGGGCAAGTCACTTAACCCTGTTGGCCTCAGTTCCTCATCTGTAAAATGAGGTGGAGAAGGAAATGGCAGACTACTCCAGCATCTTTGTCAGGAAAATCCCAAATGGAGTCATGAAGAGTTGGATACAGCAGAACATTCTGGGATTGCTTCTTATTGGTCATGAGGTCACTGAAATGGACTACTTAGTAGGAGCTCCAGGTATATACTAATGGGGCAATCTAAGCCCATCAGAACTCTTTCTTGATGACCCCAAAGTGTAAGGATGGTTCTTTGTTCCATGGCTGATGGAACAGTAGGTATGTTTTTGTAAAATTTTTTCTCTCTGCTTCCTCCCACAACCTCCCATCCTCTATGATGAGGAAGGCTGCTTATGCTGGAGTCCAAAAGAGATTTGTTCCCCCAGAATCTGAAGTAGGGATGGAATTGGAGCACTGGGGATCCTAGTTTACCTATTGAAAAGACAGAAAACCCCAAAACAACGAACTCAGGGCTAACTGTGAGGGCAGATTGACAAAAATAAAAAAGAGATACTGGCAAGTGTTGCCACCCCAGTGTCTTCAGCCTAGCAGTACCTGGCTAGCCACCCTGAGCATCAAATCACACCCATAATTTTGCAGATTAAAAAAAAAGGGCTTCTTGATGAGGAGGACCAGCCATTTTTATATCAGAGAACCAGAGCTCTACCTCTTCTCTGCCCCAGCCTGGCAATGGGTGGCTAGAAGGCAGACCAGCACCACCTCCCCCATTGTGGAGATTCATAGAATTTTTCCTTCTCAAACCCAGCTCCTCATTGCCTGATTGCCAGTTGCCATCAGGTGAAGAATTCTACCAGTAGTTGGATGCCGACCCTCACATTATTATCTGGGCAGGAGACATCCCAGAGCCCCATTTCACTGCGACCCTTGGTTAGGGACCATCTGCTCTGCCATTGTTCCCCAAGCTCCTCAGGGCTTTGCCATTTGCCTCACTAGAGTCCCTAAGTATTACCTGGACTTTCTGTCTGCTATGAACTAAAGAGAAACATAAACCCTCCTTTATTGTAAATGTTGACTCCTTCAATTAGAATGAGGGTTCATGGAGGGTCTATCTCAGTTTTCTATCTGTATCACCAGTGCTTAACATTATACTTGGTACATAGTAAACGTTTAATAAATGCTTCTCCATTTCATTCCCAGAGAGGTCAAGAAACTTGTTTATTGCCACAGGCAGTATGTGTAGTACATACAGATATGATTGAGTCTCAGACCCTTTGATTCCAAATCCAGCACTTCACTAATAAACATCAATAAATCCATCCAACAGACCTACCAGTTATAGCCCACACCTATATTAGAGATAGTAAGCAGGAGATGAAAGTTGACAGTATTCCTTACGTAACAGGGGACTGTTATATGGAACTATCTCTGTCTTAGAGTCTAGCTCTTCTGAGCGGGCATCAGCATGCTTGGTTGATGCAATTCCTCATGTGGAAAAGACCAGGGAGACTGCTTTCCAAAGAGTTGTGATGACATGTCATGGAAGTATCTTGAAGAGATTTGGAGCATGCCCAGACCATTTTGTAACTGATCTGCTAACCAGGTGGTATGATTTCAGAGTCAGAATCTGGGGTTACAAGCCCACAAGAAACTCTCTCTCTCTGTCTCTCCCTCTCTCTCTCCTCCCCCTCTCTCTCCCTCTCTCCCTCCCTCTCTCCCTCTCCCTCTCTCTCCCTCCCTCCCTCCCTCCTTTTTCCTCTCTCTCTCTCCCTCTCTCTCTCTGACTCCCTCTCTCTGTCTCTCTCCCTGTCCCTGTCTCTCTCCCTGTCCCTGTCTCTCTCTCTCTCTCTCTCTCTCTCTCTCTCTCTCTCTCTCTCTCTCTCTCTCTCTCTCTCTCTCTCCCCCTCTCTCTCTCGATGATTGCTACCTTCCAAGTTACCTTTTTCTGGAAGAAGAGAGACAATGTTGTAAAGGGAAAGACCTTGGGCCCTCTCCCTCCAAGGCCAACATATAACCCATGACTACGAATCTTGGTTCTTTGCCTTACCATATGTTCTTTTATTTTAGGTTAAAAAAAAAGATTAGAGGCTATAACCTTGTGAATTTTCAGAGGTCAAAAGAGTAAACCACCCAAGGTTTGGTTGGGAATAGAGTCTATGCTAGAGTTTACAGTGAGCTAGTGAAGCTTTGAGATCCTGATATGGCTTCATCTAGCAGTGAGCCCACATTTGGACATGAATTTGGTGGGAATAATGCTAGGTAATTTCTACTATCAGTTAGGGAATTCTTTCTTACATTCAATGAGACCCTGTTGAGGTGGTATAGGGGACAGTGTGCCCTGAAGTGTTGGGTGGGGAGATGTTTGACCTTCTCCTCTTGCTATATCTTAGAAGTAAAAATTCTTTTGTAAAAGGTAATTGGTGTTAATTGGTTAAATGGAACTGGAGTGCTGAGCACTAGAAGCTAGCAATGAAGGAAATACACCCAAAATAGAGGTTCCAACTTATCACCTATCCCAAACACCTCAGAAGTATCCCTAGAATACTGAGCGGGAGATGTAATTGGCTTCAACTCGAGGAGAGTCAGGTCAATGAGATACTTGTTACACTTGATTTCTAAAAAGTTGCTAGAAGCTTCTCATGTAAACAAGCAAACAGATGAACATTCCCATCTGACTTTCTTAACCATTTCCCTCCTAGTCCTGATTCTTGTGAGTGTTTTGGAGAATTTATGTCCCATATTTAACCCAGACTAAGGGGCTTTCTCTTGTCAAGTATTCCTTCATTCAATTTAATTTGACTCAGTTTACTTCACTGCTAATGGAATCAACCAATCAATATTTTTTAAGGCCCTACTATGTGCGAGGCTCTATGCTAAGTGCTGGGGATACAAAAAAGAGGTAAGAGACAGTCTTTGCCTTCAAGGAACTTTCAATCTAATTGGGGAGGAGGGTGGGGAGACATGATGAGTAGAAAGAGTCAATATAAAGTGTGGCATAGAGTATGATTACTGGGAGTATAGAGAGGCTAGGGTCCTGCTTTCCTTCCTTTTCTTTACCTAGTCATTGCCAGTGGATACTCTCTCTGCTACCATGTCAGAAAGCTGGGAATGCCCTTGCAACCACAGATTTTCAGATTTTTAGAATCTCACAAGGTCACATTCCAAGGGAAGGAAACACAAAAGAGAAGCATCCTCATCCCAGGCACAGGCTTGCTTAGGCGCTTGAGGCTGCTTGGGGCCAGGGTGGGAGACTATCAGGATCTGGCTTGGGATAATCCTCCTGCTTCCTGAAAGGAAGAGAGGCAGAGTGATGGGTTGCCTCCTTTTACAAACCCTGAGTTCAAGCTCTGAAGCCACTTGGGAAACTCTTTCTATCTTTCACTGGACTCAGTCCCTGAGCTATCAGCTCTCCAGCTCAGCAGTCAACTAGAAGACCCCTCATCAACATATAGTGTAACCACCTCAGTGATGAATCATACACATCCAGAAGCCCCCCCCCCCCTTCAAGTTCTGTGTGGTTGTTTAGAGCCAGAAGTGGTGACTAGACAGACATACTTCAATGAAGGGGGAATAATCCTACTACAAAAATATATACAAATTAATGAAAAAAATCATTTCAAGAGGGGGATATTGCTACTAACTAGGGGGAGGGAGATCAGGAAAGACCTAGTGTAGGAGGTAGTATTTGAGCAGTGTTTTGAAAGAGCTAAGGATTCTTCCTGAGGCAGAGGTGAGGAGGGAGTGTATTCCAGATGAGGGGGAACAGATGCAAAGGGGGAGGGGAAGGGATGGAATGTTATGTTCAGAGAACTGCTGGAAGGCCAGTTTTACTGAAATAGAGAGTGCCTGAAGGGGTGTGACATGAAATAAAGACAGAAAAAATAGGTAGGAGCCAAATTGTAGAGGGCTTATTGTACAAGGTGCTTGGTACCAGACATGAAAGAGCCCTGATCTCACCTCACTGGGTAAGTGGAAAAAAACATAAGCTCAGAGTGAGTGGGTTTAGGTTTCAGGGTGGAGCAGAAACAGGGGAGGGGGCTACTGCCCTGGTTACTATATTCCAGACTAAAATATGAAAATAAACCATTAATACTCCTCTAGTGATTGTGTGTGGGTGTAGGGTGGCCAAGACTATAAAGGGGAAAATTCAGGCTAACCTGTGATAATGCTGAGGGCCCTTAGGTACATGGAGTCCCCAAGGAAATAATAATAATAAAGATAACAGCTAACATGTACATAGTACTTACTATGTACAAAGCACTGTGCTAAGCGTGTTACAATTTATTATCTCACTGGATCTTCACAACATTTTACAGATGAGAAAACTGAGGCAAACAGGATTAAGTGATTTGCCCAAAGTTACACAGCTAGCAAGTGTCTGAGGCCAGATTTGAACTCAGGTCTTCCTGGTTCTAGGGCTAGTGTTTTATCTACTGTGCCACCTAGCTACACACACTGAGCAATTAAGTTCTGCTCCTGGGTCTATGAGCCTGACTCCTCCGAACCTAAGTGAAAGACTGGCCCTGGCAACAGATGGAGTCTGCTTTCCAAGAACCATAATAAGTAAATATGGAAAGGGTCACCCAAAACACATTGGCCAATTAGAGAGATTCTCTGTCCAGGGTCATACATGAAATGAAAAATTGAACCTCAGATCTATATGACCCCCTTGTGTTTCTACAGTGATGAGGGCAGAGCAGGGCAGCTAGGTGGTGCAAGTTGATAGCATGCCAGGCCTGGAGTCAGGAAGACTCATCTGCCCTAATTCAAATCTGGCCTCAGATACTTACTAACTGTAAGTTACTTGGCCCTGGTTGCCTCAATTTCCTCATCTGTCAAATGAGCTGGAGAAGGAAATGACAAACCACTCTCGCATCTTTGCCAAGAAAACTCCAAATGGGGTCACACAGAGTTGGACAGGACTGAACAACAAGGACAGAGCAGCTGTGAAGGAGACAGGAGCTAAGAATCATGTAGTTTATAGACAGTGAATAAATCATTATTATAACTGATGATACTCTAAACTTAAGAGCCTTATTTAGTCACCAACAAGCAGACAATACTGGAAGAAATGAACCCTATCAGTCTTGGCATTCTCAATAGACATCAAGTCCTAAGACAAAAGAAAGCAGTAGCCACAAGTCTTCCTTGGAGAGGCAAGTAAATGGATGGGCTTTATCATTTGTCCAAAGGTAACAAGAAATGATTCAGTGGGACACTCGGCCATCTTCCTTGCTGTGCTTGTGGTGGGCGTAAAGAAAAAGATTACCATGAAAATAATTGTAGTTTATGCATCAACTCCTATTGTAGAGCATGAGAAAGTAAAGAAAGTCTCTGATAAGATACCATAAATCTAATAAATTTATGTTTTAACATTTGATACTTCAATGCAAAAGTGAGCATGGAGAAGATAGAAAACATGTTGGAAAATATGTCTCAGGACTGAGAAAGAGGCCAAAGGCATGTGAGTACCAAGAAGTTTCATGCCTACCTATCATGAATAATATATAACTTTCAAATGGCCACCAAAATAATCTTCATATAGCATTCATGCCCCACCAAGAGAGTTTCAACACTGAAGATGACTGAGGAGCATACACCGAAGGGTGATTAGAGGAGAAAGTTAAGGAATGCATGATTTTAAAAGGAAGGTGTTGGACCATGGGGAGTAATATCAGGAAAATGGTGACTTGGCAGCCAGTGCTTTGGTGGGATCGTGGTAGCCAGGCAATTTGTATCCCTGAGGGGATAGGATGATGGGATGAACTGCCCAGTACTTCAAGGTAAAGCCCTAATAAGACAAGATGCAAATTAAATTTATATACTTTATGTTGCTAGGAATAAGGAAAGGGGAGTATGGCCATTTGAAAGGGAAAATACCATAGATGATGTTCTGTTAATACAGCTCATGCCATCTTCAAGAGAGGCTCCAAAACCAAGATTCCAAACTCCTATATCACACATGTGGATGCTTAGCCACCTTGAAGGTTTTGTTGGGAATGCAAATCTCATCTTATCAGTTCCTCATTGGGAACTATCACAAGGAGGAGTGGGAGGGGCCCTCAATTTTCCATCTTTCCACTTACCTGACAGTGGTGATGGTGGTGGGGATGGGAGTTTAACGAGGTGACTGAAGGAAGATATGGGGTTGTAAAATATATGTGCTGTATTTACTGAGATTAGTCTATAATAATTCCTATTTTTCTGATTTAATCCTTTATACATGTATATTTCTTTTGTAATTGCCTTAAGGGAAACACGACAAAGTAAAGGGATGACTAGTAGGATGGTGGTTAAACCATATATATAGTTGGTGGAGATATCAACCTAGATAAATGACAACGTTGACATCCCCTCAAAGGGATGGAGCTGAGGAGTAACAACCAGTAATTCCAGGAGCCAGAGAGAAATTCAAGGAGCATGGCAGATACCCCCAGGGAACCTACGCTTCTTCAGTCAATACTAGTCAGTATTACATGCCTTTAAAGCTCTATGAGGGGCAGTTAGGTGACACAGTGGAGAGAGTGCCAGGCCTAGAGTCAGGAGGACCTGAGTTCAAGTCCTAATCTATAAAATAAACTGGAGAAGGAAATGGTAAACCACTCCAGTATCTTTGCCAAGAACACCCCAAATGGGGTCACAAGGAGTCCGACATGACTGAAACAACTAGACAGCAGCAACAGAAAGCTCTATAAGCAGGATACAGGTTCAGCACATCAGCGTCATAAAGGACATCAGAGGCCATCTAGTTCAACTCTCGTTTTACAGATGAGGAAACAAAGGCATGGAAAGATGGAGTGACTTGTCCTTGTTCATACACAATGCTAGAATATATCAGAAGTGGTATTCACTCCTATATATTTCTGATTCCACTACAATAGATGGTCTTTCATGAAGTACTTCAGTAGTGACACACACCACAATGTGAATTAGACGCTCTAGACAAGAGGGACTCTTAGACCCTCTATCTCTTCTTCCCACTTCGTTCCAAGTGCCTGATATTGAAAAGGGATTTGTTTTAGGGCAGGAAAGGGGAAAAGCTATCAAGAAATGAGAGGGGAAAGTCCATAGAGAAATTTGGATTACTGCATAGATTTGCCAAGGGCTGTCTTTGGAAATGTACCTGGTGCTCTGGTGCACTTAATGTTTCTGAATGTTTCAGTGCTATAGATCATGACCCTTGTTTAAGACCAACAGTGGTCATTACCAGGAGTGAACAAAGTCATAGGAGATGACTCTAAATCTTGTGCAAAGAAGAACACTGGAGACCTGCATCCTCTGAGAAGCCTGAGGCAATGGGTTAAATGATGCAGGGGGAGGCAGATGAGAACAAAGAGGAGAGGAAGGCATGTGGAAGGCCAGACAGATTGGCTGCCAAATAGAATGATAGCCATTTGACTGTATTGTTGCATGGACACAGGCCTTGTTGATACCTTGCACGGCCCAATCACATTAGGCTTATGGTATAATACATGTGAACACTTCACACAGGCTGGCAGGACTTCAGTCACTGCCTGCTTTCTTTCTTGAAATCCATTTATCAAACCTCTCTTCGCACAAAGTGTTTCCCTAATTACATACAAGGAGCAGACAAATGCTTAGGGCAACAAGTCCTTTAACCTTTCTGGTTTTCATGGAAATGGGGGTGGGGAAAGCCTATCCTAGGAAGAAATGGGCAGCCTTTCCAGACATCTGCAGGCCAGGCTAGAGGCAGGGGCCCTGGTCCTCCCATGCCTGGACTTCAAGTTAGGGGCACTTCATTAGTGTTTTTTTCCCTGAATGACGAAAGCCTGTTGGATATAAGCCTCTGGGCTGTATTTGACTATCCAGATGATAGGGCCTGAGAGGGGTAAATTCTGGCTCCTGGAAGGAAACTGGAAAATATAAACAATAAAATGCCTTGCATATACAAACATACAGGGCTCTAGTGCTACCCTAGGGACTAGGAGCAGGCAGCTAGGTGGTGCAGTAGATAGAGCACCAGTGCAGGAGTCAGAGGGACCTGAATTCAAATCTCACCTCAGACACTTGACACTCACTAGCTGTGTGACCTTGGGTAAGTCACTGGGTCATCTCCAGTCATCCTGATGAATATCTGGTCACTGGATTGAGATGGCTCTGGAGGACAAGTGAGGCTGGTGACCTGCACAGCCCTCCCTCACTCAAAATAAAGTCAAGTGCGAGTCATGCCATTACTTCTCTGATGGCATGGTCTTTTTCGGCAACAAAGGATGAACATACACACACACACACACACACACACACACGACTAGGAATATGTGGGAGGAGGCATTAACAGAGAGTTGGTCGAACATCCTTATTTGTTGTTTGTGTTTCAAGTAAGTCAATGGCTCCCTTGTTGCCCCATCCCCCATCCACTTCTCCAGCAGAAAGCATTCTCTCCCACTTCCTATTTTCCTAGGGCACTTTGTGTGGATCTCTCCTTTGCTCTGATCATGTTCTACCTTTTATAACACACATTTACAGACAAGCTGCATTCTTTGATTAAACTGAAAGGGCCTGAGGATAGGGGCTGTGTGGTTTTTCATCTGTGTATCCCCTAGCACCCTAGCTCAGTGCTTAGCAAATGTCTGCTGAATTGAAATAGAAGGCAGAGCACTCAGACCTAGACCCTTTTCTCTAACAGTGGCATGTGAAAAAGTTACCTAAGGCTCCAAAAGAGCGCTGGACTGGGAACTGGGAGATGTCTGTTCCCGTCTTGGTTCTTCTACTAACTTTTGTGGTCATGAGCAAGACATTCCTCCTCCCACCTCACTGTCTTGTCTGAAAAACGACAGGGCTCACATGATCTCTAAGGTCCTAAAAAGGCTCTAAAAGCTTATGCATCCCTAGGAAGGGGCCCTCAGCAATTTAGTGGTTGATAAAACATTATTGCTTAAGATTTCACACTATACTGTGCATGTTCTTACAAACTGGAAAGGCACTGCACAAAACTATTCAGATGTACTCAAGTCAGTAGAGAAGGTATTTCTGATAAATCTCCAAGTAGGACGATCATGACTTTCTCTCCGTATACAACTGCCTTTTATTTCTGTAGAATAAGTTACTTGACTGGGGATAGTTTCTCCATCTCTTCTAAACATTATGAATGAAGCGAGAGCCAAGGAAGGTAGAGGAAAGGATACCCAAACAAGAAAGGAAGCCAACAAACTTGGGCTGCAGCCCTGGTTCTGTTGTTTCTTAGCTATGTAACCACAGATGATACTTCCTTTTCCAGGCCTTGGTTTTCTTATCCATACAATGAAGGACTGGACTGAATCTCTAAGGGCTTTCCAACTCTATAACATTCTATATGATTCTAGAATCTGAAAACCTCAGTTCTGGACCCCTTACTACCCCTAGGTAAATTTGGGGGTAGGGATTTGGGGGTGGCTATGATTACGTAAATATGGCTTGAACTCACATCCAGTTCATTCTTGAAAAACAGACCTACAAAGGACTATACATCAAATAGCAATTAGGACAGAATAGCTGAGTAAATAACAAGGAAAAATCAAGTGACAAAATTCAATTCAGATTCCATAGATATGAAGGAGTATAAAATCCCACAGAATCCTGTGCCATTAGAGAAGGCAGCATTCCTTAGAAAACTCACACTACCGGATATGGAAAAGATAGTTGATGCGTGGGGCCCCTTTGGCAGCTCCCTCTCCTGGAAACAGGATCAACACCACATTCTTGGTCCATTGGCACGGTGGCTCCACTGGCACTGTGGTCAGGTCTGAAGCTGACATTGCTGCTTCACTGTCAACATTTTCTTACTGAAGGGTCTTCTTCCTTGGGGGAGGGGGTAGCTAGGAAGAAGGAGTGCTATGTGTTGTCATTCTTTTCAGAGACAGAGTGGAATACAGAGGCAATGGGATAATGGATGGACAGGAGCCCTGGCTTTGAATGCCATCTCTGATATGTACTAGCAATAAGATCGTGGCTAAGGATCCCATTAGGAGTCTCTCAGCCTTAGTTTCTTCACTTATATAATCTCACTGAGATGTAGGAGAAAAGTGCTTTGTAAATCTTAAAGCACCATGCTGTATCTCTCATTCTCTAAGCTCATCACTATCTCTTACCACTTCCTCACTCCACTTGAGAGACCCCTCTGCCACTGGTGAGTTCTTCCTGGAACTTCCATTTTGGGGAAGGACCTGGACCAACCATTCCTCATTCTTTTGATGCCACCATAGTCCTATGGGATTACTCTCTCCCCCTCCCTTTTGTTGCTCCCCTTTTATGTATTTTCCCTCATTAGAATGTAAGTTCCTTGAGGACAAGGACTATTTTTTGCATGGATTTGTAATCCCAAACTCAGGAAAGGGCCCAGCATATATTCAGAGCTTAATAAATGTGTGTTGAAGGAAAATGATAAATGTTGGAGATGTGAGAAAATTGGAGCATGAATGGTGGAGTTGTGAACTGGTCCATCCATTCTGGAGAGCAATTTGGAACTATGCCCAAAGGGCTATAAAGCTGTGCAAACCCTTTGACCCAACAATACTACTACTATGTCTGTATCCTAAAGAGACTATAAAAATGGGAAAAGGACCCACATGTACAAAATTATTTATAGCAGGTCTTTTTGTGGTGGCCAAGAATTTGAAATTGAGGAGATGCTCATCAATTGGGGAATGGCTGAACAAGTTGTGGTATATGAATGAAATGGAATATTATTGTTCCATAAGCAATGATAAGCAGGTGGACTTCAGGAAAACTTGGAAAGACTGCTGCTGAACTGAATGATGATGAACTGATGCTGAGTGAAGTGAATAAAACCAGGAGAACACCGTACAAATAACAACATTGTGAGATGACTAACTTTGATGGACTTAGCTCTTCTGAGCAATGCAGGGATCTAAGACAACTCCAAAAGACTCATGATGGAAAATGTTATCCATATCCAGAGAAAGAACCATGGAGTCTGAATGCAGAGAGAAGCAGACTGTTTTCTGTTTTTTTGTCATCATTGTTGTTTCTTCTTTCTCATGGTTCTTCCCATTGGTTCTAATTCTCCTTTACAACATGACTAATGTGAAAATATGCTTAATATGAATGTACATTTGTAGCCTATATCAGATTACATGCCATCTTGGGGTGGGGGAGGGGAGGAAGGAGAAGAAAATTTAGAACTCATAATCTTCTGGAAGTGAATATTGAAAACTAAAAACTGAGTATACAAACATGGGTTGCTATTATTATTGTTGTTTTTGAAATTGCCTGGGCAAGCAAATATTGGAAGCTAATCAACAAAAATGTGTAACCATTTTGTTAAAAAAACCCCAACAACAAAATAAAACCTATATCATATCTAACTGACAGAAAACACTGGCCATCTAGAGCTTTCCTTATCCTCTTAAAAAAAAATTCTCCCCACCCTTACTTTCATCTGGACAAGTAAATTCCTAGAACAGCTAGTACTAGGGCCATACAAACTGACTTTATAAAGCCTTTATAAATCTCAAAGGAGGTACTTGGTGGCACTGGAGCCAAGCTGTGAAACTTTTATGTGGCCTATATTCCTACCATCATAGCAAGAAATCATTATTCGCCTTATTTGTGTTTCATCACTACATGGCCTTTAGGTCACTTTCTAAGTAATAGGAATTAATAGATCTCACTTCTACTTTCTCCTTCCTCTAATCCATGGGTTTTTAACTTTTTTCTATCATGGACCCCTTTGACTATCTTCTGGTAAAGCCTATCAACTACTTTTCAGAATAATGTTTTTAAATGCAAAAAACAGAATATGTAGGATTGTAAAGGAAATCAATTATATTGAAATAATTTACCAAAACACTTATTTTTTAAAAAACAAGTTCATAGACCCAAAGTAATATATGTATATAGTTAGATACAGACATATTTATCTGTATCTCTCTACCTGCTACTTATGTGTAAAATACAAGTTGAAGAAGTCCTGTTCAAAATCTTTTTTCTGTTCCATTATGCTACTGTTCCCTCTTCCATGGAGTCAGCCCACCCCCTTTTCTGATCATACGTTCCCTCCATGAGATCCCTTTTGAAACTTCTTGCATATGGGTCATCAACAAAAATACGTAGCAGCCCACTTGTGGTCACTGTGCATCTTTCCATTGACCTTTTATGTCTTTTGCAACCTTGATTCCTTAGAGCTCGTGCTATTCAAAGGTTCTCAATCCCTCAGCATTGCTGGGAAAACATTTATGCTTTTAAAAAAAGTGAGTCTTTTTGCTGAGAGTACATTGGGATCATTAAAAGCGATATGCAATTTACCAACTCACTGGGCATCTGCAGTGCCTGCCCCAGATACATACATTGACAGACTAATTCAACGAACTGACCATCTATTCCATATCATAGTCTGGAAAATAGATATAGCACACATTTTTATTAATATCAAGCAAGGAATGAACCAGGAAAATGAATGCTTGCTAAAGGTATATGGCACCGTCATGAAGGACTGTCTTGTGAAAGGTCCAGATAGGAGTGGGATTCCTACAGATGCTTCATTCACAGATGATATTATGCTTACTGCACCAAACCCCAGAGGATGTCCTCCTCAACAAAAATCATGACTGCTCAAAAGAGATTGGCTTAACAATCCATAGAGGCTAAGACAAACAGGGTGTGAATTGTCATTATGTTGTTGTTCCGTCATTTCAATCGTGACCCCTTTGGGGTTTTCTTGGCAAAGATAGTGAAGTGATTTGCCATTTCCTTCTCTAGCCCCTTCTGCAGGTGTGGAACTGCGGCAAACTAGGTTAAATGACTTTCCTAGGGTCACACAGCTCGTAAGTGTCTGAAGCTAGACTTGAACCCAGGAAGACCTGAGTTCAAATGTTGCCTCTAAAACACTTAGGCCTCTTCAGTATCCCTGAGCTTCTTTGAGATATTAGTGATGATGGAAGGAATGGAGAGACTTTGGAATGATGGACTAATGATCTATGTGGGCAGCCTTTGGCAGGCCCATTATGGATCCCCATCTCGTGCCCTGCTGCTGAGGCCTTCCCTGGATTCTGGCTATAACTTCATCTTACCAGTGACCATCACTGGTCCCTGTGCACTCTAACCTCATAGATTTTGTGTGCATCCTTTTCTCCCCTTCCTTAGGCCTTTGAGCATTTCTCATAAAGGCACAAAGGCCTTCCTGTGAGAATTAAAATCACTAAAGGCTGCCCAAACAACTTGGTAAGCCACTATTACAAAGTCTCCCAACTCTTTCCATCATCACTATTTCTCAGAGAAGTTCAGGAATGCTGAAGAGGCCCAAGTATTTTAGAGAGAGGGCCAGATTCTTCCTCAGGGACATCACAGACAGGGGAATGTTAAAAGAAGACATTTCATAGGAAAAAGATTAGGCCTGCAAAACTTCTGGTTACCAGAAGTTAGTAACATCTGGTTATTATCTCAAATACTCAATGAGATGACTGTAAAGAGCTTTGCAAACCTTAAAGTGTTATGTACATTCTACAGTAGAAAAACTACTGGTTGTAGTCAGAGGACTGAATTCAAATTCTCTTTCTACAATTTACTGCTTAGAAGATCTTTTCTCATTTATAAAATGAAATTGTTTGACTAAACAACCTTTGAGGTCCTTTTTACAGCTTTAAATCTATGACCAATGTGTATGTCAGTTATGAGGGCAATTAATGCTAAAATCTTATCTTCTATTTTCTCTTCTAAGAAGAATAATTTTGGACTGGAAAGGCCAGAACAAAAATTGCTAATTGAAAGGTAAAAATCAAGATAATGAGGTAGCTAGTAAGAGAGTACCTAGCTACCCCTGATGAATCCATGGCACCAGGCCCTGATGAACTTGGTACTGAAAGAACTGGCTGGACTACTCTCAGAAATCTTTGAGAACATGTAGAGAACAGGAGAGGGGTTAAAGGACTGGAAAAGGGCAAATGTTCCAAATTTTACAAAAGGGATGAGTAAAATCAGCCAATTATAGGCCACTGAGTTTGACATTTATTCCTGGCAAAATTCTAAAACATAGTGGTATAGGGTTGATTAATGAACATCTGGAAGAAGAAATAAGGATAACAAAGAACCAGAATGACTGCATCAAAAACAGCTCCTGCCAAATGAATCTCCCTTTCTTCCTTTCTTTCCCTCTTTCTTACTTTATGTAGGGCAGGCTTTTTCACACACAGGTTGAACTTGATGGTCTCTGAGTTCCCTTCTAAATCTGTGATTCATTTATTCCCCAACTGTCCCTTTTTCTTTCCTTCCTTTCTTCCTTCCTTCCTTTCTTCCTTCCTTCCTTCCTTCCTTCCTTCCTTCCTTCCTTCCTTCCTTCCTTCCTTCCTTCCTTCCTTCCTTCCTTCCTTCTTTCCTTCCTTCCTTCCTTTCTCTCTCTCTCTTTCTTTCCTTTCTTAGATCAAAGGAAAAATATAGTTTACCTAGATTTTAGCAAAGCATTTGACAAAGTTTCTTCTGTACACATTGTAGAACAGATAGAGGAAATCTCAACAAGAGCCAATTTAAGCGGATTAGGACTGGTGGGATGTCAAACTAGAGGATACCTGGTGGGGTGTCCTAAGAACCTTTGCTTGGCTTGGTGATTTTAAGTAACATGACTTTGAAAACTGCACAGATGACAGTTACAAATCTGCTGAGGCAGCAAAGGTAGTGGGGATAGCTAACTATGTTGGATGATAGATCTAAGGAGATCTTGATATGGTAGCATAGAGGCCCAAATCTAATAAGATGAAATTTAATAAGGATAAGTGTAAAATCTTAAACTTGGATGTAGAAAATCAGCCTCCTAAGTACAAGACATTTTTCATCCATCCATGGGGAAGGAATAGCATGATAACAGGCTGAGGTGATGTGTCAACACAGATACTATTTCAAGATATTTTTATTCATCCATGGGGGAAAGGGTAGCATGACAGCAGTTAGGCTGAGAAAAGGTATAGACACAGGTGCTATATTAAAATCTTCTGATGGGTGAGACTGGCTATTGATATGACAAATAGGATCAAGGACTTAGTCAACTGGACTACATAGGACAGCTATCTGCTGAGCAATATTCTAGGGACTGTGGGAGATAAATAAAATGGTATCCTTGCCCTCTGGAAGCTGCTCTCTGGGGTTACTAAATCTGTGAAAGACAGCATAGTTTAAAAGCCTCATATCATCCACAATATGGCAAGTGAATACAAGAGGAACATATAAATGGGGAATAAATGAATCACAGATTTAGAACGGACCTTGGAGATCATCTAGTTCAACCTGTATCTGAAAAAGACTGCCCTAAATAACATCTCTACAAAGTGGTCATCTCAATTTAATTTGATCTGTCTACATTTAAGTAGGTCTGAAGGAATCTGTCCTGGACATGAGAATCTTTTTGCTCAAAAACAATATGTATATGTATATTTATAATTTGGGCAGCAAGAAAACAATGACTGCAGGATAAAGAATGAAGGTTGTCTGCATCTCTGTATAAATAAAAATACTGCCTCCTTTATTCATTATTTCAGCAAGTATTTAAGTATTTAGGGAGATACTGTGATCCTTGCCAGATAAATATTCCTTGCCAGAGGGATGGTAATGGAAATAATTAGTGGGCAGTCAGAAGTGCAGTCAGAATGGGTGTGAAACATTGCACATGTCCAGTTTTAAAATATTTACTGATTAACTTTGCTGAATTATTCTTTTCTCTTGTTTAAAAAAATTCTTAGTTACAAGGGATGACTCTGGGAGGGGGTGTTGTGCTCTGTAAAACGGGATGACTCTGGGATGGGAAATTGAAGGAGATGTAAAAACAGAAGATATCAGGGATTTTTTTTAAAGCACAGTGAAGATAAATATATTTGAGTATCAGCTCTTCCACTTACTGTGGGACATGGAGCAAATCACTTCATTCCTCTGTTTCTTCACCTGAAAAATTATGGAGCTAGATCAGATGATTTGTCAAGTTCACTTCCAGCCCTAACACTCTGGAATTCTGTGATCTTCATATATACAACTAATTATTAAACAAAGTAGAATATATTTGTTTAATTGTTCATTCATTCATGGTTTTGATGGGGAAAGCAGGAGAAATGTCTGCCTCTTGATTTGCTAACAAGAAGTGACAGAAGAAAAAGTTTAAATTACTTAGGGTCTTCATAGCACACAAAGAAAATGAGCTGACATGTTTCATTAAAAAAAAAAATGGAGTCTTAGTAATATACTTGTCAGAGAAGACACACTTGGTTTATGTGTGAAGGACAGAGCTATTGGATTAGCAAAGTGAATATTAGCACCTGGAGACAGACAATCTGCTTTTAGATTGTAAACTCCTTCAGCACAGGAACTATCTCATTTAGAGATTACTTACTTAGCTCGGTGCCTGCTACTAGTCAATCAATCAATAAGCATTTACTAAGCACCTATTAGAGGTGAAAGATAGTCCCTGCCTTCTAGGAGCTTATATCGAATGGGAGTGACAATATGCAAACAAAGATATGCAAAGCAAGCTATATACTGGATAAACAGGAAATAATTGGTGGAGGGAAGACATTAGAATTAAGAGTTTAGGGAGGACCTGTGGTAAAGAAGGGATTTTAGTTTGGACTTCAAGGAAGCCAGGGAAGCCAACAGGTGGAGATGAGAAGTGAGAGCTTGCCCATCATGGGGGACAGACAAAGAGCAAAGAGATATACTGCCTTGCTCTTAGAATGTCTAGGAAGCCAGTGTCATTGGATTGAAGAGTACATGTTAGGAGTAAGCCTTAAGAAATGCTTTTTGACAAACTAACTCACCTACCAGGAAGAGTTAAAAATCACAGAAAGTATGGCAGGTTGTGGAAGCACCTTTTCCTAAGGTGGAGAGGAGTGGTACATGGGTATGTATGTGAGTGAACTATAAAAGCAAGGAAGTGACACCTCCCAAATGTGACCTACACAGTGACAGGTGGTTGCCATGGTAAATGTGAAACATTACTGAACATAAATGTGAGGGAGGATAGAATAGTATGTTAACGCTAAGGTCTGACTAACCTTGAAGCATATTCAACAATAAGAACTACAGGTGGAAAAGAGCCTCTTTAATTAAATGCTATTCAGAACAAACCCAAAGAACCAATATAGAACAAGCCAGTCCAAGAATAAAAGAGGGTATCCACTGAACACACTTTGGAATTGCTTTCATTTAGGACAGGGGTTTTTAACCTGGGGTCTGTGAACTTATTTTTTAAAAATATTTTGATAACTGTATTTCAGTATAATTGATTTCCTTTACAATCCTACATATTTCATTTTACACATTTAAAAACATTATTTTGAAAAGGGGCCCATACATTCAATCAGATAACCAAAGGACACAAAAATGTTAAGAAGTCCTGACTTAGAAACAACACATGTCATACTTTGTTTACTCCAGTGAAACAAGGGGAGTGATTGTGGGCATCACTTTTGTTTTTGTTTATTTCTACTCTGTTATTAACCAGCTAAAGTATCCAGGACATTTGCTTCCCCTCTTTTTTCTTTCTATTCCTTACCTTTTAGTCATTTACAGACTTATTTTCCATTTCCACATAAGTTGGGAAGGGTAAGGAAAAGAACTCAAATTATAATGAATTGTCAGTTCTAATAAGAAATTTGGCAGAAAAGCAAATTAATGGTGAAAATGGGGTTTATCTATCACTGGCATTATCCAGATTTTCCCTAACCATAATGAAAAAAACAAAAAATACCACATGTTATGGGGAGGAGGGAAATATTTGCTTTAAATATCCTGTCTATTTTTGACAAGAACTGTCTCCAATCATTAGAAGAAATCCTTAAGACTAGAAGTAGACCACTTACAACTTCTCAATAAACAAAAAGGCAAATGTATCTGTTAACTTACTTGGTCTTTCATGATCTATGGGTATCCCTGATCTCATACACAAGGTGTTCCCTCCATAGGTACAAAGTACAACACAAACATGTCCTATCCAATTCTCCTCCACATTTTTTCATAAATCTTTTAGAAAAGACAAATTCCATATACTGAAGATTTCTCTCGGGTGCTTTTACTTTCATGAATACTAATGCAATACCTGTGTTGTTCATCTGTTAACATTCACTCTTTATACATGACTGGCCCACCTCCTTTTCCAGTCATAAATATCCTCGATGCTCTAAAGCTACTTGTCATGCACAAGGTAGAAATATACTACAGCTCCCTTATGCACCATCAAGCAAGCAAGTAGGCATTTATTAGGTGCTGGAAATTCAAAGACAAATGAAATAATTCCTGCCCTCAAGGAGATTACATTCTATTGAAGGAAAAAACAATATGCATGTTTGTAAATTATATACTATATATATATACACACAAGATATATGTAAAATACATATACAATACGTATACATATATCCAATATACACATACAATATACATGCAATACGTAGATAATATATACAAAATATGCTACATGCATATATATATATATATGGAAAGAGGGAAAAGAGAGAGAGGCTAATTCACACATCTAACTACTTATCATTATCTCTGCAATATTCTTCAATTTTGACTTTTTATGTGTGGATAGCTAAGTTGACCTTTTTGGTATATCCCTATAGTGGTTCCAGAGCTTGATGGAATCTACACACTGTCCTCTGCAAAAAGAAACATCTGAAAAACTTGGCAACAGACAATCCTTCTATTTGGACTTTGCACAGAACATCCTCTGTGACAGTGGCCAGCAAAAAGTTTCTGCTTTGTGCTTTGCTTGAGGACAATACTCAGTGGATTTGATTAGACAAAGTTATGTCCTTTGGTAACATATGTGAAAAAACACTTTGAGAAGAGTCTTCCAGGTTGAATTTTGATCTGTGGAGTCAAATGTCTTTTTTTTTTCTTTTGGTAATTAACAAACAGTAGATTCAATGGGCCCTCATATTCTCTACACTGCTCAGTCAGCTGTGTGACTGGGACTGTGTGGTCTTCTGCAGAAAACTGTCCATGAAGGGGCAGTAAGGTAGTGAGTGCAGTGGATAGAGCACTGGCCCTGGAGTCAGGAGGACCTAATTTTAAATCTGACTGCAGACACTTGACGCTTACTAGAAAAAAAAGCTGTCCATGAAAGCCTGCCTGTTCCCTTTTTTATTCTCATTATGCATAACCTTATATGTGTATAAAACATTCTCATAAAAATTTAACAGAGCTGAGAAAGCTGGCACATGCATGGGTAGTTGTCAATGTCTTCAACTTGATGACCTGGGAATCTTAGGTTGTAATGATTTCCCCACTGGGTTGTGACAAGTTCATCATTTTTTCACATGTAAAACTGGGACAGTAATACTCATGCTACCTGCTTCATACAGTTATTGTAAGCATTAAATGAGAAACCTATAAAGCAATTCATAAATGAGTCATTTACATTTTAATTATTGTTTGTTACTACTTTTCTGATTTCTACTAGCTTTAGCTATAAGCAAGTGTGTTTTACTAACACACACACACACACACACACACACACACACCATAATTATATCTTAAATAACGCTAGGTCCATAAAAAATGGCCCAAGCATCTTTGTGTGATTAGGAGCCCAGCATCCCTCATAAATATGCAGTGGTTAACTCCGTCCCAAAGGCCATCAGAAATGCAATAAAGAGGCTAAACTCCTCTTCTGAAGGTGTCTAAGGGGTCAGTGACCTATATTCTATTATCCACAACAATTTAGGCAGCCAGAGACTGTGAATAAGGTCACCAGTCTCCCACCCTGAGATCATCTCCCTTTGGTTTTCTTTCAGAGAAAAAACTCAATCTTCTTTTTTGTGTAATTAGCAACCTCAAACGTTTCACATTTGTAGCCTAGGACATATATTTAAATTATCCATGGAAAGCCTTTCTTTTGTAAGTAGACACCAGTGAAGGAATTACTCAGGTAGTCATTGTAGTCAAGGGCTATTCCAAGATAAGACTCCTCCCCCTCAACAAAAAAAAAGTGCTGATGTTTTAAAATAATTTCTAATCTGGTCTTTTCACCAAGATAAAAATGTTGGGCTTATATGCATAGAGGGAGAAGTGAAACACAGGTGATCTTTCCCCATCCTCCCCCATCAAGCACTAAATGCCTGCCACATTCTCTTGAACACCCACGTCCTTTCACCAGCCAACCAGGGTCAATGGTGGTTTCCCCCTGAATTTCCCACCTATGTTCTGAAAAATAACTCTCAAATCTTACCTCTGCCACAAAAAGCCCTTAAACAAATGCCTACTCAGAATGTAAATAATTTAAACTGAAAATCTATGTCCTTTAAAGTCACTTTCTACCATCAAAAGAAAATGGATTGCTAGTAATGAATAATGAGAAATAGTTTTTATTTCCTTCACCTCCACCCATCCTTTCAAGATTTATTATCTTATACAGCTCAATTTGGATTCATCCAGAAAAGTTTGAAAGATACTCATAAATCTTATTTAGAATAATTCATTATAGCTTCCTTAAAAAAACTATAGATAAACCTAGTTTAAAAGGGGAGGGGGGCTGCTGCAGTTTTTAAGTTTAGAAAATATGGAGTTTTTGAAAAGAAAGAAAACAATCATTGCCCCTTTCCTCTTTAGATTGAAATATACTTTCCTCTCCCCTCCTCCTTTCCTCTCCTCCTCCCTGCCCTTGCTCTTTAAAGGCTTCAGTTACATTTTCAAGTAAATTCTATATCCTGAAGGCTGACACATGCTAAGCTTCAAAAACTGGCCTCTGATTGGGGAAACATTTAAGTTCTCATAAACATGCAATCACTAGTTACTTTTAGGATGATGAATTCTATTGATTGATTCCAATCAAACTTGTGACCTGGTAGTGGTATCAGATATTGGCTGTAAAACATCATCTCATTAAATTTTCATTGGAGAAAGTGATGGAAGAATAGAGCCCCAGTCAGCCCATCTACTAGCTGGCTGGCTCACTCATACCTTGATGAGGCCATCCTGCTCAGGGCCCCTTTATTGGATCAGGGTGATTAGTTTTCCAGCACTGACTGTGATGGTCGAATCAAATTTCTTTTTCAAGAACACTGAGCTTACAAATAGTCATGTGCTTTTGGTTTGATGATAGCATCAAGGAATTACTAGAAGATGCAGTATAGTGAAATCATTTCCCATTAGCCACATACCTCGTAATTCTGAGGCAATGTGCTATAGCTGGGATTACAGCCTCCTAAGGCATTTCTCAGGAAAGTCAAACTCATATAAATCAGTTGGGTCTCATATGTTTCTTTCCACCAGACTTGCAACTAACATGGGTAGATTGGTAAATCAAACCCGAACTCTCAGAGACATTCATTTTTAAATCTTATCATCATATTCATCCATGAGCCAGTATATGTTTTGTGCCCAGCACTGTGCTAGGAATTGTAAGGGATAAATAGGAAGTATAAAACTCTTGATTCTTGTCTATGAATATTTCAAAAATCTAACGGGGGAGACAAGACTGACATCCGAAATGATTAGAGAACAAGGGAAGGCAATATAGAAGACTGTAAGACAGGCACAGGCACTCAATGTATCTGGCATTCACAGAAAAGACAGCTTGCAGGGATTACCATAGAGCATTAGATAATGTGTTAGGGCTTAGTTGAAAGATCTCATGGTCTGGATTATGTACAAAGTTCAACAGCAGAGTAGTGAGAAGCAATATTGTGGTGAGCAATATGTAATAACCTTCACAAAAAGGCTCATGAGAGATGTTGGATGTTGCCTGAACAACCAAAGAAAGGATCTGAGTGGAGAAATGAGGGTGACAGATTTAAAATGCTGGCTTTTTCCTAAGGCTTGATTCAGTATTTCTAAATCCTTTGTTTGGTTTAGATGAGCTGGGCTATCCCTTACAGTATCTTCCATTAGAGAGGATGGGTAAATGCTTCACTCAGGACAATTCTATTGATCTCCACATTTCTGTTGATTTCTAGGTGTAGCGAGCACACGTAGACCAGCTACTGGGCCCAGCAGGGACTGAAATGGTGGCCATTTCTTTACATTACAAATCATATATAGAAAAGCTGATTATTTCCTCCACACAAAAGACAAGTGAGCAACTCATAAGACTTAACAATAACTGAACAAATGAATGAAAAAACATTTATTAAGTGCTTACATATGAAAAACAACATACAAGATACAGAATAAAAATGCAAGATAGTTCCTGTTCTCAAGGGGCTCACATCCTAATGGGGGAGACAATACATGGAAGGTTTCAGCTGTAAGTCAGATGGAAAGGTCCAATGGTGCTGAGGGGTGAAGCAGCAAAGCAGATGGTAAGGCCTCTTCTTTAATGTCATTTCCACTGATAAAATCATATCAGTTTTTGATGTTAAGTTATTTGATGGTAACTACTTTCTTTTCTGGGTCTTTAGTAGCTGTGACTATAGCACCTGAAGGAGCAGTTGCCAAGCTGCATCTCCACTGGTGCTGCTTCATTGGAAGATGGTTACAGGCACCAGGCTAGATATTTTGCTATTCCCAAGGCTCTTGGTCCTGGGGTCAGTGCCCTGGGCTGTGAGGGATGTGAGGGATGTGATAATCAAAAACAACGGTGCTGGTTTAACTTACCTGACACATATTACCCTGTTTTCTCCCTCAGCATGCCTTATTGCTTCATCTAGACTGCCCACTTGTCCTGTATCTGGTAGTTGATTAGAAGGTGGTGAGGATGGCTGGACCCTCCCCCACAGAAGTCACCTCCATCTGAAGGTTATGATTGGAATCTAGGTGGTACGATAGATAAAGCACTAGGTCTAGGGTCAGGAAGACCTAAGTTCAAATCTGGTCTTAGAGATTTACTAGCTGTGTGACCCTGGGCAAGTCACAAGTGAGTAAAGAAGCTACTCTTTGGGTCTAAATGGCAAGAGTAAGCATTTTTTTTTCTAGCTCTCCTAATACATTTCCACAAGAATCTAGAAAACTCACCTGACTAAATTCTCATCAGAAAACTCAAAAAAAAAGTCTCAGTGAGTCATTTTTCCAGCCTAGGGCATTATAGGCAGAGAGGTCTGTGGATACTGGGGTGGGAGTTGGCCAGGAGACAAAGAGGAACCAACCAGAAGCATTCTAGAACACAAGGATAGAAAGGAAACCAAAATAAAGCACCGGGATGGAAAGATATCCCTGAACTAGCTCTGGGAGCAGGAATATTTGCCAGCTGACAGCTGTGTTCTCCACTACCCAGTTGTATGTCACAGATCCAGGGCAGAGGGAAGCAGCTGAAAATGAGTATGAGGGCCATAGCTGAGAAGTGAGGACAGAGCAAGCTCCAGAAACTTAGCTGTGAGGCTCTGAGCACAGGAGCAGAGGCAATTTAGTTATAACCCCTTGGTCCAGCACATGAACCTGCAGCAGAAAAACTGAGGCAAGGGAGTAGGATCAAAGGGCACCTTTGAACCTGCAGAACCTTACAGGAGGCAAACACTGAGTGAATCTAGCAACAGTCTACTGAAACGAACCACACACAAACCAACAGACCCAAACCTAGGTCAGGAATTTTCAGAGCTCAAACCAGGAGCTCTGTAGTAGGACATCTGTAGTGAACAGATATCTCCCTGGATCACACTTCTCTGAAAGGACTGAAAATTTTCAGGCCCCTAGACTGAGCTGTGAAAGCAGCAAAAGCCCAGGTCAGACATTCCCCACCCCAGAAGTTAGCAGAACTCAACAAATCAAATTTTAATTCAAGAAGCGGGCTGGAAAAATGAGGAAAAAAACAAAACCAAACCCGTTTGCCTCTGTTTTCTCAACTGTAAAATGGGGATGATAACAGCACCTACCTCACAGGGTTGTTGTGAAGATCAAATGGGATAATAGTTGTAAATCTGTAAATGATTTGAAAGCATTCAGCACAGTGACTAGCATGTAGAAAGCATTATATAAATGGGCATCCTCTTCCCTATGAGGACTCACCTAAGCTAAAAGCAGGACCAGTGATCTGGTGGTTGAGAGGGCAGAGTTGCCATGCCCAAGGCTCCTGTGCCCATCTGTCTGCAATTGGTTAGCAGTTGTTGCTTGTAGTAATGAGGAAGGTGGGCCCCTTCCCCACCATTTCTCTTTCAGTGATGTCAACAGGAGCTGGGCTAGAATAGGTCCAGTAGTTTGGAGTGAACCGTTATTTCCAAGCCTCTTGGTTGAGGGTTGGAGTCTGAGGGAATGTGGTCGTCAAGATGGTGGTGCTTACCTAGCACATTCCTACCATATTCTCCTAAAAGACTGAGGCTTAATAACAAAACATGAGACATTTTGTGGAACTGCTGAATCAGCATTTCACCTTTGACTCAGCTTTGTCTTATACAAACAAATCTCTCTGGTTCATGTTTTCCGTCAAACCAGGTCAAGAGTCAAGCTAGTGGCCCCCTCCTGCTAGTAGTAATCTTTGCCAAGCACTGTAGCAATTGCTCAGGGTTACTCTCTAACAGGGGACCCAGGAGCTCCTAGGCTCTTACACTCATATAAAGTTGCCTCCAAGATTGGAAACACGTATTTATAGATTCTTGTTCAGTCATCTATGCTCAGGAAAGAAACATAAAGCAAAGAGACTGCTAGGGCTTTGTAATACAGTCTCAAGCTTACCTACGGTATAGCATGTGTTGTGTTTGCCATGTGTGAACAGCTTTGCATTTCTGTCACAATGGGGAAAAGAATGCCTCAGTTTCACCTTATTGGATGTACAAGGAGAGAGAATTACTTGACACATGTTCTAGAAAGGAAGAAAGAGTAGAGAAATTGTCCCCACTATTAAAGTCTACTGAGTGGGTAGCTCTTCCCAACTCAGTGCTCAATCTTCTCTGGCTGCAGACATTCATTACATAGTCACTGGACCAAGAATTGCTTCCAGCTCCCCAAACATCAGTATGTTAAGCTTTGAACCACACATATTCCCAGAGAGCACAGTTCTGTTCAGTTGCTTTTCAGTCTTGTCCAACTCTTTGTGATACCATTTTGGGGTTTTTTTGGCATAGATACTGGAGTAGTTTACCATTTCCTTCTCCAGAAAATTTTATAGGTGAGGAAACTGAGGCAAACAGAGTTAAATGACTTGCCTAAGGTCACACAGCTAGAAAATGTCTGAGGCCAGATTTAAATTCAGGAAGATGAGTCTTCCTGACTTCAGGCTTGGTGCTCTATCCACTGTGCCACCTAGTTGCTCAGTTAAAGTTTGAACACAGTCAAAGCTCCCTAAAGGTCCCATACCTGTTCCATAGTGTGTACTTAATACAACTTCCACTAGCTGAGATGCAAAATCCATTCAACTTCCTTGGATTAAGATGATTGGTCTTCAAATTTTTGCATCTCCAACTCCTGGCTCCCCAACTAAAACTCCATCTACTTCAGGAAGCCTTTCCCAACTCCTCAATTCTGATGTTAAGTACTTCCCTCTTTAGTGTATGTATTACATAACATGCATTTTATTATATATATGTGCATATATACATAATTTGCTTTGTATGTATTTGTTTCCATGTTGTCTCCCCTACTAGATCATGAGTTCCTTGAATGCAAAAATTATCTTTTGCCTCTTTTCATATCCTCGGTGCTTAGCAAAATGTCTGGCACTTAATAAATGCTTATAATTGACTGACTGGAAAGTGGACAATATCATTTGATTCTCATGACTAGAAGCAGCTAGGTTTGGGCATGGGCAAATTACCTTGGATGGACCTCATGTTTCTTCAACACCTTTATGGAGGCAGACTTAGGGCAGATATGTAGTGTGATGAGAAGGTAGTGTGCAGCAGAATGCCAGAGGAGCTAGATTCAAGTCAAAGCTATCTGACCTTGCCCAAGCTCTGTCACTTGCTGGCTCTAAGTTATTTAGAATCATAGAATGCTGGCAATGAAAAAGACCATAGAGATCTTTTCATTTGGATATGTGCAACCCTTGGCCCAGAAGTACCCAAGGAGTCAAGGTCCCATCTTTAACTTCCTTTGGTTTATTGCCATCATCTATTTTAAATCAGATAAATCAAGATACAACATTAGATACAGTTATTTCTTGGGTCTCCCCGAACCTTTCAAAGCATTTAACTTATCGTATAATTATTGATTATGGGATGGTTATGTCACCTCACCAAAAATGCATAAGTTGCTGAGGACTCATGGAAGTACATGGAAAAAAATCTCCCCCAGAAGGAAATTGAATTTGGGCATACCATCAAAGCAACCCTCTGTCATTTTGGCAAGTCCCTCTTTGTCACGAGTCTTACATTATCTCTCAAGGCTGGTAGTACCACCTTGTGATTTTGGTCACCTGTCCTCTTCCCCCAGTGAAGATGCTTTGGAGCTTCTCACTGCTGTTGAGTAACTCTCTTATTTTGATTTCCAAATAGAATACCATGGAGGAACCACTACTTTTTTCTCCAAGAAGTGGGATGCATTAAGAAAAATTTCTGTAGAAGGTCAAGGGCTTGAACTTTCAAACTCAGGAACTTTATAACTTGGGGTTACCCACAAGGCAACACTCAAAGCTGTTACTACCTAGAAAACTGCCTGTATGCTAGAAGGTGAGATTTCAGTGTTCATTCTATGTATGGGATTCAATATAGGAAGTTAGGGTCTAGGAATGGCGTGCTTTACCTCCTTTATCAGGCTGAGAATAAGCACATTTCTCTCATCGCCATGTGTCTCCCTGTTCTAAGTCATCATTGCTACTTGATATCGGGGGGAGTGGAGTGAAGGAGGGAGAATCCCTTCCCATCCCATGATATATCTTGGAAGAAACATAAGGGAAAGGATGAATAGTATTCAAGAGTTGAGAACCAAAGAGTAGATAGATTACACAGAGAGGGACAACTGATTATTCAATTAGTCAATCACTAAGATGCTCTGTCCCTTTAGTTTTGATGGGGGAATTCATCAATTTGGTAAGATTCTTAAAATGACTGATAACTTATAACTGATAATAATCTCATCAGGTTGATTGGGGAAATACTTCATTTCAAACAGAGACTCACCTAAACCACTCCATCCCACTACAAATGACTAAACTGATATTCAGAGAAGTTAAATGACTTGACCAAGAACTCTTAATCCCTAAATAATCAAACTCATGTCTTCAAACTCCTCGTTATAGGCTCTTCACAATATATCAAACTTCAGTTTTACTTATGAAACCGTTATGAAACTTTACTTATGAAACCCATGAAACTGTTGCCAACTTAACCTCCCAAACAGGTCATTACGGTTCTTTGGAGCCCTGATTTTGGCAAAACAGAAGCAGAACTATGTTCAAATCCTGGATCTACTGTACTAACTCTTACCTTGGATAGGTCACTTAATAGAGTTAGTAATACATCAATAATCTCTGCTGTTGGGAGGCTGAGGCTGGTGGCATTTTTGAATTTGGGAATTCTGAGCTGCAATACACTAAGTCAATTGAGGGTCAGGCACTAATATGGTGAGCCCTCAAGGCAGGGGAGAACAAAGAGGGGTAGTATGCTGCCTAAGGAAGGGCTAAGTGGTCCAGGTAACAGCTGCTATGCCCCTCAACAGTGAGATTGGCCCCTGAGTGGCTGGTGCACTTCTAGCCTGGACAAAATAGGGAAATGAGAAAGAAAGGAAGGGAGAAAGAAAAGAAGGGAGGGAAGGAAGGAAAGAGAGGGAGGAAAAGAGACTGAGAAAAGAAAGGATTGTTAGGATTGAACATGCAAAGTATTATATAAATGCAAGGTACTGTTAATAAAATAATTGTCAAGAATAAGCTTGAAAGAGAAAAGATCTCAACAGGAACTGTATGAGAGGCAAAGTACTAAAGGTGAACAAGCAGTCCCTACTACTTTTCCTCGGTGGATGACAGTGACAGTGTTAGGTGTTAAAGAGGAAAGCTTGTATATGGAAAGAACTCTGTCATCTCCTCCCCCTCCCCCAACTTTTATCTTTTAGCAACAACTAGCAAAACCTCTTTTTCATCCCCTTTCCCTTAGCCCAGCAGGCTGAATCCTTGAAATTCTGAAAATGCATTAATATTCTAAGAACTCCTCAAAATAGGGAGTGGAGGAGAGGGGTGAGCAGCATATCCCTGAATTTTGGCATGCTATGGATGACTCAAAGCAACCTTCAAGTATCATATTGTCGCACATACCCTAAAGGTATAAATTCAAAGGAAGCATTAAAATTCCACATTATGGTCATTGCTATTAAGAGTATCCAGGTGGCACCTAAGAGCAGTCCCAAGAAGTCATCTCTATATCTAGGTTTCCTCTTTAATTAAGGAAAGTACTACTCAATTCATTCTCAGTGACCTGCATACCAGAGTGATGAGCTTATGACTGACAAAAGCACCTGATGCCAAGAAAGGGAAATCTTTCCATCTATGTATCCATCTCCATGGTGCTTATTACCATAGTGCCCTCTTGTATAGTCTTGATTCCATGACACACTTTATTAGATTATAAACCAGAGGGAGGGATCTTCACTGGCATCTACTCCATTGTAACAGGCTAGGTGGAGGAAAGGAAAGAATATTGGATCTGAATCCTCATCTTGACACTTGAACCTGTATGAAAAGTCATTCTGCGTAGCAATGAGACTTTATATGTCATTGAATCTTAAACCCCAATTTCCTCATACATAAAATCATGCTGCCTTCCTCATGGAGTGATATGTGTGTGTGTATCTAGATAGACATAGATGTAGACACATGAACATAAACATATGCTCATATCTTATATGAGAAGGGAAGGGATATGCATTTATCATGTGTCAGGCACTATTAAGTCTTTACAAATATCTCATTTGATTATATACATATATTTATATGTGTGTGTGTGTGTGTATAGACATATATATGTGGGGTGGGGCACCATTTACATAGATGATTATTGTACTTTGCATTTCAAGGGCCTTAAAGAAGAGTTTTGGTCATTGCATATTTATATCCATGTTCATCCCTGTGTTTATAATTATAGAGTATATCATGAAGATAGCTTTGAGCAATATTAAAATGGAAACCCAAGAAAACTAATCAGTTCTTATAACTTAATTGTAGCTATCATACTTATTGATCATAAATGATAAATAAGGGGTGGGGGGAGGGGACAAATGGGGAGATTTGGAACCCAAAATTTTGTGAAAATGAATGTTAAAAGTTAAATAAATACATTTTAAAAAATAAATGATAAATAAGATTATAGTCACTGACGGAGATAATTTTCACATTTATAGGCATTAATTCCCACCAATGATGTCTTCCATTTTAAAAATGATAAAATGGAAAACTTTTAAGGTAAAACTCTCTGATTTAGGACTATCTCTGCTATATTTAGGAAAATAATTGATTCCCTAGTTTCCCAAGAGCTCAGCTGTTGATTGGAAATGTTTGTTAGTGCCTGCAAATGCTCTACCAGATTCTGTAAGTAACAGTCACCATAGAATCATATGGGTAAAGGGGATTTTGAGGGAAATGGTGCTGGGGTTTAAAAAGAACACTGAATATTTATTTCTTCAATGCACAGCTTAAGTAACCACCCTCTACATGAAGCCTTTCCTGATTTCTCCCCACTCCAACAGTTGCTAGTGCCCTCTTTTCTAAGCTACATTGTGATTTACTTGTATTTATTGTCTTTGTTTATTATGTATATATTTACAAATTTATTTATTGTCTTCCACATTAGTAAGTTTCTTGCTAGTAGGAATTGTTTCATTCTTTGTATTTGTATTTCCAGTGCCTAGCACACTACTTGGTACATAGTAGGCTCTTAATAAGTGTTATTCCAGACATGTAATTTTGGGTAAGTAATTCGCCTCTCTAAGTCAGTTTCCTCATCTGGATTAAGTGAGATCTGTATATAAATGCTGAAGCACTATATAAATGTCAGCTTTATCATCTATAAAATAAAGGGGTTGGAATAGATTCTGTATAACATACTTCCATCTCTGGATTTTATGATGTGTCTAATCCATTCTTGTCCCACCATTCTTTCTGCGCCCTCCCTACTCCCCACCCCTCAACCAACCAACAATAATGTTGGCAGGGACTATTTGTAAATCATCTCAGATGGACATGAATCTCTTTAATTTAAAAACTTTCAGAGAATGAAATTCCCCACTATGTCATATTCCAGATTTTAGCAGCCTTCTCTTTTATAAGCTCTTTCTTCTTTCCTTATTTTCCCCGGTTTTATCTTGAATTGGGATAAAAAACAGGTAGGGGACCATTCACAATATAATAGCTACTCACTGGATTCTAGAATATGATAAAGTCTCTTCCATATCAACTTTACTTTCCCTTGAACTCTTTAAGTTTAAGTTACCCTGATCCTTTAGTCTTTCCTTGTAGGGACTAAAAGAATTAACTCCAAGTGAGGTCATCCACTTACTCAATTCCTATTTGTAAGAACAAGCCTGATTATCCTTTATAGTCTTCTAAATTCAGGGAGCATATGTCACATACCAAAATGAGTAGTCCTTAAGAAAGGTGATTTTTAATAGAATCAAATAACAAGGCCTGAGCCTAGAGTCCAGTAAAATACCATTCTCCTTCTGCAAGACTTAAAGTGTAATGATGTACCTAAATGATAGGAGAGGGTCCTCAAGTCACATGAAAATTCTGGCATACAGACCTGAGTCTTAGGATAATAATGACACAAGATGGCAGCACATCTGGGGAGGTGATTTTGCATCTTTCTCGTAGAGTATATAGGCTAAAGCTTATTCAGATGAACAGGTCAGTTTATGTTTTCCTTCTTCCAGTCCCAAAAAGGTTGATGGAAATAAAATGTCCTTTGATAGAAATGCAAGTCCTTACATCAGCACCATAAGTAATAGTATCTTTGTTCTGAGTTGGCTTTTTTCAAAGATAGATTTCTATTTTGGTGGAAAGCATTTTTCCTAGTCAGTAGTGTGACAATGACACAATTAGTAAGTATATTGCACTTCCCTGCTCACTGAAACAATGTGGGAGGGAAAAAACAAAATGTGGGTTTTTGCTAAAGACTTGATTAACAAGTTGTTCATTGACTTAGTATTTCCTACTACTATAAGTCAAAGCAAGGAACTGAAATGGCTTTTAAGCCTCTGAAAAATCTGGCCTCACCCTAATTATCTCATCAATATGCTCTCTCCCTCAGGCCAATTCTCCCACAGTTCCTGGAATATATCCTATCCCTTAGCACTTTCCCTGATTTGATGAATCTCCTTTACCTGGAATGCCTGTAGGATAGACAATTCAAGATTTTCAAAAGGCAAATGGTTACATGGGACTATAGTTTAAGAGAGAGAGAACAGGGCTAATTATATAAATCTGGGAATTATCTACATAGAGATGAAAATTGAGCCCATGGGAATTGATGAGATCACCAAAGCACATATTATAGAGGCAGAAGAGGAAAGGGCCCAAGATAAGAATCTTAAAAGACAACCGAAGTCAGCAGGTGGAGAAAGATACAACTCAAAGGTACAGCTTTCTACTGTCAAAGCTCAAATTCTTCCTTCTAGAATTCAAGGCTCTCCACAGTGTGGCTGCTTTATGCTTGCTTTCCTTTCTTCCCACATTTATTTATACTACCCCCCTATGTCTTATCTAGATACTACCCATCCTTTACATCCTAGTTCAATTATCAGTTCTTTAATGAAACCTTCCTTGATATGATCACAATGAGATATGAGCTCTCTCTCTCTGCCTCACCTAACAGGAACAATTTATACCTCTTACAGTACTTATCATGTTCTATCTTGCATCATAAGTAACCTGTGCCCTAGGACACCAAGCTCTTAGCTTATATGAAGGAGGCTAAATCTTGGAACAGCTTCTCCAAATCATAACTCTGGCTCATTTTGCCTTACTTGAGTTCTTCTTTGGGAAATCTCAATATAGCTCAGAGATAGCTCAACTTTACGTTTCCAAAGATGTGGGAAAAAGTGTTCTCAGCTCTCATATAAGGGCTCAAGGTAACAATAAATATCAGATAGAGGACAGTCTTATTTTACCCAGGAGATGAAGCAAATACATAAAAGACTTGTTGTTCAGTCATTTCAGTTCAACTCTTCATGATTCCATTTGGGGTTTTCTTGGCGAAGATACTGGAGAGATTTGTTATTTCCTTCTCCAGATCATTTTACAGATGAGGAAACTGAGACAACCAGGGTTAAGTGAGTTGTCTAGGGTTACACAGCTACAAAGTGTCTGAAACCAGATTTGAACTCAGGAAGATGGGTCTTCCTGATTCCAGTTTGGCACTGTTCATTGTGCCCCTCTCGCTGCCCCAAAAGACTCATAACAGTCTATTAAAAATTGACATAACGGCACTGACCAGCTCTCAAAAGCCAAATGTTAAAATTTCAGTGTATTTACACTCACAATCTATATGACCCTAGACAAGTCACTTAATCCTGTCGCAAAGTGCTGTCAACATATTACATGAGGATGTTTTTGTTCCAATCATATCTGATTCTGTGACACCATTTGGGGTTTTCTTGGCAAAGATACTGGAGTGGTTTGCCATTTCCTTCAACAGCTCAATTTACAGATGAGAAATTGAGGCAAACAGGGTTAAGGGACTTGATCAGTCACAGAGCTAGAAAGTGTCTAAGGGCAAATTTAAACTAGGGAGATGAGTCTTCTTGACTCATAGCATAGTGCTTTATCTACCATATCGCCTAGCTGCATTCATGCATGAAGATAGTAAGCAATAAATTTTTTTATTTGAGTTTCTGGTTGATTTTCTATTTAGGTATCAGGGAAATAATGGTAGAAGCTGGTAAATAAACCCCAATAACACCTTTGTATTCTATTTTTTCCCCTTACATCAACAGATGAGGTCTGACAAGAGCAGAGAATAGTGGGACTAACCCCTCCCTATTCCTGGAAGTTACGCCTTTCTTAATATTTCTATACCTTAGCAGCTTTTCCTCTTGCTCAGCAAATTGCCATTTTAGACCATATAGTCATATCACTTAAGTGAAATGGAAATCTGGTAAGAATCCAGTTAATGTAACTGAGACACATGGCCAATTCACATAATTTGGACCTCCAAATAAATTCATTTGAACCTAAATTGCAATTTGATTTAGTGGTCTTTACTGATCAAATGATCAAAGCAATAGATAGATATATCTTCCCAACGTCCTATTCAAAACAACCATAGTCTCTATACCTAATAAAGGTGACAAATTGGGTGAAAATATTGATGATTTTTATTTGTGGAGGCTCATGCGGAAATAATTTTTAATGTTAAAAGGAAATTACTACACGGTAACGTAAACATTTTTATTGATATAATTTATGACATAGGTTTCACATTTTGTCAAAATAACTTAAATGGATAGGGAATCAACTTGAGAAAGACAACAAGGATCTCAACTTTTGTTATGAAATGTATTGTTTTATTTCTGCATTCTTCCTTCTGCCAATATTTTCATTTTTGTATTTTGTTACTTTGAAATGGAAACATTTCAGAATGATAAAAGCACTCCTGAGTGACATTTCTTTATGCAGTAAATTGTTAGCCAACAGCTTTCTATCAGGTTAGGCAATTCAGAAATATAAGTCATCCTCACCAATTAACTATGGACTTTCCGAAGTTGACAGATCACATCATCTATAATGCTTATAATAATGTTCACGGTACACTGAAGGAAGTCACATGCCTCAGTTCCTTTCTTTATAGTGTTACTCAGAGAAAAGGATCTGGAAATGAAGAATTTACTAAAACTTACTAAAATCAGCTAAAAATAAAGTACGTGGGAACTGAACTTTTGGAAGTAGGGTGGTCACCCACATCTTTCTTAGTTTAGCCTATAGAGCTATTTTTATTCTGTCATAACTGGTTGACTATTGTTGTGGTCTTATGAGCCAGCAGAGTTCTCTAGTCAAAGCAATACCTTATAGAAGCAAAAAGCCGATCAGAATCTGGCATTCCTTTCCTTTATGAAATGATAATAACTAGTGCCATAATATGTGGTTGAATCTTGCTAATGATAAACTATAAAAGATAGTATGCCCAAAGTTTTTTGTTATAAAGGAATTTTGTAGTATTGAATGGTGCTTGAAATAAGTATCTTGCTAGTCAGACTTGGTGAATGTTTGTCTATATAGTGACTGATTGCAATTGTATTTATATTTGGCCCATACCTCGGATTGGAGAGTAATAAGCACAATATTGCCCTGCATTTCCAATTATTTCTAGGAGTTGATTGGAGATTGTTTATTTTAAAAGGGAAGGTAAAAAGGGGACAGTAAATCACTGGTTATGGGTCAAAGAAACTCTTATCATTTGGCTTTTTGATTGCTGGAGATGAATGAAAATCTCTTGACCTATTTACATTATTACCTTTTGCTGGCTTACTTTGCTATATAGAGAACTCAAATCCAGAAATTCAGGACTTAGAAAAGATAACCTGTTAAGTGCCAATCTTTTTCAGAACAATTGTTATCTAACCACACCTCCTCCACTGCATATTTGTGAATACTATGTTAGTCATGAGTCAGCCCAGCACAGGAATTACCTGGATATTTTAATAGATCTGTAATCTCATCAGGACTAGGTACCTACAAGTGTGGATCACAACCTGAATAGCCACCCTTTTTCAGCAGGTGCTTCTTATCTCTGTCTTTCTGTAACAAGTCCATGGAAGATCCATCCAATGGGCTGGAAGTGTTTTAATACTTTGTAAGTGGAATGCTCAGGCTGTCCCTTTATTGTTCTATGTTTTTGCTACATGACTGGGCTACCTCCTATGCAGGTGGCACATGTCTAGCATTCCTCACATGCAAGTCATTATTCTGCTTCAAGAAGTCTATTTTTCACCCAAACTGGCTTACTTGCTGCTTCCCAAACTCAGTATCCTGTCTCCCTTCTATGCCTTCACAAAGTTGTCTTCCATTCCTGGAATGCACCCTGCCTTCACATCCACCTATCAGATTCTGAGCTTCTTTCAGCTTTCTCCTATGCTTTCTTAATTACCCAAGTTGTTCAGATTCTTTCCCTTCAAATTCACTTGCATTTGCTGATCTATATACATACTATATCCTCCAGCACAACGTCAGCTCCTTGAATTCAGGATTACTTTTCATGTTTTTCTTTGCATTCCTAGTACCTAGTAGAGTGTCTTTAACATAGGAAGTGCTTAATGCATGTTTGTTGAATTAAATGGGAACGTGCTGCAGCATATTTCAATCCACCATGTATTTTTCTACTGTCCTTGGGTCCTGCAATTTGGATTGTGGGTTTCTATGATTTACAGTTATATAATTTTATCAGGAGAATAAGGATTACTGGTTCTCCTGTATTAGCCCTTCTAATATAAGTTGATGTATGAAATCCAATAGTAAGCAGAAAAGCTGAGATGCTATCACCACAACTGACATTAAGAGTAAGATAGTTTAGAAGAAGTGTAAATAAATGTCCTACTACGTGAAAACCCTATTCTGATGCCTCATCATGGCACAGAGATGACCCTGGGTTACCAAAAGTTATGCCATCAGAGTGTGATCTTTGGCAGACTGTCCCACACTAGAAAGTCTATGAGTATGATGAAAGTTGAAAGGGGCCTCAGAGGTCATCTGATTATACACAAGGAATCTCCACTGTAACAGACCCATCAAGTGGTCAACTTCAACTCCAACAACCCCAAGAAGGGGGAACCCACCACCTCTCAAAGCTGCCTACTCTACTTTTGGACAACTCTAACTTTCTACAATTGCCTCTCTATAATTTCCACTCTATTGCTCCTGGTTCTGCTCACTGGGGCCAGGCAGACAAAATATAATCCCTCTCCACAAGACAGCCCTTCAAATACTTGAAGATAACTATCATGTCTTCCCTGAGTTTTCTCTAGGATGACTATTCCCAGTTCTTTCTTTGCATCCTAATAAGACATGGACTCAAGACCTGCCCTCCTATGGACATTCCAACTATGATTGAAGACAGATGAGTTCTGATGAAGGCATAGTATAGTAGAACTACCACCTCCCTATTCCTGGGAATTATGCTCCTCTTAATTAAGCCCATGCTCACATTAGCTATTTGGGGGGGCGTGGGGCTGGCACATTTCACAGCTTTCTTCTATTCAGTTCACAAAACTTGCAGTCCACAAAAAACCCTAGATCTTTTTCAGAATAACTGCTGTCCAACTATACCTCCCCATCTTGCACTTGTGAAATTGATTTTTGTTACACCCAAGTTTCACTTATCTGTATTGAATTTTATTTTATTAGATACAGCCCAATGCTGTAGCCTATAAAGAATGTAACAATGGATTATGTTTGTCTTTCAATGGCCAGCCTAGTTAAGTACAAAGAGGCACATTATTACTAGGTTGGCAAGTGGGTGGCAGTATCAGAAAATCCTTGACTCCTCAGTGTCCCTCACGCCACCAAATCCAATCTGCTGCCAAGGCCTGGTGATTCTATCTTTGTAACATCTCTCAGATAGCTCCCTTTTTTCTTCTGACACTAGTGCGGGCCCTCATCTCTTCACACCCAATAGCCTGTCATAAATTTTTCCCCCCACTCTAGTCCATCGTTCTACTTAGCAGTCAGTTATCTTCCTAAAGTGTGGGTCTGACCATATCACCTCCCTACTCAATAAACTGCAGAGGTTCCCTATGGCTGCCAGGGTCAAATACAAAATCCTGTTTGGCATTCAAAGCCCTTCATAACCATCCCCTCCCCCACCTCTCTAGTTTTACACCTTACATATCCTTTCTCCCAACACACACACACATATACGTACATACATACAGTGACACTGGCCTCCATGCTGTTCCTCAAACAAGAAACTCTATCTCTCAGTGCATTTTCACTGGCTATGCCCCATGCTTGCAATGCTCTCTCTCCTCATCTCTACCTCCTGGCTTCCCTGCCTTTTTTCAAGTCTCAACCAAAATCCTATATTTTACAGGAAGCCTTTCTAATCCTCTTTAATCCCAAAGTCATTTTCTGTAAATTATCTCCAATTTATCCTGTATATAGCTTGTTTGCATATGATTGTTTACATGCTGTCTCCTCCACTAGACTGTGAACTCCTTAAAAGCAGTGACTGTTTTTTGTCTTTCTTTATATATGGAGCACTTAGCACAGCGCCTGGCACATACGAGACAATGAATGTTTGAATGACTATCCTACCAAAAATAGAAAATAAAACTTTTAAAGCACTATCCCATAAGAAGTTATGCTGTCATATATTACTACCTCAAATTTATAGACATGGTAAGAAGTAAGATTTGCTTAAAACTATGAAAAAAATCAGCAGCAAAACTTAAAAAAGCATTCAATAACTTCAACATATTTTATATTTTAAATAAATGCCTGGTATAAGGACTCTCTTATCTGGAAGTTCCCTACAACAATGAAATTAGGGGTCTAGGTGGGCCCTATTCCTATTTATACATTTATCATGTAGTAATATAAGAGGCAATATTAGCATAATGAGGCAGTTAGGCTGCATAATGGGTAGACTGCCTGGACTAAAATCAGGAAGATGGGAGTTCAAACTCAGATACTTACTAGCTGTGTGAACCTGGGCAAGTCACTTAGCACTGTTCCTAGAACCATAGTGAGCACTATGTAAATATTAGTTGTTATTATTATTACAGTAGGTAATTAGTGAAATGGCCCTGAAGCTCAGGTGAGAGACTGGGACTGTATGTATCTCTGTGAGTCATATGTATAGAGGAGTAATTAAATCCATGGGAGCAGGTTTCACCACTGGCATAGCTTTTTAGAACCAGGGTCACCTCTCTTCCACAATACTATGTCAGAATAGGATTTTACCAAACTTACTTAAAGCTAGATAAATAAGAAATTAGACAGCAAGTATTGAAATTATAAGCAATTCAGTGTGATCACATGTCATTCAGTTTTTATGTCATTTGAATAGGCTATTCATTGAATGAGTGTATGTCACTCAGTGTGAGAATATCATAAGACCTTAGCCTGAAAGGGCCAGGGTCTCCCAGTGCATCCTGGGCCATCTCCAGTCATCCTGATGAATATCTGGTAACTGGATCCTGATGGCTCTGGAGGAGAAGTGAGGCTGGTGACCTGCACAGCCCTCCCTCATTCAAATCAAAGTCAAGTGTCATGTCATCATCTTGATATCTTGGTCCTCTTTGAGAACAAGGACAAACACAACAACCACAACAAAGAGTGATAACCTAAGAGTCAGCAAGGATTAGGTTTCAGTCTGACCTATGACATTGATTTGTTGTGAGATCACAAACAAATCACTAAACCTTTCTGAGCCTCAGGCAATTCTCTGAGACTTAACTAATAAGTTACAGAGAAGTTGGGACCTGCAATAGGACAGTAGAAGGTGTTCTCACATCCACAAAATCATAGATCATTAATATATTAATATATCATGAAAGCTAATGTAAGCACCTAATTTGGATTTACCATGATTATACTAGGTTTCTGTTTACCACACAGAATCAAGTACTTAGGTAACACCTTTTACAATAATTAGTACACTTTAAGTGCAGGGACTTAAAGGTCCGTGTGGTTGCCTCCCCTGCATTCTTTAGGGAGTTTATATTAGATAAAAAGTTATGAGTACAATCAAAATTATTCCAAGTCCCCAGTTAGGAAAATTCCTAACATTTAGGCAGTTTAGTTTTGTTTTAAATTACATTTATAGTAATCCCCAGTTTAAACCCTGGCCTCTTTGGGGTTCTGGCAAAATTTAGCTTACCAGAAATGTTTGGATAAATAAGCAGCATAGTATATACTGCAGGGTCTGCTAGTGGAATGACATGAGAAGTAGGATGAAGAGTGATCATTTCTCAGAATGTCTGTCAGTCCTTGAAGAGGTGAGTACAACTGGTACCAGTACCTCTAAGCCTGAGGGGCCTCAATTCAACTTCCTTTCTCCTTTGTCCTATTGTTGGCTGCTGGTCTTAGACCAGCCCTGGATGTACCTACTCTTTCCTTTCCAGGGCCAGACCCTCAAAGTCTCTTCTCCAACGTGTTCAAATCTTGTAGGTTCAGAACTGGCTTTCTATTTTTTAAGGACACACAAGGCATGACCAATTTTCTTTAGCCAACGGGACACTCTTCCTGTTAAGTCACTTCCATTCATCCAAAGACTTTTCAGCCCTTAATCTAAAGTCTTTGATTGAAACTTGTTCTCTATTCAGAACTGAACTCATCACCTTCCCTTAAAACATGCTTCCCTTCCCAATGAATTTCTTTTAAGAGCACAATCATTCTCACAGTCTTTTTGTTCAGGTGTCCAATTCTTTGTGACCTCATGGGCCACAGCACACAAGGTCCCTCTGTCCTCCACTATCTCTCAAAGTCTATCCAAGTTCATATTCATTGTTTCCATGATATTATCTATCCATCTCATCCTCTGCCATCCCATTTCCCTTTTGCCTTCAGTCTTTTCCAACATCAGGGTCTTTTCCAATGAGTCTGTCTTCTTATTATGTAGTCAAAGTATTTAAATTTACTCAGAACCAAAACTTGGAAGTCATCCTTAACTCTTCTCTCTCCCTTTCCTACCACAGGTACCAGGTCCTGTTAATTCTACCTATGAGATAATAGCTCCTACATACATCTCTTCATTCACACCTCCCTATCCTAGTTCAGTCCCTTATCATTTCTACCAGAATAGTTTCTAATATGAATCCATCCTTCACATACCTGCCAAAATAATCTAATACTGTGTTTGAGATCTAAGCATGAGAACTAACCAACGTAACCATATCTGTGCACCAAAACCTTTAGCAGTCCCTTACTTCCAACAGGATATATAAATATCTTAGTCTGACAATTAAAATTGTCCAAAACCTGGCTCCAATCTGCTAATCCAATTTAGTACCCACTCGTCCACCATATAACCAAATTCACCTACTAGCTATTTCCTAAACTAATCCTGCCCTCTTCTACTTCTCTGAAGGTTCTCCCCTATGCCTACAATGAAACTTTCTTCTCTTATTTCTTTAATGAAATTATTCTTTTTCTTCCCTTTCAGAAGTGATTCCTTTCTGGGACTTCACCCCAACCCTCAAATAATAATACTTTGAACTGTAAATTATTCTACCAGTAGACTGGTTTATGGGTTGACTGACTGCTATTTTTACGCACGGGGCTAGGATTGTGACTGATTTTTTTTCTGCCATTCACAATATATTTCCTACATTTGCCTTCATCCAAAGATCAAAGCTCTGCAGTCTTTTCAAACTGATTTAAGTCTTATTCACATCCAGTTTACACTTTTTGATTGCTGAATTTAATCTTTGTGTGTGAGTCTTCTGTGAATACATTCTGTGAGCAGTTGAAATCTCAACTTTAAATATGGAATACACCAAAAAAAAGTTACTAGAGCCCTTGTAATAAATTTTGTCAGCAGTCCTGAATTTAAATCATCAATGATACTGTAAAGGGAATGCCTACATTGTGTGGGAGGTTCATAAGACCATAGAAAAATAGATTTACAACAGAAAGGGACCAGAACTGAAAGAGATCATTTAGTAGATGACCTTTAAGTAGTACAGTCCCTTTCAGCTCTAAGACTATGAATCTGTTTGTCTATATCTTAGAGAGAGGCAATGTGGCAATGTGGAAAGAGTACTAAGACGAGGCATAAAAAAGACGAGATCTGGTTCTGGTTTTACCACTCACTACATATGGTAACAACTTTTAGCAAATTATTGGCTCTGTCTGAGCTTGTTTTCTCAAATATAAAATGAGAAATATACCCAGTCTGTATATCTCTATAGAATTTGTCAGAAACAAGGTGAGAAAATTTACATGAAAGTGATGATAAACTATCAAGAACTGCTTAAATGTGAGGTGTGCCTATTTATCTTTTATTAAATCATTCAATATTTTATTATTGTCCTTACCTGAGCAACTTGTCCAGGGTAAATAAAAACAACCTAAACAAACAGAAAATAATTTTTCTGTACGTATGTGTTCCCTCCATTAGAACATAAGCTCCTTGAAGACCAGGACTGTTTTCACCTTTTCTTTGTATCTCTAACAATTAGTACAATGTCCTGCAAATAGTAAGTGCTTAATAAATGCTGTTTGATTTTACACACACATACACCTTTTATGGAGTATGAATTTGATTTTTTAAAAGTTTGGTGAGTTAATATCTTGGTCCTTTCTTATGTGGAAGCCCTATTTTTTCCCTCCTTCTAGTTATAAGCTCTATGTTTTTTGTATTTCCAGGTGACAAAAGGTTTTGGCAAAGACTGAAGTTAAAACAAACAAACAAAAAGGTATTACAGTCTCTACCTATTTGGTACCATCAACTCTCAACTTTCCTTCACTACCTAAAAAGGCAAAAATTTTTCTTTTATTTATTTCTCGTATAAAGGTTCCTCACTCCCCACCCCTCCTTGTCTTTTGTCACTTGACTCATTCATTTCCTGTTTTGACTTTTCTGATCTTATCCCTCCCCTATAAGACCTCATAACCATGCTAACTTATTCTCTTTTTTAAGGGATCTGACCTAAGTTCCAATTGTGGTGTGGTATTTTTCAAGTTGTTTCAGTTCCTTATAAAATCTGTTTTAAAAGTTGTTATCCCTTACAATTCCCATCTTTCTTCCTATGTCCTCAGTATTATTTTACTGAAGAACATTCTTCTAGTTTGTTCTATTTGGTGACAGAAGACATGATTGACCTGGTTTCAAGGCAAATTTTTCTAGCTAGTTAGGATTTATATATCACTTTAAGATTTGCATAACATTTAACAGATATTATATCATTTGATTCCCACAATAATCCTGAAAGGGAAGCATTATTATTATCCAAGTTTTACAGATGAGGAAACTGAGGCAGGCAGAGGTTAAGTAACTTGTTCACAGTTACACAGATAGTAACTATCTGAGGCTGGATTTAAATTCAGGTCTTCCTGACTACAGGGCCAGCACTGTATCCATTGTGCCACCAGCTGCCTCGTTTCAGTCACTTGCTATTGGTAATACTGTGGACAAATCTCTTAACCTCTTCGTTTCTCATTTTCCTCATCATAGGATTATCGACTTTAGAAATGGAAGGGCCTTCACAGGTCATTTTACATATGAGGAAATTGAGGTTCCAAAACATTAAGTAACCTACCAAAGATCACAACAAATATGAAGCAGAAGAGCTAAGATTCTAACCAGAATTCCTAACTACAAATCCATATGGATAATAATACCTGGACTAACCTACTTCACAGAGGTGTCTGTGTGGTTCAAATAAACAAATATATGTAAAGCACTTTGAAAACTATAAAATGATATATATCAGTGTCAGATATCAATAAATCCACGGGATTTAGGGCAGACATTAGGAAAAAACCTGACTGCAATGGCTGGGAAAGGGGTATGATTTTGGAAAGAATATTATGGCCTCAAAAATGTTTTTTAAGAGAGATTTTGGGGGGAAGTTATGAATACTGTCTTGTTGCAAGGCAAAAGGATAACTCGATCAATCAACAAGTATTTATTAAGTATTTAACTATTAAGCGCAGTGCTAGGAGCTGGAGACAATAAAGAATGAAAAATTCCTACTCTCATATTACTTATATTTTAATGCAGGAGACAAGGATATATGTAAGTATATACAATATACCCACAGAATAAATACAAATAAGTACAAAGTTGTTAGCAAGAGAGTCCTAGCAATTGTGAGGATCAGGAAAGACTACATACGGATACTGGTGCTACGACTGCATGTTGAAGGAATAGAAGGATTCAGGATAGGGGGTAGGAGGGAAGTGAGGGAGAACACTGCAGATGTGGACAGAGACAAGATATGGAGTATCACGTCTGAGGAGTAAAGTCTGGGCTAGTTAGATCACAAAGCATAGAAGGAAAATACTATACCACAAGCCTAGAAACACTGCAGATAAGGCTACAAAGCGTTTTAAAAACTAAACGGAGATAATTATATTTTATCCTAGAAGCAATATCTGCATTTGTGGGAAATCCCTTTGGCAGCATTGTGTGGGTTGAGCTATAGTGAGGACTGACTTGAGGAAGTAAAGAACAATGTGGAGGCCTTGCCATGGAGGCCAGAGATGAAGATAGCCTAAACTAAGATGGTAGGTGTATGAATAGAAAGAAGTCAGATATCAGTGATAGTGTAGAGGTAGAAATGAATGGCAAGTTTTGGCAACTGATTAGATGTACTGAGTGAGGAAGACTGAGGAGCTGAGGATAACAACAAGCTTAGGAACCTTGGGAGACTAGAAAATTCGTGGTACTTTCAAAAGAAATCAGAATACTTGGAAGAGTAGTGGGTTTGGAAGAGAAAGAAAATGAGTTCTGTTTTGGACATACTGAGCTTGAAATGTCTTTAGGGCATCCAGATTGAAATGTACAGTAGGCAATTGGTGATGCAACTCAAAAGAGAGAAGGGAATTGGATACACAGATCTGTGAGTCATCTGCCTAGAGATCATAATTAAAGCCATGAAAATTGCTGAGGTCACTAAGAATAACAGGATAGAGCAGGGGTTTTTAATCTGAGGTCTATGAATTTCAGGGGGGTTTTGAATTTGAGTAGGAAAAATTACACCTTTATTTCAATACAATTGGCTTCCTTTGGAATCCTATGTATTTTATTTTATGCATGTAAAAACATTCTGAAGAGGGGTCCACAGGCTGCCAAAAGGTCCATGACACCAAAAAGGTTAAGAATTTGGCATTAAAAGATGGGGGAAGCCCAGAACAGAGCCCTGGGAAGTTCCTACAGTTGGAAGGTATGATATGGATCAAAAGCCAGCAAAGGAGAAAGAGGAGTGGTTAGGCAGCAGAAGAACCAGGAAAGTAAAGTGTCACAAAAACTCAAAGAGATCACCCCAAATGGGGTGCTCAACAATTAAAATGAAGCAGAGACGTTGAAAGGGAAAAATCAGTTCTGGCAATTAAGCGACTGTAACTTTGGAGAGAGAAATTTTATTTGGGGGGAAAGCTGGAAGTCAGACTGGAAATAAAGGCAAGGAACAAAGCATTTTCTAGGAGTTTGGCTGAGAAAGGGAGTTGAGATATCAGATAATAGCTTGAGGTGTTAGCAAGGTCTAAGAAAGGTTTTTTTAAGGGAACAGGTATGTTTGAAGGCAGCAGGAAAGGAACCAATAGATTGGGAGAGTTTAAGGATTAGGGAAAGAAAGAAAATATGATTAAGGTTACATTCTGCTGGAGAAAATGGCAGGGGATGGGATCAAGCACACACAAGGGAAAAGGAAAGAAATAGCATTTTAAAGCACCTACTATGTAGATAGGCAGTATGCTAAGAACTTTACAAATATCTCATTTGATCTGCACAACAACCCTGAAGGGTAGGTGCTATTATCATCCCCATTTTACAACTGAAGAACCTGAGACAAAGATTAAATAAGGGTCATACAACTAATAAGTATCTGAGGCTGAATTTGAACTCGGGTCTTCCAGGCTCCAGTGCAATCACCTTCTACCGGGATTGGCCTTAGCAAGAAGGGCAAAGATAAGATGATCTTAATGACTAGATGATTATTTTGGTACTTTTGTTTAAAAAACTATGAATTGAAATACTTATCAAAATGTAATTTTACCAAAAGATCAACATTTTGTTTGGATTGCTATCAAGTAAATCCTCATTAGGTACCTCATCTCTAAAGAGAGTAGTCTAGATGACTTCTAATGCTCCCTCTGGTTCTGAAATTTTGATTTCATAAATTGACAAACCTTAGTAGTGCTGATTTTCTGTTAAAAAAAAATACAACAAACTTTCATGAGTATGAAAGCTGAAAAATTCTCTTCATCTCCCAAAGAAGGCAAACTATAGGTAAGGAAGGTACCTTTAAAGTGCCTAACTCCAGCCTTACTGTCTGAATTTCAATGACTGAATTTCAGTGACTAATACATCCTGAGTTCTCACAGTGAACAGTAAGATTTTGTTATAAGGTTCTTTTATGGCTATGAAATCTTTATTACAGCTTGAGTAGGGCTAGAACCATATACCAGCAATGCAAACTTTTTGAAGTGACAGTTTCCCACAGACCTTGAAATAACTAATGCCAATAATGTCTGACTTTGATGGAAAAGATGTTTAGTACTTAGGTAGGGTAGGGAACAAGAACTTACTGAGTGCCTACTAAGTGCCAGGCACTATGCTAAGCACTTTGCAAATACTGTTTCATTTGAGATAACAGCTTAGTACAGTAGATAAGTGATAGGCACTAAATAAACTCCAGCTGACTTTCAGAGTTCAGAAGACTGTGCTTCTGTGACTACATGAGGACCTCAGGTTTAACAATGTTTAGTACACTAAAAAAAAAAAGCTTCTAAACACTTCTTCCGCTAAAGCAATTTTTAAAACTTATTTTATTAAGCTGAAGAAAAAAGATTCCATCCTGCAATAATAGAGGGAATTACCTGACCCAGGAGCTACTCATACCAGTGAAACCACAGGTCTACTTCCTACATCCATAAGCCTATTCTCACTGTTATCTTTTTACATCTCTCTTTTCCTTATTATAGCCTCCACTGACCACAACTGGTGAGCCTTCTTCTGTAAAAAAGCCTGAAGAAAGACATAAAAAGCAGTTCAGCAAAAGCAACCAGCACATCAACCATACCTGATAACATGCTATATTCTACAGCCCAATTCCCTCACTTCTGCAAAAAGGGGAAGAAATGCATCTTCTCAATTCTTCTTCACAGCCAAGCTTGATCATCATAATTAGCGCTCAAGTTTTGGGAAGCTGTCATTCTATTTATGATACTGTAGAAACTGAGGATATTGTTTTCCTTGTTCTTCTTGCTTTACTCTGTATCAGCTCATTTAAGTCTTCATTCTTTTCAGAATTTTTAATATACATAATTTCATACAATAAGATTACACTACATTCATTTATTTCAATTTTAGCCATAGACTTTGCTTACAATTCTGTTACCATAAAAAGTGTTAAGCATTTATTGATATGCTAGATGTAGAATTAGAAAAGCCTAAATGGCATCTATGATTAAATATCCAATCTTCCACATAATGTAGTAATCCCCTTTAGGAAATTCTTCAGGTAGCCAACTAGTCTCTGAATAATGTGTGTTGAGGAGATTACTACTTTTGAAAGGCAACTCATCCTATTACTTAACAGAATTACTAAATTTTTAGAAAGTACTTTCAAAAATATCCTTTTGATCTAAGTCTAGGGCAAAAGCATCACTTATGTCTGATTACACAACTAAATTATTTCAACCCAAAACTTATTTTATAACAAACCTCTTGGAATCACTGCTTTTTGATATTTTGTTCCTTTGTAACAAAAGTGACTTGAACAACGGTCTTGTTATATGTTTTTAAAAAATTAAATAATTATAAAATCCTCAAACATTTAAAATCTTTCAACTGTGTCACTTTGTCTTCTGCTCTTTCTCTGAGTAAAACTGAGAAACTCAGTCATTTAACGAAGAGTGAATCCACCCATGACAATATCTAAGGTGTGAAAATAATTTTGTAGAACATTTGGTTTGGGGGGATGAGGAGTAGCTGCTGGTTACTGGGATAGGATCAATTTAGAATTATCTACTTTGCATAAAGAGTCTCTAGTTTTCATCTTTTAAATCTAATTTTTACATGGTATACTTATGTAGCTGCTGTTCTTGGTTTGTAGTTGAGCTAAGTTGTCTAACAAAGGTAGGTTCATTGCTTGGGGCTTGTGAACTATTAAATGAATACAGGCCCACAAAGTACCTCGGAACCTGGGAAAGTAGTCACACATGGCAAGCTCTCTGGGCTACCTTCCTAACTTGGCACTCGCTGGTTGGTAGATTGGGTCCTCAAGGGAGTGATTTTATGGGCCTGTTCACAAGCCCCAACCAGTAAATCTATCTTTGTTAGGCTCAACTGCAAACCAAAAATGAATAGTACTTTCCCCATAAATTTGAGATGCTTCCTTCCACAAATACATACAGTGTCAATGGGAGAAGTGAACACCAACTTAAAGTACACTAGTAGTAAGGTACCCATGTAGGGGATACATGTGGCAAAGGCATCTCAAACCTGTGATCTCTCAGAGTCTCAATATCCTTTCTCTTCTCTAGGTGTCCTCATGCTGCTTGTCACAGTACAGCATCTCTGTTGGACAAGTACACAATAGATACATGACAAAACCAACTGGAACTCCCTTTCTGAGACTTGACTCATGATTACCAGAGCTAGCAGTCACATACAATTGGCTCTGTTTTCTATCACCATCAGTCACGCTCATTAAAGCTGCTTCAGGTCTGGATTTGTGTATCTCCCTTACGGATATATGTCTCTAACTGGCTTAGTAGCTCTTCAGGAAGGCATCCCAGATCACAGGCAATGGGAGGATGTGGAGGGGAAGAGAAAAAAACATCCTGCCCCCCCACACATTCTAGTGGAAGCACAAGGGTCACACTCTTTGAAATTGCTCCTTGCCTCAAGCTCCTTGATTATTCTACCATTTCCAGGGTTTGGGAGGCTACTGCCAAGCTGCCCTTCCAATGCAATCCAGGTCCGTACTTCTTAAAGGGACAATGGGCATGAATAAAAGAGGCCATACGCTTCATAAATATGGTCATTTCCATAACTTGTATTATCTCTTAATTATGTCAGCTTAGTGGGGGGGGGGGCAACATACCCTTGCTATAGACCATAACTTTATAAACTGTAAACATTGCCATTTATATACCTGTTATAAATATTTGTCAAACCAACTTAATTTGTCAAATTTAAAATGAAAAAAAAAACATATGGGGCATATTTTCACGTTCAAAAGATTGTTTCTAAATTTGAATGGGAGTTCTATTTAAGGAAGCATATTATTCACTGATTCATAGCTGTGCATGTTTATAAATTGTATTAAGATGTATTTTCAGATGCAAGGAATGTTTTCCTACCTAAAAAAAGCTTTAAAACTAACTATAGTCAGAGAAAATTAGAAGATCTGGCTAGTCCCATTTAAATAAATGCTGGTACATTTTTTTTTTAATCCTCATTTTACGTGGTATTACTTTTTCAAACTACAATGAAAATGTAATTCAAAAACTTGGCAGGTTAATAAGGTATTTTATTGTTCGCAATTTTAAAACTTTATAACACTTGCTCTAAAGAGAAATGAAATGCTACCAGTTTTAAGTGATTAGCAAACAATTTAGTTCATTACACCAAAAAAATTATTAATATATTAATAAAAAGAGAAGCTACCTACCAACAGTACAGACATAACTCACTTTAAGAACTACATTTTAAAATGTGACAAAGTAACTTGGTTCTGCGTGTGTGTGTGCAAATGAGCATGTTCTACTAGACCCAAAATTGCTACTGGCACAAAATTTATCTTCCAAAAGGTTAGTTCAATAGATACTTCTAAAACATATTCCTTTTCCATTACTTACTCAATTATCAATGAACTCCAGGTTAAATTCAGCCATACACAAATAGTGGCTTAAATTGCACCAGATTGATTTTCCATTACCCATTCTGTTATTAACAACAGTTAACTTAAAACTAAAAGGGTTAAGGATTGATCATACATAGATTTATAGTTGGAAGGGACATTGAGTCATCTAATGCAACTGGCTCATTTCATAGATAAGAAAAATAAGGCCCTCTGAGGTTAAGTGACTTATCCAAGGTCATACAGGTCATAAGTGGTACAGGTGAAATTTGAACCCAGATTAGATGGTTCCACATTCAACATTCATTCCATCACACCATCTTGACTCCAGTGATAAAACTTGCCCTTTCCACAGCAAGTTAGTGGAAAACCTGGGACTAGACTCAAGTCTTTGTCCAGCGTTTTTTCCATTGTACAATGCTGCTTCCCATTTGAAAAATAAATTGCCTGAGATCCATTTAGCTGAACTACAAAACAAAGAAAAAGAAGGGTTCATGATAAACATACAAGCCTCCAAGGGGGAGGAGGTAGTGGAGAAGATGTTGATTCATACAGTTTTTAATGTTAACCACTGTGTAATGCCTAAAAGACCCAACACAACTTGACTCAAGAAAGAAGAGTAACCAGGGGTTATGATAGCCTAATATTCATATTTAAACATTTGAATAAAAAGACAGTTACCTAAGGTAATATTCCTAGAGAAAGGATGGCAGACAATCTATGATTTCTGTCTGAAATGTAAATAGGTAAAAATCTGAGATTTCAGTATGAAATATAAATACACTTCTTAGAGTCCCATGTGCTCCACTACTAGTGCCTACAGACCAATGTTAAAACCCTGTCTAAATGTGAGAAAGGTTTTGGAAAGAGAGTAGATTTTTCTTTTGCAAAGAAAGAGATAAATTTTAAGACCAATAACCTTGAGAAAAGAAAGAGACTTCTATCAGGATGGACTACCAGGTCAAGAAACCAAAATATCAATCAGCAAAAGGGAAGAAGATCAATGAAATATCTAACCTAATTCCATTTATATTTCCATAAAGGTCATGATTCTATATACTGTTGTATTTTTCTAAAGTCTACTGATTTAGTAATATTTCTTTCTATGGTAAAAAAAATCATTAGGATAGTTATGTTAGGGTTGTAGAAGGTGGGGGTGGGGGGGAGATGAAAATTTATATCCTATTTGTCACAGAGGCATGGATAAGAGGAACCAAGGTAGAAAACTGAGAGGAATCATGTCAGGTGAATATATGTGTGTGGAAAACAGACATGATGGGAAGCCAGCCCAGGAACTATTAAGAATCTTCTAGGTTTTAAACATCAGCAGGAAGCCACTGAAATCTCAGTTTCAGTGACTAAAAAGACAAGACAATAAACTACCACAAATAATCATGAAATGAAGTGTATTGGTTAACTGAAGAGTCCCATTATTTGACATAACCATATAAAAGCATTACTGATTTTCAAAGAATTAGGTGATAATATATACTTAACATTGCCTATCTCAAATGTAATGTCATCTTTAATGATTCAAAAGGAGCTAAGTGACTTGAAATACCTCAAGTATTAATAACTTTTATACAATACTTTAAGTCGAAGGTATAGGAAGTACACTGAAGCTTTACTAACTCTATGACATTCTTAAAGTTGATTGTTTGAATATTTCTCTACTAACTTATTTATTTTCTATTTTTCCCATTTACAAAAAGGAGCACAAAGAATGTCAAAATACAATGTCACAAAGCTCTGTGGGGAAAAAATTGAAACTTTAAAGATAATTCCATTGAATTCTCTCATTTTATGGGTGAGAAAACAGAGAGCAAGAATATTTCAGTGGCTCTCTGGCACTGGATTTGGAGTCAAGAGGAACTGAGTTCAAATTCTGGTTTTGTGCCATTCTCCAATTGATAAATGGTCAAAGGACATGAACAGGTAGTTTTCAGAGGAAGAAATCAAAGCTATCAATAGTCATATGAAAAAATGCTGTAAATCACTAATAAAGAAATGCAAATGAAAACATGTCTGAGGTACCACCTTACACCCACCAGTTTGGCTAAAGTGACAGAAAAGGAAAATGACAAATGTTGGAAGGGATAGGGAAAAATAAGCATGCTGATGCACTGGTGGCACAGCTGTGAACTAGTTCAACCATTCTGGAAAGCAATGAGGAACTTTGCCCCAAAAGTTATTAAATTGTGCACATCTTTGACCCAGAAGTACCACTATTAGGTCTATATTCCAAAGAGTTCAAAGAGATGATGAAAGGACTCATATATACAAAAATATTTATAGCAGTTCTTTTCATGGTGGAAAAGAATTTGAAAGTGAGGAGATGCCCATCAATTGGAGAAATACTATTTGTATTTTAAGAAATGATGAAGGGGACGGTTTCAGAAAAACCTGGGAAAACTTATATGAACTGATGCAAAATGAAGTGAGAAGCCAACAATTTACACAGCAACAGCAATATTGTAAAGATAATCAACTGTAATAGACTAACCACCCGGATTCACACAATGACCCACCACAATTTCAAAGTACTCAGGATGAAAAATGCTATCTACGTCCACATAGAGAACCGGTGAACTCAGACTGAAGCTTATTTTTTTCCCCTTTCTTTTTTGGGGGTACATAGCTAATGTGGAAATTTGTTTTGCATGACTTCTTATATGTAACGGGTTTTGTATTGTTTGACTTCTTAATGGGTAGAGCAGAGGAAGGAGAAAGGGGAGGGAATTTGGAGAAAAAAACAGCTGAAATTTTTAAAAATTTTGGCTGTACTACTACTTATGACAAGTCACGTTAACTCTTTGGGCCTTAGTTTCCTCATCTGTAAAATGATGGGGTTGGATGAGATGACCTCTGAAGGTCCCTTTCAGCTTCAAAAGCATAATCCTATGAGGCATTTCTATAAATAACTACTATTAGCTGACAGCGTACTATTATAGTTCAGCACAGTTCTAGGTGATTTATGGTGTTAACTGTAAGTCACTACCCTCAAGCAGCCTATAATCTAGTTGGGAAGATAACTGTATATACAATGGGTGCATTGTTGCAAATTCTGCCATATATATTGCTAATGACTGAGACAATTATTAATTTCTATGAACAATGTTGTAGTTCCTTTCAAACTCCTTGACAATTTCAACATAATATTCTGATTTGTACAAAGTTCCCTGATGACAAAGGTACAACATAGGCACAGTGCCTTCAATGTGGTGTCTACCAGACACTTGTTGAAATGAATTTACTGGACATATAACTTGTTGAAATGAATTTATTGGATATATGAGTGTGGGGTTGATTGGTTGAAAGCCAATCAAAAGTCATCCCTCCCCACTTAAAATAGTGACAGGATGCTCAGTCAATAAATTGTATGCTCTGAACTGTGAAGTTTTTGAAAGCCATTGGATGAAATGAAATGTCACCACACAGTAAATCTATAGAGGAGAGGTCTTCAATTCAGTCCTGGTCAGGCCTCAAGTCTCCTGTTTTTGGCAGAAGAATCTTGAGAGCTTTGAAGAAATCTGGAGAATTTTGGACTTTCCCACTGTCCCACTGTCGCTGCAGAGCAGCAGTGACTAGTACTGGTGTCCCCAGTGGGAACAAAGGACAGACTGAACATAAATTTACCATCCTTAAGGGGAACTCCTTGAATATCCCCACCAACAGGAGAAAAAGATGTCTAGCAACCAGGAGTTGTGAAGCCAACCCTTTGTCATGTGTTTTATAAGACTGAGGCTGCTTTTTCCTAGACTCTTTATATACATATGTACTTGCAGAAGACTGTCACACACTTTTGGGGGGATGTTTTTACCAAACCACTTTGTAAATATAATGAAAGCACCACGCCTGGGCATAGTAAGCATTTAATATGCTTGTTGACTAAATGCCAGATATTTTTATATTTTTGTATTTCATTCTTAGTGCAAGAATCATGGAAGATTTTTGAGTCCTGGAGTAACATCTGGTCAGATGTTTTTAAAACTCAACTGGGCGGGGGCAGCTATTGGATATTAGCACAGTGGATACAACACTAGCCTTGGAGTCTGGAGGACTGGAGTTCAAATTTGGCCTGACATTTACTAGCTGAGTGGCCCTGGGCAGGTCACTTAAACCTGACTGAGTTCTTCACATCCCCCCCCCAAAAAATCGACTTGGGTGTGTGGATGATGGAAGTAGGGAAATCAAGTAGGATGAGAGGCAATGTATGAACAAAATTGATAAGATCTGGCAACATTGTTTATGGGGAACAAAGAGGATGTGTGATCATCTTCACAATGATAACTGTGAAACTGTGAACCTGAGGGCCTCCAAAAATAGTGGTAAGCTCCAAAGAAATAGAGAAGACTAGGAGAGGAAAAGGTTTAGGGAAAAGTATGAGTTATTTTGTACATGTAGAATATGAGGTTCTTATCCAGATGATGTCCAGCAGGCAGATGGCAATACAAGGCTGGAGTTCAATGTTTCTGTTCCAATATTAGTTCAACTTCAATTCTGAGAACTTTAATGTTTATGTCAGTAAGTGCTACTGGGCATCCAATCTATGGTTAGAAGGCTGTATTAGTAAAGAGGATGGGTAACAACAGTTGGGTAAAGCATGGTACTAATGAAACTATAGTCAGCTTCAGTATATATTTAGCCAATTAGATTTAGTACCTGGGTCAAAACTTGAATGTACTCTTAACCCCAGCTACAATGGAAAGAATATTACATTATTACAAATCTAGGACTAAAAACATGAGAGTCTAAGACTTATGTACTGGGTAGAGCACATACTTGTTCTGAGTGGCTCCTTTTACCTTAAGGATATCGTCTGTCCTCAACAATGCAAAGAATACCCACAGCTGGTTTAGGCCTCAGAGCTAGAGACTGCTCAAATAGTACAGATAAAGAGCCTCCATCTAAATTGCAATCTATTATAAAAAAGCTGATAGGTGAAAAGAAAAAAATCTGACTCTCAAATTTGTAACAATGGGTTATGTATTAACCCTTCCTTTCCCTTACATCTCATTTCCAAAGTTATCAAGTAAGTCAAGTAATCAATAAACATTTATTAAGTGCCTACTTTGTCCCAGACATTGTGCTAAGTGCTGGGGATACAAAAAAAAGGAAATACAGTTCCTGTCTCAAGCAGTTTACAATCTAAAATCTAATCATGGAGTTGTATGAATTCTACCTTTGTAACATCTATTATTATCTATCACTTTCTAGTATCAGCTGTCACCTTCAGTTATAACTTGAGTTGAAATTGAAGTGGAATGAGTGGGGGAGGAAAATCCTCAAACATACAGGGCACACTTGTGGAGGGAAGAATCCTGGGAAACTATCTCTGTGGGGAGAAGGTAGAAGGTCCTGGACACCCTGGCCCGTGTGAAGAACCACAGAACACTGACAATAACTGTTGGAAAGGCCAAAAGACCCAGACAAAGTACACTAGACCATCTGGTAGATTCTTTACTTAAAACTATTATGTATCTGTGATTTCATCAACCTGGCTATTCCCTCCAATTACAAAGACTGCAACCAATCTGTGCATGTCCATTGAGGGTAATGCTTGCCCATGTTCCCTTATAAATCCACCCAATGTACTGGGTGTCATCTTCTAGACTTGACACTGTATGGATACCAAGGCAATATCCAGGATGTCCACTTCTTAAAAATAGTCTAAAAACAAAAAACTTCTAAGTTCCCTCTTTTCCTTTTTATGACACTCTCAGCCACTGTCAATACAGAAGTTGAAAGGGCTTCAAAGAACCAGGAGCTACTTTACATTTTAATTTCACGGGTTATCATGGCCAAAGAATTCATCCCCAAATAAAAAGGCAGCCTATCCAGTGATGAGCATCTCAGTGCTCAAGCAGGCCAGTCTTTGGAAAGACATAGTTGACTGTAAGTTCCATTGTCAAAGTTTTTGTAAAATAGAGGAACTCTTCAGAACTTGCACTCTACAGACATAGCCTTGAAGAACCCAGAGTCACCATGCCACAATGAATATGGATTTTCAAAAGAATAAGTTCCTATTTTAATATTAATCCAGCTAAGTATTCAATTCAATTGTTTCTATCTGATGCACATCTCTGCCTGTGTGATCCTTGGGTATGTCGCAATCTCTCAGAACTCTAGATAGCTAAGACTATTAGTTGTAGAAAAGGTACCAATCTGCATTGGTAGAGTTTCCTCCCTCACCTGGGAATTTTCTATACTAAGAAAATCATAAGTCTAATACCAGTTGCTATAAAATTTTATATAAAAAATATTAGTATTTGAAATAATTTAAATAACAAAATAGTTTAAGTAATACTACAATTTAAAAGAGCTATAAAATTATGTATGACAGTGAAAAATAGGAATTCAGAATAAGTATTGTCTCCATTTTAACAACGATAAAGAAATGTAAGAATTATAAATATCTATAAAAGAAAAATTTTTTTAAATGAAGTCTGTTAATACATGCTTTTTAAATGCACAGCACACCTGTAACTAATGCTCATAGTATATATTGCACATGTCCACAAAATTCTGTTTAATAATATTAAAAATAAGGAAATATTCAACTAGTTCCATATGACAAGATATTTGTTTCATAAAATTGTATTTATAGCAACTTCAGCTTATGAAAAGGGCAAAGAAAAAGAAATTATTATTTTCAACAGACCTAAACTAAAAGAAAACTTAGGCTTTAGGACACAGAGAGAGGTAAGTAAATGATATCATTTCTTTATTAACTTTCAGCAGAAACAAATACACTGAAGAAACAATTTACAAAGGATTCCATTTCATAATCATTTTAAGAGACAAAAACACTTCTGGTTTCCACTTGAGTTTGACTTATATAAAAAGCCCAGAACTGGATGCAAGCCTTTACAACTTAATTCTCAATCGCCCCTATTTTATGACCCTGTAAGTTTTGTTTACCTGCTGAGCTAGTCTGTTGAGTCAAATGAAATACAAATGACAGGAACTGTAATGCCTAAGTACTATCAGAAAAAAAGGAAATCTCAGAACACATAAACTGTACAAAGCACAAAACTTCATTGAGTTTTGATAACAGCAGGACAACTATAGCAAATGTTGTGATCAGTCTTAAAAATATGAGCCTCTATTCCCTCATAAAAGAACAAATTGTTAGGAAAATAATTATAAGAAAAGGAAGGTTAACAACTATATTTGTACTTGTACTCTTTACAAATATGGTTATCTTTTAAACTAATGAATAAACTTTGAAAATTAATTCTACAAAGGGCAGAGAATAGCAACTTAAAATGTGATGAAAAATTATCTCTAATTTCCTATTAAATTAAGCCCAATTTAATTTCCTAAAAATAATTTTAAGATTTTTTTAAAATGTTAGGTAAGTGTTAATAATTTCTGAGTACCAACAAAATTTTGTGGGTTTTTTTATACATCCTTTGATTTCCCTAAGTTTGTTCTAGTGTTTATTTAAAAATAAATTAATAATGAACATCTACTTATAGAATCCAAAGGGGAGGAATTTTTTTAAAAACTTCATGAATTTTTTTTTCTGGAGACAAATAAGCTTTGTTCCTAAAAGAATACAAATCTAAGAATAACAAAGAGATGAAGAACTTCATAAAGTAGTGCTATATGTTATATGGCAGGAAAAGCATTTTAAAAGTTTTCCAGGGGAGCTGAGTCCTTCAAGTTGCTGAAGTTCTTATATTTGACACTCATGAAAAAACAGGAGTGAGTAGGGCCAGTTTAATAGGCAAGTTTGATAACAATGGCTTTCAGAATTTTTGATCTCTTTCCAAAACTGTAATCAGGTAAACTCAACAAATTACATTACTGATGAGTCATAAAGTACATAACCACTAGTACCTTTCCATACTTCTCCCTCCCATTTCCCCCAAAGAAATCCTCTCTCATTTCTGAGCATAGCAGTCTAAAGTGAAGGAGAACGTCCTTTGGCAGTTTGTCCAAGGTGTTTTTGACATGATGATGTCAGAGAAAGAGGAAAGGAGTGATTTGTTCCAAGACAGCATGCTATCCTAAGGGGAAACCAGATATCCTACCTGGGGAGGTATGTCCTTCAAGCAATAAACACTTATTAAGGACTTACTATGTACCAAGTACTATGCTAAGCACTGAGTATACAAAGGTAAGTAGGTGGTCCAGTGGATATTGTTGGAATTAAGATTTGGGAGTATGAAAACACATGCATTCAAATTTTGATTGAGATACTAGCTGTGTGACCCTGGCAAGTCATGTAACCTCTCTTGGCCTCAGTGAGGTTAATAATAGTGCCTACATCACAGGGCTGTGGTGGGATCTAATGAAATAACATGTACAATGCTTTGGGAACCTAGAAGTGATTATTATTATCAAAGGCAAAGGCAGTCCCAACCCTCAAGTAATTTACATACAAACAAGGGAGATAAAACATATGTAAATAGGTAAACACAAGAAACATACAGATAGAGGGTACCAGCAGCTGGTACGGATTGGGAAAGGCCTCCAGCAGATCATCTGAACAACCTTGAAGAAAGTGAGGTCATCTAACAGGTAAAGGTGAACATAGAAAGCATTCCTGGCATAAGACACTACCAGTGCAAAGGCCCAAGGATAAGAGATGGAAAGTCAGCAAGTAGGCTAGTACGACTAGACTGTAGAATGCATGTAGGAAAGTAAAGCATAAAAGAATTAGAGAAATAGGAAGGGCCCAGATTATGCAGAGCTTTAAATGCTGAAGAACTTTATGTTTTATCCTAGAAACAAAAGGTACCAATGGGGTTTAGTGAATAGGGGAGTGATAAGGACAATATATACACTTAACGTAAAATCACTTTGGTAGCAATATGGCGGATGTACTAGAGTGAGAAGAGACCTGTGGCAGGCAAATCAACCAGCACACTAACAAAACAGTCTAGGTGTGAGGTGATCAGGGCCTGCACAAGAATGGTGGCAGTATCAGAGAAGGGGTAATATTGGAGAGATGTTGTAAAAGTGAAATCGAGAGGCATCGACAACTGCTTGGACATGTGTGGTTAGAGATATGTACCCTCTCAATCAAAGATTGAGAGCTTCAAGGACTGGGGAGAATGGTGGTGCCCTTAACAGTAAAAGGGAAGTTAGGAAGGAGGGAGGGACATTATTAAGTACCTACTAAGTGTAAGTCATTTTGTTAAGACTCAAAGGATCCAAAGACAAAACATTCCCTGATTTTGAGCAGCTTATATTCCACAGAGAAGATACAATATGTAAACACATGAATACATGTAAGGTAATTTGAGGAAGAGGGCATTAACAACCTGCAGGATCAGGGAAGGCTTCACACAGAAGTAGCATCTAAAATGAAGAGGAATAATATGAAACAAGGCTGTAAAGGTGGGTTGGAGCCATATTGTAGAGGACCTTAAGTGTCAGGGTAAGGAAGTTTGTATTTTTTCCTTGAGGCATATAAGGAGTTACTAAATTTTTTATCAGATAAATAATTTAATAAAACATTAAAAAACTATTTTGGTACCTTGTAAAGGATAGATTGAAGAGAAGAGAATGGAAGCAGGGATTACTACTGTCTGGGTAAATGATAAAGTCCCAATAGCATGAGGGTGGCTGTGTAAGCCGGAGCAGAAGACAAATATGAATACGAGAAGTGTTAAGGAGGTAAAACTGTGACAGGACCAGGCTATTAATGGACATGGAGAAAGAGGAAAGAGCCTAAGATGCTTTCAGATTATGAATCTAGGTGATTAGGAGCAAAGTAGTACCCTTAACTGCAAAAGAAAGTAAAGGATGACAATTTTACGAAGCAATGATTATCACTTCTGTTTTGGTGATTTTGTAATGCCAACAGAATATTGTAGTGAATGTACCCAACAGGCAGCTGATGATAGAGGATGATAGTCCTGGTGAGATTTATGGCCCAGATATATACACATGGGGCACATCTGAAAAGTTATTTGAACTTATAGGCACTAAGTATAGCAAATAGGCTGAAGACAAAATAAGGGCAGGAGAATGAAGAGCATATTCCAGGGCCAGGATAGTTCAGCTCAAAGTAGAGTATATGGAGAATAATATAACAAAGGAGGATAACAGTGAAAAACACACTAGATTTGGAGTCAGACAACCTAGGAATCAACTCTTAGCTCTGCTACTTACATCTTTCGTGGTTCAGTTTCATCATCAGAAAAATGGAACAGTTGTATACTAGGTGATCTCTAAAATCCCTTCCAGCTCTTAAATCTATAAAATAAGACCATAAAGGTCAGCTTTAGACAGCCTTGAATGCAAAGCAAAATGTTTGAGCTTTACAAGTTCAAACAGGGAAATAGACAAATGGGCAACAGGAAACCATGGAAGGTTTCTGAAGAACAGAGCAACAAGATATAGTGGTATTAAATATGGATTAGTGGACAAGAGGCTGAAGACACTTAAGACGGAATGAAGTGATCTGTGACAATGAGGACCAGTACTACAGTGGTGACAGTGGAAGCAGAGGAAGAAACAGATTGTTTCAAAGGTAGAATCCACAGGTCCAAGTAACATGACTGAACATGATAGGTGAGAAAAGAGAGTGAAAAATAATCCCAAGGTTATATACAAACATAGTAGTACTGCAAGAAAAACGTAGTAACATAAGATAAAAGAAAAGGCTTGGGATAAAAGACAATGTACTTTCGTTTAGACATGGTGAGTTTGAGGTGCTAGTGGGACAATACAAATGTACCGCAGATAGTTAGAAGTCTAAATCTAAAGCTAAGAAGAAATACCAGGACTAGAGGAAGCTGATTTCAGAGCTTCTTGAACAGAAGTGACAAGTTGAAACATGATGATTAAATGAAATTGCCACTAGTGGCTCAATTTCTATAGTACTTTATGATTTACAAAGTACTACCCCCAAAAAGCCAAGTGAAGTAGGTAGTGCAAATGTATTTATTCCCATTTCATTCATGAGGAAAATTAGACTCAAAGCAGTCAGATGATATGACCATATTCACATAGCTAAGTAAAAGCTGGAGCCAGAATTTGAATCCAGGTTTCCAGGTTCCAAATCCAGTGCTCCTTCCACTATACCATACTACCAAGGGAAAGCACATAAAGAGAATGATTCAAACAGACTTTTAAAGTAACTTAACACATTAAGAAACAGGTTGAGGAAATAAAGGAGAAGTCAGATAAGCAGAATAACCAAGAGAATATAATGTCCCTGAAGGTTAAAATACCCAATGAACAGAAACAGTCAACACCTCCGAGGAGTTAAAAGAGGTTAAAGACAAAAAAAAAAAAGGACACTGGATTTGGCATTTAGGAGATCATCAGAGATGTTAAGAGACAGCAGTTTTAGTAGAAGGCTAGGAGTAAAAGTCAAATTTCAGGGATTGGGGAGATGGTGAGATGATGCTATGGGGTATACATTACTTTTGTTTTAGGTTTAGTAGTCAAGATTGGACAGCACAGCTAAAAGGGACAGAAGGAATAAGGGAATACTTTTTTTTTAAGAACTGGGAAGACTGAGGAAGACAAAAAGAAGCCAGGATATGGAGAGAGACTGAAGATACATGTAAAAGAAAGGTCTTATAGGAGGCAGAAAGAATAGGAACAAGAGAATAGATAGGTAAGGAAAAGAGAGGTCATTCATTCATTCATTCATTCATTCAACAAACATTTGGTTAAGCACTTGTCAGGGGCAGAACACTGTGCTGAGCTATAATGTTAATGTAAGGTTGATGGTAGGTGGGGGAAAGAGTTAAAGATTTTCCTAGCAATACCTTTTGTTAATTTCTCTTAAGGCACTGGTTCTCAAGGGTCATGATGCCCTCTGGCTCTGAAAAGTGTATATATATATTCTGAGGTGAGGTTGCGGTTTTGGGGCTTATTCATTGGAAGTGTTTGGCCAGTCAAGACTCTGGGTAGCCACCAAGAAGCCCCCTTTCCCCTGGCTTTGAAAACCCAGATCTTGGTGCTTCTCTCTCTGGTAACTATGTATGTATATAATGGTCAAACAGATCTGTCTGTTGATCTGTGATATATGTATTGCTTATGGTCAGATAGTTGGAAGCCCTGTCTGTTGGTCTTTATTTCTCTGCTTGTATTTTCTCTGTTGGTATATGTGTTTGATTAAAGTGACTGTTGACCCCTCAAAAGTTGATTTCCTTTTAGAAAAGCAGATCTGAGAAACTGTACATCAGGCCCTCCTGTGTACGTCAGGGTCCTTACTGTTACATGAGCTATAGGAATGATATGAATTTTTGATACAATCCCTACCCTCATGGAACTGGAGGGTGAAAGGGTTGGAGAAGGGAGAAACACATAGATAATTATGAATACAAACTATTAGATAAGTGAATTAGAAAGATACAGAAGAACTATTTGTGGTTTAAGAGGAAAAAGAAGGCTTCAGGAAGGACATACACTGAAGTTTGGAAGGGATAGAAATTTGGCAGGTAAAGGGAAGGTGGGGCATTTTAGGAATAGAGAATGGTGTGAACAAAGACACAAAAGCCAGGAAACAAAGGAAACTGAAAAACAAAACATCCTATATCCCACCTTAAACAGTCTTTTTGGATAGGCTGTTTGAGCTGGATATAGGATAACAGTTCTGGGAAAGACTTTAGAAGCCCTGAGTCCATTCCCCTCATTTAACAGATATTGAAACTGAGACACAGAGAAATGATTTGTCCAGGGTCATAAAGTGTCTGAAGCAGGATTTGAATTTAGTTGAGTCCTACCCACTCACTATGCCGAAAAATACATAAAGGCAAATAATAATAAAGTGCTTTAAAGTTTACAATAAGTTCTATATATATAACCGAGAATAGAATAGAAAAAAAATTATAGTTAATCAAGGCTTCAAAATGCTTTCCTCTCCTCTCTTCTTCTCCAACCATTCCCAAAGGCCACTTCTTAGGAAGGGAAGAAACAATCTCTTCTTTTTTAAATGATAAGAAATGAAAGAACCTTTACATTTCTAACACCCAGAAGCTGGGTAATACCTGGAGCAGTAGCAGTTTTTCCCCTATTTCACATGAATACAATGATTACTCCTTTCATGTACAATTCCTGGTTTTAAACAGGGGAAGTAGAGGTTCCAAAATTCCCCTTCTTCTAAAATGAAAAGTCTAAGCAAGCTTATTCTAATCACAGAATCTGCCAAAACTAATGAGTGTAAATTGTACAGTGAGTAACATGACTGCAGAGTTATCTAAAACAAAGGATTCCAGACTTTGAACGCAGGAATACACTAGAAAACTTGGCTCCAGAAACAATCTGCATAGCTTTTTAAGAGGTATAAACCTTGACAAAAACTAAAACCAGAGTCAACAACACAGTTCTGTCCTGTCATGTCTGTCTAACTGAAAGCTACATCAGGCCTAGGAATCTCATTTTTTCATATTTTGAAACATTGCACTCACTACCAACAAGGGCTTAAATCACTAAAACTCTGAAGACTGACACAAACAACCTCCCCAAATTTATCAAGGTTCAAATGATGCTCATAGAAAACACAGTGGTTCAATGAATTTACTAGAGGAGGCTTTTTAGGAATTTGGGTTCAATTATAAGCTCTATGCAGGATGACTTCCAAATCTCCTATATTCAGCCTTACTCTCGTCCTACACCACCAATTGGACATTTCCAGCTGGATGTCCTGGAAAAATCTCAAATTCAGTATGTCCGAAAGAGAACTTATCTCCCCTTCCAAACTCATTTCTTTTCCAATATTCTCTATTACTGTCAAGGGCACTACTATTGATCCAGTCACTCAAGGCTCAAAACCTAGTGTCATCCTCAATTTCACTTACCTCATACCTCTAATCAGTTGTCAAATCTCATCCTATCACCATGACATCTCTCTTTTGCCACACCTCTCCTCATCTCTGCAACAGTCTCCTATTTGATCTCCTTGCCTCAAGCCTTTTCCCACTACAATCTACCTTCCATACAAGCACCAAAATAATTTTCCTTAAGCAGGTCTGGCTGTCAGCCCTCTCTGTTCCTTTTACAAACTACCATTACTCTCTATTGCCCAAAGGATCAAATATAAAATCCTGTTAGACATTTAATGTTCTTCACAACTTGGCCCTTATAACGCTTTTTTTCCAGTCTTAAACTTTATTCCTCTCCTTGCACAGTGAGCTAACCACACCAGCCTAGGCTTAGTCTCTGTTCCACACACAAATCATTCCATCTCCCACCTCTGTGCTTCTGTACTATCTATCCTCCCTGCCTTGAATGCAATCCACTCCCTCCTCACTTCTACCTCTTGGAATTCAAGACCAGAGTAAGTACTTAAATACTTGCTGATTGACTCATGTACCACTTTCTTTGTGAAGCCTTTTCTGGTCCCTTAAAATGCTAAAGCACCTTATCCCAAAACTACCTTTTATTTATCATATACTATATATACTCTCGTGTGTGTGTGTGTGTGTGTGTGTGTGTGTGTGTGTGTGTGTATGTAACCTCCCTCATTAGAAGGTAAGGTCCTTGAGGGCAGAAACTATTATTTTTGTCTTTGTATATTCCCAGTGCTTAGTCCATTCACTGGCAAATATTAAGCATGTAATAAGTGCTTACTGATTGAATATAATGCTTTTTTATGATTATCTACATCTTATTTTTGCTAAATAGATAATATCCTCCACTACTACCTGGCCCTAATAAAAGTGACGCTGGGATTCTCAAAGTTTATGTGAACAAAACAAAAGCTCTGGAAGGGCCTACTAAGATGGAATGGTTTCAAGTACAGCAGTGATAGCCTATGTCTTTGTTTCAGAACCAAGCTAGCTAAATTTAGAAAGGGTCACTACCAGTTTGGTGGCAGGGAAATGGATGAATTTTTCTGCCAAAGCAACTTTCAATGATAGTCTCCTAAGTGATGGAGAAGTTGTGATTCCTCTTGGAGGAACTAAAGTGAAGCAATATACAAATCCCCAAACTAAAATTTAAGTTTTATATAACAGTTAATTCTAAAATATTCTTCAAAGCAAAAATTAGGTTTCCAGGGTAACAAACTTGAATCATGAATTCAAGATTACTAACTCTGACAAACTTTAGGTTAAGATTCCTAATATGCAACACACAATAAAAATACATACAAAAAACTAGCTCATTCTGAGAATGTGATTTACCATTCACACCTTATCTGCCTAGGTCCCTGACCAAGTAAGCATTAAAGCACAGAGGTGACAGTTGGATTTGTCTAACTCGGGACAAAAAGACAATTATTTTTAACAATAAAAAGAATCCTGAACATAAGTTTTAAAAATATTGTTTAACATTTCTAATCCTTGTAAGTATCATAAAGCTATTATTATAATATTATTATTATTAGGAAATTAAACTTTCAGAGACTGACATAGTATGAGTCAATATGAATTCAATCTACAACTGTACAATTTGCTTAATAGGCCAGCTCATTAAAAAATAAAAATAATTTTTTTTAAAACTCAGTCATTCTATTAGAGTCTCTACTAGACAAATGGAGCTTTCAACTCCTTAAAAATTTCATTTTCTACCTTTTTTGTACATTCAATGAATTAAGAACAGGTTATCTTACTTCATTTCAATTCAACCAACATTTATGTCCAGACTTTGTGAAAGGCACTGTACTACATAGAGAAAAAAGACAAAATCTCCCATATGTAATAACCATAATGTTTTCAAAAAAGTTCTAAGTATAAATTTGTAGGCTTTCATTAGTTATTCATGGCTATGAACCCCAGAGCTACCCTCCATCCAAGAGCAAATATTTTTCCCTCATTGATTTCTAGAAACTTTTGAGGAAAAACACCAAAGTCAGCTTTAGAAAACTAGAAATATAGATTGTTCTGGGGACATGAGAGGAAGAAAGAACCCTACTGTCAACAAAATGTTTCCATTAAATTTCTACATGTTTCCTGTTACTGTTATCTTCATCATCAATAACTTGTAGTTGATAATTTTTAGGTGAGGGGCTTTGAGTTCAGACTTTCTGACTATGAAGTCACTCAAGGAGGCAGTCGCTGTGAAATCTGAGGAGATCACACCAACAACTGAATCAGGTCACTGTGACATGGCAGATAACACTGCAAAGTCAAAATAGCAATTTATCTTGCGCTGACTAAGCGTCTTTAAAGACCAAAAAATTTAAGGGGAGAGGTCAGTTTTCTAAGGTATCTCTGTCCAGCATAGTACAAGTTAAGTCTTTATCTCACTCCTGAAAGATCAGAGGGAAGGGCACACCTCAACTGGAATTCACTTCCATTTTTAATGGAGAATTTGATTTTCTTCCTAACCCGAAGCCCATTCTAGCTACTCCAGAGGCACTCCTTCTTATTTCCTAATCAGTCCTAATCAGACCTGGGCACCTCAGCCATTAAATACGACTCTGCCGTCGATCAGAACATCTAAGAGCTGGGCACCTCTTCCATTAAATACGACTCTGCCGTCGATCAGAACATCTAAGAGCTGGGCACCTCTTCCATTAAATACGACTCTGCCGTCGATCAGAACATCTAAGAGCTGGGCACCTCTTCCATTAAATACGACTCTGCCCTCAGGGGACTCCTCTTTCACCACTTTCCACAGCCCCCTGTAGGGGACATTAGTAGAACTAATCTCATTTTAGCTCCCAGTCACTACCACCACTTTCGCCTGACATTCCTCCCTAAAATCTAGCAAAGTCCTTGGCACTGCCAAACAGTTCATCAGGACAAATGACAAGCATTTCCACCTTTGCAGGAAGGACCCCCGCACCTTTCCTTCTGACTTGCAGCTGGAACTGTCAATCGGTGTTGAAATGATCCCCCATTAGAATCATCTTCACCATCAATCGTTTTTGTGGTTTATAGTTTTGTAATGGTAGCGTATGTCATCTTCATATGTGAAACGGTTGGAGGGAAAGTCCTGGGCATCAGTCCTTATTTTTCTGCTTAACAGTTGTGAAATTTCCGTGGGCGGTAAAAATAAAGACGTAGCGGAATGGGTTTGTCAAAGAACCCCTGCACCGAGTCGCTCCTGCCCCCTGCAGACCCTCTCTTTCCCATTAGAAATCCCCTCCCCACCCCCCGGCCTGCCGCCAGCGCCTGCAGGACCCCCGAGGCCCGCTCCGCAGGGAGGAGGGCCTCCGAGGGAAGTCCATCCCAAGCTCCCAGACGCCCCCGGGGCGCAGCGCCCCGGGCCTCAGGGGGCCTTCTCGCCGCCGGCCCCTTCCCCCGTTATCCGTCTGCCCGGGAGTCCACTAGGCCACAACTCACTGCATTCCTTCCTGCCCCACCACCACAGTCTCCTCGACCCCGGGAGGCAGAAAAGGAAACCAGGCGATCGGCAGGGGTGGGGGGCAGAGGGGGATTACCTCCAGAAGTCCTCCCCCTTCTCCAGCCTGCCCCCATTACCTCAGCCGACCTAAGCTCGGCAGACCCAGCTGCGGCAGCTAAAATTAGAAACCCCGACGCGCGCCTGTGCGCGCTGACCTCACGCCGGACACCCGCACGCCTGCGCACGCGCGCGCCTGCCCCGGAGTGAAAGAGAGGCGGGGGAGGGAGTGAGTCACGGCGCGCGTGCCGGCTCTTCTCCAGCCCCTCCCCCCAGCCCAGCCTTTTCTCTCAAGCCCGATCCTCCCTCGCCAAGAACGGGCTGACGTCAGCCGCTTCCCGGAAGGGTGACGTGAACACGCCGTAGGGGATAGAGTGAGAGAGAGGGGGAGAGAGAGAGAGAGAAGCTCGTGGAATGTTCACGGAGCTTCCATGCCTTAAAGGGACAGGGCTCAGGCTAAAGAAAGAGTGTTTTATTTTAAGGAGATGATCCGATGAGGTCCTGTCAGTGAAGTAAGTTACGATGACAAGTGTAAGATTCTGCGTCTGAGGAGCAGCTTTTCTCATTAAGTTAAAAAAGAAAAGGGATATGAAGGTGATGAGCAGATAGAGAAGATGGAGATGATTGAGAAGATAGAGGTGATGGAGAAGATTGAGATGATGGAGAAGACAGAGATGATATAGAAGATGGAGGTGATGAAAATGATTGAGAAGATGGAGATGATGGAGAAGATGGAGATGATTGAGAAGATAGAGACGATGGAGAAGACTGAGATGATGGAGAAGACTGAGATGATGGAGAAGATGGAGGTGATGGAGAAGATGGAGATGATTGAGAAGATAGAGGTGATGGAGAAGATTGAGATGATGGAGAAGACAGAGATGATATAGAAGATGGAGGTGATGAAAATGATTGAGAAGATAGAGATGATGGAGATGATGGAGATGATTGAGAAGATAGAGACGATGGAGAAGACTGAGATGATGGAGAAGATGGAGGTGATGGAGAAGATGGAGATGATTGAGAAGATAGAGACGATGGAGAAGATTGAGATGATGGAGAAGATGGAAGTGATGAAGATGATTGAGAAAATAGAGATGATGGAGATGATGGAGAAGATTGAGATGAAGGAGATGATGGAGAAGATGGAGATGATTGAGAAGATAGAGACGATGGAGAAGACTGAGATGATGGAGAAGATGGAGGTGATGGAGAAGAGTTGGTGATTAGAATAGAGAGAATAAAGGAATGATTGCTTGACATTGGAATTAGAAACAAAGCCTCCAAGAGAAAGTGTGGAAAGTTAGGAAGGCCAGGGGACCAATTTGGCCCTGGTGACAACCTTTCTGAGCGTTGGTTATCACATCTGTAAGAATGGGAGCCCAAAATAACACCTACCTCACAGGGTCATTCTAAGGATCAAATGAGACATAAAACAACACTGCTGAACTTTGGCTCCAATTCATCCAAATAGTTTTCCATGACATTTTTCTCACCCCGTTCACTCACCACCTCTTCTGTGTAGTTTGTTTCTCTGGTGCTAGGTGGTAATCCTTGTATGTATCATGTTGGTTTAAAAATACTCACATAGATTGTTAACACTAGTAAGGACCTTAGGAGAAAATCTAGTCCAAATCTTTGTTTTACAAATAATTAAACTGAGGCCCAAAGAGTGACTTGCCCCAGTGGAGTCAGCAAGCATTTATTTAGTACTTAGACCAAAAAGTGGATAAAGTATAAGGACTGGAGTCCAAATCTGGCCTCAGATATTTAACTAGCTGTGTGACCCCTGGACAAATCATTTAACCCTGTTTACCTCAGTTTTTCATTGCAAAATGAGTTGGAGAAAGAAAAGACATGGTAAATCACTGGTAAATATGGTAAATATTTGCCAAGAAAACCTCAAATGGGATCACAAAAGGTTAGATACGACTAAAATATCTGTACAACATGTCCCCTGCACACCATGCTAAGTCCTAGGATGCAAAGGAAAGCAATAGATAATCACCGCTTTCAAGGAGCTCTTATTCTAATGGAAGAGCTCATAGCCTAATGCACAGGTATCAAATTCAGGTGGTTGCAGCATAGACATGAGCCTGCAAAACTCCCCAAACCACTTTAAACTGTAATTGGAAAATGCTTAATAAAATAGATAAAAATACAATTTGTGGCTTTTTAAGTTAATAAGTTAATATATCACCCACAGGTATCCATTTCTACTTGATTTTAATATCACTGGTCTAATGACCCCACAGGTAGTAATTAGCAGAGTGAGAATTCAAATCCAGGTCCTCTGATGCCAAATGCAATGAGCTTTCCACTGTACCACATAATATCATTATTATTAGCAATGAATTAGTTGTTCAAGCTAGTTAGCAGTCACCAATTTGCTGACTCCAAATCTAATGTCCACCACTCTACCATGCTATGTAAGCTTCAAAAGATCCAGGATCAGTCCGTTCAGACTCCATTCCCAACCCTCCCTCCCATCAGATTGTAAGTTTGCTGAAAGCTGGGGCCCTTTTTTGTACCCCTGCTTGGCACATATTAGGTTCTTAATAAATGGTTTGTTTTTTTAAACTGATTTAGCATTCTTTGTTTGGTACTAGCTCAATTCCATTCATAGTCACATTAAAAATAAATAAAAAATAATTATGTTGTTTATGCTGTTTTAAGCAAAAGAGAATTCTCAGGTACACAGGGCCCCCTAAAGGAATTATCTGCCTGCTTCCCAGCAGGACTCTCACCTGAATATTCTTAATATTCTTATTAGAATATTCAAATATTCTTAAAGAACTCCACTGTTGCCTTGGTTCCAGGTTCAGACAGACTAAAATTTAGATGGGGAAGGAACAGGGGAGGTACAACTTAGCATATAGACAGACTTCGCCACCCAGGATTATAATACAGAAGTTCTAGATAGCACAATGGCTTGTTCTATCCAAGTGAGCAGGAAAAAATGAACTTTTGTCTCTTTTACCAAAATCTACTCGTTTATTTGAATAACAGAAAGTTCCCTGTTAGAACTTAATGCCCATGCCAAATCAGAAGAGAAAACAACAGAATGGCAAAGTTTAGGCCAAAATAATGGTACCTATACAATCAAGACTGAACTAACTGGACCATCTTTTGCCATTGAACAAACCTGATGATCTTTTGCCATTACGTATCTTTGAAGAATTAGAATTGATCGAATGAATAATATTTTACAGGTCTATCTCCTACCCTCTATAGATTTCAGTCCTAGTGAGTACCCTTCCCTTTATATCCCTTCCCCTAAGATTTCATTCATAAATGGTTCTCTTTTCTATTTCTCATCATTTAATATTGTGAATTAGAATCCTTTCCTCCTACCCTTTGTCTGAAAGCCTGTTCTCCCTACCTACTCCAGTCCCCAAGTCCAGGGATTCTCTCCTCCACCTAGCCCTTTTCCCGGCGTTGCTGATTCCATTACTATTGACCTCACTCTGTTATCTGTGAGGGCCACCCAGCATCCTTTCCTAGAAGGCAAGAAGACAGAAGTTAGGATATCCAAATCAATATTCTTTTACCTGAGACTGGCTTTTGGTTATCACACTGACTGTCTTAGTATTTCAGTTTTGGAAAAATATAAGAACAGAATGGAGGGGCAGAATGCCGTTAGGTATTTGCTCAAGGGAAGATTTAGGATGAGGAGTAGGGGGAAATGTTGTATATGGGAATAAAGGGAAGAGAAATGGAGCAAGATCAACAATAGAGAACAATAATGACGCCGAAAACAACTATCTGAAAGATGCTGGAAATTTTCTGTAACTCACACTTTCCATCCTGTGGGAGGGCAGGGAAAAGAGATGGAAGAGAATTTTTTGACACATGCCACATCAACAACTTTCCTTGATCCCACCCCTATCTACCCTTGATTAGTAACAATATTTCCTCTTAGACGTCACATAGCACTTTGTTAACTAACTCTAATGTACTTATTATGTTATGTTGTGTATTATAGCTATCTGTGTTTATGTCTAATATCTCTCTTAGATGGTAAAGTCTACAAGGACAGGCATTGATTCTTAGCTAACTTTTGTATTCCTTTTCTTGCCTAACAGTGCTCGACACACACTAGGCACTGAATAAATATAATGTTGTTAAGATGTAGAGGCTAGTGTTATGATGATACAACAAAGTATGGTCTGGGCATCATTTTAAACTCTTATCATTAAGGATCAAGTGTTCCACATTTTCCTCATCTATCTTTCTGCCTTCCTTCTTCATCATTTGCCATGTCCCAGAAGCCCAATTAAATGTTAATAGCCTCTGCTATAGGAGGGCAGTAATCTAGGGCAAATAGCACTAGACAAGACAAGCTGGAATCTTGGGAGCATTCCCAACTGTGCTGGTGAGTCATTGGATGACACAGGGCAAAGTGTTACTTTCACAGTGCTCTGATTCTCCATCTGTGACTGAGTGGGGTGGGAGGGGGCGTGTCAGGGAAGACTAGAGTAACACATGTAGCCTTCTAACCTTACAAAGATGTAGGGGAGGTCAGGCAGGATGAGGATAGGGAAAGGAAAAGGTTCACTGAGTCAGTTAGTTGGTTCCCTATATAGAATAAAAGCTAAAAGGGTCTTAATATTGTGTCATAAGATCATCAAAAATGTCACACTGAGTCAGCTACATGGTCCATACAGTTCAGTGGTCTATTTCTGATTGTGATTTGAATGAATAACTTATGAGAGATTATTTTTTCCTTCAAATGTACAATTCCCCTGAAATCTAACCATAGACCTTTAGGGAGATCCCAGATTAAGAACCCCTGCACTAAATGATCTATAAAGTCTCTTCCATTTTAAATATTCAGCGATTCTGTCATGGCATCCTTCTGGGTTATGATGTGTCCTGAGCATTGTTTTAATGACCCATTAGGGAGTTATCCTTTGGTAACCAATATGAACTCTTTTAAAACCTATTTATATTTTCAGCCTCCATAGCTTCTCAGATCCAATGCTAATTTAATACAAGCAGCATTTATTAAGAACCTACTATGTTCTGGGCACTATTTTTGTTGTTTGTCCTTCCTTCTTGAAGAGGACCATGACATCAGGAAGATGATGCCATGACATGCAAGTGAATTGTATTTAAGTGAGGGAGGGTTGAGCAAAGTCACCAGCATCACTTTCTCCTCTGGAACTGAGTCTAGTGGCAAGATATAATTTAGGAAGACTGGAGATGGCCCTGGATGCAGTGGGAGTCTTTGGCCTTATATCTCTGGAGATAAAAAGATAAAAAATGAAAAGTCTCCGCCCTCTAAGGACTTGTATTTTGCTGGTAAGAAACAATGTATACGCAAATAAGGAAATACCAGTTATAAACAAAGTAAATACAAAGTAATTTTGGGAAGGTGAGAAACACTAAGAATTGAAATGGGGGGAGTGGTAGGGTGGATCAGGAAGGACCTTATGTAGCACTTGAGTTGAGCCTTGAATGAAGCAAAAGGTACCAAGGGGACTTTCGATCAGGTTAGTGATGTGATGAGACTGTGTTTCATAGGAATGTTCATTTGGTATCTGTGTGTAGAAGAAGAATGGGAAGAAGGGTGAGCCATGGGTGATACAGTAGTTTAGCACTGTATGCTGCCATGTTTCTGGCAGGGCTTTCGGTGATGCTCATGGCATTTGATAAAACATCCCACATTAAAATGGGAGAGATTAGAAGGTAAAGGTAAATCAACAAGGGCTATAACTAGCCGCTAAACTCTCACCTTCTGCATGAGCCTTTCTCCTTAGTCTCAGTGCCTTCCCTCTGAAACTACTCCTAATTTATCCTCTCTCTATCTTGTTTGTACCTTCTTTGCATGTTGTTTCTACTAACTGACTGTGTCCTTGAGAGCAAGGACTGTCTTTTGCCTTTGTATACCCCACACTTATCATAGCACCAGGCATCTTATAGGAGGATAATAAAACTAATTGACAGACTGACTAGAGACAGATGTAAATATCCTCTTCATCTTCTAGAACTATGCCCCAAATATGATAAATATAATAAGCTGTCATTTGTTGAATTTGCATAACTCTTGTATTTAGGGGTGATAGTCATTTCAGAGATGTTAGTCCTGGGACTTCCTAAAGACTGGAATTTTGAGACTGTGGAAGAATTCTATCTGAACAGATTTTTAATAGTCTTTAATGCAGGGCATTAGGAGGGGCACTTGAAAGAACAGTGCTTAAGATTCTGTAAGACCCTAGAGGGATTTCTGGAGGATTTGGATCAATGTGCCAAATGTAACCCCATTTGATTGGCTGGGACTGGGGTAGGATCTATCTCCATTTAAAAGGAGAATCAGCTTTCATTCTTGCTCCAGAACAGTAATTCTCTTTCTCATTGGGACTTCTAGTGAAGGGTGGGTCCCCACAGGCCCTAGGCACCCTTCTCAACTCTGGAAAGAGTGTAAATTATTCACAAATGGCTGCAGAACATCCTAGCAATACTGACCTACAAGAGTCTCTTGCATCCTCATCTGTTTTATACCTCTTTGCCTGAGCATGGGAATAGCTCTATGGGCCCTGTCATAGAAGGTCAAGAGCTATACATTGGTTCCCAGCTTAGTGGAGCAATGGTAGCTCCTGCAGTAATGCTTAGCCCTGACACAAGAGAAGCAATGGCAACATTCATGTGTTCCAATAGCAGTGGGCAGTGTTGCAAACATCTGTGGCAAGAGGCAGTGGCTTGGTCCCCAGCAGGGGCACAGGTCCTAACAGTAGCAGAGTAAGCCCTTGTAGGGGTCTTGGTGGCAATGAAATGAATGGGCAATGTCACAAGCCTCAGTGGCAATGGATATGAAATTGTCTACCCTTGTAGAAGAAGGGAAAAAGGAACAAGTGTTTATGTGCTGGGAACTATGTTAAGTGCTTTACAAATATTATCTCATTTGATAGGGAAAAAAAGAAGGGGTCAGTCCTTCCATGAAGGAATCTAAAGGGATAACAATTGGGCATCCTCTCCCAATAGGACTTTGAGGGACAGAAAGGTGCTGTCTTGGAGGTGAAAGAATACTGATTCAGGGTAGTCTTGGGAAACTGGAACTAGAACTGATTTTATAAAGGAGGATAATGATTTAGCTATCTTATTTACAGATGACTTGATACATGATGAAGACTGGTGACTGTGAGGAAAGTGGCATTATCTACACTGTGACCCTCCTGTTCCTGCTCATCACCAGGGCTCTTTACATTAGGAGACTGGAGCAATGTGAACCGTAAAGATGTGGTATCATCTACCATGTGGACCAGACTATTGAGATTTTGGACTGAGTCCTTCCAAAGGGGAAAGATAAGCTTGGGATTTCTTTCTTCTCCTTCATATCCTGTTATTCCTTCAAGAAACTATTGTATTGCTCATTCCTATTGTTATCTTATTTTTGCTTTCTTTTTTCTCCTCTAGCGCTGCCTATGCCAGCTGCTCACATTTTCAAGGCCATGATTAAGGCCATTTTAAATGCCCTCTAAAGCAGTGGTGTCAAACTCAGATAGAAAAGGGGACCATTAAATAGTACATAAGAATCCATGCAGGCTACATATTGACTTAGAAAGCCACATATTAACAGTATCTATGTTCTATTGTATTTTTAAAAACTTATTTCCCAATTAAATTTTAATCTGGCATTCAGAAATGAATGGGCTTCATGTTTGATACTTCTACTCTAGAAGATCTTCAGGACCTTGACATCAGGGGGTGGTTTATTTTAAGAATAACAGGCATTATATCATAAGATTGCTTGCCATCTTGGGGAGGAGGGTTGGAAGGGAGGGAAGGAGAAAAAAATTTGAAACTCATAATCTTATAAAAATGAATGTTGAAAACTATCTTTACAAGTAATTGAAAAAAACAAAATAATTTGCCAAAAAATTAATAAGTCCCCTCTCCCCCCACCACAAAAAAAAGAATAACAGGCAGATGGTAAGGCAGAATTGAAATTCAGGAGAAAGATGAGGGCTGTCATAGGAGCAGCATCTACCCCTTGAAGGATAAACTAGTTGAGCTTTTTTTCTTTCAAGAGACAGTGAAATAGTCCTGACAAATAGGCTGACAAAAATCAAATAACCCTTCCCTCTTTCCCCCCTCTCTATTTCCTCCCTGCTCCAGACAAACATACATTCTTGCATTCAGGCATCACTCCTCTCTGCATATTTCATATAATTGCCAAAGTCATCTTCCTAAGGCACATGTCTGACCCCATCACTTTCTTGTTCAACCTTCAATGGCTCCCTGTTGTCTCTAAGATAAACTACAGTTCCTTAGCCTAACATTTAAGAAGCTTGGTAATCAGGCTATAAGATACTGTCTGTTCCAGCTAAACTGGACTAGTAGTTGTTCCCAAAACTCAATGCATCCATTTCTTCTTTCAAGGTTTCATCCACTGAGGTACTATTGTCTCCATGTATTCTTCCTTACTGTTCCTAGCTAAAAGTGTTCTCTTCTTTAAGTATTCCTAATATACTTTGTCTAGATTTCTTATTTACTCCCATCACTCTCTACCTCGTATTAACATATTATATTTCCTACTTTAATATGCAAATTCCTTGATGGCAGGAATGGCATCATTTTTTGCCTTTATATCTATAATACCCTAGCATAATGTAGACCCCTAATAAAATACTTATTACATCTTTTTAATCTAAGTGAGCACTTCTTATAAGTTGTTATAGTAAAAAAAAAAAAAAAACAATTTTTCCCTTGTGGCCAATTTTCTAGTGATTAACCTCTCCAAAATTAGCTGGACTGGTCCTTGGATGACAACTTCTGAGTCCATCACTGGGCCTGTAGACAGAAACTTTCCATAGAATCTGCCAGGGCTTGTGCTTTGCTGGCTAAGCCTAAAAGAACTCAAGGTCACCTCCACACCACAATGAGTCATCAGGGTAAGAATTGAGGGGAGTCTTGTACTTTGCTGAATTTTGGCTACGAAGAAAGAAAACTTCATTAGTTCAGTTCCTGTCCCTCAAGGTTTCAAACTCCAAGACAGACACATTTAAACCCACAAAGAAGGAAGAGGCAAGGAAACAGATATTCCAGGGACAAATTATTTTGGAGTAGGGGATGAGAATAAGTTTATAAGAGGTATGGAGAAAAGGTAAAATAACTTCAGAGAAGTATATAATCTTGTTTGAGTCTTCAAATAAGTCTTGTAAATCTTCATAGAGGAGGAAGGATTTCAAAAGCTGAAGAAATAATAATAGATGACAACACTGACATGGAGACACTAGAAACATGAGTTCAAATCCTTCTTATTGATACTGGCTCTGGGTCTCTGAACAGTTAAGTCACTTTATCTTTCTGGGCCTCAATTTCCTCATCTGTAAAATGGGGATAATGAGACCTGTGGCACCTATCTCACAGAGTTGTTAAGAGGTTCAAATGAGGTAAGCACAAAAAAAAAAATTGGAAGTGCATCATGACACAATGGATAGAGGGTTGGTGTTAGAATCAGGAAGATTTAGGTTCAAGTTTGACCTCTGACAAATGCTAGCTATGTGAGTATAGATGCAAGTCAGTATCTTCCCGGTGTCCCCAGTCAATTTTCTAGGGTCATAGGTTATAGACCAATCAATCAACAAGCATTTGTTTAACGTTTACCAGGCACTCAGGCAGCTAGGTAGTTCAGTGGATAGAGCACTGGACATGGAGTCAGGAAGACCCGAGTTCAGATATGGCCTCTGACACTCACTAGCTGTGTGACATTGGGCAAGTCACTTAACCTTTGTTTGCCTTAATATACTGGAGAAAGAAATGGCAAACCACTCCAGTATCTTTGCCAAGAATATCTCATACAGGATCACAAAGGGTCAGTGTGCCAGGGATTATGCTGCCTTAAAAAAAAACCCATAAAAATAAATGAGTTACTTTTCTACATTCTTAGAGAGAATTTCCACATTGAGAATTCATGACATTCATGAAATTACAAATCTTGACCTATATGTGTGTGTTTATATTTCTACCCTGGAACTTACCTAAATGAAGACCAAACTTACACATATATGTTCATGTCTTTATATAGTTAGCTGTTCTTAGAACTTTGTACTAAGTTTTCTGAAGGACAGAGAAGAAGGAAGACACTAAATGTTTTCTATCAAATATGTGGAAAAATTTTTTTTTTTAAAGCAGACTGTGTTATAAATAGAATATTTGAATCTGCTTAGGAACCACATCATATCGTTGCTGGCCATGATTATAAACATTAGCATTCTAATTCTTTTTAATTTAAATGTCTCGGAAATATTGTATACTGTCCAGCAAGTTATATTCTCTGAATATTTTTTTTAGCATGGTAGGAGTAGATATAATATATAATATGCATACAAATTTATGTAGGAGTGTATGTACATGCAATATACCTTATATGTATCTAGACATATGTATATATGAATATGTTCTGAGGGGTTATTTATCCATCTATCTACCTATCTATCCATCCATCTATGGATCAGTCGATCTCTCTATCTACTCACTTATCTGTCTTCCTATCTATCTACCATCTATCTATCTATCTATCTCCACATAACCTCACAGACTCCCAGACTTAGGGATTGGTCATAAAGGTTATCTGTGGATTGGGCCACTGACCTTTATAAATGAGCCCTTCGTTCAACTTATACTGGGACCTTAAGGTCAAGATGATGGAGAGATGTCATATTTAGATCATGGCTCTCAGAGAAACCTCAGTTTGTTTAGTCACCTATGACATGACATCATATTGCTACTTAATATAGTAACAGCAGTTGGTTACTTTGAGGGGTGGTAATGAGGGGAGGCGGGGTAAAATTTAGGTGATCAACAGTACTTTGAGAATAAATTTGAAGGGAGCAGTTGGGCAACTGTGGCCAGAGGGAGAATCCTCCTCTGAGTGGGCTTTGTTACAGTTTCCTAAGGATTAACTGTTACCACTCTCGGAAATGTGAGTCTTGTCCATTGAGTTTACTCTGGGGTGGTATGGGGGAATGCTAAATTACAGTGGTATTTTATCAACAAACCCTTATTGGGGAAGCAGGGAATATTTAGGCTGTGTCTACATATCTTACCTTTACTGTGGTTGCTAAGTGAGTGTTTCAATAAGTCAGCTGTTCAACTTTGTCTATAGGATACCCCCCTGAGGAGCAGCTTAATTTTTAAAAAAATGGATTAGGCAGGGTGTTAAATAACCAGAGCCACAGTAGTTTAGCTTGGAAAATTGCACGGAGATAAACTTTAGTGGAATTTCCATGTTATGCTGGCTTTGGTGGATAGGCCTAAAACCTAAATAATGGGTTAATTGTGTTGTAACATATTATATGGAAATTATAGTTTGGAGATATGACTACCAGTAGTCATAGACAAGTCTGTGTTGTTGTGAACCATGTTATAATAAGGTTGTAATATATTTCCTTAGCATTTTCACTGTGATCATTTGAATTAAGACTGGCTTTTTGGAAACCCGGGAGTCTAGTGACATAATAATTTGGATTAGTTGTATACATTGATTAGGCAATTACATGATTCTTGACAGACAGCAAGTATGGTGTTGTAGAATATTCGATTTGGTGTTAGAGGACCTCAGTTTAAATTCTTGCTATATTTGTGACCTCTAGAAAGTCATTTGACCTTTCTAGGTCTCAGTTTCCTAATCTGTAAAATGGGAGAATTAAACTAGATGATCTCCAAGGTTCCTTTTAGCTTTAAATTTATAATCTATAGATCATGCAGGATTTTTGGTTACTTTTGTGAGATTGTTGGTTACCAGTGATGTAGGAAGAACAAGGCGAGTAGGACAGTAGAGTGGAAAAAGTAATGAAGGAAGTAAGGATACTTGGGTTGCAATTTTGGCTCTGCCACTAATTAGCTGGGTAATTTTGGGCAAGTAACTGAAACTCTATGGATTTCAGTTTCCCCATCTTTAAAAGGAAGGGTTTGGATTACATTTGACATTCTTTGATTCACTAAGGATGGACACCACTATAAAGTAGTCTCAGATCTCTGAGTTAGAAGGGGACAGGGGAATGGGAAATGTGTTAAGTGATATCTAGGGGCTGGGAAGAGCAAAGCTAAGTAATATACCCTGTCAGGGCACTAGGAAACTTTAAGGTACCTTTTGCTTAATTTCCAGCAGTCGGAAAGAATAAAAATTATTGAGTTGTTGTAAATGACCCTTAAAACAGACCTAGAAAGAGGAAAATAGGTCCCCTGCTTTTCTCCATGATGTTTTGCTGCCAGAAGGGGAACAGAGACCAATGCTATGTGACCAAGAAGGAGCACCCAGCAAAGAAAGTAATGTTTATCTGCCAAACTCCTGCTAACTTTTTAATTTAAATGCAATTAGAAAAACTTTTCCATATCACTTCAACCATAACAGAGGTAGTATAGCCTATCAGTATGGGACCCTCTCCTCACTAGTGAGATCAATGCCCTGTGCCTGTGTAAGGGGTAAGGCAGAGTTGGGGAGATTGAGAGAACAGAGCTTCAGTCTCTTCACTCTCTTCAGGCTCTAGTTTTGAGAGAAAAGATGGGAGGCTCTCCCCCATGTAGCATGGGGATGTCATTGTGTGGCACGAAGGGAGGCAGAATAGACATCTCTAACTTCTTATTCCCTTATCTTTCTCCCCGGAGCCTTTACCTCCTTCTGGAAGGAGAAGCTGGAGGTTGGGACCAGAACCTTGGACACTGCTCTCCAGAAAGAGGGGTGGGCTAGAATTGTATCTGTCTGATCCCTTAAATATTGGTAGTTGACAAAATATGATTGTCTGATTACTGTTTAAAAATGGAGAATTTTTCTTCGCAAAAAAACCTCCCTTAAATGAATTATCTGTACTTTACCTTTTTCTTAGCCTCAGTTTTCTCATCTCTAAAATGGGAATGAAAATACTTTACCTTCTTGCTTTGTTAATATTTTTTGCTCATGGTGGTGGAGGTGGTGGGGTGTGTGTGGGGTGGGGGGTGGGATTTCATCAATGTAGGGATCTCCTTGTGTGAAAATCCCTTCACTAACAGATCATTGACTATCGGTACCTGTTTTAGCCTTAGCAGGATTTATTCATGGTCATACTACCAGTTAGTGTCCAAGGTGGTAGGTCTTAAACCTAAGTAGGTCTTTCTGATTCCAAGGCCAAGCTTTTATCTTCTACACTGCTTTTTCTCTTTTGTTTACAAAGCCTCACAGGTCAGGCTTTAAAAGTGTAACACCATAAGCTTTAACTATACACCTAAATGGTGCTGGGGATGTAAAGATGAAAAACTAATACAGTCCCTACCCAGAAAGGAAGGGGATGGGGTTGAGGAGGAGAATCAGAAAAGTAAAAAGATTGAAGAATCACAGATTTAGAGCTAGAAAAATCTTGAAATCACTGAATCCAACCTCCACACTTTGTCTGAGAAAACAGGAACAGGAAAGTTAAATGACTTGCTCAAGATCACATAACCCCAAACCTAGCCCCCTTTACACTAAGACACACACACAAGGAAGATGGACTACTCTTGGAGCAAAGAAACAAATGGAACCAAGTAATCCAGGGAAACTTGAGGGGAGAGAAAAAGATCACTTAGTATGGTAATTTTTTTATTATTATTATTTTTTACTCTGGACCTGTGATTTCCTCACAAGGGTAATCCTGATGTGGGAACTGTGCACTGATGCAAATCTCCAAACTTTCCTGGGGTACCTGGAGCTTAATGACTTTCTCACAATCACAGAGCTATAAGTCAGAAGTAGGACTTGAACTCAGATCTTCTGAAATTTCAAGGGTCGTTCTACCATGATTCTTCTCATTTTTGTTACTATTAATACTATACATTAAAAAAATAAAACCTGGAACCTTTTTACACCTTCCAGGAACCTCCTTCGCCTTATCTTCTGTCATTTACCCTCCCTTTTCAGCTCTTGAAGAGCCCATAAAGAGCACTAACTGTGATGGTAATGAACAAAACCACTTGTCTGGGTAGATTCCCCAGGGAAATCACGGACCTCCTTAGAAACTCTTCCCATTTCAATTTATTTCTCCTTCATGTAAATAAAATCATTAACCTCAGGTTGGTGATATTACTCTATCACCTTTTATGTCTCAGAATAGCCTAATTTGGCGACCACTTTGAAGCTGCCCAGTGATGCATTAACATTATCTATCTCCCCTCCCCCTGCAGGAGGATTTTTTTTGTAATGCCTAGGGCACTGAAGCATTCTGAAATTGGCACGAGCCTGCAGCTCTGAGCCGAGTAGAGCTCCATTCCTCCTCCTGGTGACTCATCTGACATTAGCATAATTATATTAAGGGAGTCAAAGTGATTTTCAAACTATGAGTAATGCAGGCTAGTAGAGGGAATGTTGACAAGACAACAAAGAACATCAGTTCACTGAAGGAATCTACTGTTAATAACAGCTGCAGTAAGTGAAACAGTGAAAGGGAAAAAGAAATGATCTTCTTCGGAACAATCACATACCTGGGAGGAGAGGCAAGCACAGTTGAGAGTTTCTTGCAGAGGATCAGGAACAGAGGGAGATGAAATTCCAGGTCATTTTTACACCAAAGGTCTCTTTGTAGAGGCTCATTTCTCTTGCCTAGTCATGAGAAAATAGTGTTTCAGTGGTCCAAAGAGTATTTTTAAACTCCACATTTTTTAACAAGAATATCAGTTTGAATTTCTATATATTAGCTTTCTTTGTAAATGTCAAAATGCCTTCTCACTTTTTTAACCTTATAGTTGTTGTTGGTTGTTGTTGTTTTTTTAAAATGAGGTAGAAGTGGGACAATAACCTGTGATCAAATCATATAAACTCCTTGAGGGTAACAAATGTTTTATTTGGTCTTTGTATCCCTAGCACCTAACAGAGTGCCTGGCACAAAGTAGGCACTGCATTTGTTGATTGCTTGTCATTCATCTATAAAAATATATTTCTTTGTTTTGCTGGACTATCCATACTGTATGTGTTACCAGAGAGGACTTCTGGGAAAGGGTCGGTTAGTGGGTAGTGATAGATAGATCAAGGCCACCAATGAAACATTTTTTTTAGTGCACAGAAAAAAACCAAAAAGGCACAGAAGGGGATACAAATAGAACAATATTGTTATTACATTTTAAAATGTTTTATATACATATATGTATACATATCTATGTGTATATATATATATATATATATATATATATGTAGATAGATAAATGGCTATATCTACACACATATGCATATACATACAAAAGGCACCAGGCATATATATATATATATATATATATACATATATATATATATACACATATATATATTTACACACATACACATATATGTACAATTTAAAAAAAAAACAAATTGTATCTAAGCTCACAGCTTCTAATGCAAGCCTCTTTCTTGTTCTTTGTGTATTGAAATGTTTACATTTGTTGGTGATTGTCAATTAATAAATAAAAAAGAAATTTTATTTTAATTGTCATATGAATGGATCCCTAGGCCAGTAATGAAAACTGAGTTCTAGTCCTAATTCCACTTCTAAATCCTTTCACCTCCCTGCCTCATTTTCCCCATCTGCATAATGAAAGTGTTACTAATACCTACCTTACTCACCTCATAGGAATGTTGTGAGGATAAATTAAATAGGAGCTGTGGGATCTTGTGAACTCTATCATCCTATCTTGTATTCTCCCTTCTCACTCTCTTGCCCTTCAGTTAACAGTTCCTTTCCTTTAACCTTTCCTGATTTCCTTCATGCGAGTTTTCTCTACTAACTCAAATTATCCTGTATTATTTCCTCTCTGTAGAGGATGTAAAGAATGTTGCACAAACGGTCAGATAATTTGCTTAACTATTTTGCTTTGTTACAAGAGAAAGTTCTGTTAGGAAGGGAGAGAGGAAACAAGGAAATGATGGTGGTGGGGAAAAATAGGCATAAATAAAACTTTTTTTTAAAAAAACAATTTGTTAATTGTATCCCCTCAGCAGAAGGTAAGTTCATGAGTGCAGAGAAAACTTTATTTTTATATATCTTATCTAGTACAGTGCCTGGGCACATGGTAGATTCAGAAAAAAATGTTTGTTGAGTTGATCTGAGTTAATTTCAGTCTAAAGTATTAGCATTAATTGGGAAAAGAATAGCTTAAGCCCTTAAGAACTTAATGTTAAAAATAAGGGGAAAACCAAATCATTCAACCCAGAAATGAAATTTTTTGATAAATGACAATGAATTTAAAAAAAAAATAGTATTGCAAAGGACATTTGCACAAAATAAGAAGAACCACCGACCTCTTTTTTATTCACTGATTCTTTGCCTGAAGCCTTCAAGACTCAAAATTTATAACATTATGGTGTGGGATACATAGAAGCAAAAATCCTACTGTTAAGAATATGTTCTGAGAAGAAGGAGGAGAAGGAGAAAGAGAAGAAGAAGGAGGAGGAGGAGGAGAAATTACAGAAGAAAGGAACCTTGATTTTGTACACAAGACTATATTCTTGACAAATGACATGGGCATGATGTAATAGTAGCCTCAAAACCTAGAAGGCCTGGATTCAAGTCTAACCCTGATATCCATGGCTATGTAAGTTGGGGCAAATCTCAGTGCTCTAGGCCACTCTCTGATACTATAGGTTACAGGAAAGGTTCTGGCCTGCATTGGTAAAGGGAATTTCCTCACCAGGAAGTTCCCTACACCAATGAAATAAAAGGTTCATTACTTATCCCTATGACAGAAGCTTGTATATGAAAATGTGACCCTTTGGGGGCTTATGCTTCCAATCCCCTCCCTGCACACTTGCACATCTGACCTTTCAGCTTTTTTGCTTCTGGTTCTCCTTCCTTGCCCTTTCTAATCCCTTTCCTTCTATCTCCACTAGTAACTTCCTTTTGTCTTTGCCTCTGATTCCTTCCTTTTCTAACCCTAACCCTCCCCCCAAATTTCTTTTTTGCTTATCTCGTCTTCATTCTCCTGTTTTATGGCTTTCTCCCTTTTTTCTTCTCTTTCTTCTTTGTGTTTGTCCCTTATTATCTCATCTTTTCTTTCCATTTTCCTTCTCCTCCTTCTCCTCTTCCTCCTCCTCCATCCTCTCCAGTTACCTAGTCATGTTAAGAAGTGTTTGGCTCTACATTTGACACTGAGAGAGCAGAGAAATAAAGATGCACAGAGAACTGTGAACTGCCCCCACATATTTGAGGTTAGCTTTACTCACTGCCAAACAACCAGTCTGACCGAGGTTTTCCCTGAATTAATGTATTGTTTTGATTACTTAAAGCAGTTTTCAGGTTAAAAATACAAGCAGCTTTGAGAAGTAGGGAAATAAATTCATAAGTGATAAATCTATGTTTGGAAATTAGGGATATTTGTGGTAAATTTAGTATCTCTGAGGATGATGTCATGGGAGGTAACTACAATTTTTCAAACATTATGCATTGGTCCTTAGATGGCCCAAGACATAATCTTGGGGTAAGTAGAATATGAATCTGACGCAGTGTCGCACTTCTGATATTCTGATGTCACAGGCAAAGTGGCATCATGGATAAAATTTTAGGCTCGAAGTAAGCTCATCTTGGATTTAAAGCCTACCTCTGACACTTATTAGCTATATGATAATGGACATATATGTTGCTGAGCCTTAGTTTCCATACCTATAAAATGAGGATAATATCTGTGGTATCTACCTCACAGAGTTTTTGGAAAACACAAATAGGATTATGAATGTAAAGTGTTTTTTATAAATTTTAAACACCTGTTGGTGTTGTTCAGTCATTCAGTTATATCTGGTTCTTCATGACCTCATGGATCATAGCACAACAGGCTCTTCTATCCTCCACTATCTCCCAAAGTTTGTCCAAGTTCCTTTTGCTGTTTTAATGATACTATCTACCATCTCATTCCCGGCTATTGCCTTTTTTCCTTTTGCCTTCAATCTTTCCCAACATCAGGGTCTTTTCCAGTGAGTCCTGTCTTCTCATTATGTGTCCAAAGTATTTTAGCTTTAGCTTCAGTACTTGATCTTGCAGTGAATAACCTGAATTAAGTTCTTCTTTTATTTTTTTTTTGAACTTTAAAGATTTGGTTTATTTGGAGAAAACAAAACAAAACAATCCCCTCTTTCCACTCCCCCACCCCTGCCAAAGTTTGATTATTGACTGATTTGACCTCCTTGCTGTCCAACGGACTCTTCTTCAGCACTACCATTTGAAACTGTCAATCCTACAGCTCTCAGCTTTCCTTACAATCCAACTCTCACAGCCATATATTGCTACTGAAAAACCCATAGCTTTGACTATAGGGACTGTTGTCAGCAAGGTGATATCTCTGCTTTTTAGTATGCTATTCACATTTGCCATAGCTTTCCTTCCAAGCAAAGGAAGAAAATTTTATGGCAGCAGTTGCCATCTGCAGTGATCTTTGAGTCCAAGGATGTAAAATCTGACCCTGCTTCCATTTCTTCTCCCTCTATTTGCCAGGAAGTAATGGAACCAGTTGTCAAGATCTTAGTTGTTGTTGTGTTTTTATGTTAAGCTTCAAGCTAGTTTTTTTACTCTCTTCTTTTACCCTCATCAAGAGGCATCTTAATTCCTCTTCACTTTCTGCCATCAGAGTGGTATCATCTGCATTCTGAGATTGTTGATATTTCTCTTTAGTTCCAGTTTTTGATTCATCCAGCCTGGCATTTTGCATGATATAGTCTGCATATAAGTTAAGTAAGTAAGGTGATAATATACAACCTTGTCATACTTCATTTCCAATCTTAAACCAATCATTTGTTCCATCTTCAGTTCTAATTGTTGCTTCTTAACCCAAATACAGGTTCCTCAGGAGATAAATAAGATGACCTTGTACTCCCATCTCTTTGAGGACTTGCCACATATTGTGATCCACACAAAGGCTTTAGTGTAGTCAAAGAAACAGAAGTGGATATTTTTCTGAAATTTCCTTTCTTTCTCCATAATCCAGCAAATGTTGGCAATTTGGTCTCTAGTTCCTCTGCCTCTTCAAAAACCAGCCTGCTTTTCTATAAAAATATCAACTATTGGGTTTTTTTTTTAAATAGAGCCAGCCTTTATCTCTTAAGCTATTTGTGACACTTATGTGTAGACAGAGTGGCAAAAATAGAGATGAGAAATCTAGGCCATTAATGTATGATTTCATCCAAAGAGATGTGTTCTTTCACCAGAGAAGATATGGATATAAATGAACAGATAATTTCAGTGAAACCCATTTCTCCCCATCTCCCAATTTAAATTGTTTTTCTATATTTTATTTTGGTACAAACCTGGGATTTCATTGGTTTTGGTAAGTGATTCTCCCTCTACTTTTACAAGGCAGCAACTATTCTGTATTTCATAGTTTTAGAATTGCCTGGGGGAACTGAGAGTCCAGCATCACACAGCTAGTATGTGTTGGAGATAGCTAGAGGCCAACTCTTTATCCATTATTACAACCTACCTCTCCTGTTTTACTTATTTTTAATAAAAATTATGTGTTTTTCCTAGGCACCTAGCTTAAATAAGCAAATATTTATTGTGGTAAAAACTTCAACTAGTAAGAATTGTAATTCTGGATAGCTAACTTTTTCTAAAGAGATGAGGTTTATCCCTTTAAGCAACAAATATTTCTTACATTTTAATAATTTTGCTTGAGCTCTTTATAAAATGCCTTGCATGTATGAGGAATAACAAATATTCCTTGGTTATTATTATGATCATCAGCTACAACACGTCATAAAATAAGGTCAAAGACATGTTTGTGCCTATACTAAGGAGAAAGATGTTCTTTCAATTTTATGACCACTTTTTATAGTTGTTCTTTTTCTTTCAGTCCATCAGTTGACACTCCAAGCTGTCTGTCTATAACACCTAGTCTTCCCCCTTCTAATTTGCTGCTTTTAAGATGTTATAAGCTTGAAAAATAGATGGCCATGTTATTAGTACTGTGAAAAATAAGAGTAAATGGGTTCTCTTATTAATAACATCCATGGTCGTTAGTGCATTGAATTATCCACATCTATTTTTGATGCCCTATGAATAAAGTATAATTTTTTAAATTGTATTCATATAGTTCCTGTGTGTGTCTTGTCAGGCAGACTTCAAAGTTATTTGATACTATCTTCAGTTATTTTAAGTGAAATTTCTCATCCCATCTCTTCCTTCTGGGTTTTGTTGGTAACATAGAAATATTGATGATTTATATGGGTTTATTTTGTATCCTACAACTTTGCTAAAATTGTTAATTGTTTCAACTAATTTTTTTAGCTGATTCTCTGGGGTCCTTTAAATATACTATCATATCATCTGCAAACAGTCATAGTTTTGTTCCCTCTTGCCTATTCTTAATCCTTCATTTTTTTTTCTTGTCTTATTGCTGTAGCTAGCAATTCTATCACAATATTGAATCATGGTGACAATGGACATCCTTGCTTTGTAACCCCGGCTGGGGTTTTCTTGACAAAGATAATGGAGTTCTTTGTCTTTTCCTTCTCCAGCTTGTTTTCCAGATGAGGAAAATGAGGCAAATGGGGTTAAATGACTTGCCCAGCAAATAAGTGTCTGAGAACAAATTTGAACTCAGAAAGATGAGTTTTCCTGACTCCAGGCCAGCTGCTCTATCCTCTGAGCCACCTAACTGCCCCTCAACAAATATTTATCAAATGTCTATTTATAGCAAGGCTCTATGTCAGGTGCTGGAGATATATACAAAGACAAAAGGAAAACAGTTTCTCCTCTCAAGGAGTTTATATTTTGCCGGAGTGGGATAGAGAGAGGAAGGAGAAAAAAACCAACATGTACACAACTAATTACAAAGTCTACTAAGAGATACTCAAGAGAGAAGGAGAGAGAATTCTAAGGAAAGTGGGGAAGAAAGGTGTCAGAAAAGGTCCGTGCTAAGGGATGGCATCTGAGCTGAGCTTTCTGTGAAGTGAGAGTGCATTCCAGAGGTAGGAAATTGCCTTGTGCAAAGGCATCGAGGAGAAATAGAAAGAGTTTTGTATGAAGAACAAAATAGTTTGATAAAGAAGTATCCTAATAACATCAGGCCCTCCTTGCAACTGCAAAATAGTTATCCGTCACTGACTCAGATTTGAATGAATGTCTATTTATTTTTCACCTCCGTAACATTTTCTGCATTTTAGTAACATTAGGCATTATCTTTTGCTCTCTGGAAAGAGAATGGGGTTAGGTCACTTGGAATTTCTTTTTTTTTCTTTTAATCTGGTATTGCAGTTAGTTCACTCACATGAGGTGCACCACAGATGCCAACTAGTAGTTTCAAAAGCCCCATAAAATGGCAGGTGTGGTTGCAGTCTGATCTTGAACCAAATACTTTTCCAAAAGTAGACATTTTTCTTTTGGATTTTTGTTTATTTTTATTTTATATGTCATATTTATTTATGTTTTTATTGGAATGCTTTATATTTATACCTTAATGAGATAGGTACAAATATTTTGAAATGTTTTCTCCTTCCTAGTCTAGAACATCTTCCTCTCCTGACGTGCATAGGGCTTAACTGATCATCATATTTCTTGCCTGTGGCCCAGGGAAGGTGCATTCCCACAAAGGTACTTTGGCTTTGTATTCACTTGGACTAGGCTCAAGATGTTTATACCCCTTGTACCTTCTGGCTCATTGCCTCCATCCTAGAGTTCCTAGGAAAATATCTTTTAAAAGCTTAGGCTTGAGTTCGAGCTCTGCCTTTACAAGTTAGTATGAGTTTGGGCAAATCATTTAACTTTAATTCAGTTCACAAAATTTTATTATTTCTACAGGTAAGTTAAGAAGCAACCTGGCATGATGGCTAAAGGCTGATCTTGGGGTTGGGAAGACCTGGGCCACCAGTGTTGTACACTTGGAGTCACAATTAAAATTTGCTCTAATGAAATATGCCCCATGGTTATTTAGAATAGTTCAACCCATTAAATGTCAGTATTCTCATTGACTTAATCAGAATTAAATACTGATAAATACTAAGTGCATAACTGTACTTTATTCAAATAAAGTTAATTAGGTGGTTTTTAAAGTGACTTTTGTATTATTGCCTTAGAAATCTATATTTTTATAATAATTCATATTTCTATAATAAGGTTTACTATTACCTTCTTCTTAATAACCCTATGAGGGAGGTAGTACAAATATTATTATGTCCATTTTATAGTTGAGGAAACTGGGGCTCAAAGAGGAAAAATAACCTATAATCGTACAGCTAACAGATTATACTTTTCATTGATAACAACAAAAAATAAAAATATCTCTCACACATAATGGATTTTGATCCTATGTTCCACTCTAAAAATATATGGACACCTCTGATTTAGCACTAGTAGATGCACAAATGTTTCTGAATGTATTGTAATTAGCATAATAACATATTTATGTAGGCAACTAGGCAGCACAGTACATAGAGCACTGGACTTGGACTAAGGAAGCTCTGGGTTCAAATCTAGTCTCAGATACTTACTAGCTGTATGACCCTGGCCAAGACATACCTCAGCTTCTGTAAATAATAAAATAAAATAAAATAAAAATAGACTTAATAATAGTACCTACTTCTCAGGTGTTGTTGAGGATAAAATGAGACAATATTTATAAAGTGCTTTGCAAATCTTGGATCAGCTTGGTGGCACAGTAGATAGAGTTTGGGTTTGGAATCAGGAAGATCCATCATCATGTGTTCAAGTCCCACCTCAGACACTTATTAGCTATGTGACCCTGGGCAAGTAATTTAAATGTTTGCCTCAGTTTCCTCGTCTGAAAAACGAGTTGGAGAAGAAAATGGAAAACCACTCCAATGTCTTTGCCGAGAAAATGCAAAGTGGTATCATAGTCAGAAACAATTGAACAACAACTTGAAACTCTTAAAGTACTATATGAATATGACCTATTTTGACTATGCCAATAGTGCTTTTCTCTCCTGTAAAACTATAACCTAGTCTGCAGTCTAATTGTACTCTAAACCTTCCCAACTTGGTAGGATCTGTCAGAGTTTTCATTCTACTGACACGGTCTTGGAGAACTAGACTTCTTTCTATACCACAACAGGATATCAGAGAAGGACTTTCAAGAATACATTTTAGAATTAAATAAGAATAAAAATATATTTTGAAAATAATTGTGTGTCATAAAATCAATAAACAGAAATGGAGTATTGCAATTACAAAATGTTTGAGGATTTTTGGTATAGCATTTTGATTTAACTCATTGTGATGGAGAACTTCTAGTGAAAGGAAAAATCATAAAATTAATAATTCAGACTAACTTGGCAACTAGTTAGAGGTAGCTAGATGGTGCAATAGAGTGCTAGCTCTGCTAGTTATGATAATAATTATTGTTGTTATTATTTTTATTTAGGAAAAAATTGTAACAGTTGATCCATACAACATTGCCTAGAAATGATGTGGTGTATTTAAGTGAAATTTCCAGATAATTTCAGTTTATTCTTTCAAGTGGCAATTAAAAGAAAAAAATTTCAACCATTTTAGATAAAAATCTTTCTAAAATGTGTTGCAAACTTTCCTGCCTTCTTAAAAAGAGAATGTTCAATATTCCCTTGGCTTTTTTTAGTCAGAGCTGTCATCCAACTGACGGCTTCAGTTTGAGTTCTAGCTTTAGAACTAGCTAGTATTTTATAAAATACACCAAAGAAAACAAAACCAAGTTCAGAAGGAAACACAGATAATAAGTAGGATAGCTTTGAAAATAACATATTGAATATGTATATAACATATATATATTTTCAAAAGCAAACCATACATAACAGAGTCCTAACAGCTAACTAGCTGTGGAACCTTGGAAAAGCTACAAAATATCTCTTGGCCTCATTTTCTTCATCTGAACAATTGGAGGCCAGATTAGATAATCTCTAAGATCTTGTCAAACTCCAACAATCTTCATAATTGTGAACATCATTTATTATGTTTTTTAAAATTATATTCTCAGTTTGATGATGAACAACAGGAAAGAGAGAACATTCCCACATACAAAACAGAACAGAAAAGGGGGTGGAAGGGACACTGTTATGTGTGGTTTGCTTTTTAAAATATATATATATATAATATACATATTCAATATGTTATTTTCAAAGCTATCCTACTTATTATCTGTGTTTCCTTCTGAACTTGGTTTTGTTTTCTTTGCTGTATTTTGTAAAATACTTTAATGTTTTTCTTTTGCTGCTTTCCTTTTTTGGCAATACTATAACAGGCTCTCTTCTTCCTAAATCTCACACCCTCACCAATTAAAAGAAAAAGAAAAGAAAATCGCAATCCTTGTAAGAATTAGGAGAGAAATAAGCATAAACAATTCCATGCATTTGTCGTGTAGAAAAAATGTCTCATTCTCTACCTTGGGTCCATCATCCCACTTATTTATTGTCTTTTATACTGTTGATGCTCTTGGCCTATGATGCTAATAGCCAATGGTTCTTGGAATATGAAAGTCTGTTTGCCCCTTTATTAAATATCCCAGCCTGATATATATTTTTATATTTCTTATGTCTGCTGTGTTCAAATTTTATGTCTTCTTCTTTGTTATTGAGTTCAGAGGGCAGCTAGGTGATACAGTGGATAGAGTACCACAACTGCAGTCAGGAAGACCTTAGTTCAAATGTAGCCTCATATACTTACTAGCTGTGTGACTGCAGGTGAGGTAGCACCCTGGCATGATGGCTGGCAATGGAATTGGGAAGATGTGGGGCATCAGTGATGTACATTTGGAGTCATAATTAACATATGTCCTGACCAAATATGCCCCAGAGTTCTTTAAATACACTCTATTAAATGTAAGGGGTAGCTAGGTGGCACAGTGGATAAAGCACTGGGGTCAGGAAGACCTGAATTCAAATCTGACCTCAGATACTAGCTGAGTGACCCTGAACAGATCACTTAACCCTGTTTACCTTAGTTTCTTTCTCTGCAAAATGAGCTGGAGAAGGAAATAGAAAACTACTCTAGTATCTTTGCAAGAAAACTCCAAATGAGTTGATGAAGAGTCAGAAGAGGAGATGATGATGAAATGACTGAACAACAACAAATTAAATGCAAATTTAATGGAAAAGTCATGTAACTCCTTGACTCAGTTTCCTCATCTGTAAAATAGGGATAATAATAACATCTCCCTTCAAGGGTTACTGTGAGTATCAAGCGAAATAATAACTGTAAAGTACTTAGTGCAGAAGCTAGAACATCATAAACACTATTTAAATGCTAGCTATTATTATTATTTCTAGGATCATAGTTTAGAGATGGAAAGGACCTCAGAGGCCACTGAGTCCAATCCCCTTATTTTACAGAAGGGGAAATAGAGATGCAAGGTTTTGCCCAGGGTCATACAGGAGGCAAGTATCTGAAGCAGGGATTTGAATTCAGATCTTTCTAAAAACCATGTCACCAGCCCCTAGGTGTGTCATTTCTTATTTCTTCCTGACAGTATGCTTGTTGGAGCAGCATCAAATTCCACTTTTATTTGCTGTTTCTCATCTGCTATGGACTAGAAAACTAGAAAATAAAAATTGTTTGAATTGTGTCTAAAATAAAAGTCAGTAAACTCAGAATAAAGGCTTGAAGATCTCTCCAACCAGTGAAGTCCTTTAGCAGTAAGGTGGAGATTTGATGACGTCCACTACAGCTGCTATGTCATATTTTTTTGTTTCCTTCTTGATTCTCACAGATATTCGCAATAGATTCTTGTCATATAGATAACCTGCAGAGAAAAGAGTTATTTTTGTATCTGTAAAGGAAAACAATTTTATTGCATTTCAAGTACTTCAAGTAACTAAGTAGCCTAATAAAAAAATGTTGCCTTATTGATATCCTAAAGAACCTGCTTTAAAGAAAAGGAAAAGTTGGTTCATAAAAAGTACCTCAATTTGTAAGCAAATGGGTCCTTCTAAAATGCTTGAGGGTGCTTGAAAGCCAGTAATTTAAACAGTTTCCTCTTACACTCTCATTTACACGATTATTTTGCTCTAGTTGATAGGATTTGCTAAGTGAGTGTATACTTCTGGACAGCCCTTGACTAAATCATCTAAAATTTCGAGTCCAGATGAAGGACTTTTGAGATTGAGAAAGCAACAAGACTCATCTACTCGGTAGCTAAAAATCCCAGGCCCACCCTTTTAAAGTGGTGGACCCTGTGAGATTCTAAAGAGTGAGGTCTTGGCCAGCTCTTCCATCAAGAAAGTCTTATTTTAGTTACTGTCACTGGCAGTGGAAAGAAGACCTGCTGGGTCATGAGACTCTCCTTCGGTCTTGTCACACGATAGTGAGCATAGCTCAGTGCCCATTTAAGGAGAAACATACTTATTGCTGAAAGAAAATTGAACCTGAGAGGAGCCATTTATTGGACTGGACATATAAGGGGGGGTGGGATTTTGGACCCTCAAAATTGGAGATGAGATTAATTGATTATTCTGAAGTAGGTCTACATTAGCAGCAAAACGATCAGGTATCCAGGTAATGTGATCACAGACTAAATCTTGCCCTATCACAACATGGAAAAATTATTTTCATGTCTAAAGGAGAGCCCTGGGTGATTTCTAATGTATTAGTCCTGGACTCAATCATCCAGATGGAAACTGGGGTGAATACTAATGAGCACTAATGATAGGCATAGTCTGAAAACATCCCCCAAGCACAGATTTTGCCAGAAAAAAATGCTAAGACGTCATTTGCCTTCACAAGCCATCAGTAGATTCACTCCTAAACTATTCCAGATAACACTGAAGGTCTGAAATTAACATGGTATAGAGGAAAGAGCCTTGGCTCTTGAGTCAGAGAATCTGAGTTCAAATCTTTGCTAGGGTATTTACTCCTGTGTAGCCTTAACCCAAGTGACCTCAATCAAGTTAATTCCCCTTTCTGGGTCTCAATATCAACATCTCTCAAATAAGAGACCACATGATCTCGAAGATCCTTCTAGCCTTATTTTTAAAGACCTACAAAGAAGAAAGTTCTGCAGTCTCCTCCAATCATCCATTCTCATTTTTATTAACAACATTTAATGCTGGGAATTTATTTTTCTGTTTCACTTAAATTCCTTTCATTGCGGTTTGAGTCAGTTTCTCTGAGTATTTAGCCTGTTGAACACATGAAATAGCTGATCCTTCTCCTCCCTGTTTTGTTAAAACCCTTCATACATCCACAGAATATTATTAAATCCCCCTCCATGCCTTAGCCTTTTTTCCTCTAAGCTAAAAAAACCCAGTTCCTTTTAACCCTTTTGCACAGCTTTTTTGAATCCTTCAATCATATTTCTGCCACCTCTTTCTTCTTCCCCACTGCATCCATCCTTTTATTAATCACAAGCACCAATTTAGAACACCAACAAAAATAATAATAGCTAGCATTTATGTAGTACCTACTATACGCTAGACACTATGTTCATTGCTTTCTAAATATCATCTTATTTGATCCTCACAACAATCCTCAGAAGTAGGTGTTATTATTATCCTAATTTTAAAGTTGGGGAAATTGAGGTAAACAGAAGTTAAATGGTTTTCCCAAGGTTGCACAGATGGTCACTGTCAGAGCCAGGATTCAAATCCAAGTTCTTTAATTACAACTCTTGTACTATTTCCACTGTGCTACACCGCCTTTCTTCAAATCATACCAAATACCAAAGGGACATCATAAGAAAGCCTGAAAGGACAATGTCAATTTTAAGAGCAATTCCACAGTTGAAAGAAAAGGCTAGAATCAAAATTAACAGGGAAGAGAAGACGAGTTGGAAGAAAACATAGAAGAAATCTGCACACTTCTTTTAATTAAAAGCACAGGTTAGATGGCACGGTCACATTTGTTGACAGCTAAAGGGTTTATAAGCTGATATGAGGGATCCTCTCTCAAATGCTATTCCTGTGCAGAGCTTCTGTGAACACAATTTGTTGCCAGTTTTTAAATCCGCAAAGCATCCCATAAACTCTTCCCAAGAAAGAGAGAGCCCTTTGCTCTGCAATCCCCGCCCCCCCCACTTTTAAAAATTGTGTCTGCTGTTATAGACCAAGCTGGAATTTCCATTCAGAGAAGAAAATATATGAAGTGCTAAGTTCTCAACATACTCAAATCACTTTGGGGCTTTATGAGAAGAGGGAAAAAATTACAAATTGTCAGAGACAATTTCAACAGAGTCATGGCAGCCCACTGTAGAAAGCACGATGTAAAATAATTCATGATATTCTTTTACTGAATGAACATTCTGTTCTAAGAGAGAAGTCCTCAGGGTGCACACAGCGATGGATCACTGGGAACTTTTTGATCTCTAACTAATTAGGAATTTCTTTGGAAAGGTTTTTTGCTGTCTATATATGACACAAGTGTGACAGTGGTCCCAAACAACTCTGGAACCACTTTTGCCCATAACATGTTCTTCATGGAGTCTTTTGGGGTTGTCATAATTAGGAAAAGACAGTTTTAGCTCCTGTCCAGAGCATTCTTTACCAACAGACCAGGAAGGAACCATAAATCAAATAGCAAAGTACTTGATTGAGACAGTTTATCAAAATAAATAACAAACAAATGATTAACAGAGAGGGAGGGAAAATCAACCAATAGTATTATTCTCAGCTTTCACATACACACATACACACACACACACACACACACACACACACACACTTACACCTATGCCCACAGACTCTTGTTCTGGTGCAGAAGGGAACACCTTTCCAGAAAACTCATGTCAGAGGTGCAAAAGGGCTCTGTTACATCTGGAACATCACTTATGGGTTTATCTTCTGGCAACTATCTCTGCCTTTCTGCTTCTCCTCTTGGCTTCTTGGCACTCCCTTGGCATGGTGTAGCCATTTTTTGCTAAAGCTGTTATTGGCTACTGTGGCTGCTTCTCTTTCCTCAACGAATCAAGGGAGGGTTAGAATGGTCCTGGAAATATTCCTTGGGACTAATGACATTTTAAGGTACTCAAACCAGGTACTACACCTGGATCATTCAGACAGTGTTCAAGACATTGTCAGTTGAGTCAAGGCATTTCTTTGCTACCCCAAAGGGAATTGCTAGAAATATTTTGGTACATATCAGATGTTTTTTTCCTATCTCTGACTTCCTTGGGAGATATGTGTGTGTATACACATACACACATGTATATATACATACATACATACACATACTGTGCTAAGTATTTTACAAATATTATCTCATTTGACTCACAACAGTCCTGGGTCATAGGTACTGTGATTCTCTTCAACAGTTGAGGAAACTGAGGCAAATAGAGGTTAAGTGACCTGCCCAGAGTCACACAGCTAGTAAGTATCTGAGACTAAATTTGAACTCAAGTCATCCTGACTCTAGACTAGGTACTATACTACCTAGTTGCCCAAAGTGTCTATTTGGTCCTTTGTAAAATGAGATTGGAATACATGACCTCTATGCACCCATTCAGCTCTAAGTACTATGATACCATAACTTAAGTCACTGCTATATACCAGGAGAGGAATCATGCATGAGACTCAGTTTTTCCAGGAAACTAGGTGTATTCAGCACCCAAGTAGGGAGTTTGTGCTCTAGACATCTGTCCTTATTTATGTGTCTCTTTGTGAATGTTGTGTTTTGGGTTTGTTGTATGCCCTCTAGCACTATTTTGTGTCTAGGCTTGGCCCTACTACTAGCCATGTAACTCTGGACAAATTTTTTTCTTAGGTAAAATGTAAATAAAAACTTTAGTAGCTAGGTGGCACAGCAGTTAGAATTATAGGCCTGGAGTCAGGAAGACTCATCATTCTGAGTTCAAATCTGGTCTCAGACACTAGCTATATTACCCTAGGCAAATCTTCTAACCCTGTTTGCCTTAGTTTCCTCATCTGTAAAATGAGCTAGCAAAGCAAATGTCAAACCATTCTGGTATCTTCATCAAGAAAACCCCAAATGGAGTCACAAAGAATTGGACACAACTGAAATGACTGAACAACAAAAAAAGTCTTAAAGAGTTGTCTAAGTTCCCTGAGAGGGTACCTCGCCAGGGGACACACAACTAGTATGTGTCCTAAGGAAGATTTAAACCCTAGTGTTCTTGATTCCAAAGTCAGCCTTTCACTACACCATACTACCCACCATAAGATAGTATTTATTTTGGAGAAGAAGTAAATGTTGCCCCCATTTCAAATAGTAACCCAATCAGTTAGAGGAGGCTTAGAGTTTCTCACCCAAACCCAAGTTAGAGTTTGTTACTCATACCCAAATTGTCTGGCTCTAAGCCGGATAGCATACAAAACTGTAATAATACAGCAATGGTATACTAGAGCAGAGATAGACTCATGGCTCCTTAGCCCACTACTCCACACTCTCAAGTGAGGCAGGAACCAGATTAAAATGTAAATGGTTAAAATTTAACAAAACAAATAAAAGTACAATAGAACATGGATAATGGTAATATGTTCTTCTAAGTCACTATGCCACCTACAGGGTTCCTTCTTTATGGGTTAGTGGCTCCCATCTTTATTTGAGTTAGACATCACCGATCTCTGTGTGTTTGTCCTTCATTCCCGAAGAAGACCATGCCATCAGAGAAATAATGACATGACTTGCACTTGACTTTTTTTTTTGAGTGAGTGAGGGCTATGCAGGTCACCAGCCTCACTTCTCCTCCAGAGCTATCTGAAGCCAGTGACCAGACATGGCCAGAAGTAGGAATGATCAAATAGTACTTAAATTACAGGCTTAAAGCTCAGAACAAAGAAAGCAGTTAGGAAGCAATCCATAGAACACTCCCTGACAGATAGACATAGATTATGACTCCATCTGTTGTCTAGAGGAGGGGTAGCTAAGTGGCACAGTGGATAGAAGGCCAGCTCTAAAGTCAGAAAGATTCATCTTCCTGAGTTCAAATCTGCCCTCAGATACCTACTTACTGTGAGACCCTGGGCAAATAACTTAACCTTGTTTACTTCAGTTTTCTCATCTGTAAAATGAGCTGGAGAAGGAAATGGCAACCCAACTTCAGTATCTCTGCCAAGTAAACCCCAAATGGGATCACAAAGAGTCAGACACAACTGAACAAAATTGTCTGGAGGAGCCCACAGTCACAGCCCATGTCTCTTAGCATTTTACATACTCATTCTGATTTTCACACAGTGGTCTGAGCTCAGAACGCAGCCATCTATAGCTTACATAGTTTTCGTTCCCTGAAACTCAGAGAGGTGAAATGATTTCCCTATATTGCACAACTAATAAATGTCAGAGGTGGGAAAGGAACCAAGTTCTTTTAGACTCCAAGTCCAGCATTCTATCTTCTACAATGTCAAACCCAAATAGAAACTCATTCCTGAGGGCCACATATTGGCTTAGAAAGCCACAGATTAACATTATCTCTGTTGTACTGTATATTTATTTATCTTGTTAAACATTTCCCAATCACATTTTAATCTGGTTCCCTCCATGTTTGAGAGTGTTGGGTTTGACACCTCTACACCGTGATCCTTTTCTATAAGTGATACAAGT